>NC_041003.1:40846467-41460752 GCF_004193775.1 Glycine soja
TTCTTTCTTTCATCTTCTATATATGGCGATTGCAAATTTTATGTACTATTTATGATCTTGTGGTTAGTAAATGTTTTGTTGCAATGTCTACGAGTGATTTAAACTTGGAATGCTTTCGTTATATATATTTATAGGGCTCACTACCGATAATGCATTGTTGTATATATGGATTATAGACAATGCATCGATAATGTCAAGTAAGCACAAGTTGCCTAATTACATGTCATTCATTAATGCAAGTTAACAGCTCTTTTTGTGCCTCCGGAAGGTCAACAATGACCTCGTACAACAATGTCAAGGAAGCACAAGTTGCCTGATTACTATGTCGTGGACTTTGTTGTTGCTGTGGGCATGCATTGAGACCGATAGTACTTTTATGGATCCCTGCCTTCCAAGTGTTGCTAACATAAGCAAGATTAGACTGATGTTTAAACTGAGTTTATTTACTAAGATATTTGCAATGCTGTATACAATCCACAAAGATGTAGAGCTTTATTCTATGCTTGTGAAAAGTAATTTAGAGTTTTCATCATCCTATTATTATATTTTATTTGCTCTGCAAACTCGTGTTTCTCATTCTCACGTTAATTATCCCTTAATTCGAGAATACTGATATAGTGTGGGAAAGTGTTTTGTTGTTTTTATTTTGATATCTCACATTCCCAGCATTCCCCTTGTTCCACATACCTCTGTTCTTCGTTCTTATGGATTTCTAATTTTCTGTCCAAACACTACCTACAACTTGCCAGCAAATCTGTCTCATTTTTCCATGCTCTGTTTATTTTCCCAGTTCTCGGAATCTCTCCATCTCGGCTTCTCATATTTTGATTAGGAATATCGTCATCAAAGCAAAATTTGCGAACAAGCAGAATTGCTAAAAAAAATGCAGCTTCCAAATTTATGTTCTTTGAATACAACAAACACTGAAGTTACCTAGTACATTATAATCGGATTTCATTCTTCATAACCATTCTGTCATTCAGGTTCACCAAATACACATTTTATCTAGTTAAATTAGTTTATTAGTTCTATAATTTATTTTTTATGTTCGATTTGATCTCTAATTCTTTTTTAGATTCAATTTTATCTTCTAATTTTTAAAATCGATTTAATTCAATTGAATCGACCATAAAATCAAATTTAAACGGTAAAAGTAAATTTAGACAAGAGGATCACTCACATTAATTAAAACTTACATTAATTAAGACGGTGAGATCAAATTGAACAATTTTTTTTATTTTTAAGTAAAAGACCAAATCAAATAAAAAAAAATTAAAGGAGTAAATTAAATCAATTTTAAAAGTTAAAAGACCAAATGGAACCCAAAAAAAATAAAGGATCAATAATCTAATTTAACCCATTTTATTAAAAGCAAACCCACCGGATGTTTTGAGGAGATCCAAAATGCTTTGCGGGGACCGTAATCCAAATACCGGATCTTAAACATATCATTCATGAAAAAGAAATAACCAAGTACAAGATGACTTTAAATTACAATACTCATCTACAAAGAAAAGGCAGTACAATAACTGAAGTAATTAAATGTCACAGGTTCAACCGTTCAAACCCCAATTTTGATTATTTGTCTTACTTAAAATATTGACCACGGGAGCACAATGAGTACAAGTTTTCATCTAAAATCTGCCTCCCGAAGAAGAGGCCAAATAAACAGAATTCATTAACAAAACCCCTTCCAAGCAAGCTTAATGACAATGATATAATGGGAATGAAATCGGTAAAGCCATCACATGAAAAGCCGATCTTTTCTACAACATGTACTAAAATTTACTCCATTTAACAAAATTAAAAAATAAAAAATCAGACACTTGTACACCAATTACCAAGTGACACAATCAGTTTCTACCAAGAGGGAGGGGCCTAAAAGTAAATGTTTCTTTAAATTCAGACTTCTTTGACTAAATAGACGCATACTTCAGCAGCCTTAAAATGCTTGGCAGCAGGAGCACAAGTCAAAACAAGATTCGCCATACTTTCCCAACTCAATCCATTTCTGCTTTCCATTTTTATGATTATGAATCTTGTCCAGAAAGAAAAATTTGCCCACAAGCAGAGTTGTGAAAATTTGTTGTGTTTTGCTTTTAAATTTAAGTTCTTTGATCACCACTCACAACAAACACCAAAAATTGCATAGTATATACTTGTATTTATATGATGGAAACAACATTCCAAGAAAATTTTATTTTGTTTCCCTTTCAGAAAACTATCATTTTTCATATATACACAGAACATGACATCACTGCATCACACAGGCTCATCCAACACATGAAGTCAAAATGTTGTTCATTGAAAGGATAGCAAGGAAATAGCCAAGTAGAGCATATGAATAGTTTAAATGGTAAATTGAATTAGGAAGAATTTAGAATAACTTATAACATGAGAATTTATAACATATATTTAAGCATGAAACCTATTGGAATAAGGTAAAAATAGTTTATTTCAATAAACTACAATAAGATGCTTGTTGAAATAAGCTAAAAAGAATTTATAGTAGTCCTAAATTATTTTCATAAAGCTTAAATAAGCACTCTATAATATCATCTTCCAAGCGCTTTCTTTACATTCCTCATCTACAAAGGGTAATGCTAGTGCAATACTCTATGGACCATGGACATCGCTGACCTACTCATACATGAGAAACAAAACTAATTACCCTGAATGTGAATGTCACATGTTCGAACCTTCAGCCCCCGACTTAGACGATATCTCTCACTTAAACATAGTCTATATCATAATGCACAACCTGCGTGTAATCAGAATCGTAGGAGAACAATGAGTACAATTTCTAAAATCTACCACTTGCCAAATAAAAAGATGTTATTAACAAAACTCCTTCCGAAGTTAGATTAATGATAATAATCTGATGGGAACGAAACCAGTAAATCCATCACAGGAAAAGTCAATCACTTATATAACCACAAAGGCACAAACTAGAATTCAGTACATTGGATAACAATAAAACAGTAGAGACAACTGTATACCAGACACCTGAATCAGTTTCTTCCAAGAGGAAGAGACCTACAGCTATAAGTTTCTTTAAACTCAGACTTCCTCGACGAAGTGAAGATGGAAGCATACACATCCTTTGTAGCATTCGCCGGGGCCAGATCAACAGCCTTGAAACGCTTGGCAGCAGCAGCAGCACCACCATTCAAACCAACATTACCATTACCAACCTTCCCATTTCGTTCCACCTTAGCCGAAGCTTTCTCTACACCCTTACCATCAACACCATGCTTAGTACCACTCAACCTAGTCCCTTCCAAACTCACACCGTCATCATTACCATTATTCTTAACCTTCTTACTCTTCTTCTCCCTAATCTTAGCTTTCTCCTCCTCCATCCTCTCCCTCAAAACCGCAACCTCCTCATCACTCCCATTGAGCACAACCTTATCCACGTCAGCATACTCCTTGTGACAAACCAAACACGACGAAGACTTAACCTCCCTCAGAGCCTTCGCACTCAAAACATGCCCACAATTCCTCAGCGCGAAAAACCTATACTTCCCGTTGAATTCAAGCCCCGCAACAGGGCACTGAAACTTTGCCCCATCATCCGCTCCAGGAATCGCAGAAAGCTGAACATTAATCATATCCTTCAAACCCTTGATGTGCCCAAATTCCTTGGGAAGCTTCTTCCCCAACAACGCTTCCACCAGCGCTTCCTTGTTGAAGATATTCCCCAATTTATCGATCACGCAGGGCTCTCTCAAGGGTTCGTTGGAGAGGGCGCAATTGTGCCACTTGGAGAGACGCTGTTCATTGGGGTCCACCTTGTCGGGCTTCTTGTCGGCGTACATGTTGAGGTAGCAGTCGCGGGACTCGGCTCCGGTGGCGCCGCCGTCTCCGCCGCCGCCAAGGAGGCGGGAGCGGAGAGAGAGGGTGGAGAGAGGGGGGAATTGGGAAAGAGGGGTTTTGTCGGGGAGGGGTTTGCCATTGAAGGTGAAGTAGAAGGATTGGTGTGATTGAGGGAAAAGAGAGTTTTTGAGATCGGAAAGGGTTTCGTGGTTGGTTGTGGATTGAAGGGAAATTCCGAGGTCCGGTGAGTGCACCAGGATTTGGAGCGATTTTGTATTCATCTGGAACGATTTTCTAGGGTTTGTGATGCTCAATTGGAGATTGAATTTCAAAGGTGGACACCCTAGAAGATATATGATCTCTGCCGGAAACCCACTTTGACGACGGGTTTCGTTGAGAATTGAAGGAGGTAACCCGATACAATTTAGTTTTATACATTTTTTCTTTATTATGTAAAATATCGATAAATTGGTCTTGAAAGATACAAAATTTAAATTTTATTTTTCGAAAATAAAAAAACTACAGTCAATCTATCCATAAGTTAGTTCCGTTTCATTAGAAAGGGTCTACTTTAGGGATAAAAATGTTACAAAAAATTAGTATCAACATAAATATTGAATTAAAATATCAGTAAATTTTTATTAAATTAAGTTATTACATTTCAAATTCTATTTTATTTAAAAATAATATATATATATATATATATATATATATATTTAAATTATGTTATGTTTACAACCATAAAAACGAAAAAGATAAAAATTAAATGATATTTTATCTTTAAATACAATAAAATTTGGGATCAGTGATACTTTATATTTTTTTGAAGGAGAGAGAAAATAATGTTAAAATCCCTATTGTGTTTTATGTCCAAGAAAACAATTAGCAAATCCTATGAATTAGTGTTATTTGTATTTTGATATATATTTATTATTATTTATAATTTATTTTAAAAATGTTTTATATATTTATTATTATTTATAATTTATTTAAAAAATGTTTAAGTTTTTTAAAATTAATAAACTTAACACAATTTAACTCATTAGTAATCGATTTAGTTTGACTCAAATTTGATAAAAAAAAAATACAAACTTAAAAGTCGTTAGAAATTATAATAAAAATACATTAATAATAGTTTAAGTTTTGAATTTCATATTTTTGATTCTTGAAATATTGTAATAAATTTACGGTTCATGTAAGTTTACAGAATTATTTTATACGTTAGTGCATATATATATATATATCCCGTGCAGTGCACAAGAAAAATTATACGTGGAAGAGTACTTTTTTTATTATTTATAAAAAAAATTAAAACTTGAATAGAATAATAAAACATAAACATATTTTTATGAAAATTATGTTAACTTCATTGATCAAGCAACTTCAAACTAATTTTATTTACTTCATTTTTCTAGCATAAAATATCATAACATTGCAGTGATTTTCAAGGTCACAATATATGGACTTGAGCCCATATTGGTGAACAAAATGTCACTGATCAGTAGAGTGTTGAACCTAATTAAAAAATAAATATAAATTTAAAAATCTAATTAAAAATAAAAATTCAAAGATTTAATAAAAAATACCAAATCATTCAGGAACTAACGAAGTAATTTAACCTTCGAAATTAGACTTATATGAAGGAGCAAACTTTCAAGGCACAAATATTTCCTTAGTGATTTAGTTTTTTTTTTCGGTAAAAAAGGAGGCCTTATAGCCCAAAAACAAAACATTAAAAAGAATAGCCACGAGAGACTTGCTGGTCCATAACTTCATCCAAAGCAAGCACGAAACATTGGTGGGGAAAATCATCAATAACATCCAGACGGGCATACCGATCAGCTGAGCCCAATAGGTAAGCCTTACCGTAAGTATTTTATTTATTTATTTATTTTCAAAAATATGTTTTATGAATTAAATTAAAATTAATGGTTCAATCAAGAGTTGAACTTACAACTTTTAGATTATTAGTACGACACTCCAACTAACTTAACTAATAGACCAATTATATTTTAAAATAAATAATGTTGTTATATATAATACTAAAACTTCTAATGTATATTTAATGTGCATATATATTTAAATAATAAATTTTGTGATAATTAATTTTGACATAATTCATACGAATTATTTAATTTGTATATTTTTTATAAATAAAAAAATTATTATTAAAAAAATTAATTTATCAATAAATTAAAAAAAATATTTTTAAAAAAAATTAAGAAAAACACTTAAAGATCACGTAATCCGTATGAGGTATATGAATTATGTAATCCATAAAAATAAAAAATAATTAAGAACATTTTTGAAATTTTATTTTAATGCTGGATGCACAAACAATTTGTCTGATATACCTAACAAAGCTCCATCCTGATCAATAGAAATGTTTCTAGGATTATAGGTGACAAAATGAACTATTAAGTCTAATACAGGTATAGCATCCTGATGCCTAATGCGGGTTATGAGTTATAATGAATCGGATAAAAAAATGACTAGAAAGCTTACATTTAATTTGGATTAAAAATTTTAAATTTAAACAATACATTTCATTGGATAGGTTTAAATTGATCTAACTAATCCGATCCATTTTATCACCTCTACTTGGATATGCACACACATGACACACCCTTATTTAATATATTTGTTACATAACTTAAAATGATGTTTTTTTTAATTCTTAAATATGATTTTAGTAAAATTGTTAATAGCATGTTTTAATTTTAACCCCTCTAAATTTTTTTAGTTAAATATAATTTTGATTTTCCAAATATCCAAAAATAAGTCTATTGTATTTGGTCCTGAATTTTAAAAATTTATCTTTTAAGTCCTTTTATTTAACTTCATTAATTTTCTATTAAATGCAAGTTATCTCCACCTATTGTAGTCAATGAATGTTTGTTCTTAGAATTAGGTTCCACTACGAACAGAGATTATACGAGTTTAATTGTATATACTTGTTTGAGAATAATATAACTGTAGTTTGATTTATTTTTTTCTATTATTGCTATAAATTTTTAACAGAAAAAATGAACTAAGTTAAATAAAGGACTTAAAAGGATAATTTTGAAAAATCAAGGATTAAACACAATGAAATTATTTTTGAAGGACTAAAATCAATATAGATCAATATTTAGAAGAAGAAAAAAAATCATATTTAAGCTTTTTTTTCATCCCTCTAAAACTTAAAATTATTGATTTTTAGTATCTATAAAATAAGTGGATTTTGGCTTTGGTCCTACAAATTTTTTTCATGGTTTTTAATCCCTCCAAGATTTGAAATTACTATGTTTGGTTCCTAAAGATCATTTTAGGACAGATAAGTAATATTTATTTTAGAAGTTTAGATTTTTTTTTTATGGTAACATGTTGACATTGTATCACAGATACTAACGGATGTTATCTAGGATGGTCATTTGAATTTCTCTGCTAAATACAAAGTCATTAGCGAGTGTTAGGAGAAACAAAAACTAAAATTTTACTTTTTGGGTGATGAAAACTAAAGATTTTTTTTTTATATAAAATCTAAATTAAAATTTACTAATTTTATATTTGTTTGTAATTCAGTGGATCGAGAGATATTCGTGATTTCTAATCATCTAATCTAGGGAAAAAAGTGTTGAACCTAGTGTAAGTTATGACAGTTCTATGCAAATTTCCTTTTGAAATAACTTTAATGTTTGAGTTGGTATTTCGGCTTTATGGATGTTGAACCACAATCGAGCATTTTTGGCATAAAAACTGAATACTTGTTAGTTGTTTTGAGTGTAACTCACTTTTGCTGGTTCGAGGTGGATAGATCAGATCATAGAATTACTAAGAATATAACTATATATCCACCAAAAAAAAAAAAACTAAGAACGTAACTATCAATATTTAAATTCAAGATCATTAATTATGCTAGAACAACCTACGACTATAGTTTAATTATGTATTTGATAGTAATTATTATTTTGTTCTAATTTATTTTTCAGTTTTTAAAGTTCAATTTCATCTGTTAATTTATTTATTAAGTTTAATTTGATTTTTTAAAAAAAGGTTTAATTAAGTCTTTATTTTTTTTAAAATGAGTTCAATTTAATCTAATTTTTTTCGGTCAGCTCCAAACATTTTTAAAAATGAAACCAAATTTGATTTTAAGTGAAATTAAATTGAACCTATTTTGAAAATAAAAGGACCTAATTGAAAATTTTTAAAATAAAGAGATCAAATTGGATCTAATAAATAAATTAAAGAATCAAATTAAAATTTTAAAAAATAAAAGGATCGAATTAAACAAAAAAATAAAGTAGATGATTAAAATAGTAATTAAACTAAAAATTAAATACTTTTTTTTATAAAAAAAAGAAGAAAAAAAACTAAATACCTAGGTTAGAATCACACGCTTTCTATATTTAAAAAAACAACAACTTGTAATCATCATGTGGTAAACAAGGTAAGATGTTCATGTAGTATTACACGTTTCATTAGAAAATGAAACAAGTTTGATCTTCAAGATAGGCGCAGAGATGTTCAAAATTCGATATTATGTAAATTTGAAAAACAAATCAAAAAGGCTGAAAATTGAAAAATTATTTTTCTATTGAAAGGGATTTGATTTTAAATTTAAATTTAAAAATAATTTAATCCTATTTAGATTAATATATATTTGGTATAATTAAATACTTACGTAATTATTATAACAGTTTTTTTTTCTTTGTTATCTTATTATCTAAATTATATCACGCTATTCTATTTTTTTTATAAGTTTATTAATCTAATTCAGCTTAAAACTTAATTGCTTTTTTACTATATAAATTTTGTATTGAAGAATAAATTCTAAAGGGAATGACATAGGATATATAAGATATCTTTAATAAAATCATAAAATAAATCACAACAAAAATAAAGTAAGCGAGTTAGTTTCAATTTTTTAGACTTAATTTCAAACTTAAAAAATGCTAACTGCGATATTGTGTTCTTTCCACTAGTTCAAAAATAAAATGAGATACATTAATTTTAGACTTGTAACGATAACAAATAGCTTATAGGATCAGATGCTTGATAATCTGAATTATTTTTTATTATATTGATTGTGTATTATTAGATCGATTGGTTATTTACATTCTAAAAAAAATAAAAGAATAAATAAAAACTAATTCAATCTAAAAAACTTCCTGTTAGATCGAATTTGAATAACTAAATCAATTGAAGGGTAGAAATAAGAAAATTGAAAAAAACAATGATTTAGACAACTTTTCTTCTAAACACTGATTCAAGTCATGGTGCCTTATCTCTTCCCCCAATTCAAGAAAGAAAAGGACCACATCACTAACCTAAAGGCTTATCATTTAGAATAATCTAAGCTTATAAGCCATCATTCTTGCTCTAGTGTATTATTTTTTCACCTGAGACTTAAGACACCTCGCATGTGCTATTCCAACAGATTCATTGAGCTCCAGTTCCAAATTTGTCAAATGTTCTTCTCTGAACACATTTTTTAATGACAGTGAAATATATACAAGTCTATGAATTTTATTCAATCTTTGTGTGGTGTATAAGAGTGCATTGTTAGTATTTCTTTGAATTTTTTATGATAAATTTCAACATCTGTTTTGAAGGCTATATCAGAATTTCACTACCTAAAAGGTTGTTGAGCTAGCCAAGCTTGGTTGAATAAGACCAAAACATGTACTCCCACTAGTACATCATATCCTTGATCAATGATCAATTTCATGGTGGTGGGCCATGCAATTTTATTTGGAAATAAAACATGTCAATGTGGTCCATACTTTTTTTTTTAGGAAGAATTACAAGTTTATCCTCAAATGGCAATAATGCAATTACATGAAAATAGTCCTCTCTCCTCAGCCATAAATTACCCAGCAATGGAGTTAGATTTGCTATGAACCACGCATTCAGTGATAAAACTAGTGGCTCTTGCTACATCTGAGAAGAGGTAGAGCTCATCTCTATCAAGTATCTACCACCCGATATCCCCAACAACCCATTCTTTTCTTGTCAGGTTGTGTGTGGTGTTGAATTAAATCACACCTTGGCATGCCTTTCTTTCTAAAGTATAAGACAATATGCTTGGAAATTAATTCAATGCTAACATTACCTCTACCTTTATCTTACTCATTATTTGTCTCAATGCTAACCTTACCTCTACCATTTTTTGTTTTATATTTGTTAAAACTTAAATGTGGTAGAATGAAGATCGAGATGCCTCTAATACTAATGCGCAGATTCATCAAGAGGATTACTGCATTTATATGGCAAACAATTTTACTTAGTCACAACTACTCAATTAGCCCTTGGGCATAAGTGAATCTCACTGAGAAAGGTTGTCTATCAAGCGGGATTTTAAAGGGATTATTAGGAACAATCAAATTCACATTCTTAGAGAAAATGAGAATTAACTCCGAATACTTGACTACTAATGCGAACCCATTGCAAGCCCAGACACATTAGTAACCAAAGCATTTTTGGTTGAAGCTGTCCCAACCATGCTATGGAATTAGAAATTGCTGTCCTCGAACAGGATAAGACACGAATTGTTACAACTGCTATCTGATTAAGAAACCACTAATTGGTTGTAGCTTGTAAATAGGTCTTCAAAATTAATACGTACTATCATGCAGTTTCTCGTTGAGCGATACACAGCTCGTGTTGTTGACAAAGGGTACATTTCAGCAGAGGAAATAAATTATCGTAAAACTGTAGAAAAAACTAAGCACAAATTAAGTCGCACTTCACATTGCATCTAATAGTTTAATTTTCTTGAATGAACTAAACACATTGAAAATTTATCGTCAATTAACCGTGTCAAATAACATAGTGGGATAAGGTTTTGATGTTGTTTTGTAGAGGTTTTACAGGCTTTGGGACATGATGATTTCTATCACTTATTAATCATTAGTTGGCAGTTGGAGTGTTACATCTATTGATATGTTTCACACGTGTAAATACCTGTTAGTTAGAAAGTTCCAATTTTCGTTCCCCGATTTAGCCCATGTGTAAGTAATTTCTGAAGAAAATTTCCTTTCCCTTAGATTAGTCAATGTCCTAGTTAATCTCCTAGATTTTAGCTCACTCTTATGACTCTATTGTATAATAACCTCTGTACTGTAACAGTTCTGAATCAATGAGTTACCTTCATTCGAGCTTTTTTTAATTTTCCTTTTAACATGATGTCTTCATGGACATCATGCATCAGCTTCAAAAGTGGGAATAGTTTAGGTGGTCTGAATAAGGTGCCAACAAAGAAGAGAGATAAATATTCCCGGAAGTTATCATTTATTCCAGCACAACATATAAATTGCATGCGATGCACATTGGACAATCGATGTTCTACAGTAAAAGGTGTCTTTTTGGGTTTGCTTTATATTCATTATTCACAATTATGCAACTTATTACATTCCATATTGTTTTCCATCATGAAAGCTGTGTTCAGAACACTTCATTAAACTTTCAGAAATGCCGATGATTTTTCGAATATAAATATTTACTACTCATTTTATGTTTAAAAGATTCAAATGTAAAAAAAATGGCATTGGCTGTAGATTTAGTCAAAGTTTGGATCCAAGTTATTTGCTAATTCCCCTCATTTAACGAGAACCTGACATCCCAATGTGTCGGATGTTGTTTTCAATTTGGACAAAACCCTCCGAAACTTTGTCTGGTTGTAGGTCATTGATTAAACCAAATGAGAATGGTAGGAATTTAGTTGAGGGTATTGGTCACGTGCGAGATTGGACTATACTATAAACTTGTAAAAAATTACCACCAAGTTATCTTGAACTATCTAGCCTTTTAGATTAAGTAGTGCTTCAGCCTAACAATTTGGTTTGAATGAGAGTGCTAGAGTGAGAGCATTAAAAGTGCTTCAGGTTTCAGCCTAATTAATGATAGAAGTCTGAGTAGTTTACACAAGATCCTAAGACTGTGTGTTTAAGGTTTCAAGCTTTATAGGTTTCCACAATCTCATTAGTTATATGTTTTGGCCCCTTAATTGAATAATTGTGGCCCAAAATACATTTCCAATGGTACATTGGGTACCAGCTTCAGTTGCACGTTCTTCTGACTTTTCTTCCCCATCTTCGTAGTATATATTGTACATTAGTATCTTGAGTAGTGTTTAAGAATTATTTTTTATCGTAGCCAATTCTATACTGATCTTTCGGGCCAGACATCCTCAACTTCCTTTATCTGTGTATGAGAAAATAATGATATTTTTTCCATAATATATAAAGCATTGATTTTTTCCACTTTTTTTCTGTACTAACTTTACACCTTTATCTATTCCTCTCCTTCTCTCTCTCACTCGTCGTATGTTCGTCCTAATTTTGACAATTTAACCTATTTATAAGAGTGTATATGGGGTATAAATCCCAAAGTGTTAACCATTGCTTATTCTAATATAAAATATAAGACGAATATTGTGACATTTTAACAAACTAGAACTAGCAGCTCCAATAACTCACCGTTTAATTAGCGCCACGTAAATTAAACAAAAGATAAACCCAAATATCAACCACACGTGCTTTTTCTTGCACAAATAGCTATCATTGACAAATTTTGATGCGAATTTACCGAACTCCAGTAGCATTTACTAATAATCTTAAAAAATCGTGAAATAAATTGACCAATTTTCATTAACATTTATCCTAATAATGAATTTTTATTATTTTGTTCGATTTTTGTTAGATAAATAATGTTGAGAAAATTACTAAAGAGGATACAAATTCTGATGTAAGAGGTTATATGGCATGAATATATGAAACATCATATAAACATTTTTCTGTATAGATTAAATTAGAACGAAGGCATTTAGCCTTTTCAAAGTTGTAAATGCATAGAACATATGAAAAAGAAAAGTGTCTCCACCATTAATTTGAATTAAAGTACTAATTCGTAAATTTAACTAACTGTGAATACATTCTTACTTTACACTTATACTTTTTAGAGGAAGCAAATATATGCAGAATATTCCTTCCTTTCTACGAATATTGTTGTCCGATTCTTTTTGCCGCAGTAACTCTTTTTTACCCTGATAAATCATAATCAAACCCACCCAACACAACTCTGTTAGTGATCAATCTCTCTCTTCCTCCAAGAAAAAAGGAGGAAAACTAAAATTTGATTTACTCGTAACATTTTTTCCATGACTACATGCCACGGCATGATGATATATCCTAATTACGATTACATTATGACAAAGTTTGAAGATAGAAAGGACAAGGTAATTCAGAAAAATCAAAGAACACTTGGCAATCTCAGAACCACCAAACGAATTCTGGCTTTATTGTCCCATGTCACAGGACGTACAAAACGATACGTGGCTTACCTTCTCCTTACATAAACGACGCAAGTTGTCACACAACACCAAACCATCACCCATAAAAATTAAACCAACCATACTAGACAGACACTCCTCCTAACCTTAAATAATTCTCCTCTCACCCTTATAAAAACACTCATTTTAACTCCCACTTTTGCATTTCCACCTATCTATCTATCCATCTATCTTTTCTAACATGGCTGCTGGGACTGGACTCTTTGCAGAGATTTTGGATGGAGATGCGTACAAGTACTATGCTGATGGAGTGTGGAAGAAATCTGCTTCTGGGAAAAGTGTTTCCATCATCAACCCCACTACCAGAAAGACTCAATACAAAGTTCAAGGTAAATTAACCGTTAATATGTCACATGTTAGCACTTGGCACATCATTAACCCTTTCGTTTGAATCCCTTTATTTCAGTTCCTTTCTGTAGTTTTTAGAGTGCATGTTACTGGAAGCTTGAGAATTCTAGTTAGTATTTGCTGGATTTTCTATGCATGTAGATATTAATTAAAATTATTGGCAAAACAATTTATGTGTAATTTTTTTAAAAATTTCGTTACAAAATTTTTTGTAGCCACAGAATTAGTGAGTAAAAAGCAATTTTTGTCGTTACATTTGGTTAATAATTCGTTGATTTTTAAAGCTCAAGTTCTTGTTTTGTGTAACCAAACTAGAACATGAAGCAAGATTCTCCTTTTACAATAACAGCAGATAAGTGTGTCTGATAAGCTCAAAAAATGATGTGCATGCAGCTTGTTCACAAGAGGAGGTTAATAAGGTCATGGACTTAGCAAAATCTGCACAAAAGTTATGGGCAAAGACCCCACTATGGAAACGTGCTGAGCTTCTTCACAAGGCAGCTGCTATCCTTAAAGAGCACAAAACTCCAATTGCAGAGTGCCTGGTGAAAGAAATAGCAAAGCCAGCCAAAGATGCTGTTATGGAGGTGCATATTGTGTCACCGGTTCTGTTAAACGAGCTAAATTATTGTTCAGGACTATTATTATTTTGAATGATGAAGATAACTAACTGTTTTTTTTTTTTTTTCCTTGAAGGTTGTAAGATCTGGGGATCTGGTTTCTTACACTGCTGAAGAAGGTGTAAGGATTCTGGGAGAGGGAAAGTTCTTGGTGTCGGATAGCTTTCCTGGAAATGAAAGGACAAAATATTGCCTAACATCCAAGGTTTATTCCATCTCTGAGTGTTGCTTGACTTCACAAGTTAAAATTCATTAATAACTGACTTGTCACAACTTTTTGTTATAAAATATACATTTTAACATGTAAAAGGTTTTCTTAGGTGTGAATTTCAGGACAATAAGTGGGTAAAAGAATTCTCACATTTAGGGGGGGTGGGGTGATGGGGTAGGGACTTTATAAGAAAAAAGACCCATGAAGAACAGTTGCTTTTAAGAAATGGTATGGAAGCAATAAATAGTAATATCAAAGAGAGAAGGAATGCTTTCCTATACTCTTGTATAGCATGTATTGGTAGAGAAAGTACCAAAAAATAATCAGGAAGTCAAGGTTAAATACACTTTATCCATTAAAATGCACTAGGGAATCATATTCTTGTTCACCAGAGAAGTTCTCTGCTTCTAGTTCAAGATTTTCCTTAATGAAGGGTTTTGCCTTTGACGCACATTTTGATTAACTGGTGTCTGGTGTCAACGTATAAGAATAATTTATAAAATAAACAAGGGAGATAAGTGTAATTTTTCAATTAAGAAAGTTATAAGTATAACTAGTCCAAACATCAAGGGAGGTCAATGTAATTGGCTCTTATGACAAATAAAGCAGTCCCTGCTTTCTGGAGAGTGGACACCATAGATTATAGTAATTCCAGAATAGATAGTCAGCTACATCTGGAAAATCTATATTTTATTAAGTTACAATTACAAACAGACACAATATCAAAACCCTGAGTTCATAAAGTAGTGTAATCTCTCCATCACATTGTATTATCTTAGTAACTTCTAATTAGCATATTAAATGATCATATGATGAGGTGAAATGCCAAGTGTTAACATGTTTTTCAGATTTGGTTTTTGATGTGATCTAAGAAAGTTTCATTTGATTTTCAGATTCCACTAGGAGTGATTTTAGCCATTCCACCTTTTAACTATCCCGTCAATCTTGCTGTTTCCAAAATTGCTCCTGCCCTGATTGCTGGAAACTCAATTGTGCTCAAGCCTCCAACTCAGGTATTTATATCTTTGATGCGAAACTCTTCAAAATCAAAGGCACTACACGTTAGATCCACACTCTCACAGTAGCAACTAGCTCAAATCATAGAAGTGCTAGAACACGTGTGTTGCAGTTAAAGAAACCACAACAACAATAATTTATAATTTCATTTCAGGATTTTTATGTCCTACAATTTCCTCCCTTAGTTTCTTTCTTGTAAATGTTTGTTTAATGATGCATTTCAGGGAGCTGTTTCTGCTTTGCACATGGTTCACTGCTTTCACTTGGCTGGTTTTCCCAAAGGCCTAATCAACTGTGTCACTGGAAAAGGCTCAGAAATTGGTGATTTCCTTACAATGCATCCAGGAGTGAACTGTATAAGGTTCCTTTTTAAATGATGCTGTGATAGCATGGTACTGTATATCCCCAATTTCCCATGTGTAAGTAATTTTTCCTCTACTGACTTATGACTATGCTGTTGGTCAGCTTTACTGGTGGTGATACTGGCATTTCAATTTCAAAGAAGGCAGGCATGATTCCTCTGCAAATGGAGTTAGGAGGAAAAGATGCCTGCATTGTACTTGAGGATGCTGACCTGGATTTGGTTGCTGCAAACATTATAAAGGGAGGCTTTTCATACAGGTAATGGCACATCTGAATTAGTACTTCTGGGGCAAGGTTTCCTTTTCTGCATTGATTTGACAGAACTGCCAACCAATATTAAGGAAGACAATTAGACATCCTACACACTTTGCATGCATCCTTGTTTTGCATCCTTCTGTGAAATAAACAGTTTGTGAGATATTGCTGCTAACATCAGATTATTTTACCATATAAGATGAATATTGCATGGTTAGAATTTATATAGATCTAGAAACTAAGCAAATATACTTCCATTTCAGCTTCATGTGCTTCTTTTTTTATGTTATGGCTCTATGTAAAACAGTAATCCAGATATAATTTTGCGGAGAACAAAATTCTCAAGGATTTTTCTTTGTATAATGGATACTTGAATTATAATTCTTTTTTCTTTTGCAACAAAAGTGGTCAGAGGTGCACTGCTGTTAAGGTTGTCCTGGTAATGGAGTCCGTTGCCGATGCTTTGGTTGAGAAAGTGAAGGCTAAGGTGGCAAAACTAACTGTTGGACCACCAGAGGATGACTGTGATATCACCCCGGTTGTGTCAGAATCATCTGCCAATTTCATTGAAGGCCTGGTCTTAGATGCTAAGGAGAAAGGAGCAACATTCTGCCAGGAGTACAAAAGAGAAGGCAATCTTATTTGGCCTTTGCTACTGGACAATGTTAGGCCAGACATGAGAATCGCATGGGAAGAGCCATTTGGACCAGTTTTACCAGTAATTAGGATCAATTCAGTTGAAGAAGGAATCCATCATTGCAATGCTAGCAACTTTGGACTTCAGGTAAATAAAATTATAGCCCTCAAACTTGAACATTTACTTACTTTTTAAAAAGTACACAATATTTTCTTATAATACAAGTAATTTGTATCAACACATTGAACTTGTGTAGGGATGTGTCTTCACAAAGGATGTCAACAAAGCAATAATGATCAGTGATGCAATGGAAACGGGAACAGTTCAGATAAATTCCGCCCCGGCTCGTGGGCCAGATCATTTTCCCTTTCAGGTGAACCTACCCTTCAACCAACTAAATTCTGCTATTTCCAAAACTTGGAAACGAACCAAAAGCATTTTTTTTCTTGTACAATGGTCGCACTGAGGTTCGAACTAAAAAAAAACATTTTTTTTCTATATCACCAATCTATTATTAACAAATACTGTGCTGACAGGGTATAAAGGACAGTGGCATTGGATCTCAAGGGATTACCAACAGCATAAACATGATGACCAAGGTCAAAACGACTGTGATCAACTTACCCAGCCCTTCCTATACTATGGGCTAGTAGTGTAATAGTTATACACATACATGCATGGAGGAAAATCAATTTATATCATGTTCCATAAATCATAGTGAACGTTCAAAACGTATGAGTTCAACATTGCCTTCTCTTTTGCAGCAGGGTATCATAGAGATGAATAACGAGTTTGATTGATCTGTCACGTAGCTACTTCACGTGACCACTTGTCGTACTCATATTTAGCATGATATGAATCTGAATTTTTATCTTGTGCCTTATCATTAAGTAAGGAATATAATTGTGTTCCAGTTAAATTGAATGTCAAATCAATGAAAGGAGGGGAAAAACATTGTCTTCTGTTTCCATTTTGTCCTAACATTTTTTTGCAATCCCTATTCCCTTGTATCCCTTTCTGTTAATTAAAGCACAAAAATATAAGGCACAACTGTCCTGAAATCCTCTGAATACGAAAATGGAGTAACTTGTTGGATTGAAAATAGTTCCATCTTCTATGTTATAGACATTGGGATCTGGGAACCGCATCTCTCTAAATATCACTTTTTGATCCTCTAACTAAATGAAAATTAAATCATGACATTTAGAATGTAAATAGAAAATAAAATAAAAAGTTAAATAAAAGACGAGTAAACAAATCATTTGACCAAAAATATTTTAGGATAAATAGTCATTTTAGTCCTTGAATATGTAAAGCGCTAACAAATTCGTTTTCGAGAGATGAAAATTCAAATTTTAGTCCCTGAACATGAAAAAGTATAATAAATCTATTCATTCGTTGTTAACTTCGTTAACAACCTATATGGAACATTCATGGTCGAATTTGTGAGAGTTTTACATATTTAGGGATAAAAATGACTATTTACCCAAAATACAATTTGATCTTCATCTTCCTCCATTTTCTAACTGATGCAAATATAACATTACAATAAACACTTAAAAAATAGAAAAACAAACATAAATTAAAACAAACATAATAACAAACATAATATTGATTAACAAGTATAATATATGTCTATTACTTTGAAATTTTTATTGTAACAACATTAGGTAATGACAAAATTAAGTTGGGTCTATTTTTTTTGTAAGGATTAACTTAATGTAGCGAATTTTTGCTTGAGTATCATGTTTTGATAGTGCAGTCACATTAAAATTTTTATAGCAATAGACAAATTTTGCTTATTAATTAATATTATGCTTATTATTATGTTTGTTCTAACTTTATGTTTGCTTTCTTATTTTTTTTAATGCTTATTGTAATATTATGCTTACAACGGTTAAAAAAGGAGAGAAAATGAAAATTAAATTATATTTTGGATAAATAACCATTTTCGTTCATAAATGTGTAGAGCGCTTACAAATTTTTCTCGAAATGTAGCACACAAGCTCTTTCATTAACGTTAATGGATGAATAAATTTATCGTACTTTTTTCATTTTCGGGGATTAAAATTTGAATTTTCATTTTTCGGAGATAAATTTGTCAGTTCTACACACTCAGGGACGAAAATAATTATTTATCCAATATTTTATGAAAAAAAACTCTTTTAAAAAAATTAAAAATAAGAGACTAAGTATTTCCAAAAGTAGAACTCATTTTAAATTCTTAACCCACTTTTTATGAGTCTGATGCTATCAAATAAGATCTAAAAATTCATATTTTTTTCTTCTAACGTATATCTCATTCTTAACTTATATTTAGTATGTGGCACAAAGTTGTTTTCTCTCCGTTTTCTTAATAAATTATTCTTACATGCAGAGGACAGCAAAGAGCACTCCAATAGTAACATTTTGGAAGAACCGGTTCTTACGTTAAGATTTAAGAACCACATCTGGAAATGGTCTAAAAAAATATTGGTTATTATTTCATTGATTTCTATAGTTCTATGATTAGTATTTTTTAGTTTTTATGATTTGAAAGTGAATTTTTTAGTTTTTATAGTTTATATTTTAATTCTTTTTTAGTCTCTATAGTTTAAAAGTGATTTTTTTAGTCGTAATCTGTATTTTAATTAATTTTTAATTCCTATAATTTAAAAGTGATTTTTTTAGTCTTTATAATTTGTATTTTAATTATCATTTATTTCTTACTAAAAAATATATAAAAATAATTAGTTACAAATTAGTTATAAATTATTAACTATTTTTTTATTACAAATTATCTTATGATAAATTAGTTATAAATTATTTATTAATATTTTTGTAATTAATTATAATTGATAATATTATTCATATTTTGATGGTAAAGACTAACAGGAAATTAAAATATAAAATATAAGGACTAAAAAAATTAGTTTTAAACTATAGAGATTAAAAAAAATTAAAATATAAATTATAAGGAGTAAAAAAACACTTTCAAATTAAAAGAACTAAAAGAGAATTAAAATATAAATTATAGAAATTAAAAAAATTACTTTAAAATTATATGAATTAAAAGATACAAATGATGAAACTGTAAGATGAAATGATTAATTAAACCTAAAATATTTTATAACTTTTTTAAGGATAAAAACTTGATTAAACCAATAAAAAATAACTTCTTACGGTTTTTAAGGATAAATAATTATTTCTTCTTATTTTTTAATACGGATGAGAGGGACGCATGCTTGAGGAGTAAGCATCAAGATATTTTAAATTAGAGTAGATTATAGGAGATGTGAGATACACATGATATTCATACTATTTTTTCCCTCTATTTTCTCCTTATCTTCTCTATTTTTCTCCCACCAAAAGGAGAGGTAGTGACTCCTATGACCAATGAATTTAGTTTTATCTCTTAACTAATATCTGATCCTGGTAGATATATTCTTTATCTGTTTTTTTTTATAAAGAAATGTGATAATTATCTGCTGAAGTCATTAAGTCAAGATAATCATGCATCAAATAAGTTTGGAGGAATATCTAAAAAAAAACAAATGAATAATAAAAACGGACTTTCTAGGTATTATGGGCCGGTATTGGCCCAATATCTATATAGAACAATAATAAACAAGCACAAATTAACTTCAGCACATATTACTTTTAATTAAGAAAAATATTAAGACAAACTGTATTTAGTATTTGAAAATCTAGGTTTTTCGTTTAAATTATTTGATGAAACAATCAATCATTATTTGAAATAGATTAATTTAATTAGAAAATAGTAACAATTATGTAAGACACACACATGACATGCACACATAAATAATTGAACTCTTTCTCTATAGTGTTGGAAAACCTAAAAAATCTATTGAATGGAGGTAGAGGAAGAAAGCTCTGCTAGGGTTTTTGGAGTTTATTCGAAAGAGGAGGATGATCTCCTTTCACGGAGTAATAGAAAAGTTAAAAGGAAAGCTGAGGAGGGAGATGATGATGGAGTGATGGAGGCAGAAAAGGGAGAAGAAATACAGAAAAAGGATTTGTATATGAAGAAGCTATTGACTAAAGAGGGTGCAATGCCTTTCTCTGCATTTGATGGAGGGTGGAGTCACAGAAGGAGGTGAAGGAGAAACAGGCCTATAATAAGAATAATTTCTATAACGGGCCAAGTCTGAAGGAGGGAGCTTGATCTAATGAGACCAAAAAAGTCTCGAAAACTAACAATAACTAGAAGACTTCATCGAGAAAGTCTAAGAAGAATGGAAAAAGTGTAAACACAAAAAGGGCTAACGCAGATAAGACGAGGAGCATCGTTGGAGTGTCCAATCATGATAACACAGAGGGTTTAAATATGATTCACATGCTTCAGGAAATAGGAGCTGGTTTTCTTGGTGACAAGAATGGCTATAACCCAGGGGAGAAAGTCGTGGCTATGCCTGATGCAGAAACTCTCGAATTTGTGCAAAATCAAAAGAAAGGTCCTTTGAAAGGAGGGTC
Organism: Glycine soja; assembly: GCF_004193775.1. Lineage (NCBI taxonomy): Eukaryota > Viridiplantae > Streptophyta > Magnoliopsida > Fabales > Fabaceae > Glycine > Glycine soja. The sequence goes on from NC_041003.1 coordinate 40,867,545, forward strand.
TTCATCTACTTCTCCAGATTCGACGAAGTTGGAAGAACCAGAGGTTCGTTTTGTGGAGAATATAACAAACATGGAAACTGAAATCCAAGTTGAGGATCAGAAAACCAGCGCAATAATTGATGTGAATAATGAAGCTTTGGGGGAGGTTAATGCCTCAAGTTCGTCTGGCCTTTCAGAGGCAAACAATCAAATGCTGTATTAATGAATGTAATTTCGTGGATTTGTCGAGGGGCAAATTCGCGAGGTTTTAGTGTTCTCATTAAGGATATTAGTAGGGAATATGAATCATCTTTGATTTTCCTGATTGAAACTCATGCAGATGCTTCTGCTGCAGATCGTGTGATTGACCGTTTAGGTTTTGATAAGAGCTTTGTTGTGAATGCTAGAGGCCACTCAGGCGGTTTATGGTGTTTGTGGAAAGCTAGTTGCTGGAATGTGGAGATTATTAGTAGTGGAGTCCAGTATGTTCATATGAAGTTGGATGGAAATTGCAAGCAAAGTGGTCCTTGACAGTGCTGCACGAGAGTCCAAATTTTCAAAAGAGGAAAGCTCTTTGGGAAGTTTTGAGTAATATTGCAGAAACGGTCATTGAAGCATGGCCTATTATGGGGGATTTTAATACAATCCTAAATGATATGGACTGGGTTGGTTGCTCGACCAATCCCTCATGGAGAGGAGCAAATGATTTCCAGCAGTTTATCAGTGACTGTAACTTGATAGATGTTGGATTCCAGGGTCCGGCTTTTACCTGGGGGAGAGGAAATTTGTTGGAGAGGCTTGATCGTGTCCTGTTCAACTTGGCGTATTATTCAACATGCTTTGGTACTTCACTCACCGTTTTTTGTAAATCAGACCATAGGGCACTATTGATTAAAATGACTCCGCACAAGAGAGTGAGTAAGAGAAAGAGGCCATTTTGTTTTGTTGCTACATGGATAACTCTCTCAGATTTCCAAACTTTTATTAAGAGAGCTTGGAAGAAAGGTATAAATTGGGTAGAGAGAATTGGTGGGCTTCATCAAGAATTACGTAATTGGAACAAAACTGTTTTTGGTGATATTTTCAGGAAAAAGCAAAAACTCATCTGTAACCTTCAGTCCATCTCCCAAAAGCTATCTAGAAGTGGGCTGATAGAGTTGGAAGAGACACAGCTACATATTTGGGAGCAGTACCGGGATGCTTTGAGGCAAGAAGAACTCCTTTGGTACTAGAGATCTCGTGCAAAATGGATATCTTTGGGAGAAAAAAACACGAGGTATTTTCCTGGTGTTACAACTATTAGGCGAAGGCATAACACATATGAAGCAATTCAAGATGTAGATGGTATTTGGGTGGCAAATGATGGTGATCTTGAAAGGTTGGTAACCGAGTATTTCTCCAATCTGTTTTATGACATCATGCATTTTGTTCCTTACTGCATACATGGAGCTTTTCCCCATCTATCCGAAAACAATTTTGATATGTTTAAAGATAGAGTAATGTCGGAGGGAGCTAGACTAGGAAAGATTTATTTTCTATGGAAAATTTCAAAGCTCCAGGTGAGGATGGATTTCAAGCGGTTTTTTTTTTATTAAAGCCAATGGAATATTGTGGGGGAGGATCTCTGCAACCTTATTAAATCTGTTTTCGAGAATCTCATTAAGATTGAAACTATTAACAATATGTTTATTGCCCTCATCCCCAAGGTGGAGCCGGTAACATTCATGAAGCATTTTTGCCCAATAAGTCTATGTAATGTATCTTATAACATTTTGTCAAAGATAATTACATTGAGACTTAGAAGGGAAATGGAGGAATTGGTTAACCCCTGCCTGAGTAGCTTTATTCCAAACAGAAGAATGGGGGATAATGTAATCATTGCGCAAGAAGTGATTCATTCAATGAAGCATAAGAAAGGCAATAGTGGATGGATGGCTATAAAAGTAGACTTGGAAAAAGTTTATAACAGATTGAAGTGGAGATTTGTGACAGATACTTTGAAGGACATCGTTTTCCATGAGAAATTTATCCATCTAATTCATTATAGTATCTCATCATCACGGGAACAAATTTTATGGAACGGGGAAGCTCTTGAGAGGTTCAAGCCATACAAAGGTGTTAGACAAGGTGATCCGATATCACCTTACCTTTTTGTTTTATGTATAGAGTGTTTGTTCCATTTGATTAACTTTGTAGTGGATCAAAAAGCTTGGACGACTCCAATTCAGTTGGCTAGAGGTGGGCCAAAGCTATCTCATCTGGCATTCACGGATGACCTGTTGTTATTTTCAGAAGCATCTATTTCTCAAGCTAACACGATTAAAAAAGTGTTGGATACCTTTTGTGCTAGCTCAGGCCAAAAAGTTAATTATGAAAAAACCAGGATTTATTTTTTGGGTAATGTTCACTGGCTGAACAGAAATTTGATTGTGCAGCAACTGGGTTATCAGGGAACTCCGGATCTGGGCAAGTATTTGGGAGTGCCTCTTCATCATCAAAAGGCAAATGCTCAGAGTTTCCGTTTCATCATTGATAAATTGGAACAACGTTTGAGCTGTTGGAAAGATAAGAGTTTGTCATTCGCTGGACGTTTAACTCTTAATAAAGTTGTTATACAGGCCATGCCAACATACATAATGCAAACTAATTCTATTCCAGAATCAGTGTGCAAGGATATTGTTAAGTATCGAAACTTCATATGGGGAGATAGTCAAAATTCGAGGAAGGTTCATTGGTTGAATAAGAAGGATACGTGCAAACCGAAAAAATATGGCAGTCTTGGTACAAGAATGGCGAGTACTATGAATCAAGCTTGTATGCTGAAAGCTGGATGGAATTTGTGCACAAAACCAAATGATTTATAGGTTCGTGTGATTAGATCAAAATATAAGTGTGGGTATGATACACTTCCAGTGATTAGCTCCAACATACCGAGTTCTAATTTCTGACGTGGTATGGTTAATTTGTTGGGATAAGTTGATACCTAATGTGAGATGGGTTATTGGTAATGGTAGATCAACTCGGTTCTGGTCTGATAATTGGGTGTCAGGAGTAGGGAAGTTGTCTGAGATTTGTAATTCAGGAAATCAGCAAGGTCATGATGAGCGTGAATGTTTCTTTATTAACAATAAAGGATAGTGGGATGTGGAGCGTCTCATGTCTGAATTATAGCCTCATATTATTGATATAATTCGAAATTTGGCACCTCCTTTAGGCTCTAATCCTCCAGATTATATTGTTTGGAATACTAATTCTGATGGAGTGTTCACGATTTGTGAAGCTTGTACTCAGCTTGCTAAGGAGCTTAGAGACTCAGATATCAGATTGTTCGATTTTGTGTGGAGGTGGAATGGGCCACAACATATAAGGATTATTCTTTGGAAGATTGCGAAAGGAATCCTTCCAAGGAATGGGCTTATAGGTCACAGACACATGGCACTAGACATTTTGTTCCCACTTTGTCATGATAAACAGGAAACAACTCTACATTGTCTTAGAGATTGTAGTTGGGTATGTCAAGTCAGGAGTAATCTCTGGTATGGAAATATGCCTGCTGTTTTTTTTTTTTTCAAGATAACCTTTGTCAGTGGTTGGAACTTAATCTAAGAGGAGGCTACCTTGGAAGAGCAGATAACTGGAGTGTGCTATTCGGAGTGGCTTTGGATCGAATTTGGTGGAGAAGGAACAGTTTCGTTTTTAAACACACCTAGCAATCTATGCAGGGTTTGGTAGGAAGTACTCGTGATTTTGCAAATGAGATTGTCAAAGCACAAAACGAAGGGGTTATTCTTCAAAAGTTCGATAACTCCTTGCAAACTGATAGTCATGGGATTTGGAATTATTAAACTGAACTATGACGCAACGTCCATCCAAGGTGATCTGTTTGTTGCTTGCGGTGGGTTGATTCGAGATGATCATGACAATTTCATTCATGATTTTTCTCAAAGAATAGGCCGATGTTCGATTGTTGAGGTTGAGCTTTGGTCGATTTTATATGGTATGAGGTTGGTGGCTGATAGACACATGAAAAAGGTTATTGTGGAGTCTGATTCTTTGGCAGCAATTAATCTAATTCATGAAGGTTGTCCGACTTTGCATCCGTGCTTTGGAATAGTGGAAGAGATCAAGAACCTATATAATGAATTTGAGCATTGCAGCTGCAGACATATTCTCAGGGAAGCTAATATACTTGCTAATACGTTCGCGAAACATGGTTTATCTATAAGTATTGATTGTCAATTCTTTTGTAACGTTCCAACTTTTGCTTTGGACCCTTTTCAGGGTGATGTTAGTTGTATCTTTGGTCAATTGACTCTTAACTGAGTTCCCAGGGCATTCATAAAATAAAAAATAAAAAGTGTGATTAAAAACACTAATTCAATATCAGTTTTTAAATTTATTGAAAGTATAACACTTTTTTGTAGTGTTGAAGAAAAGACGGATAGTATAAACTTGATTATGATGGAATTTTCAGATGGGTCCACGTTCTCTTTGGATTGTTTTTTCCCGTTGTAGTTTTTTCGGGAATTTGTTAATCTGGTTCATTTTTCTCTCACGTTCAACCCTTATCTTTGTTACGTTTAGTAACAAACTTACGTCCTTATCCTCAAACTCACGTTCTGATATAAATTGGTTGAGATCTGTGATGGACAGACTCTATAAATAGGATGAGGTGCTCTCAGTTTTGTATCACCAAGCCTACTTCTCTATTCAAAAAAATACATCATTTATTCAGAGTGAGTAAAGGTCTGGAAAAACAAAACTGCCTTCGGGTTTGTTCTTGCGTCGTTTTGTGTTTGATTTGTAATGGCTGGAGGTACGCTTGTGCTTTTTTTTTTTAGCTTCTGCTATTGATCTAAATATGGCTTGAATTCATTTGCATGTTTAGATCAATATGTATAAATTTTATATTTGGTATCAGAGCGTTAAAATGCCTCTACCTTGCTTCTATTTTGGTATTATATGGAGTAACGTTGTTCTGTTCTGTTTAATATGGAAAGAAAAGTAGAGAACAAAGATGAACAGTGTAATGATCATTTAGACTAAGGTACAATACGACATCGTTGAAAGCGTAACCTTTTATATATTAAAATAAAATAAAAAAGGAAAGAAGATTCTGGATCCTCTCCTTTTTGAAAACGAGTTTAATATTCTAAATATGAAAAGCGTAAACTTTTGAAAGTGTAAACTTACATATTAGTGTGTTTGAATTATTTATTAAGATTAATTGTATGTTTATTTTGGTATTTAAGCATGCAATATTAAGCTAAATAATTTATGCACATTAAATTTAATGGTTAAGAGCTTATATGTTTTAAATATTGGATAATCATATGCATATATTATTTATTTACTTTTGAAGTTTTGTGTATACGATTTTATGATTTTATACATGCGAAGTTATCTTGAATATTTATATGCAATGTTATTCAATTTATTTACATTATTTAGAATATTATGTAAATATTTAGCTCTTATTAAGAATTAATGTTAAGTGATTAATATGATTTAATTAATTAAAGAATAGCCACATCATCTTTAATTGATTAGGTTTATATATTAAGTATAAAAAAATCACATTTAAAAACATTGGTTGTGATTAATCATATTTAATGTGATAAAATATATCCACAAAAATTTTGTTATGTTTGTATGATTAATTAGAATAAAATATCATGTTATATTTCTTAATTTACCCACAAGAATTGAGAAAAAGGAACATAATTTGATAATTTTATCATAAGTATGAATCTAATTGAGTAGGATTTTGGCCCACCGGTAAGTTGTATGTCACTAGGTTCATGAACTAATACATATTTTACATTAGTAAAACATGACAATTTATTGAGTCTCAAATTATGAATAATGAGAATGTATTCTTGAACTTTGCAGTTAATCAATCTATAAACATTTCTGATATTAAGTGTGATATTTCCAAATTGAAAAGGGACAATTATAAGGTTTGGAGGGAGAGAATTCTCCTTCATTTAGGTTGGATGGATATTGACTATGCTATTAGGAAAGACGAGTCGCCAGGCATTATTGAAACTAGCACTCTAGACGCTGTTGATCTTTATGAAAAGTGGGAGAGATCTAATCATTTTTCCGTAATGTTCATAAAGACTAATATATCTGCTAGTATTCGTAGTTCCGTTGATCAGCATGAAAAAGTCAAGGATCTTTTGAAGGCCATTGATGATCAGTTTATTACATCTGATAAGGCCCTTGCCAGCACCCTTATAATGCAGTTCTCATCCTTAAAGCTCCAAGGGATAAGGGGTGTACGTGATCACATCATGCGCATGAGGGATATAGTGGTTCAACTAAAAGTCTTGGAGGTTACCATGTCTGATTCTTTCCTAGTACACTATATTTTGTGTACTCTGCCCTTGTGAATGAGGAATCCTCTATGTTGTGGCACAGTGGATTAGGACACATCTCTATCGAGAGAATTAAGAAATTGGTAAATGAAGGAGTACTTAGTACTTTGGATTTTGCTGATTTCAAGACTTGTGTGAATTGCATTAAGGGTAAACAAACTAACAAGTCTAAAAAGGGTGCAAAGAGGAGCTATCGCCATGACTCATATATTATGTTTCTTGTTATGGTTGATGTTGAGTTAAATGGACCAAGTGAGAGAATGATGAAATTTTCGGATGGGTCCACGTTCTCTTTGGACTGTTTTTTTTTTGTTGCAATTTTTTTAGGAATTTGTTTTCAAAATTTGGTTCATTTTCCTCTCACGTTTAACCCTTATCTCTACCACTAACAAACTCACATCCCTATCCTTAAACCCACGCTCTGATACAAATTGATTGAGATCTGTGATGGACAGACTCTATAAATAGGATGAGGTGCTCTTGGTTTTATATCACCAAACCTACTTCTCTATTCAAAAAAATACATCATCTATTCAGAGTGAGTAAGGGTCTAAACAAATAAAGTTGCCTTCGGGTTCGTGCTTGCACCGCTTCGTGTTTGATTTGCAATGACTGGAGGTACGCTTGTACTTTTTATAGCTTTTGTTGTTGATCTGAATATGGCTTGAATTCATTTGCATGTTTAGATCAGTATGTATATACTTTACAGACTATTTAAGACATGTGTGGAAAAGAAAATTTACGATATGTGTGTCCTCACTAATTGATTGTTTTCTATTTTCTACTCTTAATTTTCTACTAATATACTGATATTAGGTCAACTATTAAAGTCCTAATCTTTATTAACATTGTAATTTTCAAATGAAGCAAAATTCCAAGGGTTGGCCTAGTTTATTAGGATAATAACATCATACTACAGGTATAGCTAGCTTAAGGAAAATATTAAAAAGGTCCCTAACTCCCTAGCTATGACTATTAATTAAAAACATAACGCAATAAATATCAAAAGTTTTCCAAATGGTTTAAGAGATTTCCATAAAATAATAAGTGGAGATTGAGGTGTAAAGAGAGTCCTATCACCTGAAGGGATTTGGGGATTTGATTGCTCCAGGACAAGAACATATACCTACATCTTTTGCCGTTACCAAGCTAGCTTTAATAAAGTTTTATTCAAATGTCTAGTCTGAGCGAAATTTCATCCCACGATTTCTTCTATACACAACATATCATCATTCTGTATGTTTTCGAGTTTCTATTGTCTCACTTAAGAATAATAAGGTGTGCACCCATTTAGTTTCGTTCAATCATTGTCCCAGGGTTTAGCGACATAAGTTTAAGTATAGCTAGCATCTTTTACACTCTTCAATTCCCAAAGAACTAAGAATATAATCAATGAGGCGTTATTATTCTTCTCATCTGTATGATGAGATCTATCAGGAAGATGATATACTCTTGAGTAGTTATTTAACTTTCTCAATGTGTGGGTTTCGGTACTGATCATGGTACAATAATAGAATGGTAGGATTTGATTAATTTGAAAATTTAAGTAATATTAGAGAGAGACTATGAAGGGATTTGAATTTTATTGACATCACCTTATGACCATCGGTAGGTACTTTCAATTGATATTACGTTCACAGCCATAAAGTATATGCCTTGTGGGAGTGAATAAAATAATTCCGTGAGGGGGGAAAATGTATGATTTGAAACAAGAGATTAGATTCTTATATATCTTTTTTTTTTTTTTACAAATTATATATCCATTTGCTATACGTAAGTATTTGAACTTTATAGAGTGTTAATATGAACTCGTAAATGATCAATTTTATAAATTGCACGATATAATTTAAAGCATCTCAACTAAAAAAATAACTAGAATATACGTATATTCTAGTTATAGAGCTATGTATATAGAGCTATGTCCAAACAAAGATGATAAATTTAAAAATAAAAAAATTTAAATATGTTTTTAGTTTCTTAATTTAAAATAAAATATTTATTTAGTGTTCAAATTTAAAATTATTTTTTAATCTTTGTAGTTTGAAAGACTTGTTTTAATCCCTTTACTCAAACGCTGTTAAAGATTTCACTTAATTATGTGACTAACCAACGGAATACTACAAATTTCTTACGAAACAATTCACTTTGATTTTGTATTTTTATTTTTAAATACCTCATCACATGTTTGTTTTTCTTTAAAAATGTTAATTCTGATTACATTTGAAAATTTCGTTTGAAACAAAAAGATTAATTTTTTTCTTCAGATTATAAGAATAAAAATATCACTTTTAAATTTGAAAAACTAAAAACTAATTATTCTTTAATGAACTAAAACATATTTACTTATTTAAACACGGAAACAAATTAATAAAGATGTAACATATGAACCAATTTTGGTCTTTTTTTAGTTTAAAAATTACTATTATTTATGTTACCATTAAAATATAACCAATTCTCTTATAATATTATATTGATTATTTATTAAAATCTTATCTTTGAAGAGAATTATAAAATTTTAAAATTAAAAAAATACAGATATTTATAGAGCGAGGTGATATTAAAACATAGAAGAAAGGTTAAAACATAAAGAAGAAGAAGAAGAAGAAGTATACCTTAATCTTAATCTCGAGGTATTCTAAGAAAGAACAGAAAAGCATATAGAGCGAGGTGATATTAAAACGCAAAGTTCTTTTTCTTGAACTGCTGTTCTTTAAAGTTTAAACGCTCCACACAAATACAATATTCTTTCTCTGCTCTCATCATCGATCATATCATATCTCATGCAAGCAGCTTGTAGCAGAGAAATGCAACTCTCTATTCAACAACAACAACAATACTAGTAGTAATCAGCCGCAGCTTCCGTTCAAGCTCTCTACCACGGCTTCTCTGGATCTCTCCAACCCTCTAACCAAACTCACCATTTTCAACAACAGCCTCAGCCTCATGTAGTTCTTTTCTGTTAATTACAACAACAATAATAATTGTGATTTTGATTTTTTGAAATTCAAGGAACGGAGTTTTGGAGCTTCGGCTCAGGCTAACGGTGGCGGTTCGGGTCAGCCGAAGCAGAGGGTTAGAGCCGGGAGGGGACAAGCTACGGACCCACACAGCATCGCCGAAAGGGTACGTTTCTCTTTCTCAGTTCGTAAATACGTGTTTGGAATTGGATCAGTAATTTCAAGTGTACGTCTTATTCCTTGTAACGACATACTTTTCTATACGTACATTTTTCAGAGAAAATGTGATCGTCCGTCCGTGGCTGACACAATTCTCTTTTCATTTTTGTTAAATTAATTAGAAGAAGAAAAATATATATGTGGAACCGTCGTAATTAATAGGACATAATCGCTTTGTTTTTTCTACTACATATCTTTTTACGTTTGATTTGATGGATGTCAAGAAGCAATTTGGTCATTGTCTAACGTTTCTCTGGAATATTGTTGTGTGTGGCAGTTACGGAGGGAGAGAATCGCAGAGCGAATGAAGGCCCTGCAAGAACTTGTTACGAATGCCAACAAGGTTAACAATCATTCCTCAATCATGTTGTGTCTTCTGTTCATTAATTAGACTAATCTTAATTGTAATTTAAAGATTAAACTTATGACTCTTATTCATAACTCGATCATCGGTCATGAATTAATAAATAAATAAGCACTTTCCAACGCTGTAGTTTTGGTATGTAGTGTAGTACAGCAATACCCTCGTACATCATTCCCATTATATCTTTCCGTAATGTAAAACTGGAAACCGCTAAGGTTAATTTGGTCCTTCAAACAAGTGGGATTTGTAGAATTGTTCTTATAAGACTGAGGGGACAGTTTAGGCACAACACATAATATAGTATTACTATGCACCATTGCACCCTACAGAATTGTATTGGATCAATCCTTAGTAAAAAAGAGTATATCAGTCATGCACTATCTCTTTATAGTACAATCTTTTCTCAGTCTTTTTTATCATATAAACCATCGTATTCAATATCTATCTCACTTTACTATAAAAAAATATAAAATATAAAATTAAAAATGCACAAACAAATACAATTTCCCTTGTTAATTAAAATATGTGTTCATTGTGTTGGCTCCTGGATTGACAGACTGACAAGGCCTCCATGCTGGATGAGATCATTGATTATGTGAGGTTCCTACAGCTCCAAGTCAAGGTCAGATTCCCCTTTTTATCTACTATTTTTTTAATAAATAAAAGATTAGGGATAGAAATATGAATAAAAAGAAGTACAAGTATCATAATAATTTCATGTGATAATATGTATTTTGTGAAAAGTAATTTTCAAATTATTATTATGTTTTTCATACTGATATTTCCTCATTTATTTAATTTTTATTTCAATGAATTAGTATATTTCACTTTTTCATTGTCTCTTGATATATTATTTCAATTGAAGGAAACAAAAAAGTTGAAAATTAAATAAAACGATGATATAATTAATGTTTTTCATGAATAATATCTATACAACTTTACAAAATTGAAGTTAGCTGGATGTTCAGTGAGTTACTGTGCATACACTGTTCATCGAACAGAATATAGATGGTCAAAATTTTAAAACAATATCTATACATAACTAGATTCTATACACTGATCAGTGAGTGTTACTCTACATATGTGTAAAATCTTAAAACAATAATTGTTTTTAACCGATGAATGATTTCGTGATCTGATATCATGTTTCTAGCAAGTAATAAGTAATTCATTTAATCTCATGAATTCATTATTCAAAGTTATCAATTTAGGTATGCCTTGTGTTTTTCAAATAAAAGGGTCTGTGCCTCATGCCTATTTCTCTTGCCACGTGTCACACAGGGAACCCCTTCATCAAACTTAGCAAATCACGTGGATTTTGCTAAAGTGCTTCAACCAATCCAATCACAAATTTCGGAGTTTCCCATCCCTCTATCTCATTTCTTTTGGTTAAGAGGAAGCAAAACAATCTAATGTTTTATCTTATTTAATTCAAAAGAAAATAAAAATAAAAATATTTTCTTTTTAAAATTATTATTTTTCTTTTCTTTTATTTTCTCTCGTCTAAAAATATAGTATTGTCTAGTAATAAAAATTTTAACCTTTTTTTTTCGTTTACCTTGAACTACTTTTGAAGGCATTAATATACTATAATTTTATTTGAGTCAACGTCTTATATTTAATAATTAGAGAGTAATCGCGGATCAAACGAACTTCTTTTTTGCAAAAGGATTGGCAGCTTCTTTTTTTTTTTTGAATTAAGAATTGGCAGCTTTAATTGATACAATGCTTCGTTATGTTTCATCGTTATGTCATGGAGGATGGATTGTTTTATGTACATTTTATATATTTTTATGTTTGGTTTTTTCGAAAGAAAGGGAATCAAAACGTGGCCACGTCACGAATTAGGTTATGTATCAATTATTAATAGATTATCATACTTTTTATTAATTAAATCAATGATCCTTACATTTTTTTCTGTAAAAAAAATTAATTAAATTAGAGACGAAAGATTTGAATAATTTGTATTTATATAACATTATAAAGTTAAACTTTATTATCGTCATTTAATTTAATAACTTTTGAGATAATGTAAAAGTGATGGCCTTTATTTTATTTTTTTCAATAAAGCAAAGTTTGTATCACCGCTATGACAGACGGAAGTATCAAGTAAAAAGTCTCTCATCTTATCTTCAATTAAAAAAATATAGAAAACTCAAGCCAATAATACCGTTCTCAAATTGTGTTGTTTATCAATTGGATATTTTGATATTTTAAGAGCATGCTTAGTTAGGTAATGGTGTTTATAACTTAGTGCCTCATCTTATAACTTCCTAATTCTACATAAGCTGCACTTGATTATATTGGAGGATTAATCAGACAAGTGTAGGTTGGTAATGCTAGAAATGCTGATCTAAATCAGCTCATTGTGTTTTAATGGGTGTTGCCAAAATTAATTATGGTTAAAATTAATTTTAAAGTGATAAAATTTATATTTAAATATTTTTATTATAAAATTAAGTTATGAAACAAATTTATGACAAAAAAATTTATTCAACACAAAAGTCACTTTTAAAATTCAACAACAACAATAATGTGTGTTTGTGATAAGTTGTGGTGAGATAATTTTCTTTGATTGGGGTTGATTTTCACTCATTCTAACTTAGAAGTTAGGAGTGAAATACTCAAATTTGTAGGGTGATATGTAACTTGGAATGGGTTATTAAACTTAATAATTTTTATTTAAGATGGTGAATATTACTTGTTTTTGTGAGTGTAAGAAAATGGTTTCGAACCACTAAATTATTTTTGTGTTTTATTATTTTCTTTATTTTGTATTTTTATGTGTTACCATCTTTGATTATTATCGTGTGCAGTTTTGCCCTAAAGAATGCTATTAAGACTTAATGGAAAATTTCCCATACAACCAAAATATATCAATGTGTTGAAGGCCTTTGACATCTCAAATAAGATTTCTTATTAGCTTATGCAATAATAAATGAGTTCACTTTTAATGCATTTTCAATATAAAAAAATTCAAGCACCGAATAATGTAATCATTTTTTAAAATGAATTTAACAATTTTTTAAAATAATATGTCAACGTGAGATTGAATGAATAATAAAAACACCAACAATACAATATATTAAAATTAAGTTATAAAATGATTTGATAAAATTTTCTTAGCAATAAAGTTCATGACCGGAATAATTGTTTAGTTTTTTTAGTGACGAAGGGTTTGATGAAGAAAACACAAATAAGCAGTTGGTAGATACATAAGTAAAACACGAAAACAAACTGGAATTAATGGGCAACAACTAACCAATCGGGTTCTGAAGAGTAATGGAATCGGAGAAATGATATCCCCAAAGTTTGATTAGCGTGGGAAACACGGACTTATAATAAATAATAATTTGGTAATTTGATATTTGAGAGTGGGTTGCACGTTACACAGATCCTTTTATGTCATTATATGTTTGAGTTACATTATATTGTCAAAGTTAATGATTTTTTTTATCAAATACAATTAATAAATTTTACAGTTAATTATGGTGATTTTTGATAAATGGTCTTATTAAAGAATATCCTAAAGATAGTACTAGTTATTAAGGAATTAATAAATATTTTTTTTATCAACAATGACGGTGGAATTGCATTGGTAATGATGACGTGTTTAGTACTCTTTTCCATAATTTTCTTTTTCCACTTTTTAATTTCTTGACCAACACTCTAGAGAACTAGCTAAATTTTTCTTTAATAAAAATTATTCTTTTTTCACAGTATCATACTATTTTTCAGCAACAGGAGAAGATACAGATATACCAACCAGAGATCATCCCTTCTCCCTCCATGTTTACTATGTCAAAGTTTTATACAGAAGAATGCTGAGACTTTTTTATGATGAAACCTAACTTTTTTTTAAATAGTAATATAATTTTAAATAAGTTATAATATTAACAGTTCATATATAATTGTTTTTTTTATACTTATATAAGTGTTCAATTATTATTTATTTGTTTAACTTTTATATAAAAATAAAAATATTATTCGAATCTACATCAAATTATAAGGTTGACTTGATAATTGAAGAGAAAAAATTATGGGTTCAAATACCTCGTATTAACAAAAAAACTAATGAATTAACAACAAACATTATAAAAAAAATATAAAAATTCTAGTTGGAGATATCCACCAAAATAGCCAATACAAGTATACATTGTGTCTTGTGTGAAACTTGAGTTGCATTTATATGAAATTTTATCGGACCTCTCGTTGCCATTTCAAAATGACTAAATCAAGCCCAAGCCCAAGCCCAGGCTTAGCCTTACGAACATATTTAATGATACACTTTGCTCATTCCCAACTGTTAGTTACATCGCAAGTTCGCAAATTGAGTATTGTTTGGAAAATTTCAGTCCTCTTACAAAATTCTGTAAACCAACAAGCTCTCTAAATTTAACATTGATATTCATTTTAAAAGTTAAAAAGTATTAGTAGTACTGGTCAAGTGACCTTAGTTCTAATCATGTTGAATTAATGAAAACCAGTGAACCAGCCAGATGTGTCATCCATTTAACCTATTAGGCAGACTAATGCAAACTAATGAGAATGATACGGTGGATAGCCGATCTAAAACTGTGCAAATGGGTGACAAAGAACTAGTTTTAACCTTTTGTTTCAATTTTTTATTTTATAAATTTTTTCCAACGAAAGTATTTATTCAAATAAGCTTGATGTTAATTTGCAAAGGATTACTTATGCATTATTATTTAGTCTTCCATTCTTGATTTTCTTCCTTATAGTATATGATCATTTAATTTTAATTTAAAAATTTACCCACCTTGATTATATATGATTTTATGTTAGTGTACTACTTTTTACACCAAAATAATATATTTTCACCATTAAAAAAGTATCAATTCTTGTGAACCTAATTTTAAAATGTCATTCTCAATCACAAATATTTTTTCAACCTAAGAACATCAGAGCCTAATCACACTATATAAGATCACATACATCTTATAACACCATATAAGGTCACACACATGGATCATATGACATTATTTGAGAAGGTTAAAGTTTCAAGAATATTATTTAGCCTGAGATCTCTCAACAATGTCTTTCAATGTCATTTTTAGTTATCCTCTTATCCTTTTCAAAGGACTAAAAATCATACAGCCTACTCTTCTAATTGACATCTCTTGTAGCCTTCTTTATACTTTAATCATTTTTTGTCATCTTTTTCTCAATAGGTGTTATATCAATCTTTTCTCATATATAGTAGTTACAAATTCCATCTTTCTTGTAAGACCATATATTCATCTTAACGATGTGGGCTGATCATTTTTGTCATACATGATATTTTTATAAACAGAAATTATGAAGAAAGGAGAGATGAAAATGCAAGACTGGAAATCCTGAAACTAATTAATCCATATATTATTATTTTTAACTTCAAGATTGCCTCCTTTTTATTAAATACTAACTAGCATTTTGATCAAAACCAAAATAACACACAAAGCTAATGCATATGAACCACCTGTACAAAAGGTTCCTTAGGGTGTGTTTGGTTTAGAGGATGGAAATAAAGAAGATGGAAGTAGAAGATAAATTTTTTAAGTAAAGTACAAAATTTTTCTTGTATATTATTTTCATCCTTCAAAACAAACACAGCCTTAGGGCCACCATTTACCATTTAAAGTGTATGTTAGTTAAAGCAAGAAGTGACTTTGAACTATGCTGCTAAAAAAACTAAACCATGTGGGCCATTTCATATATTCCTTTGAGTTCTGACTAATGCGTAGATACCAAACATGTTCAGTACTCAGTTGCTACAATCTTTTACAACACAATGCCAATTGGAGGGAACTATAAAATTGTCAAAGCGTGTACAATTACATTGCGAATAGTCAAAACCAAGAGCTAGAACATCCCACAAGAACTGAAAATAATGGAAAACAAGAAAAAAGCATTATAGAACTTCTTTTAGCAACTGACTTATAGATAAGTACTTCACATTCACATCCACCCAAAGAAATACCATGATGTGATCTCCCATCTTCAACAGGGGCCAAGAAGATCCTTATAGTTTACACCCCTGCCAACATGAATAAACTCAACCTAATGAGGGTATTCTCCACTCAAGTGCACATGGCACCACAACTTGTAACTTCCTAGAGACAGATATTTATTCTAATTGCAGTGTGATATTAAAAATAAATGAAAAATCATTCAACACAACATGAAATAGTAACTAGTAAGAACTCAAAGTAGACAACACATAGAGAATGTACAGCAAAGAGTCATGCTTAAGCTATAAGGGGAATCAGCATTGTGACCCATTATTACTACTATTTCTACATGGAATTATTGATAAAATTCAAGCAATGGGTTTGAAAGTGTAAGGCTGTGGGAGCGTCAACGGACCTCTCCGGGACCCTTTGTCATCCAAAAGTCTCTGAACCCTCTTGTTCTGGCAGTATTGCCTATCGAAATGTTTCACCTGGAACAATATTAACACACCCAATTAAGAAAAGCATAAATTTTTACCAACACAAAATCGAAATTGAAGAAGGGGTTATGTTACCCAAGAAGATCGGCACTGTTTGACATATTCATTCCTGCACTCTTTGCATTCTAATGGGTATAACAAACCCACAGATGCAATCTCTGTGGGCTTCTTGTCCGATTCCTTCTCCAGGCAGGCATAGAACGCATCACGAGCCTAGTTCAACAAACATAAAACAATTCAACATATGAAGAAAAAAGAGAGAGAGAGAGAGAGAGAGAGAGAAAGGCATAAATCACACAGAAAAAATATTTGCATTAAAAGGAGAACAGAGAGAGACCTTGTAACAAGAATCCCTAGCTTTGGTGAGGACATCTGTGTGGATTTTGTCAGGGTTTGCTGCTGCGTAAGCTTCCAGAGCCATGTGAATTGTGAAGCGAGAGATTAGAGAATAGACTAAAACCTGCGTTGCAAGTTGCAATCACAGCATGTATGGACAAACCAAAACTGGGCTGGTCTGGGCTTTACCGTTCAGAGAAAACATTTTTAGCCCAAAACTTTATGGGGTCTTCCTATTCTCACTTCCCTATATACTAAGTTCACCAAAACCTTTTCTAAAAAGATTCAAATTCTCTAAACTGCCCTTAAACCTTTCCCCTCCCCACCCCACCCATCCTCACTTCCCATCACTCTCAGTCTCACTCACCCATTCCCAGAAATGTGTTCGTGCCTCCATTGTTCCTGGAAGGATGCTGCAACTGTCGCAAGTAGCCGTCATCGTTCTATGGAAATCTATCTATCAAATTTTATATTAATAAAAAATTATTTTATACTTCATTCATATAAATAAAAAATAACCTAATATATATATTTAAAATAACTAAAATATTAATATTTTGATCATCTTCTTAATAATGTTTAATTTTCATAAACTTTGGACACAAAAATCAAGATAATACTCCATCCCATCTATAAAATATAAGTCGTTTAAAATTGTTACATAAATATTAAGAAAAATAATTAATTTATTAAATTTTATAAAAAAATTAGTATTTTTTTAATATACTCTTTCTTCTCTAATTAAATAGTACTTCTATTCATTTATTCTCATTACATATAATTTTCATTGATAATAACAAATTTTTATACAAACTTATGAACCCTTTTCACTTTATCTAATTAATTGGAAAAAAAAATGACCGCCAAAATTTTAATCGGAACCTAATTGTTGCATCTAAATTGGGATTGAAATTTACTCTCATAGAACAAAATTGGAATTGACTCTAAAACATTTCTGTCAAAATTTTATTTGAAGATATTTGTGCTTCCCTGAAGCTTTCAATCTGCCCAATAGTTCCACTGTATATTTAGCTTCTTTAATTGAAAGTCACATCTTTACCAAGATGGCTTCAAAACATAGTATTTCATTACTTGATATAGATTTGAATGCACAATTTGCCCAACCTTCAACTTCAAAATACTAATGAAATGCATCCTATATTGCTAGATTTAAATATCAATGCAAAAGAAAATTTCGTTATTGATCTCAACATTATTCTTAATTATCCCGCTAGATCAATTTTCATTTGATTTAAATATTCGACCATTTGCCGATTCTGAGGTAGACTTCAATGAAAACACCTCTCGACACATTCGTACATAACATGGGATAGCTTTTTATTGTTAATTTTTTATTTTTTATTTATTATGTATTTTTGTTAGTAGGTTGTAACTTGAACTAATTTTTTAATATTGTTTATTGGGTAAATTGTCACTATATCAAACACACCATCAACAACATCCTCACTATCACACTTGTTCATCATCATTCACACATGGAAGGGAAAACACCCAAAAAAAAAAAAAAAACTTTACCTTATGAAGTTTTCTTTCGTCTTCACCGCATAAGGAGAAATCATGTTCTAACAACACCCAGAAATCAAGTGTCACTGTCTTCCACCATGTCATCACCATTGGCCACTAACAATGCAAGGGCACGAAGAAGCAAATCATGCTTAACAACCACAATTCAACCTCTATCTCCTACAAAAAGGTAAAAATGAAAGAGGATAAATGAATGATCAATTTTGTGGCAACTTAAAGGATAAAAACGTTCACATATGAATTGACAATTTGATCTACACATGCTTGGCCCAACACATGGAGGTCACTTCTATCATGTGAATTTGACATGTCTTTCACATGTTACATAGGTACTTAACGTTAACAAATGAAACTTGACGATAGAATTAAATTGTCAGTAAATTTACACAATTATAAATTAAATTGATCATTTTCATAATATAGGGACTAAATTGTTAATAAAATTGATTATTTGTCCATTCTTATTTACTCCTAAATTCTAATAAAGGGTAAGTTGAAAAAAAGAATTACTTTTTATTTAAAATTATTACAATTAAATGTAGTTAATAAATTTTTTTAATTAATGTGATTTTTTTTTGTTATATTTGAGATTGGCATAGTATTTATTGTTGGTTAATTTGAAAATTGAGATGATACTGGATAAATCTGAAGTCGTGTATAACACTTTCAGATTAAATCAAATTTCAGGGTTCAACCAAAATTGTTCAATCGGATAAAATCAGAAGATTATAATTCAAGAGTTTTGTTTTGGTCTTATATGTTTTGTCACCCGTTATGCTTTCTGAACCAGGATGATTATTTATGATCAAAGAAAAGGTGGTTTTTGGCAGTTGATGGAAGTTATTTCTTTTTAAAAATTGTCGTTGATGGAAGTTTTAGTAACTTCCATGTAACTTCCAACCGTTGATGGAAGTTTTAGTAACTTCCATGTAACTTCCAAAATTTGTCTAAACCGAGCATCTCGTTATTACATTAAAACAAGCGTGCACTCTTATTTTAACATAATAAAGAGATCAATTACACTAAAATGTCCAACAAACCTCCCCATTTTAGTGTAATTACCGATCAAATCACCAAAGTCATAACATACCACAAACTATTGCATAGATGAAATATCGTGACGATTGAATTTCATCTTAGCAAATTACACGTTTCAAATATTTGAATATCAGGGTGTCACTAAGGATTGAACCATTTTTATTCATAATGAATACATGAAGATAATCTGCACAATAGTTTATAACATTACTCTTGCTCGACACTAGTTTACTAGCCTGTGTCCCTATCCTTCATAAGCATATCAAAGCCAAGTCCCAGCTTCTTGAAGCGGCTAAACTTCATGCTTATATAGGTAGTTCTTTTCTTTCTTGCACTTGCAAATGCAATTTTTCAAAAGAACCATTGAGGAGTTATACTCCAACCTCCTTAACTTACAGAACCGAACACATACCTTTTGGGATACTTTTGATGATGTGTTCCAATCTCTACATGTTAAGCTTTTCACATTGAATTCAGCACCTAATGTCATATTAGATGGGAATTGGGTATCTTAACATAAGAGATTTCAGATTGACTTTAATCCTAATCTCACAGCCGACCTTTTCACGAGATCTCTACTTAACCCTTTGGTTAAATGATCGGCCAAATTATGCTGAGTTCTCACAAACTCCACTGATATCACACCATGCATGATTAACTCCCGAACCATGTTGTGTCTAACACCCAAGTGTCTATACTTCCCATTATACACTTGACTATATGCCTTAGCCAAAGTAGCCTGACTATCGCACCTGATAGACATGGGAGGTATAGGTTTGGGCCACAATGGAATCTCATAGATCAGATTTCTTAGCCACTCAGCTTCTTTACCATATGCTGTTGAAGCTACAAATTCAGATTCCATTGTTGAATTTGTAATGCAGGTCTGTTTCTTGGATGCCCAAGAGATAGCACCTCCTCCAAGGAGGAATACCCAACCACTTGTGGATGAATAATCTTCCATATTGGTTATCCAACTTGCATCAGAGTAACCTTCAATAACCGAAGGAAATCCAGTATATGTCAAACCATAGTCAATGGTTCCCTTTAAGTACTTGAATACTCTATTCATAGCTTGCCAATGATGAGAACTGGGATTACTTGTAAACCTACTAAGTTTAGCAACAGCATAAGCTATATCAGGCCTAGTACTAATCATTGCATACATGAGTGATCCTATCGCCCTTGAGTATTCAAGTTGAGACACTGCTACACCTTTATTAGGTAATAGCTTCAGGTTAGGATCAATGGGAGTACTTACCGGAGAACAATCTTTAAAATTAAATTTCTCCAATATCTACTCAATATAATGTGATTGAGAGATGGAAATGCCATTGTTTCCACGTTTGATCTTTATTCCTAAGATCACATCCGCCTCCCCCATATCTTTCATATCAAACTTAGAAGACAAAAATGCCTTAGTTTCATCAACTTGATCTTGGTCGGTACCAAAGATCAACATGTCGTCTACATACAGACAAATGATAACTCCTTTGCCATGAGTATCAAACTTGCTGTATAGACATTTATCTGCTTGGTTTAGAACAAAACCACTAGACAACACAACCTCATCAAATTTTTGATGTCATTGTTTAGGCGCTTGTTTCAAGCCATAAAGAGATTTCATCAGTTTACACACCTTATTTTCATTTCCTGGCATAACAAACCCTTCAGGTTGTTTCATGTATATCTCTTCATCCAATTCACCATTTAAGAATGCAGTTTTCACATCCATTTGGTGAATCACCAGATTGTGGATAACAGCAAGTGCTAACAACAGTCTAATAGTGGATATCCTAGCAACAAGAGCATATGTATCGAAAAAATCAATACCCTCATTTTGCCTAAAGCCTTGGATAACCAATCTGGCTTTGTACTTGTCAACAGTACCATCCACTTTCATCTTTCTCCTAAAGATCATCTTACATCCTAATGGCTTACATCCAGGAGGTAAGTCAACCAATTTCCAGGTATTATTTTGCATGATGGAATCCATCTCACTTTGGATTGCTTCTTTTCAGAATACAACATCCCTTGAAGCCATTGCTTCACTAAAAGTCTTTGGGTCTTCCTCAACATTAAGGCAATATTGATATTGAAATTCAATATCATTCCTTGACCCTTCAACCAAATAGAGTTGAAAGTCATCACCAAATGACTTAGCCTTTCTTACTCTCGTACTCTTTCTAGTTTCAGTACTAGTTAAAGGTATATCCTCAATATTAACTGAGACTTTCAACATGGAATTCATGTCCTTTGGCCTAGGTATAGATGTAAACCTTTGTTCATCAAAGATAGCATCCCGTGACTCTATAACCGAGTTCATAGCAACAGAATCATTAGATTCTAGCACATAGAATCTATATGCTTTAGAATGTTCAGCATATCCAATAAATATGCAATCTATACCTTTTTCACCTATGGTTTTCCTTTTAGGTTCTGTAAGCCTGACTACAGCCCTACATCCCCAAATTTTGAGATAACTCAAATTTGGTGTCTTTTTGTGCCAAAGTTCATATGGGGTAACCTTATTCCTTTTGTTAGGAATTCGGTTAAACAAGTAACAGGCTGTCAACATAGCCTCACCCCAAAATCCTTCACATAAACCCGAATAGGATAACATGGAATTCATTATTTCTTTCAAGGTTCTATTCTTCCTTTCGGCTACACCATTCTGTTGTGGTGTATAGGGAGCTGTAGTTTGATGTATTATTCCAGTAGATTGAAAATAAACCGGATCATAATACTCACCACCCCTATCCGTACGAAGAGTTTTGATTAGCCCATTTTGATGAAGTTCTACCTCTTACTTATAAATTTTAAATTTATCAAGAGCTTCATCTTTTGTATTTAATAAATATACATAACAATACCTTGATGCATCATCAATAAAAGTAACAAGATATTTTTTATGACCTAATGATGGAGTAGCATGCAAATCACACAAATCACTATGAATAAGGTCTAAGACTTTAGTCTCACTTTTAACATCCTTAAAAGGTTTCCTAGTGATCTTGGTCAACATGCAAGTTTTGCATTTTTCAAAAGGAGGAATCATACTTGTTTTTGACATATCTTTTAATCTTTTGTAATGAACATGTCCTAATCTAGCATGTCAAATTTCTGATTTTGTCATATTAGTTATAGAACTACACGAGGCCATACAAACAGATTCATGAACAAAAGGAACATCAATGTTTAATTTAAACATTTCATTACAACGATAACCAAATCCAACAAACGAACCATGTCTTGACAAGATGTACTTGTCACTTTCAAGTACTTGCTTGAAACCACAATTATTTAAAACCATACCAGACAATAAATTCTTACGAATACCAGGTACAAATAAGACATTATCCAAATACAAACTTTTTCCGGAAGTAAAAACTAAATTCACACAACCTAATCCTAGGATTGGTTCAGTTGCAACATTGCCCATCTTCACAATAGAGTCATCATCGATTGGTCTAAATTCCTTGAACCAACGACGATCTTTGCACACATGGCTTGTTGCTCCCGAATCAAACCACCAAGCGACATCATCATCCTGCACATAGAATGCATCAGATATTAGTGATACATAATTTGAATTCGTATTCGAATTAAAATTATTCACTACAATCTGACCTTGTTGCTTTTCAGGATCATTAGACCCACTTGGACCAGCCTTGTTCTTTCCTTTGAACACCCAACAATCCCTCTTTAAATGACCAGGTTTCCCACACTTCCAACATGACAATTTTGTTTGTTTGTTTGGACCTTTGTTCTTATTTCCTTGAAATTTTCGTTTGTTACCTTTAGCATTGTAATTTTGCTTAATTGTTCCACTTTCCTCTACCATATTAACGGAAGAGGAACCTGCTACGTTTTTATCATTGACTTTGTCAATTTCCTGAGCCCTCAGCGACTCCTCAATCATGAAATGACTACCGAGTTGAACCAGAGTCAACTCTTCCTTCTTATGTTTCAAGTTATGCTTGAAGTCTTTCCAAGAAGAAGGCAGTTTATCAATTATAGATGAAACTGCATTGGATTCATCCATTTTCAAATCATGTTGAGTAAACTGACCCAAAATCCACAGCAGTTCATTATATTGTTCCATAACAGGCCTCAAATCAATCATTTTGTAATTAAAGAAATTACTAACTAAGAATTTGTTACTTGAGGCATCTTCTGCCATATACTTGGATTCAAGAGAGTTCCATAATTCCTTAGCAGACTCAACATTTTGATAAATATCAAAGAGAGAGTCAGACATATCGTTCAGAATGTGTCCACGACGAATGTAATCGTCGTTCTCCCATTTCGAACGCTTCCTTGTTTGATCCAGAGTTTCGTCTTTCATATACACCGGCATCGGTGTACTCAGCACATACACCACATTCAATGTTGTCAAGAGAAAATGCATCTTCTTCTGCCATCTTCTGAAATCCTGCCCTTTAAACTTGTCCAACTTCGCAAACTTGCTTGTCATCTTCGAACTATCGTTCGTCATCTCGAAAGATTTGATTCAATCTTTTGTTGGTTAATTTGAAAATTGAGATGATACTGGATAAATTTGAAGTCGTGTATAACACTTTCAGATTGAATCAAATTTCAGGGTTCAACCAAAATTGTTCAATCAGATAAAATCAGAAGATTATAATTCAAGAGTTTTGTTTTGGTCTTGTATGTTTTTTCACCCGTTATGCTTTCTGAACCAGAATGATTATTTATGATCAAAGAAAATGTGATTTTTGGTGGTTGATGGAAGTTATTTCTTTTTAAAAATTGCCGTTGATGGAAATTTTAGTAACTTCCATGTAACTTCCAACCGTTGATGGAAGTTTTAGTAACTTTCATGTAACTTCCAAAATTTGCCTAAACCGAGCATATCGTTATTACATTAAAACAAGCATGCACTCTTATTTTAACATAATAAAGAGATCAATTACACTAAAATGTCCAACATTTATTAATTCAAAGAAGTATATTACAATCATTACAACTCATATTTGTCTCTTAAAATATGAACTTTTTTTTAAATTCAAATTGGAAAGTGGGAGTTGACTTCGTAACACACATTTAGAACTTTTCTGTCTCTTCATTCTTGTGTGGAATTTGCATTCAGCCCTCTCCATCCACTGTGATTAATATGTGGCTATAAACCCATTAAAGAACCATCCCATCCGGCCCGACCACTCCATAATAAACAACATATCAATGCACTATGTCACGCAAAGAATTAAGAAACTGCAATATCACATTATTTTAGCAAATCTAGTATGATTGTGTGAGTGATCAGGACAGTGTACGAACATAATCACTATATGGGCATAAAAAATCTTAGTATAAAAAACCTTATACTATACGAACATAATTACTTATGAGTAATAATGAGTTTAAAATTTCATATATTTATATATACACACACGTTAGTATAAAAAAATTACACTTTAACTTTTTAGATATTTATTTAGAAGTTAACAAATTTTTATATATATTTATTTATGATTGAATGAAAATATAATAATCTTTAAATTGTTAGCCAGTGCATGGACTAATTTTCAATCTTATTTATGAGTTTAATTTTCTTACTTTTTCACTGTAAATTTTTTATATTGTTAATTAATTAAAAATAACACTAAATATGACTTTTAAATCATTACTACATATGGTAAATAATAATCTCATCACACATAATAGTCTATAATTGAATAGTAATACCATGTTTAGTTGACATAAACAGTAAGGGCTCTCCCCTCTTAAGCAAAAGTGGGAAGGGTGTGGTTTGATTCACAACTTTTATAAATAGAGCAAAGTTAATTAGCTGGGAGGTGTTGGAAGACATTAGACCCTATGTTTAGTGGAAGACATCTTTGCAAAGGCAAATAATTTCATGGCAATATATTCTAAATAAATTTTATTTATAATTATTTTTTTATCTTTGTCTGTGGCAATAAATATTTTATTTCATATTTCTATCTTTTCTCTATTTATAATATAATTTTTTTTTGAACCTAATTTGTAGGTCAGTATCATTGCGGGTTTTCACCAGAGTTTTCTCAGGCTTCGTCCCGCTAAGACATAGTTCACCAAAGCTGATGACTAATTCTCGAAGCACTGAATATATGCTTTTTCATATAATTTCTTTATTATTATTTATGGTGTATGTAAGAGATGAGGCGTCGCCGTACGTTGTGAATAATTGGCTTATAATATTTTATTTTGTAGTACATTGTACCCAGATCTCTCTAGCTAGTCCTCCACCAATTCAACATGCATTTCTCAAAAAGGGTTTGTTTTCTTCCATAGAGGGCATGTCTGCCATATTGGTACAGCAATCAAACATGTCAAAGACTCGATGCTTGGATCCCAATTGAAGGCCAAAGTGAATTAAGTGGTGCACAATAGACGAATGAAGCAATTTGTCAATGGGGGTGTAAGGGATTTTTTTTTTAGTGCAGTGAGTTATTAATTATGTAAGCAAGTTGACGCCATGGATAATTCTATAAGTTGACTTAACGGGGACTTCCAGAGATGAATTAGTGGATATGATAATGGTAGTCGATGATTTTAAACGGAAAACAAATAATAAAGCCAAAAGTAATGTAAGTTGCATTTTATTGCTGACATAAAAGATTGTTCAATGTCTATTCATACTCCATATTTTGAATGCTCTGATGTAATGGTAGTATAGTGGGTTGACTCTTCCGTTTCCCACTAGCTGCAAAATAAGGGAGGAATAGGTTGACTTTTATTATTTTTTTAAATCCATTTTATTTTATTTTATAAGGACTGATGGATCGACTTACATAATAATAAAAAAAAAATATTTTTTAAGTAATGGGGTGTGCTTAAAATAAAAGTGAATGGGCTGAGAGGCGAGGATATTAATGAGAGTAAGAATTAGTAAAATGATGAAATTCAGGTTTAAATTAGAATTTGAAAGACTAAAAAAAATGAATGAGAAGGAAAATATCATCACAAATGCTGCCTTGTTTTAATGTTTTTGACCTGCTACAATCCAAGGATAACACAGAGCTAGTTATGCTTATGTATAGAGTATAGATGGGCTAAAATCTTCAAGTCACCAAAATAACGAATTAATTAAACATTTTATTTTACAACTACGACAACAAGGTTTTTCAATAAGATATTTTTTTGGGTAAAATTATTCATTTGGTCCTATAATTTCACCATTCATACTTTTTTAGTTTTTATAGTTTGAAAATAATTTTTTTAGTTCCTATAATTTATATTTTAATTTTTTTTTAGTTTTTATAATTTAAAAATAGTTTTTTTAGTCCTTATCATTTATATTTTAATTCTATTCTAATCCCTATAATTTGAAAGTTGTCTTTTTAGTTCCTATAATTTGTATTTTAATTACCTTTTAGTCTTTAATAAAAAAATATAAAAATAATTAGTTACAAATTAGTTATAAATTATCAACTATTTTTTTATTACAAATTATCTTATGATAAATGAGTTACGAATTACTTGCTAATATTGTTATAGTTAATTGTAATTGATAATATTACTCATATTTTGATGTTAACAGCAAATACGGAGGAGTCTTTGGTGGCTTTTGGTCGTGCGAAGGGTAAACGACAACGGCAAAAACGGTGTCGTTGAGACAAGGTTTCCATCCGCGATGGATGACAATGATGAAATGATTAATGGTGTTTGCTTTGTTGGTTCATTAAACTCTTGCTCAAATGCCATTGTAAAAGTTTATTTTTTTTCATAAATTCGTTTTGGGTTTGGTTTTGAGCCTTGATTTTGGTTGCTAAGGGTTCAATTTGAAACATTCATTTATGTTGAAAGATGAGTAAGCAATGAAAGTACTCTTTTTTAATCAATAAGCTATGAATGAATTCTCCAACTTTTGGTTTTTTGTTTTTTTTTTTTTACATTTTTCTTTGGTTGTTGTTGTGTTGATGATTAGTATGTTGAATGTACTTTCAGCCATATGTATCACTTCTTGATCTTGGAATAGCCTTAATTTAGCATTTTAGAGCTGAGGTATCAATATTTTTTTGCAATAGAGACAATGGCGCTGTTGGGAGATGAAGAGAAAACGGTGTCAAGGAAAGAATAATAAAAACACAACAAATGGAGGTCTAAAGGTTGTTGAGATGATGAGAAATAAATCTAATGTTGGTAGTGTAAGTTGTAACTATATAAATTAGATGAATCCAACGATCAATAAAATTTGTTCACCGTGAATCATTAAATGACTTGTCCACCATAGCCTTGGCTATCAAATAATAAGTTCCTTTAAAAAAATAAGAAGAAAAGATATTCCGAAGGAGCAGAGAAAGTCAATAGACATTTCAAAGAGAGAAGGGGTCATATGTGTATTATGATTGTGACGCAGTTCCATCCTGAGCACCCAAATGACACACTCAGTCGTTTCTCCATTTATGACCATCATATATAATCAACAATACTATTTTTTCCGTATGAAGATCTTGAACCATCACCAAGAAAGCAAGGATCACTTAACCACTCACACAACCCACTCTATCGCCATTCACCTTCTATATGCAAATTCATTAGTATTCTCAATTTTGTAAGCGTTTGTGTGGTGGAAAAGAAAGAACCCACTCTACCGCCATCCACTTTCTATATGCAAATTCATTAGTATTCTCAATTATGTAAGCGTTCATGTGGTGGAAAAGAAAGAATAAGTGGAAAGAGAAATGTTAAGAATGCATTTTCTAACATAATTTTTCTACATATCCTTTTTTAATTAGATTAATTAGAAATGACAAAACTTTGTACTAGTTTGTTCCTATCATATTTATGGATGCTTTTTTTTATAATTTTTAATAAATTTTAGTGAAAAGAAATTATCATGTGATCCTAAATCATATGATTCCTTACTAATCATCACATGATATGCATCAAGTATTTTTTTTTTAAATTTAAAAACTTAAATACAAATGTCATACAAAAATTGGTGGAGACTATGGATACTTGGTGTGGTCCTACGTTTTTTTTATAAGACTTAATTAACTCATTCACCATAATTAAGAAAATTAATTAATGTAATTAATAACAATAAATTTATCTTAAATTTATACATTTCTTCAAAATTACCTGTAACAATGAAACATACTTTTGTTCTATTTTAGTAAAATATTTTTATTAGTTATAATTCTTTTAAGCTATTTCATCATTATTATGTTTTTTCTAAATTTTTATTGGCTTTATACCTAAATTGTCAAAATAAGTTTTTAAAATAGTCTTTATACAAGACAAAGTTATACTACCAAAGAGCGTGAAACATTAATACATTTCCCTATGTATCATTTATTGAAGTTAGAAAAATGATTCATTATTAAGGGTATTTTTATTAAAATAATAATTAATGCATGATACATTTTAAATTGAATCTTATAAAAAAAGATAAAATTTAACTTCTAATTTAATAAATCTTATAAATAGAATCAAATAGAGTAAGAAAATTTGTTAGAGTATTTTTCTAGCACTCTTCTAAGTAAGGAATATGATAGATGAAAATAGACAAGAAATACAATGAAAGTAAAAAATATTTGTTTTGTTGATCATCAAATATAAAAAAATATTTAATTTTAAAACAATAAGAAAGAAATTGAAAAAAGGAAAATAAATGAATGAATAGAGTGAGAAATATAATATATCACACTTTTTTATTTCTTTTCTGTCATTTTCATTCTACCGAGCTTACTTTCTTTTATCTCTCGCCTATTTTTTCCACTTCGTTTTATTTTCCCTCTACAAAACAAAGGCTAAAAATCGTCAAGCTTATATTCTTAACAATATACCAGCATTATACAACTAAACTGAGTTTAACAAAAGGAAATACTTCTTCATAGCATAATAAACAACGTTCGAATTTTTGAAGGAAAACAGTCTATATTTAATGTCCAATGATGACTTAAGTGGGATAGCCTCCAAAGAAAAATATATGTGGAAAACAAAAAGAAAAATACTAATATCATTTTTGTTAACAATAAAGTTTGATACAGATCTCAAATGTTAAGACCTTGAAGCGTGTTGAATATTTAAATTATATTTTATATATCTATAGAAAAACTTTCTTGCAACAGATAAAATTGACCTCAATAATGTATCTCCCTCTTCAAGAAGAATTGTTCTTTCAATAGTAATATTCTCATTGATATAGTGAAGTGGTAGATATATAAATCAATATTATGATTTGAACAATTATAAACTTCAGCCTATTCTTTTTCTTTCTATTTATATTTTCCCTTTTTTTCATATTACATCACTATTTAATTTATCACCTTCCCCATCTATTTTTTTTCTTCTTCTTATACTTTCTTTTTTATTTCTACTTCAATCCACCAAAATGAGATTTACATTTTAGCTGGGGATATAAGATTCTTCTGGTACATAAGAATTTAGAGGTACTACTAGCTAGCAAAGTATATGGAGTATGATAGTAGTATATACTTACGCAATGTCAACACCATAAGCCAATCATGTCCTGCCACGTGGGCAAATTTCTATCTGGACAATGAGATAGATATTCGTCACTTTCTTAGTGCTCTGTGGGCTCGTTTATTTTCACTGTAGAAGTATTTGGTTTAATTTAGGTATCGTGTTGTGTCCGTGTACTACTTTGTCCTGTTTGCCGCTCCTGTCTCTTCCACAACAGGAACCTAACAAATTCGTGGGAAAAAAAGCACCCAATTTGCACCAAAGGAAAACACTTATCTCCTTCAATCCATTTTCCTCATCTATTCCCTTATGAGAGCATTAAGTGTTGGTTGGAAGTCATCAAATCAAACCCAGATGTATATTACACTGTAGAGTTGCACAGGAAGTCAAAAAGTTTTCCTTTTTAAAAAAATAATTGAGTGAAAAATAAAACAGAAGAAAAAAAACCCTTAAAAAGTCTTTCTTTTTTCCTAAATTGTTGGTGGTGGTTAGAGAAAAGGAAATGAGAGATAGAGACAGAAAGCAAGGAAGCAAGGAATCAAACAACCCTAATCTTGTTGAGTGAGAGTGGTTTTGCTGCATATATATAGATGAAGATCACTAGGTGGAGGACAGCACATTGCCAAAAATGGGAAGTTATGAGGTTTCAGAGTTCAGACATATATCAGAATTCAGAAAAAAGAGAGAGAGCATGTCAACATGGTTGTTTGCAGTTGATGATTAACAAAGGCTCACAACAAAACTAAGAGAGGGATCACACCAGAGAGAGGCTGACAGAAGAGAGTGAGCACATACTAGTGGAGATTGTATGAGGGCATACAATTGCGGGTGCGTGCTCACTTCTCTATCTGTCAGCTTCCCATTCCTTTTTCCTTTTGGTGTGTTCCTCTCATCTCTTCAAAACTTACTCTTTTTTCTGACATGCTTCACCACTTCAGCGGCTCCTCAGTGTAACTCTCTTTTAACTTCATTCCATTCCATTCTTTGTTTTTAATAATTCACTCACTTTTAATAGGATCTATGTAATTATAGTCCTTGATACGACTCGTATTACATGGTCATTCTTTTGTGTTAAGCGTGCTTAACTGTTTGACAAATAATGGAGGACTAAATTAAGCAATATATATATATATATATAGGTTGCTGGTTCTTCTAGTTGGTAGCGGTTAGCGTGCACAAAGTTATCTATTTATTATATATAATTCATGTAGTGTTTGCTTATCATTATCTTCTGCTGTTTCAAGTGCCATATAATCTGATTCTTATCTACTTGTGTTTTATTCTATTTCTTTTCCATTTATTTCTATATCTAATACTGAAAGCGTGACTTTTTATGGTACTTTCCTTGATGGTGTTTTGAACTCGAAATCCAAATGGAGGTTTTCGAGGTACCACATCTTACGGTCTTTCTCAATTCTCACTATTCATACTTTAACGGAAAAACTCCTTTTGGATGAAGTTTCACCAAACCCTTGTTCTTTTTTCTTTTTCTCTTTGCCTTTCTCTCCTTCTGCTCCTTGTCGACCGTGTAGATCTTTTCTCGCCCTCAGTTTTGGTCCACAATTTGTGCTCCACGCACTTATCAGGTTCAGATAATCCAGCATAAAAGGACAAGTCATGGGTTTTAAATTTATTTTTAAAGTGTTGAATTTGAAGGGTCAGAATGAGAGATGTTGCATATATCTTGGATCTGTCTCCTTGAATGCCATTTTGTTTGTAGCCTTCATTTGAGGTAAAGGAAAATCTTGGGAGAGTTCATTAAGCAGCTAGATATGGCAAGATTTGGTCTTTCCCTTTGGGCAGTTATATACGCGTTTGTTTGCTACCGTGATTGAAGGGAATTCAAGCAACAATCTTCCTTATACAGGTTATTACATGTTTTTCGATTCAAAGTTTTTTCTTTAACTATATTTCCTATAATTTTTAGTTGAGAGAACATTTTCTTTTTCAGTGCTTCGCAACTTGGATTCCATAGCACAGAAGTTGGTAGATGTTACCAAGGACTGCACAGTGAAGAACTTGAAGCACTATAATCACTCAGGTAATTAACCATTTTGTATGGTATAAGTTTTAGTTTAATTGATTGGCATTATTATTTTATAATTAGATGGATAGAAGGAAAGGAAGGAGAAAAAAATGTGATTGAGTGACATGAGCATGGTTGAGAAGCCCTCTCATGGGTGCTACAATCATTATCCTAGAAAAGTGTAGCATGTTAGTGCTAAATATATCTATGGCACACGTGCATAACATATGTGGAAAAAATCACCATTCATATACTTGAAAAAATATGAAATTTGTTTTGTTTTTGTTGCAATATCATGTGGTAACATTGAAAAATGTAAACCTGAGAGGGAAACTAATTAAGATGATATCTTCAATTCATGCTGATTGCTGACTTGAAATAGAATTAATTATATTTTGGTTTCATTTTTTGCCTGAAATACAAGATAAGTAGTCAGTTTGAACAGTCTTGCAACAGAAGGCTTTTAGTTTAACAGTGATTATGCTGATTTATTAACTAGTTGTCATGCATGAACTTGAAAAATCAGTAACCAAGAAATGAAGCAGTCTAGCTAGTTAGCTAGGCAGAATAGAATTCATGCTTGCTTTGAATTTGATGGGTAAATTATGTTTCAAGGCTCAAGTTTCTTTTTTAGAATTCTTCATATTTGTTGTGTTGTTTATTAGCCCACTAAGGACTAGGCAATGACAGTATGAGGGAATTCTGTTCTTTCACTGTATCAGCTATCAAAATTATGATGGAAGTGTCAATGTTGATGCTTTATGATCTTTTAAGGTTAGGGAAAAGATGAAACAAACAAAAAACGATTAAATTATTTATTAATCAAAGTTCAATTTGAAACTCTTGTAATTAATCTCTTTTCTTTAGGTTAATTGCAAGGGGAAAAAATGGAATGCCAACTCTAGCATACATAGGATGGTGGTGTTGAGAGGTGAAGCAAGTACCTGCCAATGTAATAATGGTAGTGTTGAGGTACCTCTGATGATGGTGATGACACCACTGAGCAGATTGTGAACTTGTGATGCCTGTATGCACTGCCTTAATTTGAGTGTGAAAGAATAAATATATGCCAGCGATTGATATGGAGATTTGGGTAGTAAAAAACAGTGTAACTTAAAAGCTTATACTAATGGTAGTGAACTGTGGTTACTAGTTTTACTAACTAGCTTGCCATACTGTGCAAACTGCTTGAATTGTGTGCCATAATTAGTTTGTCCAACATTTTATTCTACCAATTTGTTTCCAACAACTCTCAATATACATTTCTATTCCAATTTGGATTATAGCTTTGCATCTTATTTTCTATTAATGTTTTTGAATCTTAAGCTTGGCCTGTAGCAGTTGCATTAAATTTGTATTTTTTTTTATCTTAGTTGAATTTGGGTCCTTTAATTCATCATATAAGGCATCTTATCAGTCTTGGAAGTTTACTCTTGCAGTTGTGATATGTCTGTGTGCACTATAACATCACATTGGTCTTGATTTCTTTTGAAAATTATTCACTATAAGTTCAAACATTATAGAAGGTCAGAAATGCCAGGTATAAGAATATATAAGTAAAAGAAGACTGTCATAATTTCTATGTGCTTTACTAAGTCAGACAAAAAAGGAAAATAAGAACACTAATTAATAAGTGGGTCTAATTAAATAATAAATAATATTGAATATTCAATTTTGACTAGATATTTCCCTTCTTTTCTGAAGGTTAAAGAAAAACAAAAAAAAATTGAGAATTAAAAAACACTAATGTCATTCTTTTTCTGTTCTTAGGTGTGTTCAAACCAAAAGAAATAAATAATAAAGTAGCTTGTAGAAGATAAAATAAGTATACATGCATTTCTATAAACAAAAGAGAAGGAAAAAAAAGAAAAGAAAAGTGAAATTGACAAGGGAAAAAGAGGAATAAAAGAAAAGGAAGGAATTAAATGTGAATGATCTAGGCATATCTAGAAGTTTAAGCCATTATGTCAAAACTTATAGGC
Organism: Glycine soja; assembly: GCF_004193775.1. Lineage (NCBI taxonomy): Eukaryota > Viridiplantae > Streptophyta > Magnoliopsida > Fabales > Fabaceae > Glycine > Glycine soja. The sequence goes on from NC_041003.1 coordinate 40,901,259, forward strand.
ATAAGTAGTAGAATTTAAATTTGTTGACAAACATTTTCATCCACATGATTTTTATTTCTTCATCATTGATTTTGGCTTTGGAGAATTTTTTAAACACTCTGAATATATATAACATTCTTTATTTGTAGGTGAGACTTTGTGTGTGCACGCACATGTTTGCTGTTTCAATTTATCAGTTGTATGGCTTGTGGTTTTCATAAAAGTATCTTTCATAGCACCTTTCTTCTGGATTTCTCTACTTGTGCCCATATCTTTATTTCACAATAAGTTAAAATTTGAGGCTTTGGTTTACATTGCAATTAGCAAAATTGTAGAATTTTTTTGTAGACAAATGCTACCACAGTTGTGGTCTTCACACAGATAAAAAAATGTTGCAGCCACAATTACAGTTGCAAATAACAATTTAAAACTGTTATTGGTATTCTAGTTTGTGGTTGAACTATTTTGAATGTTATGTGGGTGGGAATTGTGTTAAACATAGCTGAATCCAGGTATTCTAACATGTTTGCATACTGGACATGTGGCCATATTTTAGCATATATCTTAATTAACATTTACTTTTGTAAAAAAAAAATGACAACAATTCATACACAAACGTACGCCATCAAAATGAAGAAATTTGACATTAAGTGTTTGGCTGCAGAAACTGAATGAAAGATGGATTACATGTTAAGCATAATACCTGGTGGTGGGGAAAATGCGAATATACAGAAGATGCATACTCAAACGCTTCTATTTCAACTGATCACATTATGACAGTGAATCCGTTGTGAAGTTCCCAGCTCTCATACATCTAAAAAATGAGGACTGAGTTGCACAAATGTCACAATAACACAGTTTGCAGTTTTGGCCAGGATTCTTTAATTCCTTACACAATGCCATTAAGCCCTATAATAGCACACTATCAAGTTTGGTGGCTTGCATTTCAATGTCAATATAGTAAGAGGCTGTGCTCAAAATAAAGAATATGAAATCATGGTTCATACTTTGTAGCAACTCAAGTTTGTGAAGTGTCTGATGAGTGATTGCTTAGTTTTTAGAAGTAATGATCTTAACTTGAATATATGGTTGGATAAGGGAGATCCATGTTGAAGTAAGATTGATGAATGAACTTGTCATCCCTCGTCCCTAGCTAGAAGACAGGCCACAAGCTGGAGTGGTTGGAGACATACACATCGTTTTGATAACAGACTAACAGGATGTACTGAAAGTGTTTGTGGAAAAAAAAAAAAAAAAAGACTGGTCGAGCTAGTGATGTACTAGTGTTATATTTGGCCTTGTGAGACTAGGGAGTAACGAGAGGGGTCAAAATCATTCTACATTTTTTATCTTATTGGGAGTGAAGGTGGTAATTTACTTAGTTGAAATGTACATATCTCCAGATGATATCTGAACCAGACCTAGATATTGTTAGATATTTTTTATTTTTCAAAATGGTCCCTTAAATAGTATTTTCTTATAACAAAATATAAATATTCTGTCATTAAGATTGGTTAATCAGATCCTTTATTGTTCTTAAGGTGATAATAGTTTTTATTTTTTTTATTTTTTTATTGTAGTTACCTATTTTTTTATACAGCTTATTTCGTTATACTTCATTTTGACAAACCAGAGGTAATATTCACCCGGGTTAAACACACATAAATCATCTCAAACTATGTCACGAACCAAGTTGCTGTGGCAACTATATATCAAGCATGCATTCGGAACCACTAATTAATTTAATTTACAGCCTTAGATCTGTGTGATAATTGTTGCTTCTTAAAATTTTATCATTAATATGGTTCGTGACAGTTAGGTAAGATACCCTAATCAAGCCAGTTAAGCAATGAGAAATGAAGGAACAGAAATTTAATTAATCATGCATGCATCTAATATGATTCTAGGTAATAGTAAAAATTAATCATTATAACTTGCTTGTATTGTGGCATATATAACCCTTTTATGTATATATTGCCAAAACTCAACATGCACTTCATATAGGGACTGATTGACTGAAATCATTCGTTTTGGGTGTGAAGCATTATCACTCTCCTCAAGATAACCTTCAACTTCAATCCAAAACTTCTCCATATATTATTTAGCATCTAGATGCAAAAGTATAAAATGCTTAGTCTAGTTGCACATGCTTAATTAACAACAATCCTCGTATTATTATAATGTCCTATATAATAGTTTTTTAGATTTACGGTGGCTAATACGACTTATTTTAGAGATTAACTCTCAGATCGGGGTAATTAGTGTAAAACCGTGTCAAAGTGCTTGGTAACTCCACGACTCCAATCCCTCACTATTATATGACTTAATGATTAATGATGATTGATGTATATTTTTGTCACAATATGTATGCAAGTACGCATACTCATTTAAAATCGAACCAAAGTAACTTTCTTGATACAGTAGCTAGTATGCTAATTAATTTTAACGCAATAATGCAGCAGCAGAGTTTCATGTGGTGTATGAAACATGTTATGGAGTTTGTTTGTTTTTTTTCCTTCTACCACAAGACTATTCTAAAATTGTGAGTCAAATAAGTCCTCGAAATGCTAAGGTGATTCAGAACTTTGCAGCAGGCTAGACCTAAAGAAATCCCAAAACCCCAATTTTTGGCGCCAGAGAAACAAGTGTTTAATGTCAAGAGAATAAAGTAAAAATAGTGAAACAGAAGTACATACCACATCGTAAGGAAAGAGATCTAATCATTTTACAGAACCAAAATTGTCTTGCATGGGCTATTCAGCATATATTTTATTTTAGAAATTTTTATGAAATAAAATCAAATGATCGCATATAAAATTTAATATAATCGATTTAAAATGCCTAGACGGATGCGAACCAGATTGAAAAAATAACTCAAACTCGTTCTAAAAATATATATAGTCTAATTTAAAAATTCAAATCCACCTAAAAAAAAATAACCTTAGAATAGATTGGACTATCAAGAAGGGTGGTGGGTCTTGCTCACCTTTATTGTATTTTATATATAATCTAGTCCCGCCAAAGTGTGGATTCTATAGTACTGAAATTCGAAAACCAAAAAAAAACAATTATTTGAGGATGAGATGAGAGATATTTTGTTTCACCAAAGAATTTTCAATAGTAGAAAAGGTTAGGTGGTAAAAAAAAATAATCACACTCACTTCCTCTTTGTGTATATCTTCCTCCGATTGAAAATTTCTAGTACTAGAAAGATAAGCTAAAATAGCCTACCCCCCAAAAAAGAATGCAGTGCAACCAACTTATTTGAATAAACTTCTCGATGAATTCTTTTACGAAAATAAAAGAAAAAAAATAAAAATAAAATAATTTTTTTCATAAGTCAAAATTAATTTATAATAAATTAATTTATAAAATCTTTTTCATATTAATTTCTTAGATAAATAATTTTTAAGTATGCATAAATTAATCTTAATTTATGAAAAAATTATGCTACTTTAAGCTAATTTTTACTTTTCCTCCATTCTCCTAAAATACATATGGAAAAATTTATCTAAACATGCTTTAACTCTAAATCTATCATTTTTAAGTAATTGGCATCTAGGATGTGATTTGCCAATTGCCACCAATATATAGAAATTCCTCTCCTATAGATTGTTACCTCTTCACCAATATATAGAAATTAAAATGGTACTCATCACATACGCGGGTCACGGATTAGGGACGCCCGCGTGTTAGTGTGTGTTTGGTTAGAAAAATTCCTTCTGCAATTGGTGTCTCGGAATGTACAATGATTATTTTGAAACTTTCTAATGTTAATCCAAACACACTTTATCCCTAACTGATTTACATTATTATATGGAGCTTTTATTGAATGTGAACAAGAAAGTGCTCTAACAGCTACAACTTAATTATCATCTTTTTTATTGAAAAGATTTCAAAAATCTGTCTTAATTCTTCAGAAATAGTTCAAAAGCTCTTCCTATATACAAAACCAAATCTAGTTATTAACATCAGACTAAATATGTTGTATTTGTTTTTTTATCTTATTTTTTTGTTTAGTTTTTTTTATAAAAGTTTAATTTTTTATTTATCTTGTTTTTATTAATTCAGTTTAGTTATTTATCTTTTAAAAAATTATTTTAGTCATTTATTTTATTTTTTGTTTGATTTAATTTTTGAAGTTAATTTCGTTAATTATTTAAAAATAAACTTTTTGTTAAAAATGAAGTGGGAGGGAAAGAAGAGAAAAATTAACAAAAAAAATTTATTTTTAAATGATTAACCAAGTCAATCTTAAATAAAATGAAAGATCAAATTAAAAAAAAAGATAAAAGATTAAACTAAAAAAAAGACTAAATAAATTTTTTCAAAAGATAAAAAATTAAATTAACAAAAAAAATAGAGAATAAAATTGATATTTAAAAAAAATCAAACTGAAAAAAATAAATAAAGGACCAAATGTTTTATTTAACCTTCATATTGTTGCCGCCCTTATTATGACCTTAATCTAAACCAGCTTTATGTGACGTTCAATAGAAAGGGAATTTAGCACAGGTACTCAGACAAGAACACACGCATGCTTTGGACACAAGTGGTGGAAACTGGGAGTCAAATTACTGAATAAATTGTGATGGTTGTGTTTATCTTCCCTCTTGATCACTACAGTAATTTCTGATTTGCTCAGATAATGGAGATATCAAATTTATACCATCAATTGGGTTCATTACGATTATCGTTCCCCGTTGTCAAAACCATTGAAAATTGAGCCAAATTAGTCGACGAAATTTCAGACTTGAATTGAATGTAACAAATATGTTAATAGCTTTATCCTTCACGTACTAAGCCACCTATCGCTTTCCTAATTCATGTCTTATTTCCTACCAAAATTGGAGTTTTAATAACCGTACAATGAATGGTTATTAAGAGTTTTGTCCTATATTACAGCAAGATGAAAGTAACAAATGATAACCAACAAAATGAAAGTAACACTAACAGATGATTACCAACAAAGGTTGGCGACATGAGGAACCTTCATTCTTAACGCTCATTCAGGAATCCATAGTCAAGCCATGTTTAGCAAGCAGGTCTGCAACTTGGTTAGACATGCATCCACATCAAATTCCCTTGACCCTTATGAATATTCTGAATTGCAATCACCAAGGCATAACAAGGGTGCGTTCGACACCTAGTAGTAGTGATATAATCCAGTGCTCCTGTAGAAACTGGAAAAACACTTCTGGGCATATTATTAATTAAATGGATTTTTTCCTCTCTATTGTGTTGCTTTGTACGATCTTCCATGTTGATTTATATAAGGGGTACAACTGTGCAACCATACTTTAGAGGATTACTATAGCTATATATTTTTTTGGTTGAATTAACTATATTTTAATTATGAAATGTGATATTAATATCAATTTACCATATTCTAGAGATGCAAAACTTTCTTGATATTGGTGGCCTTAAGAAACCGTCACCTGAGAAAAAAAGATGCGTAATAGTAAAGGGAAAAAAGAAAGCACTCAAAGACACAAGGAATCAAACCTGTTCGGTTGAAACAGAGTAAGTTACAGTTTGAAGTTTTCAATCTTTTGAAATGATGCCTGAATTGAAAGAGCTATGTAGTTCTTGGTGAAATGTCCATTTCAAATAAGGAAGAAAGAGGGGAGAGCTGTGAAAAAGACTACTTTATTTTCGTTTACAAAACAATTGAAAGCAATTCATTTTGGTGTGAAGGATCAGTCATTTCATTGTGTATGGAAAGGTTACTAGAACGAAGTATTTTTATTGAAATAAATTTTTTGAATCATTTTAAGAAGAGTATTGCTATTTGAATTTGAGCAGTTTTTTTTTAATTTAAATAATAAATATTGTGTTTTATTTAATATTTTATTTTCAACAATTATAAAAATTACGATAATTTAAAAATGAATTGACTTTGTCCAATTATTGGAACGCAGGTTTAAAGAAATATGAATTTAATATGAAAGTTAAATTAATTTGCATGTGTTGCTCAATTATTTGATAAAATTTAACTAAGTACTTAATATTTTTTTCAATTGAGTCTTTGAATTAACTTGTATTTTTTTTAATTAGGTTTTTTCATTTAATTATAGTTATAAAAAAATAACTACAAAACTTAATTAGTTCCTAAATCTAACATTGTTACCTTTGCAGGTTTGGATTGAGTATTTTTACTTCTACTAGTTTTGAACACAATATTTTTAACCTGGTTAATAATTTGACCAATATTCTCACCTTTATATGTTCACTCAATCCGAACATTCTTTCATAAATCTCTCTAAGTTTCACCCTTACAACAGTCTTACTACAGATTCACACAAGTGACTCACACGGATAATTTTTCATAATAGTAGTTAGATAAGTTCCATGTAATTAACAAATAAGAATAAATTATACTGATACCTTCTAAAGTTTTTTCAAATTAAACACAATCGCTTGTTTTTTCAACATTTACAAGAAACTTCCCATTTGAAACACTATCGTTTTAGTAAATAGTTAATTTGAATAAATAATCAATTTCATCTTCAAAATATTGAGACACTATTATTTTAGTCCCTAAAACTAATAAAATTCAACAAATATTCTTGAAAGTGCAATCTAACGCTCACTTTAGTCTAAAATTAAAAATAAAAAAAAAGCTGTAACTTAAATAATAACATTAACATATTATTAAGGACTAAAATGATAATACATAATTAAGATTAAAGATTTATTTGATAGCATGAGGACTTTTTTTTTTTTTCTGAAGCAGATAGCAAGAGGACTTATTTTGTATTTTCTTATTTTGATAGCTGTTTATATTATGAAGGATTAAAAGATGATTTATCCTTTAAAGTTTATTTTGAAGGTTTTTTCGCGCGAGCAATTCTTCAAGGGGTGGGATAGTGATGCAACCAAAGAAGCAATTCCTCAATCACATACACGAGTTTCTCAACAAGAACGAAACGCCACAAAAAAGTCGAATTCCTATTCTTTGTATTAGGCACAGGCGTGACTCGTGAAGGCTCAAGGACATAATAATCTACAGAAGGAACAAAATAAAGAGCAAAGGCAGCAATGAAAGAAAAGAAAAAGGTGAAAGTAACTTTCAACAAATTGAAACACAAACATGAGAGAATCAATTAACCTTCATGCATATCGAATCATCCGTTGTTGATTCTCTTTTTATATCCTCAATCACAATTCTGGGCGACAGAGAGAAAGATCTTATCAACAACTCAAAGTTCCTGAACAAAAACGAGAATCAGACATCATTCAAGCACTAGCAGGTGCGGAATTCTGGGAGGAATTCCAGAAGATATCCTTAAGCGCAGGGCGAAGCTGTTTGCTGCAGAACTGGTTATACTCCAAGGTATCCCCATTGTCCTTCTTGACCTCCACCACCATAAACGACGGCGTCACGGCGTAGATATCCGCGGCAATCGCCAGCTTCCCCTTCCTCCCACGCTCCTGACCCTGAAGCCTCACCTTGGTCTCGCTACTCCTGACGTCGAACTTCCCGGCCTTGGCCACCTCCTCCAGCCGCGAAATGACGGTGCTGGGCGTCCCCGCGGTGGCGAACCTCATCTCCTCCCTCCTCTTGTCCTCGAACAAGGGCGACAAATTGAACCCCTCCGACAAGGAAATTATGTGGAAAGCATTGATGGTCTCCAGCTGGCTCTCAATCTTCTCCTCCTCCAAATCCACCTTTTCGGCAGCAAGCTTCCTCGGCACCGGTTTCTTAAACCAAGAAGACTCCATCACTTTGGAAATACTAATCCTTGTATTGGGATTCGGGTCGAGAAGCTTGGTGACAAGCTTCCTGGCATCAAGAGAGAACCAGGGTGGACACTTGAAGTCCCCTCTGTAAATTTTTTTATACATGGCAACCAAATTATCATCCTGAAAGGGTAAAAAGCCTGCGAGGAGAACGTAGAGGATTACACCACATGACCATATATCAGCCTTGGCACCGTCATAGCCTTTTTTCGCTATCACTTCAGGCGACACGTACGCAGGCGTGCCGCACGTGGTGTGTAACAGCCCGTCCTCCTTGAGGTGTTCGGAGAAAGCGGTGAGTCCGAAGTCGGAGACTTTGAGGTTGCCGTGTTCGTCCAGGAGGAGGTTTTCCGGCTTGAGGTCGCGGTGGTAGACGCCGCGGCTGTGGCAGAAGTCGACGGCGGAGATTAACTGCTGGAAGTAGAGTCTTGCCACGTCCTCCTTTAAGCGGCCTTTAGAGACCTTGTTGAAGAGCTCTCCGCCGCGGACGAGTTCCATGGCAATATAGATCTTGGACTTGCTGGCCATGACTTCGTGGAGTTCGACGATGTTTTGGTGCTTCACCATCTTCATCACCGAGATCTCCCTCTTCACCTGCTCCATCATTCCGACCTTTATCACCTTTTCTTTTCCCACCACCTTCATGGCCACGTGCTGCCCTGTATTCAGGTTCCGCGCGTGGTACACCTTGGCGAACGTTCCGTGCCCCAGCACACGACCAAGCTCGTACTTGCCGTGCAGCAACGTCGACTGTCCCTCACTATTATTGCCTTTCTCTTTCTCACTCATCTTAACGCTCAGAATTGGGAATGTGGGAGAATGAAACCGAGTGCTATTACTACCCGTCTTCGACGTGTTTGCGGTGGCAATTTCTGCCGGAGCTTCTGCGTTTGGCAGGGCCACCTGCCTCAGAAGGACTCAGCCAATGACGAATTCTCATTTCTCTGCATTCCTCACTCGCCACTTGCCTTTCTTTTCCAGCAAGCTTAATGGCCCAAGGTTTCCTTCTTTTATAGAGCGGATTTCGTTAATCAACGGTGGATCAGATCGACACGTGTATGGACCATCTTCAGCCTCCATCACGGACTCGTCTTTTTCTAATCGCCGACTCGGTTCTGCACATCCAACCATGCCCGTTGGATTGGATCCATCCTATCTACACTTATCGGTTCAGTTTGTCTTCTGTTTTTATTCTCTAAACAAGAAATGAAAATAAATTATTTCTTTAATGATTATGAATCAATGTATCTAAATTAAATTAATACCTTAATTACATGCAACACAAATAGTGTGTATACAGACATAAATAGAGGCAAAGTTGAGAGATTGTTTTCATTTGATTTTAAAAAAAAATTTGTTTGATGTATATTTTTCAAATGTCAATTTAATTATTAATTTTCCTGATATTAAAGCATACTCCTTAATTGCATCATGCATGCGACACCAATGCTTGTGGGGTAGGGTCCTCCAATTATGGTATGGCGCGTGGAGGATGAGTGGGGCATGTAGGGTGGGCCCTGCCTCTGGCTGTGTGGCTGTAATGAACCAGTTAGGACTTCGATGGTCAGTTTTTTATTTTATTGACCTCACGATTACGAATATCATCATCTTCATCCATAACAATCAATATATATATATATATATATATATGATTTTGGTCCCCGCGTCTCAGGAAATTATTATTTCTACGTACAAAACAAATGAGTTAAATTAACATTTGGTCATTACACCAACACCATAGAAAAACAATTAATCAAAGTAAGTGTTAAAAGAGACAATATTCATATCTACCATCTCTATATCTTAAAAATAATTGTTATTCTTTTTATAGAAATCTTAAAAGAATTCATATTCAGTTATTATTTGACATATTTTTATGCACAATTAAGAAAACTGATTTAGCATATTTATGTTTTAGCAGTCAAAATGACTGACCGACCTTAATATAGATTTGAGTCAAATAAAATCATTAAATAATAAACTACTTTATTAAATTTTAATACAATCATATTTTTAAGTCTTAAAGTACATACTAGTATTCTTTTATCTGTTTCACTTTTTATATGATTGAAAAAATATTCTAAATTAATTGATATTTTAGAAAATCAACCCAGCATTAATTTTTTTTATGAAGAATCTTTAATGGGAGTAATTGTTATTGTATAATAAATGAGAAAAAAGTATAATAATTAAAGATATAAAGAGTGTATTAAGAGGTCACACAATACTATTTTATATTTATTTTTAAAAAATATTATTTATATTAAGAGTAGTATTTCCTCTAAACTCATATAAATAAAAAATTATTTTATATGTTGGATTCAAATATAAACAAATATAAATAATTTTATTTTTATTTAATGATATAATATATTTTGTATACTAAAAAATGTTAAACATGTTATAACTCAATTTTAGTTTTATGTTTTCGTGCTTATACTTTAACATTGGCCGAAAATAACCACAGGATATATAAATTAATTTTTTTGGTATATATTTACATATACATACATATATATATATATAGTTTAAGTAAGATTCCTTTTTATTTATTAACATTTTAATGTCCCGTTTTTTTTTTCACTGTATCTGTACCTGTACAATTTGGTCAACAAAAGATATAGAAAGAAAACAATATTATTATTCCTCAATTAATTTATAAATATAAGTAACAGTAAGTTTTATATTGCTTCATGTATAACACCCACCCACCCGTACAGACTAGACACACACACAGATATATAATTGGTACTTTACTTATTTTGATAAATTAATTGGAAATAATAATAATAATAAATAAATAAATAAATAAATAAATAAATAACGAGGAGTGATAATAGAGACCTTTTGTCAGTAGTATCAAACTATCATTTTGCATGACACTGGGAAAAAAAACTATCATTTTGCAATAAATTAATATGTGTTAATTAAATAATTGCACTAAATTATTGTATACATGTGCCTATTAACTATAATTAATTAATTTAGATAACACGACAATATATTTATATATCATTGGTTCAATTTATATGACTTTCTTTTAAAAATTTACAACTTCTTTAACATATCTATTTGTTTTTTATTCGTATCAAACATAAATCAAATCACTTTAAAATTAATTTAACATTCATCCAAACATACACTTAAAGCTAAGAAATAGAAAACAAAGAACATGCAAGTTTGGCGTAAGTTTGCAAGTGGCTTTATGATTCAAATTTCAGGACAAGATGCATTATTTTCTTTGCATGATCATTATTTTTATATTGTTTTTTTAATAAGACACCGGCAGGCAAATAACTATTATTAGAATGATAGGATATTAATATTTCATTAACTTGATGCACACAAATGGCGTAAAAACAACAAGGAAGATCAATTTTTGTAGATCGAATGCTGTTTAAATTCATTTATGTTGAAAATGAACATCTTTTTCAGTTTTTAATAAAGAAGTAAACAAATCTCTAAGCAAACATAGTTTCATGGTCTCATTGGTCTACTCAAATTTGTTACTTTTTACTGTTTTTTTTTAAAAAAAAATTATGGAGCGTAGGCACCGATTTATACAGTAAGAATTTATTCGTTAAGAGGATGAGACATATGCCCAGATGACCATCATGCATGCAACATTACCCCTCCGGGTGTGTGCAGGGGCTGGTGGGTGGATGAAGCCAAATGAACTACTGTATATTTGGATATTGGAGAGAAGATTAGTGTTTTTTTTTTTGGTGTTGGAGATTAGCATAATATTCACATTTATTAGGGAAGAAAAGTAGTATAATTTACTTTATTTTTAAGTAAAATAATATAATTGCACGTGTAAAAGTACAATTACAAAGAGGTTTAAATAATTGTTTAGTCCATTTAAATATTTAAGACAAAATTGTAAATTTGATCTTCCATTTTATCTTTAATTTCGGATTTTTTCTCCCGGTAAAATTATTCATAAATCTTATCTTCTTATTTAATCAAATCACGTAATGTTGGTCCTCCAGCCTATAATTGGACGTTGACTGTGATAAAGTAATATTGGCGATCACTTGTCATGTTCTGATTGGTCAATGAAAACAACAATGCATTTTCCATGGAGTTGACATCCAATGAGAACATGACACGTGACAGTCATCATCTAACAAGACCATGATACACTTGTCAGTTAATATTCTTTTGTAACAGTCAACGTTCAATTGTGGATTAGGGGACCAACATTGTAGTTTGATTAAATATCAGGACAAAATTCGTAAATAATTTTGCCGGAAGACAAAATCTAAAATTGGAGACAAAATAAAGGATAAAAAATACAAATTTTTCAATATTTAAATTTTTTGGTTTTAGATATTTTCTATGGTTAAATAATAATGCTTACATATAACACACAAACAACATTGATAATCCATTAACTTGTCACGTTATCAATACATCTAAAAGAATAATTACATATAATTTTGTTGTGAACTGTGTATTTAAATTTCTAATCAACTATTCTAAGCATATGAAAATTTAAAAATACAGCTTAGTAGTTTATTAAAAAATAATTACACATGAATGTCTTAACATGACAAGTTAATGGTTGTCCATAATGCTCTTTTGTCATAATTTAATATTGTTGTTTACTAAAATAAATCTTAAAGGAATAAATCAAAACAAAAATGTTTAAAGACTGAATTTCAAATTCTCTTATTTGATAGGAATCAAAATTAGTTATTTATCTTAATAATATTTATTGTCTCGGAACATGTCATCCGTAGTTTAACAGCAATGTTTGGTACTGTGTTCTCGAACTCAAAATTGCATCAAAATGGAAGCAATTACAAGTAGCTTCCATGTTTTTTTTTTTGTAACAATTTAACGTGATTTGAACAACTTGAAGCAGATCTAAACACTCACTAATAGCAGTGGTCCAAAAACAAAAAACAAAACTTGTTTTTTAAAGTTATTGAGAAGGACTTTTTTATGGCGTTTGTGTAGGTTCCTTTCAGATACAAGTTACAACTATCTTTTTCGTTTTTTCTCATATGTATTATTACAGTATTATAATTCTATTCGATTCAGTACCTTGTAACTAACAGGTTTGAAAATTCAAATTACTTCTAATTGAGTAGATGCACATAAGAAAATGTTTGAGTCACTAATCAATTCGTAAGACTGCTAGTACCGATCCATACATCGCGGATTAGTAATTAAGCAATAAATAATGTTATTACATGCATGAGCTGAGATTGCAATCACGTTTTAAAATTGGTTCAAGACTCTGCATTTAATTATAGATGCAAATGTTTTATTTTATTCTTTAAGTGGATCGAATTTTAAGCTTTTTTTGCTGCAAACTTTTGTAAGTTGAATAAAGGATGATAATACTAATAATTAATAAAATAGTACTGTACATTATACATGGTTACTTCGACATTGACCCAACTAGAGTTTTTGCTGGTCTTTGTTTCGTCCTTTTGTGACATCTATTTAAATTTAAATTCAATATAGATCAGGCATATATAACTATACTCCGAAGATCTTTTCCCCACACTTATGTATTCTGGCATTGGTTGTGTTTATGGTGGATATCGAAGGTTGATTGTGTGATCCCCCGTGGTCGAGACTCGAGGGTCTTGTTATCCTGTCCTTGTGTTTTGTTTAGATTAAGAGAGAAATAAATATATATAAAAAAAAGAATGAAAAGAATACATAACCAATGCCTGAAAAAACTATAAATGATAAAAATAAAATAAGAAAAATTAATTGTTTTAATGCATGAAAAAAATGAGAAAGAAAGAATTTAATAAATTATATGTAAAACATTTATATACTAATTAAATTTTTTCTTTCCATTACGTTTTAGTAACAAATTATTTGTTTTTATTTGAAAAAATTATGTTATAAAAATTATTTTTTAAGAAATTTGAAAAAGTAATCTAAATATTTATTATATTATTTTTCATAAAAAAATTAATATTTATTTATTTGTGTTAAAAAATGTATTTATTTTTTTTAAAAAAAACATATATAGATCGTCATTTGATGTTAACAACTGTAATATATCTCTAAACAATAGAATGATAATTTCATTTTTTTAAAATGCTCAAATTGTATTTATGATGTTATCTTGACCTATTTCTGTTTCACTATTTTCCAACCTATTATTGATAAGTTGTTTTTGCTGCTACTTTTACCTATGTTCTACTCACTAATTTTTCAATCTATTATTGGTAAATTGCTTTTGCTTTAAATTCAGATTAATCGTACGTAAAGTGTTGTGACGTTTTTATTATAATGTTCTCCCATCAGGAAATACTCAGCCACCGCTCAGACAGTCAAATCTCAACCATCGGTTTCTTCTTTATTACTCAGAAAGAAAGGCACTAATAAATAGAGTTGGAAATTAATTTTGTTCAACTTTAAATTGAAGAAATGGATTCATTACCATGAGACTTGTCAGCTTAGTTTCTTGTAATTTGGGTTGTTAGTTTCGTTGCACCTTGTAAACACTCAGATTGACGGTGGTTAAAGGTGGAGAAGTATTTTTTTTATTCATAAAAGTAGAAAATATTATAAAATTTATTATAACTAATCAAATGAGTTAGACCAGGTGAAAAAGTAGTATGTCGGCAAATTTACGAAGGAGGGTTGCTTTTGAAAACTATTTATCGAACAGGGTTTGTTTTAAAACAATTCACGGGGGGGTCACTTTTGGACGTGGGTGCCGCCATTGACACTGGCGGGAAGCTTGAACCGCCAGTGGTAATGGCGGGATAGGGGGTGCCGCTATTGCCATTTGCGGGACAGGGGAGAAAGGTGTCGCTATTGCCATTTGCGGGACAGGGGAGAAGTGCATGCCGCCATTCCTCCTGGCGGGACATGCCTACGTGGCCAGTCCCACCATTGGAGCTGGCGGGAAAGGCTATGGCACTGTTTTTTGATGCAGTTGATGCAGCCTGATGGGACTGAAGCATGGGACGAACCGTGATGAGTGAAGCCTGCACCTAGGTTCACATGCTATCTCTGAAAAAAAAATTTGATGCTAGGGTTGAAGTACTTCACATGCACCCAGTTGTAGTTTTAGAGGAGAGTAGGGCACTATATTGGGATAGGAATTTAGAAATGACACAGCTAGGAGGTGACTTCCATACAGACTTAGTTTAATAATGGTGTGTAAATTTACGTTGTAGATAACTTTTTGCTTTCTTTAAATAGAGCAAACTTGCAATCACCACACTCAGCATTTAGAATTTGAGACTGAAGAGAGTATTGTGAAAGAGGAAGAAAGAGTTTCTTTCAACTTTGATTATACAGTAAGGATGTTTTATATTTATTTAAATAAAGTTTTCTTTCATTTTGTTTATTTATTATGTACAAATTTTTTATTTTGAAGTAACAAATATTATGGTTAGAATGAAATTTGAAGCTCATATTTAAGTGTATTAATTTTGTAAATTACATTTTAAATTTAAAAATTATTAGTAGTAATTATTTGTAAGCCTTTTTGTTAATGGTTTTTGCGTTTGAAGTATTATTTGACATATAATTTAATTTAAGACAAAAAATAATTACATGCTATTTGTTAAGTATTTTGTGGTTTGTTCTGAGTACGAAGTTTCATTTTACTTGTAATAAAATTTAGTATAAGTTAACAAAAAGAAATTGTAATTTTAATTATAAAAACAATAAGAAAAATATTACCAATTTTAAAAGTCCTGTCATTTAAATTTACTAACATAAAAACTAGCATGGGAATAACAATTTTTCGTTACTATATTTATTAGTAATTTATTGATTTTTAATAATGTTAAAAGAAGTTTACTTGGATTTGTAGATTATTTTATACTAGATCAGGTGTAATACTTCTCTAATTTTTGAAAAATAATAGGTGAATATTTTATCTCTCCAAGCAATCACTAGTGCAGAAAATTAAAAAATATAGTTGAATTAATTCTTTAACACTCACTAATTTTGTATCTCTTTGTTTTTATCACATATATCATATTAGTTATTATACTTGAATTGTATATATTTCTTTTATCTCCTTGTCTCACTAAGTTTCAAATTAGTTGTTGACCGAGTATTTTTTGCCTTACATATACGTGCATCTAGTTTAATTAATTAACCATTGAGACTATTCAGTGGAAATGGTTCACAATTACGCCTTATTTGTCTCTCCTCCACTCCTATATATAGACAGTATACTTTCCTACTAATTTTCTCATATGTATATATATGATATATCCTTCATTACCGAATATATCTCATTTGAGTTAAGTAAGTTGTTCTCGTTAATTAGTACTGAAAAACGGCTTGGAAGATACAAATATTGGGGCGCTTAGACGTGTTGGGCATGTTCCGTCTGAAATTTTTTTAAGTGTAATCCTTTCATTTATAACCCTTCCATTTTGTGTCTGTCTGGAATTTTTTTGAATTGAGGGAGCGTATATGAATTAATTTTATTTGAAGTAATGATTTTATTTGTTAGACTAAAATTTGAAGGTAAAGTTTAAGTGAATTAATTTTTGTAATTAGAATTTTTATTATAAAATTAGTATGAGTAATAATTTATTTTAAAACTACTATTGTTATGATTAATTATTTTTAATTTTGATGATGTAGGTATATCATGAATTCAATTATTACAATGTTGTATTTCAACGGAAGAGTATATGAAGATAATGATGGTGTAATATTTGAAGGCAGTAAAAAGGCCATTCAGATTAAACGCGGAATTAGTTTCAATGGTTTGAAAAAAAAATTGGAGATAAGGTAAAATTAGAAAATAATGAAATTATTTCTACTATAAGTTGTAGATTTTTAGTTTCAGGAAAATATGTTGCGTTGCAAATTTGTGATGACGAAGATGTTGAAACTATGATCGAAAGTTTTCAACAACAACAGCAAATGTCAATTCTAGAATTGTACGTAGAAAAAGATGTTGCTGGTGGTTCGATGTTTCATGCTGCAAATTCTGTTACGTCATGTGGACGTAATGTATCTCATCATGAGTCGGAACTGCCAAGAAATATAAGCAATTTACATGATGATGAAGATGATGATGATGATGATTATCTTGCATCTAACTCATACGTTGAAGAGTCTTTCAATGAAGATGATAGTGATGATGGAATATCTGATACAGACGATGAAGTCACTGACATCGTTGAACCAGTTTCAATTGTTCACCCAACCGAAGGTAAATGTTTGTGAAATACAAAATTAGTTGAATACATCTATCTTTTTATGAGAATTGTATTTAATGGTAACTAAATAGGAGTAGTTTGTTGACATGATTTTTTTTAAAATTATTAGGTGTACCACAAATTCAAAATCCATTTTGGAATGATGCTATGCATTATAATAATATCAATTGGAGTCATCCGGACGAGGAGGACATTTGTGGTCTGGACATGCCAACGAATTTTAATGTTGGACAAGAATTATATGTTGGCATGGATTTTGACAGTAAAGATGCGGTCAAAAATGCACTGAAACAATATGTGATGAAAGTGCATCAAACTTTTAAGGTTGTTGAAACGAAATCACACAAATATATCGTTTGTTGCCCCAACAACACCGAAGAGTCTCCTTGCCCTTTTTATATGAGGGCAATTTTATCCAAAAAAACTGATGCATGGAAAGTGACACAATGGGGTGGACCGCACACATGTCTAAATATGACTATGACACAAGACCATGAGAAGCTTGATTCAAATTTAATTGCGACTTGCGTAGTAGGTACGTTTTTTATGTTCATCTTATCCTACTTTTGTGTTATTTGTTATTTTAATTTGTAATTTTATTTTATTATTTGAATTACAGGCATGATCAGAGAAGATCCATCAATAAAAATTTCTTTGATTCAAGAAAGGATAAATAGTGAATTTTCCTATAAGGTTTCATACAGAAAAGCATGGATGGCCAAACAAAAGGCGATTGCAATTGAATATGGCGATTAGGAAGAGTCGTATGCGAAACTCTCGTCATGGTTAACACATATGCAAAATCATTCTCCTGGCTCTTACTTTCAAATACTACATGACGATTTTATTGTTGGTAATAGGGCAAGTCGCGAACATCGTCAATTTCATCGAGTATTTTGGACATTTGGTCAATGCAAAGAGGCTTTTAAGTACTGTAAGCCAATCATACAAGTTGACGGCACACATTTATACGGCAAATACCGTGGGACCCTGTTAATGGCCACATCGCAAGATGGAAATGGTGGTGTTCTTCCTCTAGCATTCGCCGTGGTCGAAGGCAAGACGCTAACAACATGATCATGGTTTTTGGCCGACTTGCGTGAACACGTCACAAATAAGAATGGAATTTGTCTAATATCTGATTGTCACGCGAGTATAAAGTCTGCTGTCGCTAACGAACATCTTGGTTGGCAACCTCCCCACGGTTATCATGTGTACTGCGTCCGACACATAGCCAGCAATTTCAATCGCAAATTCAACAACGCGAAACAAAAAGAGATGTTCAAGAAATTGGGTAAGGTTTATTTTATACATTAATTTAATTTGAGTTTGATGTCTACGTACAAATTTTGATGATAACAAATTTGATGCAGCGTACACTTCTTGCAAGCATGTGTTTGATCAAAAATTAGAAATATTTCGTCAACTGAGTCCAGCCATAGCAAGATGGATTGATCGCATTTCAAAGGAAAAATGGAGCATGGCTTACGATACATCTGGATGACGATATGGTCACATGACAACCAACCTATCAGAATGTGTGAATAAGGTGTTGAAAGATTGTCGCAGCATTCCAATAACAGCGTTGGTCAAGTCAACATATAGTAGGTGTCGAAAGTACTTTGTTGATCGTGGTCACCAAGCCCAAAGACAATTAAGAGAAGGCCAAGTTTATTGTTCTAAGCTTGTTATAGAACTTAGGAAAAATCAAGAATAAGCTTGTTCGCACATCGTTCGCGTGTACGATATCCACTCGACAAGGTTTGAAGTAGAGGAGACCTTCAATCCTATAACGCAATGTGGCGGACAAAAATGGGCAGTTAACTTGAATGGCCATTATTGTCAATGCGGAAGGTATTCTGCGCTTCACTATCCATGTTCACACATTATTGCAGCTTGTGGTTACGTGAGCATGAACTACTACCAATATATAGATGTTGTTTACACCAATGAGCACATCTTAAAAGCATACTCCGCACAGTGGTGGCCTCTTGGGAATGAAGCGGCAATTCCTCCTTCTGATGAGGCATGGACACTAATCCCTGACCCAACTACAATTCGTGCGAAAGGTCGACCAAAATCAACAAGGATAAGGAATGAGATGGATTGGGTCGAACCATCTGACCACCGACAAAAATGTAGTAGATGTGAAGCTGAAGGGCACAATAGGCGCCGATGTCCAATGCAATCTGACCGTGGGAGTAATTCATTTAATTGATTTATGTATGTTACATGACTGACTTGTATTGCTTTAGGTTTTGTTCAATGTATTTACTTGTTGGTCTTCAATGAAATCGTCAGTTACTTTTTGTTGAATGTGTGCTTCTAATGAAATAAAATTACATTTAGAAGTTGAAATAAATGGAGTGGATCAATCGAGGTTGAGTGACATTGGTGTTGATCGTTAGTTAGAAACGTTAGTGTCTAAGTATTTTGTTTACCTTAGTTTTTTTAACTATCTACAATGACAAACTATGGACTTAGTCATTATGGTTTAGTGTCTAAGTATTTTGGTTTAGTGTTTAGGGTCTAAGCCTTAGGTTTTAGTGTTTAGAACTATGGGATTAGGGCTAAGTTTTTTTATTTGAAGGGTTAGGGTTAGTTCTTATTTTTTTAGGGGTTAGGGGTTAGTTCTTATTTGTTAGGGGTTAGGGCTAAGTTTTTTTTATTTTAGGGTTAGGGTTAATTTTTTTAATTTGAAGGGGTATGGTTACTTCTTATTTTTTTAGGGGTTAGGGGTTACTTCTTATTTGTTAGGTGTTAGGGCTAAGTTTTTTTATTTTAGGGTTATGGTTAATTTTTTTTATTTGAAGGGTTAGGGTTACTTCTTATTTTTTAGGGGTTAGGGGTCACTTCTTATTTGTTAGGTGTTAGGGCTAAGTTTTTTTTATTTTAGGGGTAGGGTTAATTTTTTTATTTGAAGAGTTAGGGTTACTTCTTATTTTTTTTAGGGGTTAGGGGTCACTTCTTATTTGTTAGGTGTTAGGGCTAAGTTTTTTTTATTTTAGGGTTAAGGTTAATTTTTTTAATTTGAAGGGGTATGGTTACTTCTTATTTTTTTAGGGGTTAAGGGTTACTTCTTATTTGTTAGGGGTTAGGGCTAAGTTTTTTTTATTTTAGGGGTAGGGTTAATTTTTTTTATTTGAAGGGTTAGGGTTACTTCTTATTTTTTTAGGGGTTAGGGTCACTTCTTATTTGTTAGGTGTTAGGGCTAAGTTTTTTTTATTTTAGGGTTAGGATTAATTTTTTTTATTTGAAGGGTTAGGGTTACTTCTTATTTTTTTAGGGGTTAGGGGTTATTTCTTATTTGTTAGGGGTTAGGGTTTAGCTCTAATATTTTAGGGTTTAGGGTTTAGGGTTTAGTTCTTATTTTTTATTTTAGGGTTTAGTGCTTATTTTTTAGGGGTTAGGGTTAAGTTTTTTATTTGAAGGGTTAGGGTTTAGTTCTTATTTTTTAGGGAAATAAAATTACATTTAGAAGTTGAAATAAAATTACTTTTTTCTGAATGTGTACTTCTAATGAAATAAAATTACATTTAGAAGTTGAAATAAAATTACTTTTTTTTAAGGGTAAGGGTTTAGTTCTTATTTTTTAGGGTTAGGCTTAGTTTTTTTATTTTAGGGTTTAGGGTTAGGGTTTAGTTCACGTTGGAGTTCATCGTTACTTAGAAACATTAGTTTTTTCCTTTTGGCTACCTTTGTTATTTGGTTTAGGGTTCATTGATTATTATAGTTTGGTACACGACTTAAATTCTATCCATAAGTAAGCCTTAATAAACTGAATATCATACATTATGCCATGAATGTCAAATTACAAATATACAACAAAGCCTTAATAAACGGAGACATGCAAATCATTCATTTTGGTGTCCGTGGTGCCGTGAGGATGTGCCACATGGTCATTCCCATCTTCGTGCTTGGCGATCAGGATTTCTTCTGCCCCGATGCCTCCCCGCTTCTTCTTCGTCAGCCTCGGCAGAAAATGCGTGACGCAAATCAACACCGAATAAGTCACCCGTATTAGGTATTTGTCCCGGTACATTCCATTGTGTTCCTAACAGGGCATGATATTGCTGTGAAGGGGTCATTGTGGGCCATGAAAAATGAGCTTGTGTTTCCGCAACACCACCGAACGATTGCTGGCTTGCAGAAGTATCAGTGTGATGACCCTAAAAAGGATACTGATACATCTGTGTCGGATACTCAGCAAATGTTTGTGGCGTGTAATACATTCCATGGCAACGCTCCGCCATTTGTTGGGAATATTCTTCCGCTTCAATAGTGTTCCTTCTTCTATCTATCCCCTGAGTTTCAATACTTGACTGAAGCATGTGAAACTGTTGTGCGGGAAATTGACGCTCTGATGCGGGACCATGTGACACTGGCTCAGTGACTCTCTCTTGCTCTTCGGATAAAATTGTAATTTTTTCCACATAAGGCACGAAATCATCAACTGTCCATGTATTCCTCCCTTGAGGAGACACCATGCATTGTAAAGTCTCCGCAACTTTAGCCTGCAATTATAAGGGTAAGAAAATTAATGGCCATCATTAAATAAAAGTTCAAGTTAAAATTTGAAAAAAATTAAAAAAAATACCAATGTAGCCGTCTTTGCATTTTCTGGGTCAACAAACATCTTTGTCTTTCGCCTATACCAGACCATGTAATCTGAGTTAAAACTCAATAGGCCTTCTTGTCGGGGATAAGCGTCGACCCTAAATGCATGACGATTATTCCACTGCTGAATCATTGGGGCAAACAATTGCCCCCAATTTTCGTCATGTTTCCCCTTAAATGTTATGCCATGAATGTTTAGGGGTTGTGAAGGAGACTCTGGAACTGGTTGCTGCATCCCAAATTGTCTCAAGACTCTGTCCGGTTGGTGCCATTCAATAACTTGGAAACAAATTAGTGGCACCACCGCGTACCACGCGAGACTTCCAACTAAACAAACGGGAGACAACAATGATATAACGGTTGATGGGTAAGGCTCCCACACAAACTGCATATAACAACATAGTTGTGAACATTGTAGTAAAATAAGACATATAATTTTTTATTTTACAAATACAGTAGCATGATTCTTACCTCATGATGTTTCATAATATCCAACTTGCGACGAAAAACTTTCACATCATCATTGCCGATATGTTGGTTTCCACGTCACAGCCACCTACAAAGAATAAAATTTAATATACCCTAAAACCATTTATTCTATTCAAATGAAAGACGCTGTTAAAAATGACTAACCTGTGCCCTAGTGGTATATTTTCTATTTGGGAAGGAGTCCTCTTTGGAGCCAAGGTTGGACATCGTTCCCATGCCCACAATTGTAGTAAGATGCGCATACCTCCGATTGATTTAGTTTTATAATCGATGGCACTGCACATCTCTCTGTATAGAAAACCAAGTACGGCAGCTCCCCATGCATATCTGCTACATTCTTCAAAGTCACGTAAAAATTGAAGGTACCTTAGCGAAACTCTGTTACTGGTTTTGTCAACGAACAAGACACCTCCAATAAATCTCAGTATCCATGCACGGGAAAACCTTCGTACTTGTTCTTCGTAGTCATCATTATTAATTTGATCAAAATGGTGAGTCAGCCAACTTAATTTAACCACACTACCTTTAATTTCACCTTCTTGTGGTCTGACTCCCAATAATTCCTCACATAAATCAGCCCAATCAAGATTTGTTGGACCGATAAATGGTAAACCATCCACACTTATACCTAACAACACAGACACGTCTTGTAGAGTGATAGTACACTCTCCGCATCTCATATGAAACGTATGTGTTTCCGGCCTCCATCTTTCTATCAGAGCACTAATTAGTGAGGCATTTATTTTTAAGTATCCCATCTTGATAATCCACCCGAAACCAGATTATTGAAGAAAAGGAAAAATTTGCTCTGGAATTTGTTCTTCCCCTTGATACGTGGGGACAGCTCGTCTGATATGTAATTTCCTTTCTTCTTCCCCATTCCAAACATGTTCTGAAACATGCTTAGGTTGCATCCATAATACATCAGTATCGATGGGACCAGATTTAATGTTAATATGTGATGAAGATGATGATGAAGATGTCATTGCTACTGCAAAATAAAATATAATACATGTGAAGAAAACTTTAATTTATTATTAAACTTTAAATATATAACAATAAAGTTGTAAAAAATCAAACTGGCCAATTTTTAATATATTCTATACATAAATTAAAATACATGTGAAGAAAACTTTAATTTATTAGTAATTTTTTTTCTACAATTAACAAATAAATAATTGAATAAAATATCGACTAACAAATTATTTATAATACAAACAAATATTGAAATGCAAAAAATCATTTCAACAATATATATACAAAAATAATAATAATGTACAATGTATAATCACGTAAATTTTATAAAACAAATAATATTAACGTACAAATTAAAACTAACAAATAATATATATACCATTCTAACTAAAAAATAATTAACTAAAATAATATTAAATTATCAACTCATTTATTTAAAATACAAAATTATAATACTAAAAAGATAAATTTACGTGTGTCAAGTGTCTAATATTACAATTATTTATTTAAGTGTCAAATATTTAATATTACAAAAACTAAAAATTTACGTGTGTCTAAAATTTATAAATATATACCTAAAACTAATATTAACTTGTGCCTAATACTAAAAAATCTAATATTAGGTATGTCATCCTAAAGTATCATGTATGTATATATATTTATTAGGCTAAACTATCATCCGTCTAAATATATACCTAATACTACAAAAGCTAATATCACATATATAAAATTTAAGAATATATACAACAACTAAATATATATACACGTAATATTTTTATACTAACTAAACAAATATATAATATTCTTATCAATTATACTTACTCATACAATTTTTTTTTTACGAGAGATTAAGTTATAAAATAATTTCTTATTTAAAACTCATAAAAATAATTAGTTTGTCAACCCCTACAAAAGTACATCATATATTTTAATTCTACGAATAATTAAGAATACAATTAATTTAGATTCTATACAACATATGTAGTATACAAATAAAATAAATTTAGAAAAATAATTGAAACAAGTTGATAAGAAAGAATAATTATTTTAGAAAACTTTATATTTCTTGAGTTAGAATATATTTTATTTTACAGATATTTCTAGAATTCATAATAAAATTCTCATTCTTTGATAAAAAAAAATTAATAATAATATTCTATGCTGTAATTACTACTAATACTAAAATATTATATACAAAAACCAAATAATATCTAACAATATATACAATAACTAAATAAAATTTTAATTCTAACCTAACCAAATAATATTTTCATACTAACTAACCTAACATTGGAATATCTATTAATACGTAAAAAATAATAACACAATAGCTACTCATACGAACTAATTTAAACTTAGAACTTTTGTTAATAATAACTAACCTACTATTTACATACTAACTAACTTAGAATATTTGTTAATACTAATACTAACTAACTTAAACTTATAATATATATTAACATATTTACTTTGAAAATACTTACCAGGAATTTATGTCCAAGACAAGGATAAGGGCACTTGAAGGATGAAAGCACAGCAACAACAACAAGCACTAAATTTCAAAGAAATTTGAACCATGAGTACAGCACAGCAAGCACAACACAAAGCACAATAATCTCTCACACTCAAGAAGAAAGAAAGAGAAAGCAAACTCAGTAAGTAAGCTAAGGAGGAATGTAAGCGTAAAGAATGAGTTCAACATTTTTTTTTATAGCTGAAAACTTAAACCCCAACGTTCAAAATTTTTTAACGTTCACATGCAATTTTTTAACATTCACATGCTATATAGTAGGCTTTTCAGAACTGAAAACTAAACACTGCAAAGCCTGGAACGCGTGAACCCTAGGTGCAGGAGGTGCAGGCAGGAGGGTTAAAGCGTGAACCCTAGGTGCAGGGAGGTGCAGGCTTCAGTCCCATCAAGCCTATCCCGCCAGCTCCAATGGCGGGACTAGCCTTCTCCTCCCATCCCGCCAGCAGCAATGGCGGCACCCCTCCCCCTCTCTCCTAGTCAGCCCCTATCCCGCCATTGTCACTGACGGTTCAAGCTTCCTGCCAGTGTCAATGGCGGCACCCACGTCCAAAAGTGACCCCCCCGTGAATTGTTTTAAAACAAACCATGTTCGGTAAATAGTTTTCAAAAGCAACCCTCCTTCGTAAATTTGCCGTAGTATGTCAGATGATGAACAAATATATTTGTATTTCTCTTCAGATATATATTTTCATTTTAAATATGTTTATATTATTTTATATTCTGATAATTACTGTTTTATTCTAATGTCTTACTTTAGCCTTTTTAATTATTTATTTATATTTTCTGTCCTTATACTTATTATTATAATGACGAAGACTGATGTATATATTTCGCTTGGCATTGCTGTTTGATTAACTATATGGATGTCACATATCAATCATATGTTCAAATTTCTTTCGTCAAACACTTTCTCATTTTTTTCTCAACCTCCCTGCAATGTTTTCTCACTTCCTCTCATCTAGAACTAATTTATTGGCTGCGAGTTTATGACTTGTAGCATTTGTTTTCTTTCTTTTTTCCCATCTAATTTACAAATTTCTATTGGGATATATAGGTTTGATGTTTTAAGAGTCCAAACCATATGTATCACTATTGCGGACCACCACAGCCAACACCCAACAACCATGCCAACGGTTTCTACAAAGAAAATCACGAAGCTTAATTTGTTTTAATTATCTCTAAGACAATAGAGCTCTAGGTACGTTTCTCTTGTAATTATATGACCAGAGATCTGATAAATACCAATAATTAATAGCAAGTAACAAAAATTTTCTCGAATAATTGTTTTGCACTAGATGGGATCTCAAGTTCCAAAATGCGGTGGGCACCAATATTCTACGAGATGCCATCATGTGAAATGATAAATTGAGTGACATCCTTGCTTGTCTTCATAGTTCTTCATAGTATGGTGTTTTCTTTTGTTTAAGTAATCACTAATCAGTGGTTGAGAGTGTCCTTTCCCGGCATTTGATACCACACATGCATTGCCTAGTCCAGTCACCATCTTGATTTTGGTCATATGTACCTACCACGAATTTAAGTTTGAAAGATACCTACCATAATTTGCAAAGATAAATAGTGGGCCCAACCTGAAAAGGAGAGAAGAGATCATGCTCACATATACATACAAATTTAGTTTACACATACACACACACACACTAACTACTGGACATGTGAATACGACCGTTTGGCATATGGTATTATACATGAATTAGTGAACAACAAAAATTATTCAGAAAAATGATTCAAAATAGTATATATGATTAAAATATTTATTCAGAAAAAGGTCTATGCTTGATCAACTCTATATCTGCAATTCAAACAAGGAAGAAACTAGTCGACTCAATTCAATAAAAAATGGTTGAATTTAAACTCTATTCTATTTTTTATGAACTACTTTTTCTTTTAACTTAATAAATTCACAAACTGTTAGTTCTCTTGAGCTTGCAATCTCATCAACATCAAGTCCTGGACTTTATAAATTGTCATTTATTACTTTAATCATTTTGTATTGTGCAAAATGACAGTGGAAAACCAAAACAAAATAATGACTAATTAATGGATAATTTCTTACAAAGCCAGAGACTAAAGGGAAGATTTTAATTTGTAAAATTAGAGACTAAAGGGATCGGTAGATTCGATACTTCACAAACTTAAGGACTAGAACTAGATTTTATTCAAGGTAATATGCATAATTCATACTTCAATATATTTAATATAGATATTTTATACTCTCAACCCTAAGCTAGGTTCTACCCTAACCAACCCACACTTGATCCATTTTCGGCACTTTCTCATATTCTAACATCTAAAGAGCTTTAAGTTATCATCAGCATTCATGGTTTATAGTTATTAATGTACTTTAAGACTCAGCTCAAATATCAATTTCTCAACTGCATAAACGATCAACGCTACTATTAAATTGACAAAATTTACACACAACATTAAAAAGACAATTACAAAATCCTCAAACACAAGTTCATCATCTAAAGCTACAATTATTAGAGTTCTTAACCCCCACATAACATTGGCCCAACACATCGCATAATAAGTACCATTAGCACTTTCCACGTGACAGATGACATCAATTGATTGATGTCGACGTAAGATTCCAGGTTTAATTGTCATATTCAGGTGGGCATGTTGAGCGAGTGAGTCATCAAGTTCTAGCACAATAAAAACTTCAAATAAGTGTACATAAACTCTGTAGTTAAACTCTGTTGGCCATATGCTTACTATCATTGGTATCTATCCTTTTCCGTGGATACCCTTCCTTTATAAAATTGGTACATTTGAGTTGTAATGCAAAGTTTAGGTTCATTTTTCTATATAAAGAATGGTTAGGACTGTAGCCTGAGAATCTCCCATGTGCATGTGTAGATTTGTTCAGGCACACTGCACATGTATCGAGGGGAAAG
This sequence comes from Glycine soja, assembly GCF_004193775.1. Lineage (NCBI taxonomy): Eukaryota > Viridiplantae > Streptophyta > Magnoliopsida > Fabales > Fabaceae > Glycine > Glycine soja. Next base: position 40,928,687 of record NC_041003.1, read on the forward strand.
TTTATCCTGCTTTTGCTTATCTCTTCAATGCATAAATCTTAGTTTCAAAGGGAAAATTCTTTGTCTGCCAAGTAGTGTCTGGAAAAAGATAATGCCCCCAACCGGTTTAATTATGCATATTGTCTCAAGATTTTATTTTTAAATGAAAAGTACCATGGAATTTCGCATATGGAGAGCACCGGTTCATCCAATATTATAAAAAAAGGACAGAAATCAATGTTTTTAAGACCAAATGAATGGTTCAACTATAGTTGAAACTTGAACATTTAATAATTAAATACATATTTTTAATATTATATAATAAATTAATATAAATTTTAAGAAAATGAAGTTCAAAAAATTTAAATTAACATAAAAAATCGTGTTAAATGTTTAAAAAGATAAAATTTTCAAAATGCATATATTTGAATAATAACAATTCATGTGTACATCTCATACGAGCCTTTATTTATTTAAAAAGAGAATTTTTTTTAAAAAAAATATGGTTCACGCTGGTTTGGTACTAGTTTTTACCCGATTAACCAATTATTGCTTGTTTGAACCAATGACTTAGAGTGTGTTTGAATACACCTTATGAATGAAAGAAATCATGCCAAATTCATCAATAACATGTAAGCTAAAATGGATAGCTTCTTGATTGACGGAAAATCAATTCGCAACACCTGACCAAACAGACCCTTAATCTGTTTCGAGTTCAACCAGTTAAACCAATTGGTCTAATCCGGTTTTTTAAAATTATAACTGAGTCTGGAACTTGTAAGAGTGTGAGGCATAGGCATATATAGTAAGGCAGAGGAGGTTGGATATTGTTCATTCAGCTTTTGGCCTCAAATAGATGCATGCTTCTTTTGCAAATATGGAACATTATGGGAAAGCACAGAATCCAACCATGTTTACTTGACCATCGCCTTGATATTTCTACAAAAAAAAAAAAGAGACTGTGTCAAGTTTACGAGCACAATCCCATTCAATATATCCGAACATTTTCTTTTCCCTTTTATTGTCGGGGTTACATTTGGCTGAGGTGAAATAAGAAGATCACTTTATATTAAAAGATAGAGTTATAACAGTTGAAATTGAAAAAATAGAAGAGATCAATGGCTTAAGCCATGATAAATCATATGTACATAGATGACAAACTATGAGCTTGTTAAAGTTTTCTCTATTTTTCTCTCTAACATATACATCCTACTTTCGAATTTTAATCCTTATTGCAGAAAAGGTAGGATAAAATTCAATCAAAGCCACCAAAGTGAAATTTGATTCAAGTAATTCTCGGAAAAGAGACTCTGTTTTGTGACACTTGTGGTTGTGGTAACAATGCCAGGTAGAGGGATCATGTAGTCTTGAACATGTGAGTTTTACATTATTATCATAACGCTCCAACTCATTGAACTAATAGATTAATTATATTAAAAAAATAATATCATTATATATAATACTAAATTTTTTAATATATATTTAATACACATATGAGTTTACATAATAAATTTTGTAATAATTAATACATATATAAATGGTGACTTTCTAATGTATTTTTTACATGTATAAATTTAAATAAAAATCATAAGTTTAATAAAAATTTATATATGTAAAAAAATGTATTATTAGATCAAAATTAATTATGTAAACTTATATGTGTATTAAATATACATTAGAAATTTTAGTGTTATATACAATGATATTAATTATTTTTTTAATATAATTGATCTATTAGCTAAGTTGGTTAGAATATCATTTTTTTAACATAATTGATCTATTAGCTAAGTTGGTTAGAATACCATGCTAACAGATTGTCAATCATATGGGACTATATGTAAGGGTATTTTTAATTTTTTCTTCTCACTGCTGGATGTATAGGAAAAATGCTGGGTGCAGGAAAAAAAATCCCCCCAGTAGAAGAGCTGGCAAAACTGGCACTTCCGCCCAATCTGGCCCGTCAGCCCAAAGAGTCAAAAACTGATCAGGTAAGGCCCTGTCCATATTCTTACAAGCCGTATTTTTTTAGGCCCAATTTTGGGCACCGGCCTAATTACCCAAATTTAAAAATGAATAAAAAATAAAATAAGAATGATTCTAAATCTAAAAAAATAAATAAAATGAAGTGATTGTTGACACATTTTTATAAAATATTTGAATTTAGTATTTATTCTTGCAAGATTGAATTTAATAAACGCGGTTTTAATTTCATAATTATCCTGCAGATTAACAATAAATATAATACGCACACACATGTTACCAATATATCTTGATCAATGTTTCGGTTTTAATTTCACATTTGAAAGGAAAATGTATTAGTATTATCTTGTCTGAGAAGCGTTTTGAATTTCTCTCTCTGGCCGCAAAGAATTCTTCGGCCTGACTTCGTCGGCGTTTTCTGCGGCTATAGAAAATGTTTCGGTTAATGCATAGTTGGTAAATTGGATTTATAATTTTTTATTAAATAAATTAAACTGTAGTTGTTCAACTGTTGGCGATCAAATTTAGAAGAACGTGAATAAAAGTGGCAGCCTTAAATCATCCACTTCCTATTTATCACAATCATCAAAATTTTACGAGAATTGAATAGAAGTGCAATTTACAAAACAGATTTTAAATTAAGTCTACCAAATGTAAACAATGATATGGGTTTTAAAAAACTAATTGTAATTGCACCAAGCCACTGTGAACTGGATAAAGACCACAACTGTTTCAGAATGTGTAATGCATATGTATGATGGTGCATATATATGCGAGCCTGGCGGAAGAGCCTCACTTTTATTGGACTGTCTTTTTTTGAGCCCAGCCTGGCCTTATTTGCAGGCTGACTAGGCCAGCCCATCGGGCCAGACCCATTTTGGCAATTCTAATGCCCAGTAAAATATTTTATCATTGTCTTTGCTTCAACCTAAAGAGCTCAAATAAAAAGATTGCTCTTCACAACACCTAGTGTTAGGAGCTAGTTACTAATAAGCAACAGCAATGGATCCTAAACTTGAATTTCCCTACCTCCTTATCAAAACTTCATTGTAAGAATGAAACAAAAGAAATAGTCCAAAAGCAAACAGAGTTAAACTAGACATAAAAATGGTATTGTTTTCTACTCAAATGGTAAGTTGACTGTTCACGTTTCACAATCAGAAGGTTGTTGGTTAGGTATTAGATATCCTTTCATATACTTGGGCCACTAAGTAAGCAAGCTATTATGAACACAGCACTGTTTGATACCATAAGAAAAGTGACTATTGCTTTTTTTTGAGAATGAAGTTCTCCTCAGGCTGCTTTTGCCAAAAATAATTTGCAGCCTCTATCCATAGGGGATGAACCACGAACTTCTTTTCTTTCACTGCCCACCGGCACTTCTCGGTTCCAGCATCAGTAGCAACTACGTGTGTAACAGACGGGTCAATTTCAGTCAAACAAGTAGCTCCCATCTGTTCTGCCATCTTCCTCAGAGATGGTATTGCACCATGAACAATACGGCTGAAAATGATCACACATCCGCTTAAGACTTCCCTTCGAACCAATGACAACATCTTGAAAAAATGAATTGATTGTAAGGACCTCATTAGAATAATCTCACATTAGGATTCCAACATAACTAAATATTTCCACTGAACATAGCTAGAGTAATGAACAAAATAACTACCTGCCTCACATCTCGATCATCAAAATCTTCTTGTTTCTACAAAGGGTTCCCCACCACAAAATTTTAGTATTATATCAGAAATAACAAATATTTAATAAGGAAGACATAATGAGGAGTGACATACATCAAAGAACATGCAATGGACTTGCTTGAGCACTTTGAGAATTTTTGCAAGTGCTCCATCAGTTTCATTTTCATCACTCTTCAGTTCGGCTAGGGATTTGCAATTGAAACCAAACTGCCGACAACTCGAACCAAAAAAATGGTATCTTTCCATTAGTATCAGATTATCTTTATGCTTCATCCATGCCTGCAACATTTTCATACATGCCATTAAAAGGAGATGATTTTTAGTTCATAAATTTCCAAAAGAAAACAGAATTATTTTATTTCCTAAAATAAACACAATTCAATAGACATCACCAACTGAAAATGAGTGGAGCTATATTTCCTCATCCCCTTTATAAATTATAGAAAGCAACATTGCAAAGTAAAACTGATTTGAACACAACTAGAAAGAAACTAATTCTTTTCTCTAAAGTATAAACAAATAAAGAGTTTAAAATGCTCTGTGATAATTTGATGTAGTCACTAGCCAGCTCTGTAAAATGATTTTCGAAATACCTTTAGACACAGGACACTGGCAAGGCTATCCTATTCTTTTTTTATCAACAACTTGGACTAATAGTCTTTCTAGCACCACGAAATGCAAATGCAAGTAAAACTAATTTCTTACTTCTTTCTTATTTCCCCATATCACCCATGTATAGCGTAGAACTTTTTTATTCATATTATACAATGATATTTATTTTATTTCATCCAAATTGAATCATTTTCATTTTAGAAGTACTCTGACCAAAATTGTGAATCCTAAAGACTGCTTTTAATGGATGAAATGAAAGGCATATCTTTAAATGCTACGTAGCAATTGACAGACTATTTTTCTTCCATTATAACTAAATTTTCATAAACACCTAGTGGGATAAGGCTTTGTTGTTGTATAAGTAAATTATTATAAACAAAAAGAAATTGACTTTATAGCATATATGTCACATCAAACAAATATTCCAATTAAGTAACTCAGCAGTACAAGTTAGAAACTAGTAGTGCACTCACGTGTTCTGTATCATCAAGAATTAGGACTGCACTTTCTTGCCCTAACACAACATCAAGACCCTTCTGATGCTTTTGAGTCCCATCATCTCGAGAAATGACCTTAGCATTGAAGTATTCTCCCTGAGGATCAAGTAGCTTAGCCATCTCTAATGCATAAGGCCGATCACCCATAGTATATATGTACATCTCAAACATTTCACTTGCTTCTTTTAGAAATGGGCGGACAAAGGGCCTCAACTTGGTCATCATATTCATATGCTCCAATTTGAAGAGGCTGCCTTTGGAGACATCTATCATTTGATTATATATAAGTTAAGAAGCCAATAAAAACCCAGAACATCAAAGGTGAAATCAACAAAGAGTTATCAGAAAAACACACACACTGAACTATACAAGTGAGTAATGTATCTTTTCTTTATCAGTTAGTCTCTGTGACAGTTGTAAACGTCACACCAAGTTAGCTTTGCCTCTGCCTATATTAGTTAATTGTAAAAGAGCTGAATATTGTAGTGAATCAATCCTTTAGTTCAATAAAATAATATTCTATCTCACTTATTCTTGAAACAAGCAAAAACCTTAATTTTACCAAAAATGCAAGAAAGAAGTTAGCATGCCAATCTATTCAAAGCAATCTCACTAATATAAGAGATGCCATTTTTAGGACAGCGTGATTATATTCTTTATATGATATATAAAGATGTGTTAGTGTTACATTGAGCATGGTTGTTGGCTTGTTGTAATTGCTAAGAAACACAATGATATCTTTGTCTTTTAGCAACCAAAGTAACATGAATGAATCATTCTTTAATCTTTATTCAGCCAAAAATTTCAATACAGTATTAAGGACATGTGTATGCATGTTGGAAAGTTTAAAATGCATTCAACAACCACAAGTGAAAGAATAGACAGAATTGACTCGTTCATTCCCCTGCCACACTTTTATTACAGTTAGCAGAGCTCATGATTGGGGTATTTACATAACTATAACCAAAACTAATAAATAACTAGATTATAAGTGGGTATTATAACTATAACCATAACTAGTTTTATATAATTAGTTATAATTTGATATAACCAGTTATTGTTTTTAAAATATGGGTATATAACCGGTTATGAATAAACTAGTTATATAACCACTTATATCTAAAATCAATTACATAACCAGTTATGAATGAATAAAAATAAGTTATTTGAAATAACCATTTCTATAAAACTAGTTATAGTTTTATAACTATAACTATTTTTTAAATAAATATAAGTTATTAGAAATAACCATAACTATTAAAACTAGTTATAATTTTATGACTACTTTTATATAACTAGTTATAGTTATTTTTTTAAAACTAGTTTTTCTTAGCACCCTTAATTACAGTATCTTCATTAACTAAAGAACCAATTCCAAAAGGTATATAATGCAAACATTTCAGCGACAGATTATCAAATCACAACATCGTAGAATTATAGCAGATATCTAGCATTCATGCCATGGCTATTGTCCTATGATTATAGCACCAACCAAACAGACTAGTTGATTGATATTAATGATGTGATAAAACAATATAGACCGGAGAAAACACTTTCTGTCTCAAACGAAACTGCTGATTTAGAATACCAATACCAATTACTATAAGCAAAAGCACATCAGTTTACACATACCTCTAAGAGAATCTGTTTGGTTAAGTAAATGCGACTCTTCAGAAGTCAAATGAGCAAGGTGAGTGGAATTTAGCAGTGTGTGATCTAGGTCAAGAACCAAGTAGAGCTTTTTACGACATAACAAACTCTTCATGTCAGTATTGCGCAATCTAGAAATTTCCTCATCATGAAGTCTCAGTCCCTGCAAATACAAAGTTTTTTATCATGTTTAAGAAACAATTGGCTAAATGAAGTAGATTGGCTTGGTCATGATTACCAAGCTGACCATCGTGTTAACCAAATCATGAAAATGGACATAGGATTTTTATATTTAAGATTAGAGGATATGTTAGTGTTTATAAAACCAACATCATCAAACTCGGGTGGTGCATATAATCCAAAAATTCAATTGTATACTTAATACTTATATATGAATGCCACAGCACAACATATTATCATTCTTATAGGGATTTCAATCAAGAAATATACCCCAAATGAGTGAGGGAGGCACTACAGGCTCACCACTACATTTGTCATAATAGATAAAAACCATCAAATCAGGAAATCACTATTTAACATACTACAACTTATTTCAAGTTGATCTAACAGTTATGCAAAAACTGTGTCATGCAGCAGCAACAACAACTATGCAAAACTAAATTTGTAATTCTACAAGATAACCATCTGAAACAATTTATACCTTATGTATGTACCCAAATGTAACACCAGATTCCCCATCCAACTTTTGCCCACAACGTATACACATATTTCCAAACGAGCCGGGATGTGTACATATGTCTACCTCCATGGATGCCTCTGCAACAACATGAGAAAATATTGTGCAGAATCATATTAATAGTTGCATAAAGATGAGAAAATGTTGTGCAGAATCTGAGTCATTACAAGTAAGTTAAAAGTCTAGTTATTGTTGTTTACATATCATTACTCATAAAGTAAAAAAACAATTAATACTGTTTCTTGGTAATGGGGGAAAAATTGTTGAGTAAAGCAAGTTACAGATGGCAATGCAAGTTATACAAGCTTAGGTTCAACCAGTGAAATAGTTAAAGAGAGCTTTATACATAGATAAAACTAAGAAACATTATCACACCAGACGCACCCTTTGTTGAAAATTGGTTTTCTTGCTCTAAAAGAGAAACAGTGTAAGAATAAATAAATTCCCTGCAAAGATGATGAAAGAAAGAACTCTAACAATCAAAATTACCTAAACTCTGTTTGATGATTCCTTCTGAAGTAGATCCCTCAGTTTCCTCAATGCTTTCAAATTTACGTCTTTTAATTCTGCTTCCATTCATGAATTACAGTATATAACACAGTGAAATTTGACCAAAAACAAGAAGTAAGAAAAACAAACTCATAGCATTATCTCTCAGAATAGAATGACATCTGCAACATAAATGCACCAAAAGCATGAACCCTAAAATATCAATCTCTCTCTTGGGGTTTATGCAAATTGGTTCACAATTCCACAGACCACCAGTAAAAATTAGTTTTCATGCAAGGCTGAAGATTTTCGAAGCAAAACACGGACAAAGCACATTTTAATATCAGTTTTTTGAAAGGCATAACTAATAGTAATATACACTCAATAGCATAGTTGACGGAGGGAAAGAATAATGCAGAAAGATCCCATACCCAGACTATTATTTCAGTGTACCCCTAACAATCATATATAAGCAATGCCCTGATTTAATTAAAACCTCTCATTTTGATATTTTACGATTTTTCAGAAACAAGCTACCTAAAATATAATCATAGTTATCAATCGTGCAAAGCGGCATGAAGCAGCTGACCCCGAAACCACTATAGTAAGATTTAAATTGATGTTATATATGAATATGTCAGACTCAAACCTAATAAACTTCAACATATTCACAAATTCTGAAATAACAATTGACAACAGCTGCTTAACTCACACCAGAGCGCGTATAATAATGCGAAACAAAACAGGTAATGAAGAAGAGAACCTGACACTCTCAAGCTCATCATCATCTTGTTTTTCAACTTCTTTATCAGGCGACGAGTCCGGTGAACTTGCATCTAGTTCAGCGTCAAGAAATGCAATGAAGTCATCACTGCTGGACGAATGCACAGGAGAATCGGTAACAACACTCATCTGCATCATACTCATCCAATAAAACCAAATTAGCAACAAAAATCCATAAAAATAAAAAAATGGATGACAACATAAACCACAACCACAACTAATTGGAAAATAAAACAAGAGATAACAGTGTATGAAACACAAGGGAGTATTATAAAGAAAAGAAAGCAACTCATCAAGTTGCCCTAACTCTCGCCCACTAAAAAAATAGCATAAAGGGAGGTAGTAACATAAAATTAAGTATATGAATGCAATAATCCCAGGGGATTCAACATTGAAGGTACCTGTTTGTGTGTGAATCGAAAGAAAATGGATGAAGCGTTGGGGTAAATTTGTATGCAATTGGAAAATCATGTGTCCGAAGACGGGCAACAAGGGAGGGTGCAAGAGAGCGGAGAGAGGACCCCCAACGAACAATGTCACCGTACGACTGTATCGTAGAAATTAAGGCTGCTGGTATTGGAAGTTGAACCGGTAAACTTAACTTGGGCCTATTGCTGTTGAAAGAAGTGGGCTTTAATGAATTGGGCTACATCCCACAACTACGGGTACTGATTCAAGGGGGAGTGTTGCTAGGTGCACCCAGCATTATTGCTGGTGCACCCAGCAAGGCTCTTAAATGGCAAAATTGCCCCCAACTTGTTTTTCTTCTTACGGATCAAGGTGATCCGTAAGAGACTTCCGGATCAACTTGATCCGTATGTTGATCCGTAAGACACTTACGAATCAACTTGATCCGTAAGTGTCTTACGGATCAACGTACGGATCACCTTGATCTGTAAGAAGAAAAACAATTTATTAATTACTTTGTTATATATAGAAATCTATTTTTTTAGTTGAGATTCTTGTAATTGAAAACGATTATGCAATACATGAATTCAAACAGTACATTAACTTCAACATAGTCAAACGAAATTAAATTTCCATAAAATACTACAACTAACTAACTCATGCTAATTTTGCGACAAGGACAACTCTTCTTCCATTTGCGGTAAAGGTTTACTGAAAACAGCTAAAATTTCTATTGGCTCAATCTTTTTCCAATAGTTAGACTCAATGAGCACCTTCATAACATCCTCGTTGGTTTTGAGTTCAATTATTTCAAATTTTATAACTTTTTCTAAATACTCATGGTGACTTGGTTTCCGAAAAAACAATCGCGTTACCAGTTGTATTTCATCAACACCATAAGGGGGAATCCCACGAGGCGCAACTTGTTTGATCAAATCCTTCAATTCATCCATGGTACATCCGGTGGGAATGTCAAAGTTTTTGGGATTTTTTCCTGTGAACGAGTAACCTACAAACTCATTTTGGCGTGACATGTTCCACCTCCCATTGTAATATAGCAGGGCATCATGAGTAGGGGTCATAGTAGTTTCAAATAAGTTTAAAATACCATCTGGGATTCTAGCAATGCTACATAATAACTCAATCGGACCAACAAACGAAAATTCATGATTACACATTAACATTGTGTTAACATCAGCATCATCTTTCACTTGCATACATTGAAACCGAAATTGATTACCTGCATACGTGAAAGGCTGCCGGTAGTAAATTCCATCCAAAAATTGCTTGTCAGTTAGCTTAAGGGTATTGTGTATTCTGGTTTTTAACGTTTGAAAATCACACCCGTTAGGTACTCAAATGGGAACTGGAGTGGAAGCTTGGAAGGAAACACCATTGTCGTTGTGAACAATGGATCCATTTGGAAAAATAAAACCTAATGTGGAGTTCACAACTGTCTGACTGCTTGTCTCTCCCAAGAATGCCATAGTTTTTTGTAAGACTTGGGTTGATACTGAAACTTGTGCTTTCTTACAAGGTTAGGTTGTGCCATATATATAGATGGGTTTTAATATTAGTGCTGCATTTTTTAAAGATTGAAAATACGCATGCACATGCTTTCTGTATGTGTTGTCAACTACACGAATGACATGACATGCTTTAACTTGCATCAGATCTGCATGTGTAGTCATGTTGTGCAGGTCCTTTCACGCGCTTTATGTTAATGCAGACAACAATTTATCAAACACGGTTTTCCACAATGTGTAGTCAAGTCAGACAACAATATATCATACATGCTTTTTTAGAATTAAGTAATAATTTTGTTGTGGACGTAACAAATAAATTACATGTTCAAAACGATCAGGCATTTATAAATTACATGTTCAATCATCATTTAAGTCAACATAGTCTCTCTTGAACATCATGAAGCTCTTGTAATGCTGCATTCAGCTAATATATGGATTTGGTCATGACTTCGCCTGCGGATGACAATTGCTAGACCATAACAATGATACAGGCGATAAGGGACAACGTTCTTTTAAATAAACCTGTTGTGTATGCGAAAAAAATGTTAACTCAATCCTACAAAAGTCATTGCATAATCATAAAAAAAACACTTCATATCTGCAATGTACCTCAACAAAATGATTGTCATACACATGACCGATACAAATTATACGATGCAATGAAGAATTTGTCAGCGGTTGACTTCTAAGGGGAAAGAATGTCATGCTTTGTTGTTTAGACAAGGATACAACGATTACGTTATACCTTGATGCAATGACATGTCCCATGTCCGTTATATCCATCCACTTATCCATTGTCACCTGAATAAAACAAATATACACGTCAAACTTAATTTCAAACTAAAGTCTTAAAAATCAAATTCATAAATTATATACCTTGGTTAACCCATCAACAAGTAGTGACATCCTTAATTCCTCAAATCTCTCCGTGCCACCAAAGAGCTTGACATAGTCTTCTGAGAAATTGGCAAGTTCTTTAAGCAGATGGTTGCGGACCACCGACCAAGAGTCTTGACCCATACCTAATAAACCGGCAACCGACCGATATCCACAGTTACCATCACCTTTGACATCAACAATCTTATCAATGAAATCGTGCATAAATGACTGAAACTGGTCCAACATGGGCATCATCGTTCTTTGAATCGGTTGCTCAGAGGATGATGCAGTACGTCTCACGGACGAATTGCTATTTTGTTGTGATTCAAAGGCATCTACATACTCCCAGTAAGATGGATCGCGCTTTGTTGACCTTGGGTTCCTACTCGTAGTTTTCTTCGGTGCCCCCTTTGTGTTAACCTTTGTTGGAGGAGGACACATCGAATTCTGATCAGGGTGTGCAATTTCCCAAAGTTTACTTCTTAGAGTAAACTTGCCACAAACATCAAGTTCTTCGAATTTTTGGTATATTGTTTCCATTACGTCCTTGATGCCCACCTCGGGCTCAGATAACCCTTGGTCTGAAAAACTGAGTCTCCTCCAGAACATATGAATTGAATCAAGTGGGATGCAACCACCAACATATTTGGATAGCTCACAAGCACAAGGAAGACCAAGCGTGGTTCTCACCACGCAACCACAACTTGAGGGATTCTTGCCAGCATAGTGAACACGCTCAAATTCAGCAGCAATCTGATTTAAAGCATACCTTGAAACCATTCCAAGCAGCCTCCTGTATAAGGTTTTTTGGAACACATGTCCAACGACATGTGTACTTGTTTCAAATGATGCTTTAATTTGTGTGTGCTGCAACGTAATCATGTTGTTCACGGCACCCCACACACTACATAAGTCTCCAATGCTATTTTGTAACAGTCTTTTTAAAGACGAGTGAGCATATTCAACCCTACATTTCAAATACACAAATAAAAATAAACATATACAATAATACAATTCCATAAATTTTTCAACGTTAATAGAAATAGTTCAACAGTTTCATACCTGTTTGTTGTTGTGTTTCCTAAGTGCATCACCTTATTAGTCCAGGCGGAAACAAATTTTTCCTTGTGTGGTATTATCCATGTTTCCTTGACATAGTCAACAAATATTAGCCAAGGTGCGCAAGCTACTTCGAACTTCTTCAGGTATTCATCAAACTATTGTTCTGAAGGACAATCAGTCAGAGATCCCCAGCAATCCATGACATAATCCCAAGCATTTTTTTTGCGCAATTGGTGATTTACATTTAGCCTTCACATTCTTGTTTATGTGAAAGATGCACAACAAATTTGTGCATTCAGGGAATACATCTTTCACTACATTCATCAATGTTTGGTCTCTGTCAGTGACAATAACTCCAGGGAGGGCATCACGCTTTAAAAAAAGGCCTCGAAAGCGTTGTAAAGCCCATACCAAATTATTAACGCGTTCACCCTCCACATATGCAAAACCGGCAGAGAATGTCATCCCAGTCGGTGTCATCCCAACAAAATCGAGCAATGGGAGTCTATACCAGTTTGTTTTGTAGGTGTTGTCTATCAAAAACACCAAATTGCATGCATTGACTAACTTCACTGAATCAGGGTGGCACCAAAAGATATCACCAAATTGCGGACGTACGGATGACTTCCGGATGAACTTGATCCGGAAGAGCATTAACAAGCTTACGGATCAAGTTGATTCGTAAAAAGCTTACGGATCAACTTCATCCGGAAGCCATCCGTACGTCCGCGACGCACAAACGCCATCTGCGTACCTTGTTTGCCGCCACCGACCACCGCAAAGCTTCACGCCGGAAACTTCACCTTCACCGCTGCACTCAACCTTGCTACCCCCACGAACCAGAGACAATGCCGCAGGAAAAAGTGGAAAACGAAAAGAAAGCTCTTTGAAAATGGAGTAAGAAGCTGTTCCGGAAAAAATTTTGGCATTTTAAGGAAGAAAGCTGATAGGGGCAATTTTGGCATTTTATATTTTTGCTGGGTGCACCTAGCAACACTCGTACTGATTCAAGGGGGTTGTTAATCCCCACTATGGGCCCCTATCACTTCAAAAATTTTCAAAAACACCGTTTTCCATGTGCATTGGAAATGCACCTCCAATGCACTTTCATTGCACTAACAAAGGTGCGAAAAATATTGTGCAATGAAAATGCTATTTCGTTCTATAATATAATATGTAACATAATTATGATTCTATTGTACATCTTTTTCACACCCATATTAATAAAATGATAAGTGTATTTTTGTTGTATAACTGAGTTTGTAAAAAAAATATACACCAAAATCATGATTATACTATGCAATTAGGAGTTAACAAAAAATATATAACAAAAACATAATTCTGTTGTATAGTTTATATCAAAATCATATTTTCATTATATATATATATATTAATTGTTTGACAAATAAAAATAATTTAGTATTAATTACATAATTTATAATCAAATAAAATCATAATTTCATTATTTGTGTATCACAACAAAATTATAATTTTATTATGTTGTAAATATTCCGGTGAAAAAGAGTGAGTGTCAAGATTAAAGGAAAAAAAGATAAGAATATTTTGGTATTTGTGCACCAATGATATGAGCCCAAAACAATTTTAAAAATACCAATATCAATTCCTGTTATTCAATTGCATCCTTTTTTTCCATACATTTGTTTTATAATTTTTATATTATAACAGTAATCATACTTTATTATTATCATTATTATTATTATTATCTTTTACATTTTGTTACAAATTATAATTTCATTCTTATTATTTTTAATTAAGTACTCATTTTTTACTTGTGTGAATGAACTACTGTGGGTCAATGGATATTCCTTTAGTGCACGTCTAGAATAACATGCACCAATATTTCCTATCACCTAATCTGTCATATTGACAGGTGGTTTTATTTGAAAATTGAACTTATATAATGAAATTTAATAAGATATTTTCTAATAAACTCGAAGGAGAAGTTTTAAGTGGTCCACGAGTGAATCATGTTATTTGACCCTTTTCAAAAATAATAATTAGATGGTGGGAATACTGGTGCATGTTATTCACAGCACCCAAAAGAAAAACGATGTGGCCGTCTTCGTTCGTAAGAAAATCCCCGAAAATCTCTCAACACCCACAATTCAAGCTTATACTAATTGGAGCCTAATAGCACTCAAACACTGTCTGTCTTCCATTACCGCTCCACAAGAAAATCAGAATTTGCATTGCAGTACTCTAAATCAAGAAAGCAAAGAGTTTGCAAGATGATTGGACACTGATTTGGGTTTTAAAGATAACTTTAACCCAATTACAAAACAAGAAATAAAATTATTTCCTAACTCCACTAATCTAATTACTAACTTACTTATTCAATTCAATTAATTTAATACTCATACATTCATTTTAATACACATTATATAATAATCCCAATTTGATTCATCTTTTTAAAAGCCCTTTTTGAATTACTCCAATTTTATTCATCTTTTTAAATGGCCTTTTGAATTACTCAGCATTCCTAGAGTCTATTCACACACGACTTTTCAACTTATTCAAAGACGAAGTAAATAATAATTGTTTCAATTATTTAATTAAGTTTAGTAAAAATTCTAACCTCGTTAACAATAACGAACACAAACACTAAGATAACACCTAGAATTTTCAATTTTATTAAGCAATTTAAAATAATAATTTTCTTTCACAAAAATAGTCATTTTAATATTATTAATATATTTGCTAAAGCTTTAATTGGTGTACCCTCCTAAATTTATTTAGGTTCATGAAAATTTCTCCACTTTCAAATAAACAAGAGCTCTTTTAAATTCTCAATTTATTATAACATGATTTCGAAAATAGCTTCAAACATTTATACTATTAATAATCATTAAAATAATGGTCTTACATTTTTTATATTAAAAAGGCTTAATTATTTTCTGGGTCCTATTATTTATTTATTTTATTCAATTTCATCTTACTATTAATTTAGGGTTCGATTAGGTTCCATAATTTTCAAAACCAAGTCAATGCCATCCTTTTTTACTTCAACTAGGTTGCATAATTTTTTTAAAAATGAGTTAATGCTACTCTTTGAAACAAATCAGCACCATGCAACCATATTTAAAAAAGAAAGAATTAACGAATTCTAGTTACAAACCATAAACGTCCAAGTGATTATTTCTTTTTCCTCTTGAACCATGCTGGTTTATTAAAAAAAAAAAAAAAGTGACCTTTATAATGAGAACAATTTTTTACAATGGAGAAAATACTATGTGGAACTAACAAAACAATTTGGCACTCTTCAGAATACTTTCTTTACTTTCTGAGTTTCAAAGATTTTGTATGTGGATTGTTGTCTCTGCATTCCAACTTTAACTCCAACAGGTTCTTGTCATGTTTCATCACATCCTGCCACATCCTCCACCCATCCATCTCTCACCAAATAATGTTGTTGATAGTATCTGAAGGCCACAAATAGAACAAACACTGCAATTATACAATTCATTAGTACGTAGTTATGAGAGTGTATGTGTAAGGCACAAAACTACATATCATTTTATTGATGTAGTGAGGTCACTATATCTAGATCTCAAAAATGTTGAAGCTAAATCTAATGCTATTAATTAACTAAAACACATGAGCCTTCACTATGCTATTTTACCTGACCAAATGCGAGCAACAACTGAAGACAAATTCCAAACAAGGCCAAAAATGCCAAGAGCAACGGCCTTTTTGTGAGAGCAAGAAACCCAAGCATCCCGGAATCGACGAATCCAAAAGTTTGCTTCATATAATTACAAG
This sequence comes from Glycine soja, assembly GCF_004193775.1. Lineage (NCBI taxonomy): Eukaryota > Viridiplantae > Streptophyta > Magnoliopsida > Fabales > Fabaceae > Glycine > Glycine soja. Next base: position 40,944,729 of record NC_041003.1, read on the forward strand.
AAAATAAGCCATCATTCATCACATTTAGAAAACTCAAACGATTAGATTGGATTAAGATTTAGTAAAACAAGATCATGATAGTTTGTAAAACACCAAAAAGTCATGACACTAATTGCAAAATTACATTTTGAGCTTAGTAATTCATATCTCCCAGAAGCTAGTGGAGGCCCATTTTTGGACCCAGTAAACACAGAGAGCAAAGTACTTTGACAGGGCTTGGACTTTGGGGGGTGGGGACCACCAGGTATATGTATGAATGTGATGTGTGATGAGCATTATTATCTCATAATTGTGTTCCCAAGTCTCAACCATCTGAAGACAAGTCTAATAATACTTGTGACTTGTAAGGAATGGGCCCAAAACTGTTGAGGAATAAAAGCAAAGATGCTCATACATGAGATGCATTAAAATTTTCAATTCCCATCATCCATATTTTTAAATAGGCAACAAAGCAAAATCTTAAAGCAGGTTTAGAGTTCAATTATTTCACTTGAGGAATTATAAAAATAATTGAACCCCTATACATCTATTAATCCTTTTTTCATTAAAGGACCCACCAAATCCATTATAGTATATATCAGTGATACAAATCAAGGGTACAAAAAAGCCGTTTCAATGACCATAAATACATGCATGATCAAATTATTGTGGGCCCTTGCAAATTCTGCAACGTTTACATTTGACAATAGAGCGTCAAATATTACCCCTACCTAGACCTACTTGGCACCCTTGCAGCAGCTACTTACTACAACTGTACTGTGTTTTTGTCACATACTTGTGTTCTAAAGGAAGAATTAAAATGACGCTAAATCAAAACTATGTTTAATTTAATTTAGGGTTTTTACCGAATGCAGTTAACTGTGCAGAATATGAGGAGCAAATTTTTGGCCCGGTAAAAACTCCAAAGAAGCCTGAAGCAGTGAGAGAACAAGTTTAGTAACTGAAAAAACCAAAATAAGAAAAATTGAGGGAATTTTCACTTGCATAGCAAATGGTGCAAAGAGTAAGAAACTCTGCATTGACATGCAAATTGGTTGTGCATATATTTTGTGTAGGAATGGAATAAGCCTAGGCATTAGAAACTCACCAAATTTGGCCATCTTCCAAATGGTTATGGAACTGCCACATCTGGCAAGAACAAAGAGCAAAACTGCCAACTACAATTCATAAATCATTAACCAAAGTTTATTCTCATATTTTGATGATATGAAGGGGGAAAAAAGAAAGAAAGAAAAATCCATATTATCAGTGAGCAATGAAAAATACCTTTATTGTGGTACCAGGATCTCCAGAAAACATGGCTCTAAGTTTTGACAGGAACTCATTCAAATAAGGAAGGATCAATCTTAGCACCCAAATTGCTTCTTCTTCTCCTAGTACATAGTTTGTGTCGTCTACATCTATGACCCCCCTGGTTGGTTTGATTCCAAACAAAAAAAAATCAGAGTATTCATTATCCAGTAATAAATTTTTGTCTTTTATTTTTCACCAATGTGCCACGGTCATTATTACCTGCATATTAGTGATCGATAGAGGAAGATAACAGCTAGATAGACAAGGCCAATATAGGACATTACAGAAATAAGACTGCGCAAACAAAGGATCAAGAAGTGTCAATTCTGGGGTTCTCTTTTAAGTGGCAAAGTGTATATACAAAATGAATTGAACTCTATGATGTTGATTTCTAACCTCAGATTGATATCTTTTGCATAAGAAGATGAAACTATAGTGAATGTTCCAATCCCGAAGATAAATGCTGATCTTGAGACCTCTCTCCACATGATTAAATCAACTGAAGAGTGACATATGTAAAGAATATTAAAGAATGAATGCTAGAAATTGTATTAAATTTTGCCAACAAGTTTGACTCTTGCATAATTCTGAAATGTAGATAAATCACCTAAACTCTGCAGTTTGTTCTGGCTTTGTGGAAAGCAATAGTACTCTTCTGCCTTTGGAACTGAATAGTAAAGACCAATTAGCCTTGATAAAGCACAAATCCCAAAAATCAGTTTGAAGGAGAAAAGTACAATGAAATTAGAAAGACCTTACTTGAATCAGCCTTGGAGAAATTTTGGTGAATTGTGGAAAGCTTTCTAATTGGAGGAGATGGCTTCACAGCTATAGGGATTGACACTGGCCTTTCATTTTTTTGATGAAATTGTCTGTTGGTAGTCACAACCTTTTTAGGTTCCGGTTCATTCGCAATCTTCTGTTTTGCTGGTACATTCACAACCTCCTTCCTTTCTGGTTCATTCACAACCTTGGATTCTGGCACACTGATTTCCTTAACATCAAAGCTCCCCTTCTCCATCTCAACATCAATCTCCTCATCTTCTTCTTCATCATCAACAACAACATCATCAAAGTCTCCATCAACATGCACTGGTGAACACTTGATCATGCCAACATTATCTGAATTGCTGGAAATTCCTTTCTCTAGGCACACACCAAAATCCTTGCAATTTCCATCACTGTCATTCTTACCATTGTCAATAACATTTCTGCCAGACCCACCAGCCAATCCATCATTCCTTGATTCATTCAAAACATGATCCAACTCTGGTTTGTCCTTCCTAGGCTGTATTGCATTCCCCCCATTTCCATCATCGACATTCTTAACAGAATCTGATTTGTTCTTTCTGAGCTTCCCAACATTCTTTTCAAAAGGTTCACCTACCTCAGACCTTTTCTTCCTGGCCGGAATTGGGCTCTTCTTGATTGAATCAGAAGAAATGTTGAGATCCTTACATTGTTGACTACTACTACTATTACTACCATTCTTCTGGGGTTCTGCTTTTCCTCTGGCTATTTGAATTAGGTTATTTTCTAACCCTTCAGATTTCCAAGTTTTTCTCTTTCCAGAAGCAACCACACTCCCAATTTGGCCTCTCTTCAATCTGGTGCCATCATTGCCTCCTTCTTCAGCACTTTGTTCTCCACTGAAGACCTTAACTCCACCACCAACTTCATCACTCTTCATTCTGCTCTCCCACACTGACCCTGCAACCACACTGCATCTAACTCCAACTCTTCTCCTACTCACATCCATCTCAATTATATCCTTTTTTTTCCTCTTTCTCTGCCTAACAGACAGTACTGTAATGGGACACGAGTGTTTGATGGATAAGAGGCTTTCAGCTGAAGAAATGGCGGTTGGTGGGGTGCCACATTGGGATCTCCTTGTAAAGCAAGCTCATAGAGAGAGAGAATCAAGGGATTGTGTGTGGAGTAAGAGACAGTAGTTGCTTTCTCTTCTTTTTTTTCCTCTTTATGGAGTTCTGTTTTGTGAGGAAAGGGAAAAGTGAAGGTAAACTGAGTGGGGTTGAATGATTATGGTGTTAAGGAGGAGGAACCCTTTTATCTATGCATAGATTCCTTAGGTCTCACATCACTTCTACCGAGGAAGCTAAAGTCATTGGTCTCACCCTCACATGCAAATGAAAAACCTGTAGCTATATAGTCCAATATTCTTCCCAAGCGTGCGTGCGTGGTGAGGATAAATTATTACATGTTTATGATCTCACCTAATTTTTACATCATATATTTGGCTGAATTTTATTGATTCTTTATTTTTAAATTGAAAAAACCAGTTATGAATGTTATATTGAGATTAATTGCGACCATAAATATGTAATAGCCTTCAAGTGTACAAAAGTTTCTGGTGAGAGAGGAAGGCATGAATAAAAATGTACCGTTAATACTTTTTAAGTGTCCATATTTCATTGAATGTACCAGAAGAGGCATAAAGAAAATGCAATGTGTGGTGGTGGTGGTATGAGACTAGTTTCAGAAAATCAAAAGCACCCCTAATTTTGGCAAAAACTACACTTTCTAGAGCTCAAGGATGGGAATAGTATTAGTAATATATATATATATATATATATATATATATATGCATACGTGTGTGTTTGGTTAGTGATGATGCTTGCTTGGTCATTTGTGGTATGGTTTTTCTATGTAGGTCTTGACAAATTTCTTTGCAACCTTGGAATGGATGACGTGGGTACCGCTTAGGAGTTACGAATAAAAAATAAAAAAACTGAGATTGCTGGTCTTCAAGATCTTGTGAGTTTCATTGGTGTTATGTAGATGTAAGCAATACCATTTCTGGATATATACCAATTTGCCCCGTGTGTGGCAAAGTGTTTTGATCTCTGCCTGTGGCCAGCTTTCAGTTTCAAATATACTTTGAAGCTGCAGATAATGTGAATGCCATAACCATTACTAATCCAAGAACGTGATTCATATAAAATTAGTTTAATTGACTTCTCTGGTCTTTTTCTAACCATTTATTTTAGTTTATTAATTAGTAGAGCAGGACCTTGGGTGATGAAATTGAACAAGACTAACTAAGAAGGAATACATAAATTGAACGTGTATATTGTTTATTAATCTAGTGTACATCTAAATAATTAAGAATCTTAGCCTCATAAGTAAAAAATATCAAAGAGTTGTGGAAACGCTGTGTAAATAATGATCTGTTTTGTCTGTCGGTTAAGCCTGACGTGTATTTTCACGGTCAAAAACAATTTTATATTATACCCACACACTCGTTAGCATGCAATTGACCTGTATTTGAATATTTTGCAAATGTCAATGTACCAAACACCCATCTAGCTAGACTCAACTTAGGACCAATTTCAACGTGTTTTCGACTTCCAAACAACTTTTAATTCAGTGCCACTATTTAATTTAATTTAAACATAAAATAATTGATATTGTTTATTTTTTATTAATAAATGTTAGATATTAGTTTATAGTTTTATGTTAATGAAGCTTCAAACTCATTATTATTCTTTCTTTACCATCCGCTCAATCTTATAATTTCACAATAATTGATATTATGCGTGAAATTTTATGTATATTATTATCTTTATTTTCACTTACCATTTTTTTTTGTATGTATTCATTTCAAAAATAAAAAGACAACTTTATATTATCTAATTCTTGTGTTAAAAAATATGTTGGTATCTAATTACTATTTTAATATTTTTGTCTCTTGCATTGCATTGATGTTAATGGGTTTCGTCTTATAGCGGCCGAAGCAGTTGCATATACAGCCATCAATCAGAAATCACTATTTACACATGAGCATTTGTTTGTGGGCGAAACAATCTAAAAAGAGGTAATTTTTTTTTTCAAAATTAAAGGATAATCCATAACTTCTGAAATGGAAGTGATAAACTGTATTATGATTTTTTTTCTATTGAAGTAGGTTTTACAACCTTAATTTTTTATTTTTTTCAACATAACTTTAAAATCGTAAGAATTTTTTTTTTTATTTTTTCATGAAAGTCATAAAATACTTTGCAACTTTATCTTTTTTTAACATAATTTTAAAGTTATAATAGTTTTTTTTTTCTTTTCATGGAAGTCGTAAATTATTTTACGACTTTATTTTTTTTTTGCACGATTTTAAAATCATAAGGTATTTTTAAAAAAGTCATAAGTATTTTTTATTTTAATTATTTAATAAATTAATATATGCTTTCCTTTTTAGTTTTATTTAATATTTTTTATATTTTTACTAAAAGGATTATTATTTATTTTATAAATTAAAAAAATAATACAAAAGACTTAAATTTAAAAGTAATACTCATTGTATAAAACTAATGACATAATTATAATAATTATTCATACAAACAAGTTGATGACTAATATTATTTCTATTTTTTAATTTTATGTTTGTGTTTAATTTGTATTGTTCATTTTAAATTAATGTATTATGTTGTTTTTATTTTAACAATTATTTTTATTACTAAATTAAACACAAACATCAAATTAAAGAATAGAAATAATACTAATTGTCAACTTATTTATATGGATAATTATTATGATTATATTATTAAGTTTTATATAATGAGTATTACCTTTATTTTAATATTTTAAAAATAATTAAAATTATAAAAAAATTTACTACTTCAATGAAAAAAATTGATATAACTTTTAATGTAAAAGTGATAGGTCAACCCTTTCAAAATATTAATTTAAATTTTATCCCATTTAATAATTTTGAAAAAAAAATTGCCCCGTTTGGATGGTTAAGCCTTTGTTTGAGAGCTATAAGCTAATATTCCCATCACAAATTTACTCATGCATATCTCATTAAGGACGCTATGACATAATAAGACAACCGGAAGAGGAAATCTGGCGTACGAGAAAGTTATTGCATGTGGGAAAGTTTGGCGTAAGCGCAAGACTAACCACAGAATCTCACAAATCAGAAGCACCAAACCCCACATGAGTATACTTTCCTTTTTGTTGGGTTAGAGATGAGGCCAAATCATATCATAATTTGCATCAAAGTGAACATATAGCATTTTGCTTTGCATCCCTTTTTCTGTTTTATGGTTATGATTTCGATTCCTAACAACATCAAATCGGGTACGATACTGGGATTAGATCAAGTAACCTACCTCTCTTTCTTTCTTCTCTTAATTATTATTTATTATTAGTTTTCTTTTAAAGAATTTTAAATTAACTTTATTTATTAAAGACTTTTTTTTGTTCTTAAAGTATCAAGTATATTTTAATTTAGTAAGTATAAAGGATATATAGTTCAAAAGATATTTTAAGAAAATAGAACAGAATTCTTATGTTGCCTCTAGTAGTGTTCCGTTAGCTCGAAAGGCAGCATACGCATTACTGTTTACTTGCAGCATTAGATATAATGACTAAACGTGCAGATTAACTAACACGAAACTGCTAAATTCCGAACCCCACTTATTGGTGCTTTGATTTTTTATTTTTTTGGTGGAGATTAGTGCTTTGATAATAACACTTGTTTTCACTGCCTACAATATAGGGATGGAGATGGGACAAACCATTTTTTCACGACTGCGACAATAATAAATATATAGAAATGACAGACTTCACGACGGCAACAATATTTAACAAAGTTCCAAACCCCTTTTTTGTTAATAAAATTATTTGATCAATGCCTTGTAAAAATTGGGAGAAAATACAAAGCAAATTTCTAATCAGAGACATGTGATAACATTATTTTCAAGGATTTATTCGGCTTACAATATTATTTTTAGATTGTGAAAAATCCTCGTGATATAGCAAACTCTTCTAAGATGACCCCAAATAACTAATAGTTCTTTGTCAACACAGTCTGTAGAGCGATAGATGAAGTTGTTGGATAAGAACAAGAAAACAAAGAATGCTTAAGGAAAAAGAAAAGTGTTTTTTATAAAAAGGAAGTGGCGATCAACTAGATATGATTTGATCAAGTAAAACCAGCTGTGATCAAGTCAGAATATCAAAAAATAAGGGTTGAACTAAATCAAAAACTTAACAAACAAAATTGTTTAGATAAAACAAATTTCAGAATTAAAATAAAATTATTTGATTTTTTCTCTCATTTAAGCAATGCAAGACTTATTGCCTCTTAAAACTTTCAAAATACTCATAAAATATCCAACACACCTAGGGGTTGATTTTTTCCTTCTAGAATTATTTTTTGCTCAAACTCAACTACAAACTAGCTGCATTTCAACAAATGTTACAGTATTTGAATTGCGCCTTTAAATAATATTCAGTTATTATTTCACCAAATGTAAGTAGAAACGGCAACAAAAGCCTCTTTCAACTGAAATTCTTGGTTTGCTTCAGACTCTTGTTTGGTACTATTAAATATATATCACCATGATTATGTGTGCCATAACTATCTTTAGCTTTAGCAATACTTTAGTGTTATAGCAGGGGTACACATTCAATAATACCGAGCAAGAATCCCTTGCTTTTGGGGCACCTAAGAAGATATTTAGTTAGAAAAAAAAAAAAAAAAACATATGTATGCTATACAAGAAGAAATCAAGCATTGCATTACAGATGTGAAATCAATGTTGCTAACAGAGAGAATCAAGCCTGAGGGAGTGATAAAAAATTAATAGCAAATTGCCCAGGTTTCCTGAAAATACTTACAATCATACAGTTGCTGAGCGAAGAGGGAAGAGGAAGATATATACAGGTTGGCTGGTAAATAACACAACTCGTGCAAACTACACCATTTCTGCTACAATTATTAAATAGAATAATTACTTTAAGGAAGGAGAATGACAATCAGAAAAAGATGTACAGCAAGCTATGGGTTCAAAAGGTTACCTAAACTTTGCAGTGTAATGCAGTTCTCTTCGTTTTGGTTATCAATGTCAGCTACTACTACTTGTGTAACTATACATGCTCTTCAAAAACACCATGCACCAGACCCATTTTTGTCCCATCAAATCCTAGTCATGTTAGAGTATATACTGATTCTCAAAGCTAGTAGCATCTATTTGGCATTGCCAGTACGGATAGCTGTAGGTAAAATTCTTTCTGATTCACATTTCTTTTTCTCATTTTCTGCTGTTTTCTTCATTTCAAGCTCTAGCTGCTTGTGGTTTTCTTCATGGGCTTTGTTGAACATCCTAGTAAAGTTGAGCAAAGTTGACACAACTGCAGAAAATTCAAAGGAATTACAAGAATTAGCAGTATAGAAGTACAAGTAGAGTCATCAACATTAGTACACAATGGGACTGGAAGGAGGGGGGAGTGCACTTATGATTTCTTCCCATAAAAAAGAAATCAGAGATAGCCCTGCATACCAGTTCCACAATAGACTTACAAGAATTTGCATAACATGAATTGTCAGTTTTTGGTTTCAGAATGAAGTATCCAATTGATAGTTGGGAAGCTAAAAATAAAGATCGTTCATAAAATAATATTAACTCTCCCATATATGCAGCCAAGTGAAGAATCCATGCTCTTACTTTGTGGAAGGTATTACCTTTGGTTCTTTTTAAATGAAACAAGTGATAGTGTGTTTTACACTATGAATTTTTTCTTGTAAAAAGGACTGGAGTATATAATTTTAGTAAAGCACAAAGCTAAAAATATAATTATCATAATCCAAATAGAGGGTGCTCACTTAAATCAACCATCCAGAAAGAGATATTTGAAGTTTAAACAGTCACACACCTTGCTCAAATGGGCAACGAGCTGGATCTTCACCAAAATAGAGAATCAATTTATCCACGTTCCTACCCTGTAAACATACACTCTACAAGTAAAGCATAGCCTTTATATGGTTTTAAAAGATCTAATATATGGTAGAAAGCCTACCACGCTGGAATATAGTGAAGCCAATGAACGGACATCAGCTTCAGCAGAACCGAGGAAATCTTTCAATTTCTGTGGCAAAAAAAAATGAAGTTGAAGACTGACAATGCATATAATTTATTAGAGTTTTTAGCAAACAGAAAAACAATTTACAATTTTATTTTAATCTCTCTCACATTCTGCTGAAGTCGGAACTTGTAAACTCTCGTATTAGACCCATCACAGACAAGATGATGGTCATAATTGCTATCTTGATCATAAGGTTACACAACACAATCTTACAATTTTTCACTGCCTCTGCGATCCCAATTATATGATAGTACTGTGATAGAACCCATTTTGGTAGGATCACGATCTTACTCGTAAAATGGAAAAATCGTGTCCCCAAAAAAGCGCAATAACCTTCTTTCCCATCGTGTCCGAGCCCTATTGTCTTCCAAACACACTCGCACTCATCGAAACAGCTCACTGGTGACTGGTTCGTGCTGCTTCTCTAAGTTCTCTGTACTTTTCTGTTTCAAGCTTCACCACCTTCTGTCACTGTTGCCTGTTCAGGGTGCTTGTTCTGATGCTACTTTTTCTTGTTCGGAACATTGTTGGGTGCTTGTTCGCTCTCTCCCCCTTGTTTTCAGAGGGTTTTAAGTTGCTTCTTCCTCTTCATCTTGTTGCACGTGAAGGTGAAGGATGTTCTCTGTTTTTTGACTAGGTTATGGGTTTTGATGCTGTTTTGGTCTTGGTGTTTGTTTTAGTGCTGAAAATCTTTTAAAGCTAAACAGGTTGATGTTTAACTGTTTAGTTCTCTGTCTCGTCAATTGTTAAAAACTTGGTGTTCTGTATTTGGAGTTGTTAATTAGTTACTGCTTAAGCTTAAGTTGTTATTTTGTGAAAAACTTGGTGTTTTGTATTTGGAGTTGTTAATTTGTTACTGCTTAAACTTAAGTTGTTATTTTGTGACTTGTGAATTGAATATGTCCTTAAGGATTTTCAATTTAAGCTAATGTATTTGTAGAGATTTAAAAGCTAATTTTCTTATTTATGTTGTTGTTTATATATGTAATCCGTGTTATGATCTCATGATTTACTATTTCCCCTTCCCTTTTTTATACCAAGTAAAATCTCCATTTTGACTATCTTGCAGACAAGCCTCAAAATGTCAGCCTCCACAGAATGGGGATTTAAAGAAAATGGTCTTCATTCACAGACATGGTTGCAAACTCAGTTGACTTTAATTAACGTGTGTCTACACACACACACACACACTTTTCACAAATAAGTAAGATTTTTTTTTTTTTTGTGGCAATGTGAAACTTGAAGCAGCGAAAATGAACAAGGGCAATTTAAGAAAAGAAAAGACAGTAGTTGGCTTAATCAATTATAGTAGAAGAAAAGGCATGACACTTATACCTTGCGGAAAGTTTCTGATATAGGCCCGTCATTTTCAGAGGTTGATAGTTCCTGTACCACCTTTTCTAATCCTTTGTTTATTGCTTGCATCTCCTCAGCCAAAAACTTCAATTGGATCTGGATCAAGTTATTTAAGTCAGTGTTAGTACAATGCCTATCAACACGATGAACTGAAGAGCCTTTGAGAAGTCCAGAACCTTTGCTGCTGGCTCTAGGTTAGCAAGATCCTTGGAGAAGTCTAAAACTTCCGGCAGTTGGTCATCTAGCACCTATTCGTACGCACAGTATCAGATTAATGCATTAAAGATGAAAAATCATAATCGCCTTAATATCAGAAGATGAAAAAGCAAAATTTTGCCCCAACTTAATATCAAAGTGACTCCATAGCACAGAAGAAACTCAATCATTTCTTTCTAAGAAAAAGAAAAGAAAGAAAAACCGAAAATAGAAATTAATAATTCGAAATATAATTTTGAAAGATTTAAAAAAAACAAAAAGGAATAAATAGCAACATGTACCTTACAAAGATAATGCATGAGAGTCATCTTCTTATCCCGGGCACGTGTCTCTGTGAGTTTAAGAAGGCTATCCAATCTGAATCCAATAGCAGAACCTAAAAGATGATTGGAACATATAAACATAACTATTGATAAAAGGAAATGAATAATGTTTTTTTTTTGGTCAATAGGAAATGAATAATGATAAGTCAGAAGCTAAAACAATAATAACAAAAACGATGCAAATGTGAGTTATTTGGTTTTCAGCATATATGTTTAGAAAAAAAGACCATGGTTCCAATGAAAACTCATTCATCATCATATATCTAGCTACATTTTTTTAATGAAAGCTGTAAACATTTACAAATTTTTAAATGACCACAAAACAACCCACTTTTCAATCCCCTTGATTTATTTTGTTTTTATTAGAATACAAAAAAAATAGAATATCTATATTCTATCCCCCTAACCTTAAGTAAACGTTTCAGGGGGGGGGGCACTTAAATCCAAGGAGAGACAAAATACAAAAACCAAAATTTTAGCACCAGTATATTGATTAGGTCTGGGGCATAAGAAATGCATTCATCTAATTTGGTTTAGTTTTCACTAAACTGGTCTTAAATTACAGAAAACAAAAAACAAAGTCTCTCTAATGAAAGTGTACCATGCACAAAGGCCATAAATTACAGATATTTTCTAAAATTTATGGTACTTTTCTTTGTGTTACAAACTTGAATGGTTCATGTCGCATCTATCTACTTTGTATATTTGTTTAAACATACCCTTGGCAGTTCCTTGGTTCAAAGCATTTCCTAAAGAAAGTATTGTTTGCATAATTCTCTTTAATTTGACAGAATTCCTGATCTGAAAAGAGAAAACAAAATCACAACATCCAAAATGTTATTTCTCATGAAAAAAAGAGAGAAAGGAACCATGTTGCAAAAAGATGTTTCCGTAAAAAGGAAGATATCATGCCTCTTCTGAAGCAGCATTCACAACACTTAGGCTATTTCTAAGGTCAGAAACCTACATAAAAATATTAACAGGGTCAAACTGGAAATCAATTTAAATCCATTTTTTAGTAAAGATGCATTAAAATAGCAATATTTCAACCTGAGAGTTGAATTGAATCTTGAACGAAAAAACTCTGAGCTTGGATTCCACCCGTGGTACTTTCATCAATTCCATTAAGAACTGTAATGAAAAATTTATGAAAATATAATTCAGATTCATGCCAAGAGAAGGTAGAAATGCAGTCTCCACCATGAAGATAGCAATTACACTTAAAACTGTGTAAGCAATGCTAACAGAAGAGATCTAAAATATAAGCACTAAGCCAAAAATCATGAAACCGTATCTACCTGTTCACATCTTCCTAACTTCTCCTTTTCCCCATTATAACCCTGTTCAGAATAATGGAGTTATGAATTTTTAGAAAGATAGAGGAGACTCATTATAAATTGAACTCAGCATAATTATTAACCATAATCAATCTGCCAACCTTAAGTAATTCCATCTCCTCTTTTGTAGGACAAAACTTTATGAGGTTCTCAACCTGATCAGTGTCTAGTGCTGACTCCTCCAGTGCTAAAACTGAGCTCTGTGAATATTTCAAACAAGCCATTATTAATGAATAAAAACTCATAGCACTTATCGAACATGACATGAACAAGACTTGAAAAAGAAAATGTTAATGGACAATAGGCATTATTCGTTCATTCTTATGACACACCTAATCAGAAATGTTAATGGACAATAACAGTACACTATATAATTTTCCACCCTTGTTTACTTTAGGCACGTTATTGTAACTTCATTTCATAATAGGGTTATACAGATATCTAGATAAGCATGTCTAAAATAACAATCTTTATAAAGAAAGTCTATAAACGGTGTACAAAATAAATAAATAATATTGTTGAAAAGATCAATTCAACCCAACTCAACCTTTTATCCTTACAAAAAAAAAAAAGAAATCCTAATGATAAAGGTTTTTTTGTGCAACCTTTTATCTTGGCATAATAAATAGATAGATAGTATTATCACTGATCGTATCTATCATGAGTGCATGTACTGACTGAATTTTAAAACACAGAAAAATGGTTTAAGCAAAATTGTTAAAAGTTCTACAGATATTTCATATAAAACCATGGACACTTCTCCTTCAGTTTAGTCTTTCAATCCAACACCAAGAAACTGGGCTCCTCAATAGCATTTATATCTTCCAAAATCACAGCATAGAACAATTATTCATACATTTTTCCCACAATAAAATAACAATTCCAGTTAATTTACTAATGTCAAACCTTGTTTAGTGTAAGCTTAAAAAAAGAGATTTTGTGATACAGGTTCTTTATTATTTATTTATTTCAAAATTTACTATTTTTAACTTCTAACAAAAACACACAATTTTTTTAGGTTTTAGGTTTTTGCTTTTTTTCCATAAAACTTGCATAATCATTATAAAATTTTAAAAATATCTTTTAATGAAAACACTTCTTTAAAAATGTGCACACACAAAAACCAACAAGCCCTCGGTATGCAACAGGGGTACAAGTTTGAAAGAAAGGAATTAGGTAGAAACATTCAGGCCTTAATTTGTGTTGAAGAGAACTGAACCACAAGATAGAAATATTCTACCATCAATTTCCAATAGAGGTAAAACTATTTAGCTACAGAAAATAGAAATTAAAAACACTAATGGAAAACAATAACAGGGTGAGAAGGACAAGTGTACCATCTTCTTTAGTTCTATTATAGAAGTGATGTCAGCATTCACAGTTTCCAATGAAAACAAATCACTAATAAGTTCTAGGTAGACTCTGAATCAAAAGAACAAAGGTATCATTCAATTGTCAATCAAATCATAGTCTTCTTATTCACTAGCACTCCATTTTATTTTGATGATAGTACTTGGTTTTCTTTACATTATCAGAGACCATAAATGTAATATCAATCTTACCATTAAATCATGCAACGGCACTTTCACTTTTGAAAGCATGATTTCACAATTATATGCTCGCCTATGCTCAATCTGCAGGGAGTGATAATATTATCAATCAAAATCAAAAGGATGGTAATTGTGTCATGGGCCACCAAATATATATCAATGAGAAAAATGATAAATAGAATCTATTTTAGGATCTACACCACACAGATAAACACTCATTATCTCCCACATTGCACTATACAAGTGAACTCTTATAGTTCTATAATATGTGAAAGGGAAAAACTACCGCAGACACTACTGGTTTTAAGATGGGTTGGTTATATAATAGTATCATACTAAAATTTTCCAAAGTAATTAATTTCGTGAACATTAACTTTGATACTTCAGTTTATCAACTCTAAAAGTTTCCATCGATGAAAAGATAACAGATGACACAATTTACAACTTTATGGTTATATAGAACCAACATTGATGCCCCGGGTTATAATTACTAGGAACTATCACATTTCTTGCATTTTCCTAGTAATTAGTTCTCTTGCACTTCCCCATCACATTCAGTTATAAACAAGCAGATTATGTAAATATCCGTAAGCAGTCTCAGTGCTACTGCAAACTGAATCTAAATTACCAGTTGCACTTTATCAGATTTAGGGCCAGCTGAGCTTTGGACATTTGACTTTTTGGCAGGACCTGAAGGGACTGCTGCTGAGAAGAGACTCTCAAGCTCTGACATATCAATCTCTGGGGCCCTACATTAAGATAATAAAAGGAGGCGTGTAAGACACTAGAATAATAGAAGGATGACTTGTCATAAGAAATGAAACACCATAGCCAATCAACATTACTTGGAAACTTCGCCAGATTTCTGTGTCTCAGCCCACAAACTTCCTTGCACTGCTCTAGATAGTTTCAACCAATGCAATGGCTTCAACTTTTTGGTGTTATTCTTTGAGCTGATCGTACGTGATAGAATTCGTCCCTTTGAACTAGTTGGTCCTGACACATTATTCCCATCACCACTCACAGAAAGAGACAATGGAAATGGACTGCCTGATTTTAGACCTCCTTTAGCAGGAGGAGGTGGAGCAGCAGGTGCACCAGGGGGAGGTGGAGGAGCAGGTGCCCCAGGAGGAGGTGGAGGAGCAGGTGCTGCAGGAGGAGGTGGAGACTTTTGCAATGAAGAATTAATGTGATCTGAGGAAGGTGGTGGTGGTGGTGGTGGTGCTATAGTAGAACCTGCAACTTTCCCTGAGAGACAAGGAGGTGGAGGAGCATTAAAAGTAACAGGTTGCTCCTCTTTTGGTGGAGGGGGAGGGGGTGGAGAGGGCCCACCTCTAACCTGTGGCTCCACATTCATAGGAGATAGAGGAGAAGGAAGGGGTTCGGCTTTAACATGTAGTTCTTTCTTTGGAGGAGGAGGAGGAGGATGTGGAGGTGGAGGAGGTTTAGCTCGAACTAGTCTATGATCCTTCAGTGGAGGGGTAGGAGGAGGAGGTGGAGTTGGAGGTCGTGAAGGGGAAGACTCTAGTCTTGTTCTAATAGGAGGAATCTCATTCACATTTTTGGAAGAAAGTAAAGGAGATGGCTGAGTTGAAGTAATTGCTGAAGCTGAAGGATGGGAAATGGTGTCTGCTGGTGACTTACTATGAAAAGTAGATGACAATTGGGTCCCAGGTGTAGGGATAGAACTTCTGTCTTGTGTTTGGTGTTTTGATTGCAAAGGCAAAAGATAAGAAGGGGGTGATTCTGTTTGGCGAGGAGAATCATGAACTTCTTTAGCACTAGTGGATTGAGGCCGCAAAGGAGGTGTTCTAGGGGGAAAAGAAGTATCAACAGAAGAAGATAAGGCAGGATGAGGTGCCTGCAGTTTTATGTCAACATTTGTCGGTCCTGTTGGACATTTATTGGATTCCGTGGTTCTTTCTGAAGATATGGCTGTCTCTTGATAGATGATGTTAGATGTACTAGGCTGTTGTGGAATACCCTCGACCTTGTTGGCCTTATCCTCTTTTCTACTCATGTCATTATCTGGTGATCTCTTAGTTGAGGATAAAGATTGTCTTGCTTCACTCAAATTCCCCTGAGGAATTCTAGGACTTGTTTCATGCAATAAAGTGCCATTTTCCATACACTGATCAGAAACTGTATCCAACCTGTCATTCATAGCTGAAGCACTCATCTGTTGGAGCACATTTAGTGCAGCATCAGCCTTGGGGTTCATCCAGTCTACATGGCTAAAGATCTCTTGAACCTTCGCAAATGCTTCAATTGGAAGTCCTTCCTTCTCCTCAAAGCATGAGGTACCATCCGCAATAACTGCTGCAGCAGCATCCATCTCTGAGAAAAGGATCTTAATACAAACATAAACCAAAAATAAATAAATTCAATGTTAGAAATATACGATAAAAAAAAATTATGATTACAGTTGAAAACAAGTTGTACCTCGGCTCTAAAATCTTTTGGAAAGTGATCTTTAGCATCCCATAAAATGTCAATTTCATCCCGGTTAAGCATCAAAATATTAGATCTAACAAAAGCTGTGTTGAACATGACTCGGAACATCATCTTTTCACGATCCATGTTACCATTCAAGTTAATGCTCTCAATGACAACATCACCTTGAATATGGCAATTGATATCGATTTTGATAAGTTCACACTCTCCCTGCAACACAAGTTGATCAACAATATCTTTTAGAACAGCAAACATTTCATCATACAAAAACATTTATTAAAATTTAAAGAGCATGGGCCCAATCTGATTTTAATTGTTGGGATATATTGTAAGGCCTAAATGCATAAGGTGTATTGAAATTTGATTGGGATCTCCTAGATGCCGAACATTGATTATATTATACAAACTTATTTCCCCTCTCTTTTTTTAAGCATTTCACCCCTCTTTTTCCTATTACATTTCAGCCTCTTGGATCAAAATTAAGACTCATAAAATGAAGCTCCCACATTTGTCAAGGAGCAATAAAGAACCAGGTATCACTGCATGCATATTTTCCAAGGTTCAAGCTGCCAAAACATAATTATTCAAATTTGACTCAATAACTAGAAACACAAGTTTGAGCTGCAATTGGATGGTTTATAACTATTTAAAGTTTAAACAATCTGAAATCGTACGAGACAATTTATATAAAGTATTCTACAAGTCAAAATGGCCTTAAACGAAACCAGCATTGAAGGAGGAAAACAAAAATGGAGATTTTTTTTCCTATTAAAAATCTAAGAGCCCGTTTGCCAAAATTTATGAGGTTGCGAGTAATCTCAAGATAGCTACTGACAGATTTCAGCAATTTTTGGCAAAATAACAGTAACATCATAGTCTTTTATCTGCTAAAAAAATTATCTTCCCTGCCAAAATGTCAGGATAATGGTTTTCATGCTAAATGCAATCAGTTCATGTCTTCTATAAAGTACAGGCTCCAACAAAACATCAACAACAAACTGAAAATCCTAAAAGAGGAGGCACGAGAACTCAGAGCAATCCATTTTAAAGCGAGGTAAATTCACATACCTGCTTATAGGCCCGGACGCTTTTGCTTCTCTTCGGTGTTGAGTACAACATTTTTGGATTTTTATCAGCACTAAAGGGATCCTGTCCATAAATTCTAAAAATGGGATGACAACCACCTTCCCCATCAAAGTTTGGGAAGAATCTGAGAATGATGCAGTCCAACATGAGTGCCCTGTCCAGGGGAGGCCAATCTAAGGCCACATTCCTCCTGGAAACATACAAAAGATACCTCAGTTGGGAAGGGGTTGGATTCAACGGGGACAACAAATGCAAAAGCTCGTGCGGAGCCTGCTTGTAAACCATATCCAGAGTCCTCTGCTCCCCAGTATAAACCTTTCTATAAATCAACAATGCAGCCAACATGAAAGCCAAAACAGGCCAACCACCACGTTCACAATGCATCAGCAACACATTATGCTGGCTAAGAGAGAGCCAACTTTCACCTGACCTCAAAAAGTGGTGAATGAGCTCCATTTTGAGTACTGGAACACCCTCGTAATGCCGGGGATAGTCCATGATAGTAATGTCATGCTCAGACATGATATTTGCCATCTGACTCTTCGTATCTTCCTCGCGAAAATTGAAAATCAGAATCGAAGCATCAGGCAAGTTCTCCCTTAGTTGGCCAACTATCCCATCCATGTACACTCTGTAATTCTCTTCATTCCAAGCATCCGTGGTGAAGCAGCAATCAAAAACTACATTCACAGTTAAGGCTACTTGTTAATTCCAACAACAATCACTAACTCCTAAGTCCTAACAATAACAAGTTAAATTCATTTCAAATTGAACAAAATAAATTTCAAATTCAATTCACGTGTCATTGCCGCATTTCCAATCAATCAAACAGATACCTGATGTTCCTCGAATCATGTTCAATTGCGAAATCATTATTCACAAATTGAGAACGAGAAAAAGAGAGAAAGTACCGTAAACTCTCTCGCAGATCTCGAGGAGTCCATCAGGAGGCTTGCGGAAGAACAATTTGCGGAGCATAGCCATGTCCGCGAAGCTTCAGATTCAGTCTTAACGAACCCTATCGCACGCGATGGATTTGAGAACCACAACTTTTCATTCGGCGAACGGTAACGTAACGTAACGATTTGCCTTGAGCTTCACGGCGTAAATGAGAAAATCGCGAAGCAGCGGTTTCGCGGAAAAATGCTAGAATGAACGAAAAGAGAGTTTGGATTTATCGTTGCTTCTGTTTCTCTCTTTTTTTTGTTTCTCAGTGAAAAGAAAAGGAAAGTTTTACGGGGAAGATGAGATGGGTCCGTTGTTTTTTTTTTTTTTCGTAGCTGAATAATGCGATTGCAGCTGAGAATACCAACCGACTCACAGTGACCCGGTTGGTGACGTGGAAGCCATTCTACGCGACACGTGTATCGTTGTTATCCATGACGGGTAATCTTATTCACTGTGATTTCCCATTTTCGGAATTTTTCCCGTTATGTAACAGTCTTGTGTCTTGAGTTCCGTACGATTGAGAAACACGTGTCTCCATCATTGCAGGATAAGTGTTTGTTAGTTGTTAGCACTGCCATGTGGGGTTTCGTTTTTTTTGTCTCGTCTCGACCCAAGACTATATAACAACAAAAAAAAAACAAATGTCTTACTAATTATTGTCTTAGAAACTAAAATTAAAAAAATATTTATTATAAAAATTATATAAAAGCATAAAAAACTATAAGCAACACAATTTTATTTATCTCAATAAAATTATCTATTTTTAGTTTTTAAACCATTCTTAGAACATTGGTTAGTATTTGTCAAAAACAAATTCTTGATTCCATTATTATACTAGTATTACCTTTTTATAACTTTTAAAATTTGTTGCATTTATTTTATGAGTTAATAGGTATTCACATTTAGTATAAAAATATTTATATTAAGATAGTTATAAAAATTAATAAATTTGCTGTAAAAAAATTAATAATTTACTGATTTGTGAATTTGAATATTAATATAACAATATTTATATTATAAATGCATATTTATTCTCACATTTATAATAAACTTTAGTTTTGCATTTCGACCACCTTTTATTAGAAAGATATTAAATGTATGGAAGCAAACACCACTTCCATTCTCATTCGCTCGAATTCTCCACTCATTTTAACTGATGATCTATTTTGGTCCTTTGAATTTTGTTTGTACATTTTATTAGCTTTAACTTGTTAACCAATTTGATCAACAAAAATTATCTAATCCTATTCCTAACAAAATGCCGGAAAAAAGTATGACAAGTTACCAATTGAAATAGAAAATGTACTAATAATAATAATAATAATAATAATAATGATATACTCTGTAATAATGTTGTAATATATTGAAAATAAATAAAAATTCATATTTTAAAGAAATACTAAAGAGTAACAATACTTGTTTGAGATTTAAACATATATATATATTAAATAAAAATATATATTTATTTTAGAATTTTTAATTTATTAATATTGTATTTTCATTTGATATTTTTGGTTATTTTTAGTAAGTATCCTTAAAATACAAATTAGATCCTAACTTCAGCAATTAAAACAATGGGCACGATTATTAATTATAAGTAATGCATCATTAATTGATAAGCCAAATCAAAATATCAACCGAATGCATTTTATTTCTATTCTTCATCGTTTTCTTTCCCAGCATCTAAAGAAAGGGTAAGCGCCACTTTTTTCTGGAGCAACTGTTCCACTCTTACTTTTATTTTATGAGTTATACTCTTGCTTTTAAATGCAAATTATATATATATAAAAAAAAAAAAACTAAAGTGCCTTAAAACGGGAGAATTGAGAATATAAGACTATAAGAGTTATTTAGCTGAATTTGTGAGCAAAATGGGAAACAGGATTTTAAATTGACTCTAGTTAGAGCTCTTTTTTCTGCTTGAAGCTTCATCAAGGGTTAAAGTTAAAAAAAAAAAAACAAAAAGGAAAGAGGGGAGGAGAGGGAACAGGTATATATTGTGTTGTCAGAAAATGCGGAGAAAGTTAAATAAAGGGGTTCGTTCGATTAAGGCACAAACAAATTATAGTGCCTTGTAAGACACTAATTTGGACCAAACAATTCATGTGATAATTAAGTATTTTTAGAAAGTGGGGAAGTCTGAGTTTGATATAGTTGGGAATTCGTACAAGAATTGACCAACAATCTTCACTAACACAACTACCTGTAATTAAAACTTCTATGGCTATCCATACCACCGACAATTTTAAAGCACATTAATTTTTTCTTGAGTTAGACCCTTGGCAATGTTTTTGGGTTTGCCATTTTGTTCATAAGTTTAGTCCAACTAATTTTCAACAAATCCATGCCAAAGGCCGGATCTTGTTTCGAGGGCTAAGATTCTCTGTCCGAAATGCTTCCTCGTTGTGTTTGTTGTGAGTAACATTGCAACTAACGTCCTTTGCTGAATGGTGAGTTGTAGTCTTGTATACTTTTGATCATTAGTCTTGTATACTATCTTACCATTACCAATATCCACATAGGAGAAATGTGGGAACAACTTAAATAGTTCACCTTATGCTAAGCCTTCATCTGTAATGTAACTCTTAAATCTTGAATTATACCTAACTCAATCTTAAAAATTAATTAAATTAATTTATATAGAATGAGTATTATTTTCATTTATGTACATTATTCAATTACTATCTTTAATTAATGTAAAATTTTTGTCATGATAGGCTTTTTTTTAGGGTAGGCATAAGAATTCAAATATTTGTCATTTAGCTTATTGAGTTATTGCATTAGGTGTTGAGATTCTTGAATTTATAATTACAATTGTAACATCCCATTTTTCGTAAATTAATTTAAAAATGATTGTTGTTTGTAAATAAATAGAGTTTTAGAAAAAATGATAAGATTTTTATAATTAAATAAATGAGAAAAAATAAATGTATTAAAATGATAGTTTGAGAGAAAATAAAAAGGAAATTTTATTTATTCTTTTGAAAGGAAAGAAAATAGAGTTTCTTTTTATAAAATAATAAAAATAAATAAATTGAGTAAATAATAGGTTTTGAGTACCCTTAGCTATAAATAGAGACATCTTAGGTCAGTTTTTCGACTAACGACATTCTCTACGTCTCATCTTCCTCTCAATTTCTTTTTTCCCTCTCCTTCTTCGAATACTCTCATCGTTGAGAATTACGAAAAGATGTCGGAGATGAGAGAAATACCCTTTGCATCGGAGCTTTTTCCTTTCCCGCATAAACCCAAAATTATCTCAGTAAAATTATGATCTCAGACTCGTTAACCGTTGGATTGTCGAAAATATTTTATATGTGGTTCAAGATTCATTTCTTAACATCTTCACCGTTGGGATTTGCAAAATAATGCCTGTGGAGGGAGAAATACTTATCACAGGTAGATAGTGAAATGGAGGCTTCAATCTCTTCTCATCCTCTCAACGTTTGGAAATCCTATCAGAGCAGTCAGAGGAAAAACTTGAGAAATCCCAAAAAACTTCTAGAGATACCGCTATTGTTGTCACAATACACACGTGAGTTTTCTTACAGGTAAGTGATGAGTTATTCATAATTGGGGAATAGTGAGAACATGTGTAGGGATCCTTAGAGTATCAATTGGAATAGATTTTGAGGTGTTTCTGCAAATTTTGATTCTATCCTTACAATTATAACTGTGAATTATATATGTTTGACAAACCAATTGATGTCCCAATGAGAAATTGCTGTGAAATTGATGTGTTCTTGTGTTGAGTATGAACCCTTAAAAAAATTGAGTTCTTTTTATTCACGTGAATTATATTCTAAATAATATTCTTTAATGACTTATTTCATACAAATTATTATCTTGTTCTAATTTTCCATGATGATGATCAACATGTTATGTGTATATGAGTTATGAGGCGGGATAAATTATTATAATGAGATTATAATATTGTTATAGAGATTGAGTAGTACAAAGTGGAATGTGTCAATTTACGAGATACATGTAAACATGAGATGATTGATTGTGACATAATGAGATGTGAAATTGTGAACATGAGTTTTAGTTGTGAGTAAGTGTGTGGTTAACTCCTGATGTGACATTACTTGTATTGTGAGCTGTGAATTATACATAATCCGACCAATGTTTATCTTGAGAAAAGTGTTGATGCACAGTATTAAAGGGAAAGTGTAGGTTTCCTATTTAGGAACCAGTGTTAAATTGTAGCGCAATTTGTTAAACGTGTTTGAAACACAAGTGTGAGGTCGTGCGTATTGTATAATTCATGAGCAATGTCTATAAATAGAATATGTGATGAATTGTGGAATAACATGTTGCTTTGAGATTATAATATTGTTATTGAGATTAAATATAAGTGCAAAGTTGAACATGTGTTAATTTGTGAGATACTTGTAAACATGTGATAATTGATTGGGACATTATAAGATGTGAAATTATGAACATGAGTTTTAGTTGTGATAAGTGTGTGGTTAACACTTAATGTGACATTACTTGTATTGTGAGCTGCGAATTATACAATAACCCGACCAGTGTTTATCTTAAGAAAAGTGTTGATGCGCAGTGTTAAATGGAAAGTGTAGGTTTCCTATTTATGAACCAGTGTTAAATTGTAGCACAATGTGTTGAACGTGTTTAAAACATGAGTGTGAGGTCATGGGTATTGTATAATTCATAAGCAGTGCCTGCATGCAAAAATTGTTGTAGGGGTTGGACTTGAATCAGGAGGGAGAAGCCCTAACGGACTCTTCGAAGTGTAGGCCTTTGGGGTAAATACACCTGGTTTGAGTGCTCCTTTAAGCCTGTGCCGATCTCACATGGTTGGAGTATTCTCGCAAAACAGCGTGATCCTGACTGGTCTCCCTATGATTTTACTTAGTGAGAGTGACCTGACATACCTATTTTGTGGTGTGTCTTGTTATGCACTCCTAAGCGCTCCAGGGTGATTTTTCACTGACATAGTACCACATTACATATAGGTTTGAGTCTTAGCATAACTGTTGCATAACGCTTGCTAATTTTTTTATTATGAAATTGATGTGTTATTATGTCTTGATCAGGGTGTGTGATTCATGTATAATGTGATTGATGATTGAAAAGTAAATTTTAAATGACAAAGTGGTAGAATTATGTGAGTTATGTTGAAGTAAGTTATACCTCATTTACATGATATGTATATCTAGTCGTCTTATTTCTCTATTAGTTAAGAATGTGATATGTGTAATGTGGTGAAATTACGTGAGTTATGTTAAAGTAAGTCGTATCTCATTTATATGATATGTATATCTAGTCGTCTTATTTCTCTATTAGTTAGGAATTATGTGGTGGAATTACGTGTGTGATTCATGTGTAATGTGTATTGTTTGTGTTTGGATTCTGTGATGATCTTGAACTTTGTGTTCGGGGGAGCAGATGACTAGGTGAATTGTTTTAAGGAACTTTGTGCTAAAGGACGTCGGGACACAATACTATGATAAGATGTGACATTGAAGTATAAGTTTTTATATTAATTGTATGAAGTCTTGGATGACCTTGTTTGAGCCGAAATGATAAAATCATTTATTCGAACAAGTTTACTATGATGCAAGGAAAGTGAATGTGAGCCTTTTATCATTTTAAAAGACTTTTATTTAAACATGTTTTAAGAACTTTTAATTAATTATAATTTATTATTAATACATATATGTATAGGGTAGAGGGTGTCACAATCATAACTACTCATCAAACGATTTTACATTGTCTTGAATGATTTATTTAAATGGTGTGTAATTTATTTGAATGATTTATTTAAATGGTGTGTAATTTATTTGAATGATTTTACATGTTAGTCCCAATTATATGTCAAGAAAACAAAACAATTAGAAAACTTATGATAATTCAAGAGCATAGAAGGAAACGAGAGATACAGAGAGAATCAATGTGTATGTGTTAGGAGGTGAGAGAAAAAAAATAACAATTCTCTTAAGAAATACTAGTATAAAAAAAGAGTAAATAAAAAAACCTTGTTTGAACAGGTCAAATAGCAAGGTTTTGAAATAATTAACTAATACAACAAGATTTCTTTTGCTATCCCTAAGGTTATTGGCTCCTACTTTCAAAAAGATAAAGAAAATGCCAAAATTCACTTTTTGGTCAAGTGTTACAATAAACTAGCTAGATGAATAAGTGTTGGAGATTATATAATGAAATTCTTTGGAAGTAAAAAATAAAATAAAATAAAAAACAACAACCAAGGGATAGTAGCATGGTGGTTTAGGATAGTAGTAGTGACTGATAGAGAACAACAATTTATAGTAACATGACTTTATGTCTTTAGGTCTTTATTTGCCTTGATTAATATTAGGATGAACAAAAGACGAGTTGGGACAAATTGTTTTTATTTCTACAGGTTTAATTTTTTTTATAGGATTATTTGTTTAAATTTAATTTCGTCCAATTAAGACTCAAAACACACGTAACAAGTGTTGATACCTACTAAAATAAGAAGAAAGGGGTAAATTGTGTGATCGTGAATTTAAAAACTTTATCACAAATACAAGTATAAGTGCGGAAAATAAAAGTGCTCACTAGAAAAAATGTGAAAGGGATATAAGAAATAAAGAGAAAAACATGCAAAAATTTATTTTAACTTGTCTCCAAATCCGACTACGTCCAACCCTTTCCTTTTGAAGGATTTTCACTAAGCAACTGGTGTTACAACCAAATATTTTTTACATCCTTTTTAGGCCTTACAACATCTTCATTTATACTTAAATCATTTATCTAAAGTATTTTTTAATACTAAGTTTATCCGGATTTTCACAAACAACGAAGATTTTTAAGGTTTCCAAGATAACTCATAACAAGAGGATATACAATATAATCTCAAATACAAAACGTTCAAAATTAGGTGATATCCACTGAGACATAGACAGTTTGACTGTTTGAGACTTAGAAATATCGAAGCAAAAGTTTGTAAGTTCTTGTAGAGCTCTTTTTTTTGTCATATTGAATGAAGATGTAAGCATTGAAGAAGAGCTTATTTTCGTTCTGGTTATGCATTAAATGCATAGTTGAAAGTTATTATTTTTTGTATTTATTACTTTTAAAATATGCATCTAAAATATATTTTATTGGTTGATAATATAAAAAAATATATTAAAATTAAACTTTGCTATAATTTTTTTTATTATTATGCAATGAAATAAAGGAAACACTAAGGCACTGACAAGCACAACAAAGGAACTCCCCTAGCATCAACAACAATTAGAGAGTCTAAAACAGGGATATGTGAGAAAGAATATTAAAATGAGCAATTGTAAGATGACCCATTTTCGCCAAGTATTTAAAAATTTATCATTTTAAATGAAGAAATCTATGTATAAGAAGTATTAAAAAAATTCCAAATATCATGGTTGAAATTAAAAATCGTAAAGAAATATTTTGAAACACCAACACAAGAGCACAAACCAGTCCACCACCCATGGCCAATGGGAAACATGTACAGGCATAATTTATAAAAATGATATAATAATTATCAAAACTATATTTGTTAATTTAATTATTTTTTTAATCATTTTCTCTCTATATACATAGGAGGAAATACCCTTCCTATTCAACCTTCAAGTCAACGCACATGGTTATACTTATTCTCTAGAATTCGATTTACATTACGGAAGCCAAAATCGTGGAGTCTCACACATTTATAAATGTAAAACGTGGTAAATGATAATTAAAAACAACAGATAAAACACGTTTTTTATATCAGAGATAAAAACTACAGGATTTATAAAAAAAGAAGTAGTCTTCAATTTATAAGGACAAGAAAAACAAACAAAATGGGAGTATAGAGGTTTTAAATTTAATTGATAGTTCTTTTCTTTCTTTCTTTTAATCTATTTACTGATAAAAGAAAAGGTGTTTTTCTTTACTTATTTACTTAAAAAACTAAAATAATACTAATGGTTATTTTAATAATATTCTTAATTATCCTTAAAAAATTAGATTTTTATTTCTATCTAATTCTTAAATATTTTATATATTTATCATATCATAGACGAGAGAAGTATTATTTAAGGTCATATTAAAAAATTAAAATAAAATTTATTATAAATGAAGATATTCATTACATTCTTGATTTTGATGTCTTCTAAGTAATAGATAAAAAGAACCTCAAAAAGTAATAATCTTAACCCGAGGGCCTAACACAGTCCTTTATCAAATAATCTAAATAAAAATATTTATTGTCATTCTATTTTATTTCTCCATTGCACGCTTTTAATAACAACAAATATAGCTTTAATCAATAAAAAGGTAGAAAACAATACTAAACATAATAGTAAATTAAAAGTTAACTGTTAAAATTTTAATAATTTATAATCTTTTTTGTTTAATATAATTAGAATAGTATAATATTGTGTATACTTGTTTCCGTTCACAAGTTCACAAAAATTATCTTATTATAAATTTGTTAAGTTTTATAATAATTATTTTAAAATTTATATAAAAAAATATTTTCTTATTGATGGTTTGTGTTAAATTTCTTATATTGATCATGTGAAAATTAACCGAAGAAGAAGAGTCATGTACTCACACAGAATAAAAAAATATTAAATTATCATTAATCACAAATCATTTTATGCTGTCATAAATTTGTTAATTTTTATTATAATTAAATACCTTAAAATTTTAGAATTGAAATTTTAATTTTTCATATTTAATATTTATTTTAAAAAATAAGATTCTAAAAAAAAGTCTCACGGAGAGTTTTTTTTTTTTTGTCATCGGGAGGTGAAAATCTAATTTTCTTCATTTAATTTTTTTATTACACTAAAAATTTCATATTATTCTTATTAGATTATTTAATATGATAAATAACTAAAGTAATGAATAGACATATCAAGATTTTCAAAAAAATTATATAAATATTTTCAAGAATATTTTTTTTTTGGATTTTTAAGAATACTTAGGGTGGCAACAGTGTTTTGCATAGTTGTATTCTGGCAGGAGTGGACGGAGAACGACACCGTCCAATACAATATGCGGCTGCGAAGGTCTCTTAAACGCAGTCCACATTTAGAGGGCCCCACGACGAAACGACCACTCGCTCTACATATAAAACACATTGCCACCCACCACGATTTCTGAAAGGGAAAAAAAAAAAAATAGCAACAAAAACAAGAAAAAAGGTTACCTCTTTCAATTTTATCCCTTGTTGTGAGCTTAATTCAATTTCTGCTCACACATAATGGCTTGCACGCTCGCTGATTCATTACTCCTATTCAAGGTTTTCTTCCTTTATCTTTTAGCCTTATTCCAATTCCTAAGCGTGTTTCAACCAACTTTCAAGGAAGTGTTAGTTTTATTGTGGTTTCATTTTGCAGGGTTCTTATCAGAAACCAGTTCTGAGGAGAGACATTGCTGCCCGGTACTCCCCGGGTATGCACGTTATAATTGCCTTACCTCAATTCGGTGTTTTAGTTTTATTATTTGGAAACGTTACTTGCCAATTGAATTTATTGCTCCTTGTCGCAATTAAGCTCAAGAGATTGGAAATGGTCCTCTGAGATTATACGATATTAAGAACAATCATTAGAAATACTAACATCACTCCTTGAGTCCTCAGTAAGCAGCTACGTAGGAGAGTTTTGTCGTTTATAGTTGTCCTAACTAGTTTGAGCAGAATTGTCTTCACTAGATGATACAATACATGCAGTCTTTAAAAAAAACAAAAAGCTAGCTACCATGACCTGGTGGCATCACTGATCAATATCACTTAGTCTTAAAATTTAAGAATTACCCTTTGATAGGCTGGCCTGGACTCAGTAATAGGGCCTTCTATGTTTTAACTTTTAATAGGCATAAACATGAATGACATGGGTAATGGGTGAATTTTAATTATTTGTCATTCTGCTGCCACAGGTATATTTAGTCTAAACAGTAATGGGCTTATCCAGAAAAGGTTCAGGCGTCAAAGGAATTTTGTTACTAGGAATAAGGTTACTGTCATACATGCCGTGGCAATTCCAGTACAACCAGCTCCGGTGGAAAGTGCGGAGTATAGAAAACAGCTAGCTGAAGACTACGGTTTCAGGCAAGTTGGAGAGCCGCTTCCAGATGATGTTACTTTAAAGGATGTCATCAATTCCCTTCCTAAGGAGGTGCTTTTTTTTAAAATCTATGTCATGTTTTATAGCATCATCACTGAACAGGACTTTTCTGTTTAATTGAAGTTTGCAGAGTCACCTCTTAGATACTCTATGTTTTACCATGAAATATTTTCGCACGCTTAAAATAACATTCTTTAGTTTTTGTTTGCTTGCATAAAGTATTGTCAAAATGATCCTAATATCATTATGACATATAAGTTTTATAATAAAACATCGATGATGACAGTAATATTCACTGCACATTATGAGAAAGATAAGGCGTCAGTGTATGTATATGGTACTTCAAACTCTAAGCCATCTTTTCACTCCCCCCCCCCCCCCCCCCCCCCTCTGCTGGCATAAAATTTTGCTCTAAAGTTAAAGAAAGGAATGAAGGGTACAGTTTTTATTTACATATATAATCATTGATCATGGTGCATATTTTTCCTTTTGCATTTTTTTGAAGGTCTTTGAGATTGATGATGTGAAAGCATGGAAATCTGTTCTGATATCTGTCACTTCTTATGCACTGGGTCTCTTCATGATTTCCAAAGCCCCCTGGTATCTTCTTCCTCTGGCTTGGGTATGGACAGGGACTGCAATAACTGGGGTTAGTTCAATATACACGTTTTTCCTTGAGTATTTCTTACTTGTATCTCAGATCCTTCTCAATCCTATCTCTCTACAACTCTTTTTCTCCTTAAAGAGCTAGGCCAACTTTTTTGTTTCAAGTTTCATAATCCTCTTTCCTTTTTTGCAATACAGTTCTTTGTTATAGGACATGATTGTGCTCACAGATCATTTTCGTCTAACAAATTGGTAGAAGACATTGTTGGAACTCTGGCCTTTATGCCTCTGATTTATCCATATGAGCCTTGGCGATTTAAGCATGACAGGCATCATGCAAAAACAAACATGTAAGCAGTTTGTGTTTCCTTCTATTTTGTATTTTCGTTTTACTAGGTGCATCTTGTAGTGAGATAATGTGTCATTCTGTTGTACAATATAGTAATTTTTTCCAATATACATTCACACTCTCTGTCCCACATGTACTCAAAGTCAGATGGCACTAATACTGAAGGGATAAAAATGCAGGCTATATACAACATGCATAATGCACTGTAAGAGACATAATGGTAACATCCATGTTATGGATAAGATCCTGTACCATGGTTTATTTGCATGATGCACACAAACGTACATATGAAACTCCTTAGTCTCTGATAGAGATAGACCTTGGAAAGTTTATGTGAGAAGGGATAAGAAGCAAACTGAGATTCAATAGGCCTGAATTATTAGTGTTAGTGTAGTAATTGTGAATTTGGTCAGCTGCTTAGGCAGTTATTTGAGTAGCTATGGATATCAATTATTATTTGTTGTATAGTGTGTCTGTCTTTATGCAGTTAGGCAGTTATAGAATGGTTTGCTAGTTAGTGTGCGATGGCAGCGATGCATTATATGTATGGGGCTTGGGGTGGTTATATTCATTCGATAGTTTTACTAATTGCTATATCTTGAAGGAGGAGACTCCTTGTAAGAGGAATACCCTGTGTTGTCTATGTCTTGTGCAGTAATTCTGGCCTAAAAACTAGAATGTTTCCATTAATAAATGGATAAATCAGTATGCTTATTTCTGATTTTAACAGTCTCTCTCTCACAGAATCAGTAGCTTCAGTGTTTCATTACTTTCATTCAACTGTAAGTCATTTATAATGCTACAGGTTACGTGAAGATACTGCTTGGCACCCTGTTTGGAAGGACGAGTTTGAATCTACTCCACTTTTGAGGAAAGCAATAATATACGGATATGGTCCATTTCGATGTTGGATGTCTATAGCTCACTGGTATGGCATATAAAGGAATCATTTATTCTTTAAGGTCAACTATGCCTTGAAATATCTTTGTGCAGTTCCTCGAGTACTGCTTCGTTAGGTTAAATTGCCTTGATTTCATATTTTATTACCTTTAATTTTATATCAAATATTGATATGGAGGTGCATTCTAACACAGGTTGATGTGGCACTTTGATTTGAAGAAGTTCAGACCAAGTGAAGTACCAAGGGTGAAGATAAGTTTGGCTTGTGTTTTTGCCTTTATAGCAATTGGATGGCCATTAATTATTTACAAGACTGGAATCATGGGATGGATAAAATTCTGGTTGATGCCATGGTTGGGCTATCACTTCTGGGTAATTTCAACTCTATCTTGTAAATTCATACTTTGTTCGTCAGTGTTGGCTCCAATGTCTTTGTTTCTTTCTTTTTGTTTCCTAAGGGGCAGATGATTTATGAGAGAGCACTGTGTTCTACTTAAATAAAGCTATGGCACTTCTAATTTTTAAACTTCAAAGCTGTCATTTAAATATAATTTTAACACTCAAGTCTTTATAATTCTTTCCTGGATTTCCTAGTTATTGCTAGGGGTTGGAATAGGCCACGGTGCATATTAATTGCCTATGGCCTATTTGGCCTAGCCTATTTAGCAAACAAACTAGGCTTAAATTTTTAAGAGGCTTATTTAACTAAATAGGCTAAGGTTTATGCCATTCAAAAAAACCAATTTGCTCAACAAAATGACCTATAATTTACAATGCTTACATAATTTATTAATTCTAGAATATAATATATAAATTTTAGACTATAATCTTATTAAAAGTTATAATAGTTAGAAAACTAAAAAGTTTTAGCTTCATGGCTATTTTAAGGCTTTGCCCCGAAAATAGTCTATGATAATTAGAGGCAAAAGATCAGGTTAACATTTTGCTAGGCAGGTCTAACTCTATTTACACCTCTAGTAGTCTAGTTAAAGTATCATGCTTGCCTTTTATTTATTTATCAAATCTTTCAACAGGTTTTTGTCAGTTTCCACATATTGCAGTCTTGCTGAATTATTAATATTTAGTAGTTTAGTTATCCCCCTCTCCTCCCAAATACAATGGTCAATGGTCATGTGTCTTGGGCTCTTGGCTCTTGATAGTTAAAAGTTATAACAAGAGTTACAGTATAAGTGGTGTTTCTTTGCTTGTGATCACAGATGAGTACGTTTACCATGGTACATCATACTGCACCACATATACCATTCAAATACTCAGAAGAGTGGAATGCTGCGCAAGCACAGCTTAATGGAACTGTTCATTGTGATTATCCTAAATGGTAATGGATTCTTTTTGCTCCTTTCTTTGTAATGTACGTTTTTCTTGCCTATAAATTTACACATGGAGGTGGAATATACTGCATAATTGATGAGTTATACTATTGAATGCTTTTTTATTTCATTACTTATCTGAAAATGACTGATCTTTGATTCTATGAATAATTTTTAATAATTTATCCATCTTGTCATTTTGTCTAAAAATGCAGGTTTGCAAAATTAACTTGATAGCATTAGAATCGACTAACTGCTATTTATTGACTCTTTTTTTTCTTCTAAACAGGATCGAGATCCTATGTCACGATATTAATGTCCATATTCCACACCACATATCCCCGAGGATACCAAGCTATAATTTAAGAGCAGCCCATAAGTCTCTCCAAGAAAACTGGGGACAGGTAAGATAAAAAAATGCCAATATCTTTTTCTGCTTGTTCCTGTATTGTAATGAGGGTCACTGTTCGATTGTTCACATTAAAAGTATTTTCCAGCGTTGTTAGCATAATTAACAACTAATGGTTTTTATGTTCCTCTTTAAAAAAAATGAACTTGTTAGAATATTCGCTTTGGCACTGAAACTTTATTGTAGATGTAGTCCAAATGAAAGATTTGGAAGTTTTGTTTATTCCATTAGTACATTTTTCTCTAATCCCGTACGTTTAAGATCTCTCATAGAAAATATCATTGTTGCTAATTATTTTTTATCTTGTTTTGTATGTGTTGGATCGACAGTATCTGAATGAGGCTAGTTGGAATTGGAGATTGATGAAGACAATCATGACAGTGTGTCATGTGTACGACAAGGAGCAAAATTATGTTGCCTTCGACGAACTTGCCCCTGAAGATTCTCGTCCAATTACATTTTTGAAGGAAACCATGCCTGATTATGCTTAATTATGCCCAAACTGGCTTTTTTTCTCATATGAAATTTTTTATGTATCAAATTAGGTTCGTATGCCATTCATTTTCTTTTTACATTTTCGATCTTGTTTAATATAGTTCTACTAGTATTTTTCATATCATGTATAACGAAAAAATTGCTTGCTGCTCTCAAAGTTCACGTATTAGGGTAATTATATTACCAAGTTGCGGATTATCCAAGGTCAAGTCATCGAGAAGCATTCATTAGGTTAAAGTAGATGTTATGGTAATCTGAACAGTGGGGTTCTTGTTATCACGTTGGAAGAATATTATATTATAAAGTTGTCTGATGGATAAAAAAGCACGTGGCGTGTGGCACATTGGATTGAGCATACTGAGTTACTATACTGTTCTGACAATGTTTTGTTATTTTTTTCTCTTTTTTTAGTATATTGCTGAATTTTAATTACAGAGTTTCCATCCTCAAAAAATGTATACAGTTTTTTTCCTGATCTAATGAAAACATATTCAGCCATAATTGTTTTCAAACTTAAAAGTGGAAGTGTGGAACGATCTTCTAAACATAAACAAGTCTTTCCTTGTGGAGAGACCAAGAGAATCGATCTTGTCTTTTTTCCCCTGCTAATTAATGTCTAAGCTTGATTAAATTAATATTTAGAACTTGGACAAGGTAATTTGTCTGGTTGGTTATCGTCCCTTGTCCGTTAACCTCATGGTACTAGATCTAACAACTTTGGGATTTATGGGTGTTTTTGATCAAATTGATGCATCCGAAAGAGTTGAAGGGATATTATATGTATACTATTTATTGGGATAGGAAAGTGACCTAAAAGCCGCAAACCACCCCACCCACGCCACCAGTGACGCTTTACCTGAAGCGATTCTATCCAAAGCAAATTGATAAGGTGCAGCGGTTACAACTTTTAACAACTGCTCACACATGTGAAGGAACTTCACTTAACATTATTCCCTTCATCTTTTTTAAGGTTAGTGAAGTCTTACCAAATTTAAACTTGTGAAAGAAAAAGGTCAAAAAAGTCTCAGGAAGAGGGTTTGCCCTTTAAAAAAGAAAAAAAAAAAAAAAAGAGATAGAAGAATAAACTGGGGGCTCGTTCGAAATTAGAACCTGCAAGAGATCTGAAGTGATGTAAGAAAGAAGTCTGAGTCAAAAGAAACAGAAAATAAGCAATCCATATATCATCTTTTTTTTCTATAGATATTCACATACCCCAATCCATTACATCTTCAGTATAGGTAAGACCTACATGTATGCCAAGCTATAAACTACTCAATCTCGTATATCCAAGTTTTTAAACTCAACTCTATCTAGAAAACCAGAAGCAGTCTGGTTTACAGCAAACCAAAGAAAAGTAACTTATCACTAAAAAACTAAAATCATATAATTGGTGGTGTTGGAGTCTCCCAAATATCAACCACATTCTCCTCACTATGAAGCGCGAAAAGCCTATCCCCTCCAATGGAAAAATCACAAATTGAACCACCATAGCTTCGTCTGAGCCTAGACGTCAAAACCCATTCAGGACCACAGAACACCGAAATACAATCATTCATGGACGAAAAAAGCTGTCCCCCATGCAATGCCAGTTTAGGATAACAAGGTTCCTCAGGCATCTTCCCCTTCATCAACCTACTCCTGGAGCTCCACCTAATGCTATTGGCAGCAGAACTTCTCAAATCCATGAACCCCAAATCCTCAAACTCATTGACCACACAAATGGAGTTATTATCCTCCATGGCAATAGCATCCCTGACCCGTTTCTCATCCACGGCAAAAGGAGCCCCCACATCAGACCAACACCACACCATCTTCTTGTCCCTGAAATCCAAAAGACTAATGTAACAGTTGTCCTTCCTAGGAAACATGGTAGCCACCAACAAACAGTTGCTCCCTTCCATCCACTGAAGCTTATCAGCATCCCCAAGAGACCACCCCAAAGGCTCGTAGAAGAAATCAATCTGCTTCCCAGTAACCTGGTCCCAAACTCCAACCCCATACTCATTACTCCTCCCTTTGCAACTAGAAAATATCTTGTAATCCGAACTAAAACTCAAAGCCCCAGCAGTGTAACTCTTCACCTGATTGTCATGACAAACGTGAAACTTGTACCTAAGCTCTCCGGTGTGGGAGCTGAACAGCCCCATCCCGCCGTCGCCCCGCCCAAGGCGCTCGCTGACTCCGATGACGATGTTGTCGGAGTCAACCCAACCAACATCGTTGACCCTCTGGTAATCAAGGTTAAGAGGTGGGTGTTCATCCAACATCCAATCATAGACATGAACCATGCTGCCATGCGCAACGCAGCAGCCGCCATCCGGGCCCGCCCGAATGGCGGTTCCGTCGCCCGGTGCCTGGCCCTGCAGAGACCGCGACAACCTTAACCTGTTGCCGTCGAATGGGCCCCACTTGGCGGCGCGCACGTGGTCCAATAGGCCGTAGTAGAGGGCCTCCCTGTAGAGGAGCTTCTCCGGGATATCGGGTGGGACGTAGAGCTCGCCGGTTCGGAGCAGATCGAGGAGAATCGCGAAGCAATCCGGGTTGCGATCGATGAATCTTTCGTTGTTGTTGTTGTTGTCGTCGTTGTTTGGTATTAGGTTCCAATTGTCGTCGAACATTGCGCCGAACATTGAATTGCGCCCAGCATTGGCGAGGGTTGTGGATGTTGTTTCCATCACCCTGCCACCCACGTTGAATTTCACCCTGTCTTTTTGAACCCCCATGGTTTGATTCCTCCCAAGTTTGTGACTTTTCAAGAAACCCGGAGATGGGGTTCGTTCAATTCAACGCCTCTGGGTTGAATTGGATGGATGAACAGAGAAGCAGAGGTGTAACTGCCACAAAATGAGTGGCGAATAAATAGGGATGTCCTTTCTTTTGGTGAAGAGAGATGAGTGAATGATTATGGTTGAAGGATTGGAATTAAAGCAAAGGGGAAGGAAGGATGGAAGGGTGTGTGTGATAGGATCAGAGAACAGAGGTTAAGCAAAGCGAAAATGATGAGATTGTGGGAAAACTAGACATGGGGATGCTTATTGTATTGTAAGAGAGACGGCTTTTAAAAAAAAAAAAAGAGGATTTTGGAAACTTTGGGATTTGGTGAAGGGAAGAGGAATCAAGATGGGTGGAGCGGTTGGAATTCAAAACCGAATTGACTCAGTTTGATCGCTCCCTCGAAGTCACTCTGTTTTTGTTCTCTCTCTGTTTTTCTATGCATTTCTTTTTCCCTCTTGTCCCCTCCTTCTTGTTCTTCCACTGGCTGCACGACACATATTTGTATATTTGTGTCTTTCCTTATAAAAATAAGAGCAAAGATAATATGCATTTACAATGTAAATGACTTTATGATGTAATTCAAATTACACATTTTAATTTATAGAACTTTTATCATAATTATTTTGAAAATCAAGATTATATTTCTTTTATTAGTTAATTATGTGAAAAATATTATATAAATATTAAACTCTAAAAACAATATAGCTCATTAATTATTTAGTTTGCATACATGTTCTAAATTTTACGTTTTAGTTCTTGTATTTAAAAATTCTCCGTTATCCGAGTAATTGTTTTATGTTTTAGTTTTTATATACGGAGTATCTATTTTGTAATGATTTTACACCATTACAATAGTAACAACAGACACTATATATATATATATATATAAATTAAACCATGTTCTAAATACAAACACTAAAACGTAGAGTTTTAAGATATCAAAACTAAAATAAAAACTAAAAAGTTGGTGCATGTTAAAAAAAACTAAATTAAAATTCTTTAACTAATGAATTAAAAAAAATTAACGATAAAATCCTTTTAAAAATTAAAATGCAAGTTTCAGTAAAAAAATTTACTTATTAAACTTTAGAACTAAAAAATTCACTAGTTAACTAAAAGAAATAAATTTAAAAACTATAAAAATTAAATGACTAATTAAACAAAAAAAAAAGAATTGGTTAAACTAAATAACCCACATGTTCTAAAAAAAAATCTACATGGAATCCAATGAATCACACACCATCATTCACATTATCACATCTTACGGCAGTAATAAAATCTGAATGATAGGGAAAAAGTACGTCCAAAAGCATGGGATCATACCCCCTTTAATGATTTACTTTGCTGAATAATATTTAAGGTTGCGCGGGATTGGGAGTATAGATAGAAAGCGCGTCATGAGGCTTCCAAATTCTAAAACTGATTAGATTTTTTAAAACTCGGAATTAATAGGGAATGGTCCTAGAACTGGAACTAGAACTAGATGATTGAAATTTTATGAGCAACTTATTTTGTATACTCTTTGAATTTTGTTACTAATTGGGTCAATTTGCAATTTATTGACTAGTAACGTGTCCTTGTCATTCTTTAGTTCTCTTAAATGGCTTCTTCCAAACCTAAATGGATGGCGCTCCTTCTCTCGTAACTAACGAAGGTTAGGCGAAATTGCACCATTCTGTGACAATGAAGTGCCAATTTTCACTACACACACCAAAAAGGGTTTTGTAATTGAATGATAGAAAAACAGATAAGTCTTAACGTCAGCATTTATCAAGTGAACATTCATTTTTTTTCCATTTTATCCTTTCATGATAAGATAAAGTCTCACTCTCAATTTTCCTAATAAGAGTATTTTATATATTTATTTAGAAAGATAAAATGAGAACTCATTGCGTGCCACCCGATTGAATTGAAGGAACAGGTTGTGAAACTCGAGACGAGACCTTTTCTTTTTTGTTTTCACAGTATTTAGGCCTTCAATTACTCAGCCTTTTCTAAATGTCCTGTCCCACCGCAGCGGGCCGTAGACGGCAAAACTTCCCCACTTGAGTATTGGACACTTCTTTGAGCTTTTGAAGTAGTCAATACGTTCCAATTCCTATTTGAAAATCAAATATATTAAATTAGTCCATAGGTATTAATCAATTTAAGTTTTAAAGTTATAAATTATCATTTTTTAATCATCGATGTTACTACACGATAATTACTTTAATCCTTAAAATTACAATAATCGAAATTAATATAAACAATGTATGATAATTTTAGGAACTAAGATATTCATAGTTTTAAAGAGTAATTTTTTAGACTTTAAGGAGGAAATACCGGATATGTAGAGTTGACGTTGCGGGGGAGAGGGTTTGGTAGGCCTTGCACCTTTTTCCTTTCCATTTTCAATGATGTTGCACATGACATGGAGGATCCTACTCTAAGGTGATATTGTGAGAAGATTTCAAATCAGTATTTATATAAGATAGTTTTTGCACTATTAGTAAATTTCTATCCTGCATAGTGTTAATTCTAACTTGGGCAGTGGTCTTAAAAGTTTAAGAATTAAGAATATAATATATAAAGAGAGTTTTGCTGTAAGCGGTGATTTGTAGTTTTTAGCAAAACAAAAAAAAAAAATCCATTTTAATTGTTAGATATGATAATATAATATTTTAAAGGTTAAATAGTCAAATTCATTTATGAAAGTGCAATACGATGAAAGACTAGTACCTGACATTAAAAATATAAATTTAGTTATTGAGCATGTAAAAATAGTCTCATCGTTAAATTTGTGAGACTAATTTATTATTAAGGTGTAATTTTCAAGCATTAATTTGATAATAAATTGTACTTTTTAGGACTAATTTGATAATAAATTGTAAAATTTAGCGACTAATTTATTATTAAATCATCGACAAGATTAATTTGTCCTATTATTTTGCACATTTAGTTTGATTTTAAATTTTCATCTTTCAAGGATTAATTTATCAGTGTCTCACACCTTTAAGAATAAATTTGACTATTTAACCTATTTTAAAAATATCAAATGACTTTAATAAATGTTAAATACTAATTTTCGTCATTTAATTTGTTATGCACTTGTAACTAGGTCCCTTAAAGATAAAAAATTAAAATTGTGTCCCTCAATTTACAAAAAGTATGATAAATTAATTCTTTTATTAATTTTTTATGTTAACTCAAATGATTGTGCTTACGTAATGTTTTCAATGATGACGTGACAACTAATGATGATTATCAAGTGTCAAGAGATTAATTTTTTTATTTGGTTTTTGAATTTAACAACTTGTTATCATTTTATTCATTGAACTTAACTATTTATTGATATTTTAATCTCTAAACTTAATTACGTCCTGTCATTTTGGTCCCTAAAATACTTTTAATTTTTAATTAAGTATCACACTACATATAAATGTTAGCATATTGATAATAATTATTTATGGTAATGAAAATTAAATGAAAAATATTTGTCAAGTATATAAATTAAAAATATTTTATTTTATATTTGAAATCGCTATTAATTTATTTACTATATTTTATTAAGTTAAAATTATAAAAAAATATATATACAAAATGGATCATTTTACTCAATGGGTTTACTATATTGTATGCTTGATTTTGTAGGTCATATATTTTTAACTTATAGTAAGTCATGTTTGTTAATACTCAATCGTTGAACAACATTGTGAAGATTACAAAAGAATATGTAAGGAAACGATTAATGGGTCAAGTTTTTTTTATTTACCCTTTTGACATTAACTTTATTCCATAAAAGGTTAATTAATTAATTAATCTAACATTCTACAAATATTAATAACATATAAGATAATAACTTAATTTGGGTATAATATCTTATTTGAAATTTTATAGAATTTTGTTAGTAATATCTAGATTTAACAACTATTATTGTGATGTAATTACTCATAAATTAGTTTCATATTTATAATATAATTTAAATGATGAAATTACATAAAAAAACAAAAAGTGAGAGAATATGATAATGTATATGTTAATAATTTTATGTAACATGAGACTTAATTGAAAATTTAAAAATACTTTCAGGGATCAAGATGATCGTATGTGTTAAGTTTAAAAATCAAAATATCACTAAGTGATTAGATTCAAAAATTAAAATGACAACAAGTTGTTAAATTTAGAGACAAAATCAAAAAATCAATTTTATAACATGTGACAAACAAGTAGATAACAACTAACAAGTGTCTGTCCATGTGGATGACACATGACAATCATGAATTGTCATGTAATGACTGAAGTGTCAAGTAATTACAACTATTTCAGTGAATGGAAAAAACTAACTATAGTACTAATTTATCACTTTTTTTTTTATAAATTCGATCTCAAAATTTTAATTTTTCATCTTTTAAACATGTAACATGTAACTGTCAGCGTCTAATAAAATCAAAGATGAAAATAAATATTTACTCCTTTAATAAAAGATCAACCATGATGAAGAGATGACCATATGTAAACCCTTTTCAAATAATATATTGCTAGTTGTTAAGAAT
Organism: Glycine soja; assembly: GCF_004193775.1. Lineage (NCBI taxonomy): Eukaryota > Viridiplantae > Streptophyta > Magnoliopsida > Fabales > Fabaceae > Glycine > Glycine soja. The sequence continues at coordinate 40,984,658 of NC_041003.1, forward strand.
AGCTTGATTTGTGACAGCGTTTGGTGGCTATGTGATAGTCACAATCTTCCTTTCTTTTTTAACTTTTGAGACAGGGGAGTGGAACGAGGATGAGACCGAATGCTTTAGAAGCAGAGTTTTGGTTAATTAAAATTGGGATTGGCTCTACAGTAACGAAGCTTAAAAAAGACGTTACATGATTGGAAATTTTCTTAAACTCAAAGGCATCATATATATAGTTTATCTTCGTCTTATCATACTTTTGGTGGGTACGACCAAACATTTAAAGCCAATTAGTGAATGTTAACAATGCAGTTTGTCAAACGATTATCCAGTTCCATTATATTTGCCGCAAGCAATGCATGGTATACTCAGAGATGGTAATACAAGTGTATGGTGCATTTATTCATCTTCATTCTTCCCCATCAATCACACATCTAGAGCAACCTATAAGATGGACTTGGTCCATCATGGTCTGGATAAATAAGGTTCGATACTTATTATTATTATTATTCAACTTCCTACTTCAGTTAACTGCAATAAAAGTTCCAATTCCAAATGATAAAAAATGTGGGTAGAATGGTGTACACATTTTGAGACATTTTATCCTTCAATTCGAATCACACCAACTACTCCCCATTACTCTCATTGAATGTCAATCACTTCCCTCTCAAGAAGTAAATAATGATATTATATTTTTAGATTGTTAAAAAAATCGAATATTCCATTTATACACTACAACTAATGTCTTACCCAAAAGATAAAAAATGTGGATACGGTTGTCTGTCTTTGGGCTAGTAATGATCATATGATATAATTAGTTTTTACTTGAAGAACCGGTTTTATTATTAAGGATGAAGTTTTTCAAACTAATCCTCAATCCCTCATCTAAAATTATGCATTTTCAATGTGTTTGCTAGATAATCCACTAATAAAATCACTAACTCACCGAAGTACAATAGTAGTATGATAGACTGTAGTAACAAGTAAGATATGAAAGAAATAATAAATATCTAGATTTGTATTTGTTTTTTTATGATTTTTTTATTCAGTCCTTAATAAAATAATTTTGTTTTTGCTTCTTGATATTTTTTTAATCCCTAATAAACAATAAATTTTTTGTTTGTTTTCTCATAAATTTTTTCATTTGTTATTAGTTTTTTCCCCAAAGAAACTAATAACAAATGAAAAGAATTATCATGAAATAAATACAAAATTCGTTAATTTATCAGGGATAAAAAATAGTGTTAAGAATTATAAATAAAATTTTTATTTTATCATGAGCAAAAATGATTTTTTTATTAGGGAACCAATAAAAAATTTGAGTATTTATTATAGACATATTTTAGCCAACGAAATAAAAGGATTTGGTTCTTTCTCATACTACTTTAACATCCTGACGTGCCGTTGTCTAACAGTTTATTCTTTTGGTATGGCAGTGATACTTGCATAATGTTTTATTTTATACTACCGCAGTTACATGCCATTGTCATTATTGTTGACACAAAAGTTAGATGAACAACGGTTATTTTTTCTTGTATAACTTTGTCTTCTATGTTCCTTTTCTACATGAACTTGTTGTAGGTTATGGCGTTAGGCCATGGCCATTAGGTAAAGGGTATTGGTATTGCAGGGCCATTTAGGTGAATTAATGGAACCAAAAAATATTAGGTGTAACTTTCTCAATAAGCAATTGTTGTGTATTTACATGTGTTAAGGACTTCATCCTTTCCCCTTGTTTGTGATCTGAATCTTTGGAAGGAAGTGGTGCTTCATTTGAACTGTGGATATTTGGCAGATTCATGTATCCTTGTGCAGATGAAATTCCTACAATCGATGGTACTCGGTAGTATGCGGTAGTATATTACAGAATGAGTTGGTAAATATGTGGGATTTCTCATATCAGTTGCTCATACTTGAATCAATAGATGAGATTTTTTGGTTTATGTAATAAGTTTCAAGTACAATCATATTTTCTGGTATTCCTTAGTAGGCACTAGAACAAAAGTTCTGTCATAAGTTCAATAGAGCAAGTTAACTTGGCTTTAGTTCATTATGCTACGTACAAATTGGTTGCTGGATAACTAAAATTACAAAGGACTTGTTTGTGAGAATATCCATGTCAAGTGTCATTTATCCTGTGCTTATTAAAAATACTTTTACTAGCTATCAACCTTCTAAGCAAGATCAAATAAAATTTAGAATACACTTGATATGAGTGATAACAAAGAGTTCTTAGAGGCAAGGAAAGAGGTTTTTTTTCTTTCTTTTGTGAAGGAGTTTTTAAGGTAAATTGAAAATGAGGAGACTTTTAACTTGATGGATATATGTACATTACTAATCCTGAATGCGTGTCAGTTATAAAGGTAGAGTATGTTTGAGCAAATCTTCTGTTGTAGCCATTTAAAATTCCAAAGTTCAAACCTCTAAATGGCTACTTTGCTTCAAAATAAGTTTATCATCTTTGCAGTTGAAATTGTTCATGCCCCTATTAAACAATGTGTATTAAGTATTAACAGATCCCTACAATGTAGCTTTAATTGTGCAGCATGTTAATTGTATGTGGCGACATCTCCCTACAAGTTAGATAAAAATTTGAATGGTTAGGAGACAATTTAAGAGGAATTACTTCCATATAAAAACATACTGTGTCAATTTTCATTTAACTTTTTTTGTATAGGGAAAAGTATTCGGGCACAACCAACTAGTTAAAAAGGAAGAAACAATCATGTTGCATAAAAATTTGATAATTTTCGTCGAGATTTACGTTGACATAAAAGTAAAATTACCAATGTTTCGGACTGGATATACCTATCCGAGCCCAACACCGAAACAGGGCCCAATAATTCCTGTAATGCCTTCCCTGTTCTAAAAGTTCTGAAAATCATGTGGTGCACTCTTCTTTCCTTTTTTCTTCCTTTTTTTCTTCTTTCATCAGCATCACATAAAAAACATGTATTAAATTAGAATTAAGAGCTAACAAAACCTTTTTGAAAAATTAATAAATTTGGATTAAATTTTTTTAAAATAAAAACTATTTTACAAGTAATAAATAAAAGCATAAATTTAAAATATAAAGCTTTTAATTTCAAAAATTCTCAAAAAGTTAGATAGATTAATAAAATGTACCTTAATGTCACTTTTATAGACGTATCATTATATATAGTATTGATTAAAAATTTAATTATTAATAAAATCATTTAAAGAAACTAACGTGTATTTATATATCTCTCTATTTAGGATCAATATATGCATTACTTTTTTTGTAATTTATGAAAAACTAATAAACTTACATTTTTCATTTGTTTTAAAAAATAGAAACAATAATTATAAAAATAATTTTTAAAGGTTAAAAAAAGAAAATTATTAAACCTAAAATTTTAAAAAATTATTGTATGAAAATTATTATTTTATTTGATTGGTAGGACTTGAAGACCGTGTCAATAGATTTATAATAATTCATGTAACTTATTCAATGAGTTACACTTCTTTTAATATGATACAAATTTAAAAGGCTTTTTCAGCAAGTCTAATGGTAAATTCTATTGAAGACAAATTGAATCAATTCAAACTTTATATTTTAATGATTTAATTATAAAAATAAAATAATAAAATCAACACAATGAATTTTGATTTGAATAAACATATATTTCGTGATAATATTAATTTCTATTTGTTAACTTTTGTTAGAATGATTTAGATTCCATAATTAATAAAGGGTAGGAATAAGTAAAAATCTATCCACGCGGTTGAGGCTTGAGTGGCCCAGTTGTTCTATTACCGACCCAAGATTTTCAAGGCCGCACACATACACTACATTCTGGGCCGGGCCCGGGCCCGACCACTGATAATTGTAGAGAGAGAATAAAAAAGAAAAAGAAAAAGGCACAAGAGTGTGTTGCATTGTTGGCGGTGTAGGGTTTAGTAGCCACCATGTTCAACTATTACTTCTCTTTCCACTCTGCTTCTGTGTGATTGTTCTTCTCCTCTTCCCCTCTTCCCCTCGTTCCCACTTTTCGAAGCTTCTCGAACTCCAGCAATGGCTGAAACCATCGTGATCCAAACGGAGCCTCCGAATCCGCCAGATCCTTCTTCGTCCACTACTATCGCCACTCCCTTGTTGTCGAGAAACATCGTGTTTCTTCCCGTCAAGAAGCCCTTCAAGGGTTTCTCCAACGATTTCCACATCGAAACCCTAAACCCTTCCTCCTCCGAGCCTCGACCCTCCGGTTCCGTCGCTAAGAAACACGACGCTTCCGAATTCTCCGAGTACGGCTTGGATCCGGAGCTCAGCTTCGGAATTACCTTCCGAAGAATAGTGAGTTCAATTTTCATCGCCTAATTTGAGATAAAAAAAAGTTTGTTTACTCCTAATTAGGAATCCTTGATTCTGCTACAGACTTTCATTTTTCGTTTCGCGTCCTTTTTAGTTGTTCTCGACACGTTCCGTTTTATCGTTAAACCTTAAGCTCAAATAAAATGATCATATTTTCCGTGTTCTGGGTAAATGGCTTTGGCATGTCATAGTTTTCATGATTTTTCAGTACCAAAGGATGCTATTCATGATTTTCAGGGAGCTGGATTGCGAAATCTGGGAAACACTTGTTTTCTGAACTCCGTATTGCAGTGTTTGACATATACAGAACCTCTAGCTGCGTATCTGCAAAGTGGGAAGCATAAAACTTCATGTGAGTGACTTTCAACATTTTCATTTTCCATTCTCTTCTGTTAGATAACAAATACTTCATTTATGGATCACTTTAGCTTTGTTCAGTTTGGTGTTGGGCAGGGTTATTTTTTCATAACTTTTCCTTCTAGTTGCCAATGATGCATACGCACGAAGGAAATTATTGTTATATTGAGCTTCTAATTATTATTATATTTTACAATCATTGTAGGCCACGTTGCTGGATTTTGTGCTCTGTGTGCAATACAGAATCATGTTAGTCGTGCACTGCAATCGACTGGGAGAATATTATCCCCAGAGGATTTGGTTGGGAATCTACGATGTATCCTTATGTTTGGTGTTTGATGTATGGTTGAACAAATATTTTTCATTTCCTATATCTCATTTTAGACATTTGATAAGAATTAAGCCACCGTCCAAAATAATCTGCTTCATTTTTGCATCTTCCTGTGTTTTGTGCTTGTATTCCTTTGAGCTGAGGAGAATGGTTGGCATGGAAGTTTGTTTACATTGAGCATGTACTTCTCTAATCCATTAAGTTTCTAACGAACTTCACATCTTTCCATATGAATATATCAGAAAATACCTGCTTATTGAAATTTGTTTACCAACTTATAGTTTTGCCCTTATGCATCTTCTTAGGAACTTCTCCGTTGCTGGTTTACCCTTTTCATCTTTTGAATGGAAAAGGAATGCATACATAATTTATTATTCTTACAGCTGATAAGGTGACAAGGCTAGGCAAATTGTTGTTTACTCTGTCTAAAAGCTGAGTATGATGCCAATAACAAGATTTCATGTGTTTGATTCTGTTAGACGAGGTATAATACTGTTTTTCAAGTTAACTAGAGAGTTTATTACTTGGTTTTATTATCCATGAACAATAAGCACTATTCCCTGTCCCTTTCCTCTTTTATTTGCTTGAAATTTGTAATTCCTGACATGAGATCAGGCATATCAAGAAATTTCCGAAATGCAAGGCAGGAAGATGCACACGAGTATATGGTGAACTTACTTGAGTGTATGCATAAATGTTGCCTGCCTTCTGGCATACCAAGTGAATCACCTGGTGCTTATGAGAAAAGTTTTGTTCATAAAATTTTTGGTGGTCGTCTCAGGAGTCAGGTAACTGTTTCTTGCTTTGTGGTGGAATTTTAGTGAGCAATGTTGTTACTAGCTGAGCTATGTATGAAGAACAGAGAAAGTATATGACACAGACATCGGGATATGCAAAATTTTAAAAATCTTAGGATACAAGACTGATATAATTCAACATCTAAAATTAATATAAAATAAACATTTTAAATCATGAGAGTTTATAATTAAAATATGGGCACAATTCATCAAATACACAATAAAATACTAAATTTTGTCTGATTATTGTAGTATTCCAATATTTATTGTTATAAACTTTAAAAAATTAAAGCAAAAAAAATTATATAGCTGCATCTAAAAGTATTTGAAGTATCTATGCAATATCCAATAAGGAAATGCATCTAACAAGACTATAACTTGTCTCAACTATAGTGGGTTTTTTCTTCAATGCATGATTACTTCATTACAACAATTGAAAAGTTCTTTGGTTGCCTATTCCAGGTGAAATGCCACCAGTGTTCTTATTGCTCCAACAAATTTGATCCTTTCTTAGATTTAAGTCTTGAAATATTCAAGGCAGATTCATTGCAAAAAGCACTTTCAAATTTTACGGCTGCAGAATGGTTGGATGGAGGGGAGAAGGAGTACCATTGTCAACGGTGCAAACAGAAAGTTAGGGCTCTCAAACAGCTAACAATTCATAAGGCACCTTATGTGCTAACGATCCACTTAAAGCGGTTTCACGCCCATGATCCTGGACAAAAGATTAAAAAGAAGATTCAATTTGGCTGTGCACTGGACTTGAAACCTTTTGTCAGTGGCTCGTATGTAAGTAAATAAGTAATAAGTAATATATATTTTTGAAATTGATATAAATTATCTTACTACATATCCTCCTATTGTTCTTGCAAAGTTCTTGAGAGATAAAATACAAAATATCTCTAATATTTGTTTTGCCATGCAGAATTTTTTGTTGCTTCTTGTTTTGAAATGTTTGGTATGCTGATTGACTGATATGTGTTTCTAACTTTAAAATGGTACATTATGCTTCTTTCAATTTTCTTCCATTTGGCAGGATGGAGATGTAAAGTACTCTCTATATGGCGTTCTGGTTCATGCTGGTTCCAGCACTCATTCTGGACACTATTACTGCTATGTTCGCACTTCAAATAACATGTGGTATACCTTGGATGACAACCGGGTACTGAAAATATGCTTTATGGTTTTCTTTTTCTAGTTTTATGGTTTTTGCAAATCTTGGCACTACTATGAATATCAATAAGCTTTGGTAAAAGCAGTCAGTGTTTCAAGATGCGGATAACTAAAAAGGAAAATAAATATTATCATGCAGAATAGCATTTTTTGAACTTTATTTACTCTATATTTGCCTATGGATGATATTGAAAAACATTGAAAAATAGATATTTGCCAATGGAAATGGCTTGCATAAATAATGTATTGATGAATGATGACTTCTTTTGTAGCAATACTGTATAAAGCCAAGCCAGACCCAAGGGTGCTTTTTTTTTGTTGCTGTATTATTGAAGTCAGTTATTTACCATTTTAACCCAATTTGCACTGTTGAAACAGGTAAGTCATGTCAGTGAGCGGGAAGTTTTAAACCAGCAAGCATACATGTTGTTTTATGTTCGTGATAGAAAAAATATTGTTCCAAGGAAGCCTGTTGACATTGCTAAGAAGGAAAATATGAAGACTAATGTGAATGGAAATAGAGAATCTTCAACTTCAAACCATGTATTGCAGGAATATCCAAATGGTACCATCGAAAATAAAGCCGAGAAGGATGCTCTAGTTCTGCAAAAGCATAATGTCATATTAGCAGAAAGCTTGATGCAAAGTAAAAGACATGGATCTGAACTTTCTTCCAAGGCCCAGGCACAGAATGACTCACCAGATGGACTGTCTGTAGCTAAATCAGAACTTGGATGCTTGTCATCATTAGATCACTCTGGAAAAGATTATAGTCTCCCTCATAATCTGAAATCTTTGGCTGCACCAGTTGGAGAAAAAAATAATTTGCGCTATGAGAATGTAATTTCAAAAGAGGGCATTAAAGATTCTCCTTCAATAGTGCCCTCATCCACTAATCCCCAGAATGGTGAACTCACTACTGATGGAAAATGTCAGTCTCCGAAGGTACATAATTCCAATACTTTCGATATCCTCTTTGTGCTGAATCGGTAGGGATGTCAATTGGATGTTTTGGGTAAATTTTGAATTGGATCATAATGATAGCTAAAAAATCCGTTTATTTGTTTTTGTGATCTTTTAATTATTGAAGAAATCCAGTCTATCCTTGACCTATTTAATTTAAACCATCCAACCCATTCATATATAATTTTTTAATGGATGGATATCCAACTGTTCCATTTAAAAGTATTTAAAAATTCCATTTTTAATTATTGCAATATTATTGTCAGTGGATCATATAGTAATGGAGTATCAACAAAAAGAAGAAATGAGCTTTCAATAGCATCAAGAAGAACCCCACTTGATCCATTTTTAATAGTTGAATATTCCAATGGATTGGGAATAGATGGATGGATTGGATTGCATTTAAGGAAGGATGAATTGGTTGGATTATGGGTATTATATGGTTTATTTCGCCTCTCCTATGAGCTGGTGCTATTTCTGTTTTCTTGATTACTGAACTGTGAATCCTTTCTCTTCACTTAGAAAAATCTTGTCAAGATAGTTGATGTTGCTGCACCTCAAGATTCAAGCACAAATATGACCAATGGCATTTGCCCTAAGACATCACTAATTCATCCGAAAGTTAACCATCAGGTTTCTGTGCTATCCTGTGTGCCTACTGCTTTGAGCATGATTTTTTTATGTATTGACTTTATCTTTATATTTTTAGCTTGGAACTTCTGCAATTGGTTCGGTGTGTGAGAAAGCAAGTAGCATGACGTATGAAGATCTGGTTGGTTCTCAGGGACTGGTTCTTAACGAGTCAGTAAATACATCTTTGAATACAGCGAGTCTTAATCAAAAGCCTGTGAAAAAATCAAAAAAGAAGTTCCTTAGGTATCAGGTATCTTGGATGCATCTTCGCCCAATCTTCCATTACATGGTATACTTGGGCCCACGGAAGAAGAATCACAAAAGAAGTAAACGCCGCACTTTGGGTATGAAGAATCCAAACAAAGACAAGATGGATAAGCTTGCTTTCTCATCAGAAGATGCCAAACCTGTTGTATTTCCTTTGTTATTAAGTTGCTCTGAAAGTAAAGCAACCAAGGCTGGTTATAGACCTGGTGCTAATTTTAAATCTAGTGATGAATCTCTGATAGAAAATAGGGCTGAAGGGGAATTTAGGAAGAGAATTGATCATAGCTGTGCTGTGCTTGCATCAGCGGCGCAAATTGAAATTATATCCGGGAGTGGTTCAATAGTAAGTCAATTTGAAGCTAGACAGGCTGATAGTGCACAAGATAGCAGAAGAGATCAAATGCATAATGGTTTAATGAGTATGCTTAGTCGAGGTCTGGAGGAGACAGTTGGTAAGTTTCTAGTGATATTCCCTTTGTGGTTTTGTCTAGCATGATACATTAAATTTATGTTCCACATCCTTTTGGTTTTATGCTTGCTCTAGTGCTGTATAAGGCGGACTTGCATAATTGTTGATGTTGCTGTCTTTGGATTTGTATCATTCATAAATATACTTTTTTATGTTCAAGTAAATACATGTCTGCTTGCACATTTTAGCATATCTAAATGCTACACAAGTTGCACATTAATGCTTCAAGTTAACCAAACAAATATTTTCAGTATGTGTATGATCAACATTAAAGGGACACTCTACTGTAAAGTGGTCTAGAATGTGAATCTTTTCTACATACCTAATGCCATCTAAATAATGTTATCCTTGATAAACTAACTGCTTCTATTAATTTAGCTCAATTTCATACAGTTGCACGTTGGGATGATATAGAATTACCTTCATCTCAGCATTTGGAGTCAAAGAATGACAAACTTGTCAGCATTGGATATGTCGGGGATGAATGGTGAGAGCTCAGCTATATGTTGTTTCTTGTTTATTATATCTAGTCATGTGGTCTGTCATGTCCAAAATATGATGTAATGATTACCTTTAAAGTATCTTGCCTTGTAGATGCACTTGTTGACCTGGTCCTTTAGCTAATAATTGGTACATTGGTTTCAAATGTAAAGAAAGGGAAATGTTAGTGTATTTAGGCAGGTTTTGTTCAGAGATATGGATAAAATATGGTCTTTATGCAGTTACAGGCTGCTATTCACCATAATGTTGGCTTTTTGGTGGGGGAAGGCTTTGGAGTTGGGATTTGTCATTACTGTGTGACTTGGCTATTTTGATCTATAATTTTTGCATATGTATTTATAAATTTGTATCTTGCTGCCACAATTTGCAGGGATGAAGAATATGATAAAGGGAAGAGGAAGAAGATAAGGGGCTTCAAGCATAGCTTTGGTGGGCCTAATCTTTTTCAAGAAATTGCAGTCGAGAAATCGAAGTTTAAAAGGGCAAAGTTTGACCAATCTTGCTCAGGGAACCCTCCATTTAGGATATGACGTCCAAAACTCTATGCCTTCTATTGCTTGCAGGCTTTTTTTGTAGCAATTTTGTCAAAACGCTGAAAGTGTAATGAAGAGAGCACCTACCTAAATTCTTTTCTCCAGTAAAAAAAATTCGTTTGGTGGTTCACATCATTGTCCGCATAGGGTTGGGTTTTTGTGCACCTGTGTTCCTGTTGGACTTTTCTCATTTTCAGACTGTATTATTGTAGTAGCTGCACGCCGTAGCTCAGAAATTTTGTTCATGAATTTTAATTATTCAAGACATTCTGTATTTTAATTTTGTTACGAAGCGCGTGCGTCGTGTATCGAAGTTGTATTTTGCTTTTGGTTTGAGTTTGGATTTAGGTACTATATTTTCATGTACTAGGAAAAAATGTATAGGATAATTAATTTATCTCCTGATTCATAATTGCAGTCTTTTTTTATAAGCCTCATAAATGTAAGTCTGCTTTTGTTTGAATTACATAAAAGGAATTGTTTAAGTGTGTTGACTTTAATTTTTTAGAAAAAACGGGATGATGGATTAAGTTAATTGAAATCAAACATAGCACTAATCTGAATTTAACAACTACAAAGAGGTCTTAACTTAGATGCTTGAATATTGTATGTTATTGTAAACCTCAGTAGATGGATACTACAATGTATCATTTCTAAATTTATTAGTGTAGTGTCCTATGTGTTGCATGGACAATAAATTTATAAGAATAATTTTTTATATTATTTTAAGTTTTTAATATATTATTAATTATATAGTTTAAATTTTAATAAATATATATAAGTAAATATGTCAATAAATATTTAAATATTTTTTTATATGTATACATGTTATGGAAAAATGTTATTTTTGAAAGTGTTGTCCTAGAAAAGGGAGGGATCAATTACTTTGATGATGTCTTATATTTTTTTTATTTTCTTTTAAAAAATATGGTTTAGTTATTTTTTATGTGGTCTGTATGCTTGATTTGAGATAATAAAATTGATATGTTTTTTTGAAACATATAGCCTGAATTGTTTAACCGACATCATACTGAAAAAGCAAAAACTTCTTTTGAAATCAACACATTGGTTCAAATAGTGATACAACTTTGTCATAATAACTATGGAAAAATCAAGAACATGAAACACTTAAAGAAACTAAGCCAACTAAGAGACATGTGCAAATTCACTGAATTCAAAAGTTTCAAACTGAGCCAATTTGCAATAAAAAATAGGAGCAACTTTTTCCTATTATAAATTATTTTGTCTTAGACTAAACATATAAGATTCTATTAATGGTAGATATATTGTATATACACAAAAACAAAATTGAAGACATAAAAAGTAAAAAAAAACTACGGTGATTAATTTCTAATATATGATTAATGTAACAGATAATGTCATTTGTGTTTTGCCATAGTGCTTTCTCTAAGAAGAACAATGTGATGATACTATTTGATCAATTAGCAAACAAGTGGTCATGCAAAATCATCTGGGAGATTGATTGTGCTTCCTCGTATAAACTTATTGGTGGTTAGATTGATTGTTGTCAAACTAATCATCTTACTGAAGGGAAATCCATAAAACTTATGGTTTATGAAAACAAGAACAATGAATTATTTTTTCAATCAGTTTAGTTATATTTTTAATATTTTTAGTTCCCAGTGTATGATGTGTAATTTCATTTGAAAGAATTTTAATAATAATTGTTATGTTTATTTTTACAATTCATTTGGTTATCTTTTATTATTATTATTATTAGAATCTGTTTTTCATATCTTATATGTTAAATTTTGCTATTCTATTCTTTTTTATAATTATCTATTTTTTATTTTTTAAAGCTAAAAAATTAAAGAAATATTTTTCGTATTACAAACATTCTGATCATAGATTTATTAATTCTATAGTTTGCTTATATACCCTAAACACGTAACATATGATAATAGGGAATAAACATATTGTTATCTTATCTTAATATTATATAAAGTAAAAGTGGTTGCATATTTGTAAAATCAATTTTTTTCCTTTTGAGTGTCCATTCTAGTAAATTTGCAGTCATAAATTTGTAATTAAGAAAAAAATATAAATATTTGTGCAAATTAATGTTAATTTGATTAGACAAGTCTTCATATATTAATGCACTATATGAACTAATTATTAATTGTAAAGATTTAATTATAGACTTTAATACAAAGGTGTTATAATTTTATTTCTGTCTTTATAAAATATATGTTAAATAAAAAAGTATATTTATATATATATATATATATATATATATATAATATATAATATTTCTGAAATATAAAATACATTTAGAAGGATAAAATTTAGAAGTGTAAAATAATATCTTGAATTCCTTTAACATAAAGAATGATTTTCTTGAATTACTTTCTTGAATAATATCTTATCTTATATTCTTGAATTAACAAACAAAAAGACAAAGAGTGGAATTTTGCAACAATTATTACAGAACATATTGAAATTGAAGATTAAGAATGTAGAAAGATATGACATTAAAATTGAATCAAGAACACAATTTAGGTGACTCATTATTTTAAGTATAAAGAATTTAAACAAGTTACAATTCTCCCAAAAGAATGAAATTTCACAACAATGATTACATAGCATATTAGAGTTGAAGCTTAACCATATGAAGGAATATAACATTAAAATTGAATTAAGACTATAAATAAGGTGATTTGTTATTTTAGGTATTATGAATTTGAAGGAATCACAATTTTCTTCCTATTTAAACTAGATGGTTAATGTGTTTTTTAATCTTTTTCTTCCTCCTTTGACATCACTACTACAAGGATGTTAGTTTTTTTTTTCTCATGTTCAAGTTTTATTATACTAAGTTTTTATCATACTTTTGTGATTTGTGTGAGGATTGGAAGTGTGAACATGTGTACATGTGAGGCTAAGACGAGTGTTTGCATGAGTGCATGTGTGTGTAGCAAATGGAAGGTATGCTTATACTTTCATTAACAACTAATTATTGGATGTTCACATGAAAAACACATCAATCTAACTTTCTTGATTTTTTCTTCTTTATTTTTAATATTATTTTTATTAAAAAATATACATCATGTTTATACAAATGAGTTACTTTGTCTCCCATTAACAAAGTTGAAAAGCTTAGGTTCTATGAAATTAAGTTTGTTATAATATTTAAATTTTATTGTTCGTTTCATTTAAGTTACAACTATTTTTTTATGATATTTAAATTTTATTGTCCATTTCATTTGTGTTACAAATGTTACTATGTTTTATAGGATGGTATCTTACTCGAGACAAAAGTTCGCTGACTGGTTTAAGAGTTTTGGAGCAAAATTAACTCCTAAAAATGTCAATTTTTTTTTAATGTTTAGCAATTATAATTACTCATGAAATTTAGTATATATATTTTACGAATATGTTTTCTTCTTAAATTTGCATTGGACTGACGAAATGAGAATCCCAAATACTTTTTTTTCATATTGGGGAGACCACCTAGAACCTGGATAAGCATATGGAATTGATCCAAATAGAAATGTCATTACTCTATATGTTTCTACAATGGTTGATAATGAGAAACCCCATTTCAAATGTGGTGGCTTGAAAATCTCTAAATTTTATTCCTTAAAAACATATCATGTTGTGGCAATGCACCATATAATAGACAATTTATTTGAAATGATAATTTTTTACGTGAACTATGGTGAAGTTCATTACTCAGTGTCGATTATAAAAAAAAATTCATCTATAATAGATAATTGATCTGAAATGAGGATTTTTTATGTGAACAAAACTGAATCCTTTTGAGGTATTATTATCGTTTATAATAGACAAGTTTTTTTTTCTTTTTACTTTTTTTCCTTCTATCTTTTCAACATGATAAAAGGAGCCGTATTAGAATACTAATTGAATGCAATATGCGCATGATTGTATGAAATTTGGTGCTACTTTTAATTTCTTTTGGAAGAAATATTTGGTTGACGGCAATGCAAAACTCATTGACCTCGAAGACAATGCTTTCTATGTCTATTTTGTTAGAATTTTCTATTTTAATAATTAATGTATATTAATATTATAAGATAATTATATTAGTTATTTATTGGAATTTATTTTATATGATTAAATTAAGTGAATATGATAGACACTAAATTAGAGGGTATGAACTTAAATGAACAGATGTTAGTGTTAATCCATTAAGGGATAATGAGAACCCTATTAGGTTAACAGATTATAAGAAAGCTATGATCCTCGATATAGCGAGTCGTCATAGTTTCTCTTGCTCCATCTGAACAATTATGACAGTCCTATTGAGGAATAAAGAGGTTCCGGTTGAGGAAGAATCATGAAGTTACCAACTACATTGTAAGCTAGTTATTTGTTATCTCTACAACATTCAGTAACAAATTCAAAGGAAGAGCATATAGATAATAAATCACCTGCGGATTCAGATTTCGTTGCATTTGTTTGAATCCAAGTATTCCTAAAACTCTTCCTGATAATCTAACATAATGTGTTCTTGGTGGTTATTAGTATTTTATAAGGATTCCCTAAAATTTCAACATATTTATAAAAAAGATCAAGCGGTTTGATAATATTTTTAGGTGAAATGATAAAAGTGATGAGTTTTATTGGCTAAAATCAAATCATGAGGCCTAGTTGCACTTCTTGGGAAACGATGAATTTGAAATGAAAATTGTTGATTTAAGTAAGAGTAAAATCCATTATCCTATAGATATACGTGATTCTGATTCAGAAGACACTCAAGTTATTTATGAAAATAATGAGCATGCCAAGAAGATAATGTTTGTGTTTTTTATGATCTTGAAAATAAATTGAGTTATTATCATGCAAAATGTTTTTCATTAGTAAGTTTAAAGTCATTGATTATGTTTAAATTGGATAAAATATCATTTCATAAAAAATTTTAAAAAAATTTCAACTTCTTTTACTCTTTTTCAACTTTTGGAAGCTAAGTTTTATTCTATTACATTTTCACAAGACATGTACTTTAGAGAATCATAAAAGACGTATGTGGTCCTACCGCCTTAGGTGGACAGGATCAAGAAATACAAAATGTTATTTGACTTTTGAATGAAAATAAATTTTAACATCTATAGATTAAAAAAGGTTAATAACATTCAATTTAGTGTCTGCATATGAGCACAAAAAAATACATATCATGATTATTGAGAATTAGTTAATTCATATTGTCGTAACATGCAGTTTCTTTATGTTTTTATTGCTTTGAACAACCTTCATCAAATTAATCATTATTTTTAATAAATTAAGGTTAAGCGACATGAAATTAATCGTTTTTTTCAATAAGTTATGATTTATATCAATAAAATAAGATTTCTTATATTGTATATGTGTTTCATAATTTAATGTTGACAATAATTCTCTTATATCTTGTGCAAAGTTGACATTTAATCACTTTTATTTAATAATATTTAATCATTTCTTAAAAACATATAATTCAATTTAATAATTAAATTTAATATTTCAAAAAATTATCCCGTGCATCACAACGAATAACTTAACTAATTAAGGAATAATAACCTATATGAGGGTAAACTTTTAAATTAGTTCTCAACATTGAATCATAATGTATTAAAGGACAAAAATTACAAGTTTACCTTATAAATACAATGGTGCTGATTTTTAATTTCCATAGAAATTTCAGTAGATAGATATTTATATTACCATGTACCGAGTGTATGGATTAAGGGGGTTGAAAAAATAAGAAAATTCTTAAAGAAGAAAAAAAAACGCATTTATTACAACTTTAGTTATTTTTTATATTAAAACTCTTTATCTCAGATGTTACTTTAATACATATAACTTAAAATAAACCCTTTTTATTTTTTATTTTCCCTCTAGATTTAAATTACTTATATTTTACTCTAACAAAAAAATTATACAATATACAAAGTATCTACAAATTTAGCTATAAATGTTAAAGTGACAACACAAGCCTATCATATCATCAGGACATCACTTAAAAAGGAATACAAAATCATTTATAATTTCTAATATAAGTTTCATTAATAATTAAATTCAATTTTCTTTTCACCATGATATAAATATATATTTATATTAATTTTATTGATGATTAATATTTATCAGAAAGTATTACTAATTATCATTTATGATGCCTCTGTGTTTTTTTTTTCATCTACAAGCCAAAACCATACTTAATTAATGTTTTTTTTTTCATCAATAAGTGGAAACGTTACTTAAGATATCGCAGTCCATTTGACTCTTCATAATAATAATAATTAATACAAACTAGGTTATTTGGGTTAATGCCAACCGATAGGCCACTTAAGTCAGGATTTGTGCAGAGTGCGGGCTTAACAAATGCAAGTTTGCATCTCATTATGCTTAAAGTAGGCAAAGAACCTTAAAAACATCTATAAATTAATTAACGAGAAAAATGTTAATTTAATTTGATACTAAAATAAATAATACATGTATTACAAAAATAAATAAAAAATAAAAGTCACCTGACTTTAAAAAAAAAGTACATAAGTTAGCCTGCTTTCAAGAATTGAGAACTCCAATTTGTTCTATGATCAAATAATGACTTCCTATATATCTTAATTATCAAGTGACTTATGTATTGGCATGATGTTTGGGAATGGTGTGAAAGTGCTATATTTGAAAGGTTTGCTCTCAAGATGAATTTTGGCTTGCACAGAAGTATGTGCATGATGGTTTATTAATTTAGAAAGTTTGACTAGATCTTCATCGTATTCATGGAATATTGTCCTGCAAAACGATATCATGGTATAGCTCTCTCTCTCTCTCTCTCATCCCACACATTCTACTTAATGAAATCACACGATAGCATGCTCTCTCTTTAAATGAATCATGTATTCTTTCCCTCCACCGTTGGATATCTAGAGAGGGTTTTCCATGATATATATCTACATATAATAATACTACTGTAGTGTTATTTTTTATATATATTATGATGCACCTCAGGAAGTGGCCCCTCTGTTGCAGTAACATTATTAATTTGACGTGGTTTGAAATATAAGTATGGTGGCATGATTAAGGAAATGGATATCATACACAATGTCCGCATTAAAATATTAGTGGAGATGCTATGATTATTCAAAGTAATTTTGTCGGTTGATTTCAATGTTACTCATTAAGCCTCACCCTTAATCAATGCAAATCATTAGACACTGTGCGCGGCTTCATTTTCACCCTCTCCACTCACTAGATGCTTGTGACTTGAGTTCTTACATGTGTCCACAGTCAAATATTTATGCATATTGGCCCAACTTGGAGGTTTGTTTATAAACTGGACAGTTTCTGCGCATGTTTCATCAAGAACCAAACTTGCCATGTGAAAGCACCAATTACTGTATTCCTTGTAGGTGAAGATTTTGTCTATATAATATAAAAGGGAATGAAGTCAGATCAGCCTTCTAAAGTCAAGTGTGCATTTCTCCCATTAACATTCAAATAAGTGGGGTGTTAGAGAAAGAAGGGATTGTGGGCCACTAGAAGAAAAATAGAGTCTAATTTTGTCACAAAATTAACTCTATAGTCAAAACATCAAGACATTAGACAAAATCTCATTAAAAAAATCCATTAGATATATAGGATAAAGATTCTTTAACATCTTTAAAAGGTGTATAGTGTATACACACATTGGAGGTAAAGAAGATGAAAATTAAAAGAATTAAGAAATTCAAGTGAAAATATAAAAAATATAAAAAAATGTTAGATATAAGCTTTTGCTAAGATTATACCACTAAAATAAACTGCACCCTATTATTGGCAAAGATATAAATATTGGTCCTTTCCATTGCTTCACGTGATGAGACAAACTAGCCGAAGGGCTCAATACCCAAATTGAAATGGATTATTGTTTTCAAGTGAAGAATGGTGTCCACATGGTAGATTCTTGGCTACTGCCACTGTTCCTAGAGCCTTACATTGAGAATGGCCCGCATTATGTAATTGGCAACCTCGTGAGCATAAATTAAGGTGGGAAAAGGAGTAATAAAAAACACTCACTTTAGGAAAATGGTGTAGAAGGGAACTATTTTCTATGTTTCAAAGTTAAAAAAGTACTCTTTATTCCAACAAGAAATCTAGCTAACCCATTGAAGTGACCATCATCTACAATTATTTAATTTTTGGGGGGGACTGGAGGGTGGGTTGTGTTGTGAGACCACGATTTACAGTTGGATTATTTCTTACTTTCCTAGTACCAACAACATTAATTGCACAACAAAGATCATCAACTTTCATGAAAAGAGAGATAGAAAATCGAGGACAGGAAGACAACACACAATAGGGGTCACACCGTTTCCACTGAACCGCAGTTGGATTATTTCTTGGTACAAGTCAAGTTGTTTGAGGGTGAAACTTGAAAGGACCCAAAATTTCTAATTAAAAGTTAATTTAGAAATATATAATTCTAAATATTTGTGCTAATTTAATAAATGTCTAGCCAATTAGCTTCATATTAAGCCTAAGAAAATTATGTTTTAAATTCTTTCATTAAAATTTTAATTATGAGTAATTTTTAAATAAGATAATTCAATCACTCATTTAATGATAATATGGGAGAGGTAAAAAAAATTAATGTCTATACACTAATAATATAAAACAATTTTACACCATTATATCAAAAAATTTGTTCTCAAAAAGAGTAAAAAAAAAACAAGAAATGATACGTGCTCATTTTTTCCTTGTATAATTATTATATCAAAATTCAAAAGAGACTTATCTTTCTTTCTTTTATCCAAAAAAAAAAAATGGTGATCAACACCCTCACACACTCAACAAAGAATCATTTAATTCACACCAATAAATCTGTCATCTGTGATATATTCACCACCATCACCAACCGTCACCCTCAATGAGTTCAGTTCCTTCCCATTTATGCTGCTGAAACACTGCACTATTCACCCTTTCTTTCTCAGTAAACACAGCACTGCATGTTGCGCTGTCGCTGCCTCTTTTGAAGGGGGGGGAAAGCCCCTCTTGAAAATTCAGTTTCTACACAAAAAGTGCTGCCACAGAACCGTAGCATCACAGCTTTTCCACAACCTTGAGTCTAGACAAAGCCAATAGTTTGCTTCTTGCATCGGTTGTTTCTTTATTTATCCTTCTTTTTGTTGCCTTTCGGGGATCCTCACATCCAGACAAACTTGCTCACATTCTCTTGTTATAGTCCACAATCTCATATTACATCACAGTGACTTTATTTTGTCTTTAAAAAGTACCATTAGTTTTTATAAGCTTGTGCTGTGTACTTTTACTTTCTCAACCACTGTGTCCTTCTATGCTATATCATGCAGTAAAAAAAACATTGTTTCCCTAGCTGAGAGATTTTTCTTATAGTAAAACATTCTATACTTCATGATATGGTTTTGAAGTTCTAAGGGGATATTTTCCTGTGGTGGTTTGCATCTTTTGCAAGTATCAGATAACACTCCTTCATGGGGTTGGGAGTGTTTGGTTCTGTTCTGGTTTTGGCTCTCTTATTCAAGCATTTGGCATCTCAGCAACCGAATACTGATGAATTCTTTGTGTCTGAGTTCTTGAAGAAGATGGGTTTAGCATCTTCCCAAGGCTACAACTTCTCTGCTTCTGTCTGTTCATGGCAAGGGGTTTCTTGTGATGCCAATGGAGAACATATTGTTGACTTAGTCTTTTCTGGTATGGACCTTTCTGGCACTATGCCTGACAACACCATTGGCAAGCTAAGCAAACTTCAATCTTTGGATCTTAGCCACAACAAAATCACTGGCTTGCCTTCAGATTTCTGGAGTTTAAGCTCTCTCAAGAGCCTTAACCTGTCCTCCAATCAGATTTCTGGCTCATTGACTAACAACATTGGCAACTTTGGTTTGCTAGAAAGCATTGACTTGTCCAGCAACAATTTCTCAGAGGAAATTCCTAAAGCTGTTAGCTCACTGCTGAGTCTGAGGGTCCTCAAACTTGACCACAACAGGTTTGCACACAGCATACCTTCTGGGATTCTCAAGTGCCAGTCTCTAGTTTCAATTGATGTTTCTTCAAATCAGCTGAATGGAACACTTCCAGAAGGTTTTGGCGCTGCTTTTCCTAAACTTAGGGTCTTGAACCTTTCTGGGAATAATATGTATGGTCATGTTTCAGATATTTCTGGGTTAAAGTCCATTGTGAATCTCAACATATCAGGGAATTCGTTTCAGGGTTCTATTGTGGATGTGTTTCAGGGAAGATTGGAGGTTCTGGACCTTAGCAGAAACCAATTTCAAGGTCACATTCCACAGGTACTACACAACTTTAGTAGTTACAATTGGTCTCATTTAGTTTACCTTGATTTGTCAGAGAATAATCTTAGTGGGGATTTTTTTCAAAATTTGAATGAGTCCCTGAATTTAAAACACATTAATCTTGCACACAATAGATTTACCAAACAGAAATTCCCACAAATTGAAATTCTCCTGAAATTGGAATATCTGAACTTGTCCAAAACTAGCCTTGTTGGTGAAATTCCTGATGAAATCTTACAAATGAGTAATTTGAGTGCACTTGATCTTTCTATGAATCATCTTAGTGGGAAAATTCCCTTGCTGAGGAATGAACACCTCCAAGTCCTTGACCTTTCAAACAACAATTTGACTGGAGCAGTCCCTCCATCTGTCTTGGAGAAACTCCCATGGATGGAGAAGTACAACTTCTCTTATAATAACCTAATCCTCTGTGCTTCTGAAATCAAACCTGAGATCCTGACAACAGCATTCTTTGGATCATTGAACAGTTGTCCAATTGCTGCAAATCCACGACTCTTCAAAAGGAGAGACACTGGAAACAAGGGAATGAAGCTAGCCCTGGCATTAAGCTTCTCAATGATCTTTGTGCTTGCTGGCCTTCTGTTTTTAGCATTTGGTTTCAGAAGGAAAACAAAAATGTGGGAATTCAAGCAAACTTCATACAAAGAAGAGCAAAACATTTCAGGTCCCTTTTCATTCCAGACTGATTCAACAACTTGGGTAGCTGATATTAAGCAAGCAACATCAGTCCCAGTAGTAATCTTTGAGAAGCCTTTGTTGAATATCACATTTGCAGACCTCTTGGCTGCAACTTCAAATTTTGATAGGGGCACCCTTTTGGCTGAAGGAAAATTTGGGCCGGTCTATAGAGGCTTTCTGCTTGGTGGCGTTCATGTGGCGGTTAAGGTTTTGGTTGTTGGTTCTACATTGACCGATGAAGAGGCTGCAAGAGAGCTAGAATTTCTTGGTAGAATCAAGCACCCCAACCTTGTTCCTTTAACTGGATATTGTGTAGCTGGGGACCAGAGAATTGCCATATATGATTACATGGAGAATGGTAACTTGCAAAACCTGCTTTATGACTTGCCACTTGGGGTACAAAGCACAGATGATTGGAGCACAGACGCATGGGAAGAAGCCGACAACAATGGTATTCAAAATGCTGGCTCTGAAGGGCTACTCACATCTTGGAGATTTCGCCACAAAATCGCCCTTGGCACGGCTCGAGCATTGGCCTTTTTGCATCATGGTTGCTCACCTCCAATAATCCACAGAGCTGTTAAGGCTAGCAGTGTCTATTTAGACTATGACTTGGAGCCAAGGTTGTCTGATTCTGGGTTGGCCAAGATTTTTGGAAGTGGCTTGGATGATGAAATTGTGCGTGGCTCGCCTGGTTATGTTCCACCAGAGTTTACTCGACCAGAATTGGACACTCCAACACCAAAATCTGATGTGTACTGTTTTGGGGTGGTGCTCTTTGAGCTAGTGACTGGAAAGATGCCAGTTGGAGATGATTACCCTGATGATAAAGAAGCAACTTTGGTAAGTTGGGTGAGAGGACTTGTAAGAAAGAACCAAGCTTCAAGAGCTATCGATCCGAAAATTCACGACACAGGACCAGATGAACAAATGGAAGAGGCTCTTAAGATTGGTTATCTTTGCACTGCTGACCTTCCCTTCAAGCGACCAAGCATGCAACAGATAGTTGGACTTCTAAAGGATATTGAACCTACTGCTAGTTAGTGACCATGTTATTTCATTTTTGTTTTTAATTTCTCTTTGATTTTTCTACTTGAGAGCTTCTCATGCTACCTTGGAGAAAATGTAAAGCAGTTATGAGTTCTTGAATATTGATCTCTTTTCATTTTTCCCCCCCACCACTTCTGGTAGATAAACAAAACTTTGATGATGAATATACAGCTAGACGTGATCTTTGCACTATCACATGTTGCTGCAGTTTACTTTACTTTTTTGTAAATTTAGTTATATCTTCCTCTATAAAAGTAAACGCCTGTGGAAATTAGGTACCGTTGGAGACACTCACTATTTGTAAATGTTAGAAACACATGCTGATTTTACAAGTAAATGATCTTACTGTAAATCTTTGTCAGAGATACGCAGAGTTGAAGGCAAGCCAGGGGATGCAGGAACCGGAACGGCAAAACCATCACAAAGAAAAATGCGATAATAATTAGCCTCTAGTCTACCATGTGTTTTTGAACGTGAAAAGAAAAATAGGAGGTGGATTAACTTTTTCGTAAATACTTATAAGAACATAAAAGTAAATAAACTTCTCTATAAACTAAGGCAAGTGTTAACGGTGTTTTAAACCTTGTTGCTGCAATATTTCACACACAAAAAAGAACAACGTATACAGTTGCTCATTTATATAATTATAATTTGATACACATTGTTTATCATTCGATTGTATGATTGATTTTATTTCATTTTATGCAATTATGCACCTTTATATAATTACTAAGCAGTATCCAGCCAAAAACAAATATGTTTGAATCTTTGATGTTGTTGAAAGGGGAGTGAAGAAACAACTAAAACCGCGGGTGAATGAGAAAGAGCAGTGACGTTGGAATTGGAGTAGAGGGCAGTACTTGAAACTATTTTGTCTAACATATACATTAGTCAGACCAAATCAACTAAAAACATAAATTATTATGTGCCACGAATATTTTATATGATTATTTAATGTAAAAAATAATGTGTTTGTTTATTTATTAGTTTAGTTAACCCGAAACACCCAGCATGTGCGGAACAATGGAAGCATGATATGATTGCAAATAATTTTGGATGGTCGATCATTTTGGTTTGGTTGGCCAGCACCCACCAATGCACCTTTTTTCACCTTAAACATGTAGTGAGGTTTAAAAGTGGTTAAATGGTGTATTAGTTAATTTATAGCCATTATTAAATTTTAAATTATGTGATGAATTAAAATGACAAAACTAGAGATGATCAATTCACTCCCACCTCACCCCATTTTTCTTTCATATGATATGCCTCAGGGCTCAAGCTCATTTTTATATGGGTGTGTCATGGAAGATCGAAAGTTTGCAACTTTGCGATAAACTAATTAACTAACTCTCCTTGGCTGGTTTCTCCTTTTTAGTTTTAAAATTTTTAAAAACTAAAATAAATTATAGTTTTAAATTTTGGTTTATTTTTTATTTTTTAAAAAATATTACAAATTAAAGATAAATAAAATGACTCAATCGTTTTATCTTATCTCATTTTATTATAAAATAATGACGTGACAAAGGTAGCGGAGTGAGAGTGACGATGCTCTATAGTGGTGATGTCAGTGGAATGATGGTGGGATGAAATAGTGATAGCGATGGTGGTGACGATGATGATAGTAGTGATGAAATGGTGATGCTAGTGTCTTAAAACCCGACCCGACTCAATTGGTCGGATCAACTTGATTGCGACCTCGAGGTCTAACCAAGTTAGGTTGCCTATTAGATTGAATTTGTAATTAAACTGGTGACCCACTAACCAAGGCCATGTCACGCCCAAGGGAGAAAATGTGTTGGTTATACGCGTTAATTAAGGTTGGGTATAAAAATTTATTTTTTTCTAATGAAGACTGGGTCATGCGAGTCAATCAGTGACTCACTGTTTCGACTATTGGCCCAATGATTCAATGTCTTGACTAAGTCAATCACCGGTTCGGGTTTTAAAATTATGGGTGGTGGTGGAACAATGACAACGGTGACAACAATGACAAAATGATGACAGCAACAGTGGTGGAACGATGATGGTGGTAGTGATAATAATAGTGGTGGTGACAACGACAATAGTGAGAGGTGAAATAGTGATAACGATGACAATAAAAACGACAACAATAGTGGTAGTGGTGATGGTGGTGAAGACGATAAAGGCGAGGTGCGATGGCGGGAGAATGATAGAGGCAATAGTGGTTGTGACGATGATAGTGGTAGTGGAGACAACAATAATGATAGGATGTCAAGGGTGGTGGTGTTATGATGATAATGGTTAGAATGTACTTTTTAAAATTAAAAATCAAATTCACAAAATGTTTTTTTTTTATAATGAATGTAAAACTGTTTTGAAATTGGGTTAAAAATTAATTTAGTTCATTTTTATCAAACACGTTTTGTTTAAAAAATTGTATTTAAAAATAAAAATCTGAAACTTTCAACTATGTCCAACGGGACCTAAGTTTGCGTTTGTCTTTTCTTGTTGAAATTTCAATTATTTTGAAGTGGAAGGAATGCTCAATAGAATATGTTTGCCCTTATTGGCCTTAGGTATATGTATGTTTTAGTTTTACTGCAGGAGAAACAAAAAGATGCGATCACCCAGAGAATTATATGGGGTTCGGCCCTTTCGCCCACCTATGGCTAATGACAAGAGATGATGACATTCACAGTGTGGTCCAAATCCAATGGAGTTTTTTTCCTCTTGGTATTTTGCAGCCTTACATGGAGACTGTTTCTCTAATAATCTTTTTGCCATGAAAGAATGTTAGAGAGAGTGAGTGTCACTACTAAAGGGGTCTGGCTCTCTGTTGATGGAGTCAAACTTGTGTGTTATTATAACCCTCTAGATAATGTTTTCGATTCTTAATGATAAAAATGGATGGTGGACATTTCTTATTAAAAAAAAAAAACCTTGTGAATCCTGATTTTTAAGTTTGGATTCAATGCTGATTGCACTAAATATAAAATGTGTTTGTTTAAATTTATTTGTTGAAATAAATACTTATTTTAATAAAAATAAATAATTTTATATTTTTTAGCATGTTTGTCTAAACTAATTATGCTTAAAAAATAATTTTTTATTTATTTTAAAAAATAAATCATATCTAATTCTTAAAAACATAATTATATAAAAGTACTTGTCTTAAAATTGTTTTTTTAATCTAAACAAACTCATTGGTAGATAGATGCATGAAATAATCTAACTGGATTTGGTAAAGATTAATTGTTACGAATTTTGAGTATTTCCTTATAAATGAAAACTTTTCTTTTTTAAAAAATAGACAAATATAAAGCAACAGAAAGCATCAAATAGTTACGGTTAACTGAAGAATTTGTTTTACGATAAAATTAGTGGAGAATATTATGTAGTATGCTCGCATTCACAATAAAGTACAAATATTTAATAATATCAATCATTTATTTAGTAATTAATAATTATTATTTTTAATTTATAAGAGTGAAATCCTAAACAAGTTCTGATTCTATGAATGATAACGAACGGCGAAGATTGGATATATAAAAGTGAAGGAGGCGAGGGTAATCTGGGGATTATAATAAAAATACCGGGACCACCGTAACGAGTGACTCTTCTTCCTTCTTCTTCTTCTTCTTTTGTTTCTTTTTTTTTTCTGCGTAGGCAAAGAGAGAGAGAGAAAAGCGTGAATCATGTCGGACGAAGAGCATCACTTCGATTCTCAGGCGGATGCGGGAGCGTCCAAGACGTATCCTCAGCAGGCTGGTACCATTCGCAAGAATGGCTACATCGTCATCAAATCCAGGCCTTGCAAGGTTTTCTAATCGTTTCCTTCGCTTTTTTCGATTATAACCGTTTTATTTTCGCGTGGATTCTCTGATTGTGATTTTCACTCGGCGATCTTATCTATTGCATCGAATACGAACTCCACTCACCGTTTTTCTGAGGAATTTCGATGTAGCGTCCATTGTTTGCCTAAGATTCGATGAGTTAGGTATTTCCTCAGATAGGCTTTGTTTGGTTCAAAAAAATAAATAAACCATAAAGAATTTGGATAGCATGAAAGTGATGGGAGAATAGTAGGTTTTTAGGTTGTTTTGTATAAAAAATAATTATGAAAGAAAGTTAACAGTTTCTTTTCTGTTGCTAAAAAGGAAGTAGAAAGTAGAAATAACGGAAAAGCTTGAAACATGAGATGAATTGTTTTGATTTGATCTCGTCATAGATGCAAATAGCGTGCAACTCACATGATTCACGTTATAGTGTTGTGGAGGAATAAAAAGTGAGAAGGTAAGAAAGAGTGATGAATGGATGGTGCTAATGAGGGTTTAACAAGAGATTTTTTTTGTGTGGAAATCTCACTATTGGTGTTTTATGGTGTGAGTCTACCATTTAGTGTGTGAGTCTATCATTATTGCTTTGCTTGACATTGTCCTTATGTTAAATAAAAAACATAAAATGTCAATTTTATAATGTCTAAAGATGGCTGTGGTGGTACCTTTACATTGTCCCACTCTCCTGGTGGCATGTTTTCTGAATATTTTTGTCGCGCACACAACAAGTATTCTTCCACAGGTATTATTGTATAATCACAAGTACAAGGACAAACCAACAATTTGTACCTTGTTATCAATTTGTTGATCCCTGTGAAGCACAATAAATTGCCGAGTTTGTTGCAGTTTCTCTTCTACACACACATGTAACAGATACTACTGAAATTTGTTACTTGACAATAATGAGTTAATGACAATCTATAGTTTTCGTACCCCATATTGGGTGTGTGTTTGGTACAATTATATTGTGGTCACACGGATACTACAAATGAGTTCATACATGGCACCCAGTTTTGTTGCTTAGTTGTTTCCTTGTTTGCTTTGTTGCTAAATATTACAACAAACTGCAATTTCCATCCTTTCAAAACTTGTATTTTCTTAAATATTTTTGCTACTTGAGTTGGAATATTATGATTTATGAACATTGTATTTATGTTATGATTTTAATATTTTATAGATTGTGTTGTTATTTTTCTATATGATAATATGCTGTAGTAACCATGCCTGGGTTCTAGAATATTTGTTGTATTCCCATACCTGTACTAGTACTGGAACTCATACATGTATCCATGAAACACAGATGACAAAATATTTTCAGTATTGCTCTGTTGTTTGTCTGTTATTGCCAACCTCACCTAATGGGATAGGATTTTTGTTGCCGTTGTATGCTATTTGTCTGTTATTATGATCTGAGACAATCAGTTAAGTAAACATATTTTTTTGCCTTGTTTGTTTGTCGATTTATCTTGACAGGTTGTAGAGGTCTCTACGTCAAAGACAGGCAAGCATGGACATGCAAAGTGTCACTTTGTTGCAATTGATATTTTTAATGGGAAAAAGCTTGAAGATATTGTTCCATCATCCCACAACTGTGATGTAATGCAATTCTGCATTCATCTATGTATGTAATATTTGCTTGTGATGCATTTCTCAGTCATAATTGCTCTTTTTGCAGGTTCCACATGTGAATCGCACTGACTATCAGCTTATTGATATCTCTGAAGACGGCTTTGTAAGTTTTCTTTTACTTCCAACACTGGAGGTGTCATGGAAGTCAATTATGTTGTGGTTTGTAAAATGAAAAGAGAAATTAATACTCAACTACATAGCTGAGGATACCATGTTCTAAAAACTGAGATTATCTTTTGTTGAAGGTTGCTTTAGAAGATAAAAATAGTCTTCTGGCACGCTTCCATAACATGGAGAAAGTCGAATATCTCCTATTGATTCTACTTTTCTTTTCTTTTTTTAATTTCTAACAAAAACCTTTACATTCAATTCAAGATAGTAATATTTGTTTGTTTTGTTTTCTCCTTTCGGGTTTATAATCCAAGATAAAATGGCATTGGGCGCACTTCCAACATGATATTTTTGTGAAGTTGACTAAATATAACTTGGTTTATTTAAACAAGTAAAACAATGCTATATTATAACTCTAACTGGTAGTGTAAAAGCAAGCATCCAGCAAGAAAAAAACAGTTAGATTATTGTGATTTTTCTGAGAGTAGCAAAGCATTCTTAACCAATTGGCGTGGGTTTCTTTTAGGTGAGTCTGTTGACTGATAATGGAAATACCAAGGATGATCTGAAGCTTCCTACTGATGAGGCATTGCTTGCTCAGGTGTCTTGTTGAAATCATTTTTAAAGTTCCTTTCCTTGTTTGATGTGTTTTATTTTTTATTTGTGGTTTTATGCCTCATATGAACTCTTCCCAGTTAATTGACTACTTGCTTGCTTGCTTTTGTATTTAGATTAAAGATGGATTTTCTGAAGGAAAAGATCTTGTGGTTTCTGTTATGTCTGCAATGGGAGAAGAACAGATCTGTTCACTGAAGGACATCGGTCCCAAAAATTAATATGATGCTATGGCTGTAGCTATAGCTGATAGCACGCTTTTTCTTCTTATGTTGCTAACAGGTAGTATATTCTCCGATACATGTGTGCAAAATAAACTTCATAAGATGGAAATTTGCCTGTGCTTGAAACTCAAATGCTTGGGATAGAAGAAATTGAGCTAAGTTTAGCTTTTGTCCATTAATTAAGGAACACAACGGTCTTGGGTGGATGAAATTCTCATAAACATCTCATATTATTTGTTTTTGTTGAGTTTAATATATAACCCTATTTGTTCTCTGCACTGAATAATACTGTACTGAATTTCTGAAACACGTGGTTAACCGGATATTGCCCAAAGATTTGATATGATGAATTTAGCCATCTTAATTTGGGATCAGATGGTAAAATTTTACGGCTTTAACTATAATATGAGGTGTTATTATATTCTTATATATTTTTACAGCATCTTCTTATTATTCATTTTTTTTTCATTACCTTTCTCATCTCATTTTTTTTTTCTCTCTTTTACTTATTTTTCTTAGAATTCTATGAGTTTAGGCCTAACTCAATTCCAAAAGCTAGCTCAAGGGGTGAGTGTTGTCCCTCACTTATATATTCTAACTTGGTTTTATTTTTAAACGATGTGGGACTTGAGTTTTTTTCAACACACCTCCTCACGTCCAACACTTCTTGGGCTTGGTGCCTGAACAACAATGGTAGGTGGTCCTTTTTTATTAATCTTGAACATGAGACTTGAGTTTTTTCCAACACATCTCACGTCCAACACTTCTTGGACTTGGTGCGTGAGTAACAACGGTGGGTGACTTTTTGGATTAATCTTAAATAAGCTTTGATACCATCTTAGATTCTTAGAATATGAGTTTAAGTCTAATTCAATCTCAAAAGTTAGGAAGTTTTATTTTTAGCCGATATAAGACTTGAGTTTTTTCCAATAATTTTTCTTCTAATCGTAAAAGTTATTAAAAATAACACTTTTTTTCTCTTATTGTAGTATTTACATTATAAAAAATGAGTAAAAATATAATTTTTCTAATTTAGGTTGTGTCTACGATGCACTAGCTGCTAAAATGCTACACGGATGCACAATTAGGGTGCACAATTAGGATAGGTCCTTTACTTAACATATCCTTCTTCAAGAGGTGTCTTTGTAATTTGCCTCCTCTTTTCAACATCTAATTCTTCACAAATTTGTTGCAATTTCCATTTTTGGAAATGTTGCACCGTATGATTTGACAATTATGATCTTTTTAATCATAACTCCGACCAAAACAATGTAGCCAACGAAATTCATTCAGTTCCATACTTTCATTTCTTTTGAACGGCTAAAATATGTTGTATTTCCTATTCTAACACCTTGATGGCAGTAACCTGGTAATCCTCAAAATGTTAGACCATCTCCCAGCACTTGCAAAATTCTGTGATAGCACATACCTGGAACACCACGATTAGAAAACCACGTCATGCCTGGATCTCCAAATTTATTTGCCTTTTTTATTTTTTATTGTAAATTTTAGGAATAATATTTTATAGATTTTTATTTTACTTCATATAATTTACATAAAAAATAACAATCTTCTTGAAAACAAGGAGCCGAGTAAATATAATTATATACACCATTAAAAAATTGAACTTCAAAATTGTGACAATCCTACATACTATAGTTTCGAAGGTCATAGTCTTTCAACGAATGTATGACACAAAAAATCTTCCTCATTCTTCTCTGATCTAATTGCAGCATCATTATATACGGTGTGTTACACTTAAAACTATATTCACTATCTTTGCTTATTTTGAATCTCCTAAATTCAATTCCTTCATCTTTGGAGCTTAACTTGTTTGCTTTTCCCGTTGATACAGAACTAATATACGGTGTGTTTGATCTTTGATGACTCATGTGTGCCCTGTCAGGATTGTTAGTGGCTCATAATCTTCGATGACTAATTTGGAAGTGCTTAGTTCTGGGAATTGTTGGGGGGAATTTGTTATGCTCAAGATCTGCATTATTAGGTTGGCAATAACTATCAAGGTATAGGATGCTATAGTAAACAGCTTTGGAGTCTTTGGCTTTATAGTTAAATGATCTTTGGGTATGTAATCTTTCTAGAACAAATACCAACAAAAATGGACATCAGAAAAATAATATCAAAATGGCAAAGCCTATCACCAGTCAGAAAATAAATTTACCACGGGGGAGACTCAGTGAAACTGGCCTTCAATTTATTAAATAAATTTGCTTGTTTCTGTCTCCGGCATGTAGGCCTTAGTTCATTTGATTTGGCTGCTACACTGCTCATTATCCACTTGTGGGGTTGCACACAAGGATTTGTATGCAATGCAGCAGCCACTATTGGATGGATTCTGTCTCATAGTAGCTTTTGTCACACACGCCACTATTGCCAACAGTAATATTTATCCAAAAAACCATGGCACACCTCTACTAATTAACGTACGTATGGTCCCCATTTTGTTCACAGCTTATCACAATATATATTTTTGTTCAATCTTTGTCCTTCCTCGCATCGCAATCTATAAACCAAATTGCGTCGTTTTTAATCCCTTGCTGCTGGCATCACCACTTTGCACTACTATCTTATCCTCTACCTGCCTTCTGTCAACTACCGCATCACCCACCAAATATAGATAGATGCCAGTTCATAAAACTTTGTTCACCAAACAAGCTACTACGAGAAATAAGAACAACGTCCAAATATCCACAGGATTAAGTCTAGCAGAAGTGACTGACTTGTGATGAATCGAAATTTGAATTTTCGTTAAAGATATGTCTACATTTAGTGTCTGTTCTTGTATGAAACAAAAGTTCAAATAAATAAATTAATAAGAATTTTGTTTTAAGCCCCCAACTACAATTGCAAATAAAAATTTTCATTAATTACTCTTGGAATTCAAGTATTTAGTTTTATGTCTTAACCCATTATAGCTTGTTTGGATTTACATCCACACAACTCAATCGTGAATCACAAAGCAACTTTTGATTGCTTTTGGTGCATCTTGACATGAAAATTTGATTAAATATGGATCACGAATGTTCATTCAAACACACACTTAGTATGTTTGGATTGCATCATTTTTGTTAAAAAAGTTGCATCCATTTTACATTTTGATGTAAACAATAATATTAACTTTGGTTGTCCACATTGATCGGTTGCTTACTCAAGTTGTCGTCCATGGACGTGGAATCTAATAGGTGTTTTGTGTTTTTGGGGACACCTAAAAACATGTGTAGAACTACAAAATGGCATGATATAAAGCAATTTGACATGAAATGTGTATAGTTTAAGGCAAATACTAACTAGTGTTTTAAGGAAATTGGTTAAGGAACTTAAAATATAAATAGTTTTATTGAGAGGAAGAAAACTATATTGTCTGTAATTTTTTTAACGTTCTCTTATGATTTGTATAATAAATATATTTTCTTTTTAATTTTTTAACCAATGTTTAAAAGACACTCATTAGTAAGACCCATAATTTAATGGAAAAACAAACACACACTAAATAGATTTTTAGTCGTCACTCAGAACCAATGGTTTAGAAAATATTTTATTTAACAACTCATGCATGGAAAATGTTCCATATGTGGATCACTATTCAAATGGGGCACTTTATATACAATCGAGGAGAATATCTTGAACTTATCTGAACAAGTTAGCAAACAAGTATTAGAATTTTGTGTAAGTGTGTGTGCTCGCATTAAGATAAAAAGTTAATTCCTTTTAAGGTGATGAGATCACTAAAGTAAGTTATATAGTTTTTCTCTTAAACAAAATTTTATTGTACACGCAATCATCAATCAATTATAATTATAAGACTTAACTATTTATTAATTATATCGTACTCAATTAAAATTTGAAAGTTGTAAGAATTAATGCAAAAAGGCATTATAATTTAAAAAAAAAACGCAAAAGGGGTATACTTTAAGAGAAGCAAATTGTGTGTAAAAAAGACGAGAAATTTGGTTTCCTTTTTACCAGCATTTATGACTTTCTATTCATCAGATTGAACTTAGCTGCAATGATATGAACAATTTAATCATGATAGTACCAAAAAGAAAAGGATTTAAAAGATTCCCTCGGTGAATACCGCTGGTGGGGAAGAATTGGGACCATTTTAAAGGGAGAAGCGATGCAGCTTAGGATAGTTTTAACGGCTGAAATTTTAACTTTAAAATTTGTTATACATGTGAACATATCTTATCACAATTTTTAATACTACTAATAATTTCCAATTAGGAATTGTAACTATTTTTAAAATTCTATATTTTTTACTTTAAAATACTCAAATGCTAAACGTTAATAATAAGGGGATATATGAACTCAATCATTTAGGCAGGTCTTAATGAAAATCCAATTTGCTCTACAGGCTATAATTATCAACTAATTATGATGGACAAGAAAGCTTTTTTGCCTCTCCATAAGGTTCACACTTAAAAGAATAAAACAATCTCGAGCTGATATAATAGTACTTTGGTGAATGATCCTACATGTTAGTGTTTTGGAGGACTTCCAAGTTAGTGCCACCTACCATACTAAACAACATTTAGAACCTCTTCGTTTTGTGCTTCAAGACTTCTTACTTCTTAGTCATCATCGCAGCCTGCAGCAAGTTTTACCATTCAAAGCACCCTCTCAACTCAAATTCACCACTCCTTGTCCACCCTCACCATTCCATAAAGTAGATCGAGGTGGTGGGATAAACAACATATAGTCATGAGAAAATGAAGAAGATAAAAAAGTATTCAACCATTGTAGCAATTTTGATTTTGTTGTTTAATAAAGTGGAGCCTCAATAAAGCACTAAGAATGTATATTTCTATAACCTTTTTATATTAACCTCTTAATATATCTATCATTTTAAAATATTATTTTTTATATATTAAAAAACATGTATCTTTTTAAAAATGTGTATATATAACGTTAATTTTTATATATCAACGAAATATTAAATCATTTTAAAAAAAATTAAGATTTTATAAATAAAATTTATACAATCAACTTTTCTTATCTGACTACATATTTTACAAAATAATTATCTAATGAACAATGATTACATTATGGAAAATAATATTGAATTAAATCAATTTAAAAATAAAAAAAGCCTTATAATAGTTAGTCTCACAGTCAAAGGCATGCCAATAAAAAAAAAATCTTAAAAAGCTAAAAATATATACTAAGTGATCCATTCATCAATCAAAGCTAAAAATGGAGTAATTGAGTTGGTTAGTGGAAGTGTTCAGCGGATGATAATCAATAATCATGGCTTTGTTTACTGTTCATTGTACTGTGTTTGCATCATTGGTGTACGGGTTGAGAAATTTATCTGAATTCAACAAATACATGATTTAAGAGATGTATTTTTTATAAGCTTAGGTCAAACTAATTAATGCTGCTCTGGACGGGAGCACAATCTGAAACCAACCTATCTAGCTATCTTGTGAATGATAAAAAACCACTTTAACAGAAATTCAACCAATTGTTGAACAGAAATTCTAATGTTCTTTTTCACAACGTTATCCCATTACTTCGTCCGTCCAAAAATATTAAATATATACACATATTCAAAAATTTATCATACAGACATTTTATCTTAGATGATTTTATACAAACATTTATCTATACTAATTTATCATTGTGTTAACTTCGACATGAATATATGTCATTTAGTTTTTTTTTATTGAGATATATGTCATTTAATTTGTTTACGAAAACGCAAACATTTTGAAATTCAAATTGTAGTTATCTCGAACATTTAGTTATATTGTATTTTTTTATTAATGAATAAATTCGTATCTAATTGATAATATTATTTTTCTATAAATTTATTTAGCTGAAAGTAAGATATTTTTATAATTGAATATCATAAGATTAATTTGAACATTTAATGTAATTCCATATTAAAGACTTTAGACTTAAACTGTAAATTCTTGATTAAGTTTAAATAATCTCAAGCTAGTTAATCTAAGTGTTGTAGTTTGCGATAGATTGATAATACTTGCATTATTCAATCCTTTTAATAACGGAAGTTACAGAACCTTATGCTTGTGATTTCTTTTCTCTCGTTATTTGCTCGTGGTGTGGATGCCACTTTTCCTTCTATTTAATCTTTTTACATTATACTTCCATTATTATATAATTAAATAGTGAAATACAACTATATGTCTTAAGATATAATATATTTAGGTTAGATTCGTCATCAACTTTCACATGCACCTGAGCTAAGGAACTTTATTGACTTGGTCAGTACTACTAATCCTATGATAGAATATATTATATTCGTACCCAATCCTGATTTATGTCAAATCTAGCATTGAAGTGGACTATAATTGGAGGAACCAACTTCAAACACAATGGTTTTATTTTATAAGTATCTTATCTATTAATTTAACTAAAAAAGTTGATCAGCAAAAAAAAAAATATTATTAAACAAAAATACATATTAGAAAATATTTATTTCAATCTAAAAATATTAAATATTCTTTAGTAATTTTTAACGTAATACTGGTTAACAAAATATACTATTATTAAACCTTTGAAAATAAAGAAAGGTAGAGAAGTGTCCACATTGGATTCAAGGGTCATTAATGGTCCAAAAAGCAAAAGCAAAAGAAAAGGACTTAGTCAAAGAATCGGGAACATTAGATTAGAGCATTGACGGCGTTAACGCAACCCCTAATTCAATAGCGCTACTAACGCACGGCGTGTGTTAACTTCCGTCAGAGCAGAAGAGAAAGAAAATGAATTACTAGGATGTTCTCCTTATTAGTTCTGAGTTCTGATTATATTAAAAGAGAAAAAAAAACATACAAAAAGACTTCAAATATTTATAAAAAGATTTTTTTGTTAATTACATAAGTTTAATTAATAACACAGGAGAATGCAAAATATGAAGCAAAGATGTCATGATATAGGAACGTATTATAATATTTTATAATATATATTAAATAAAAATAATTTTACATAAGTAGAATAATCTTCATAAACGATTTATTAGAATGTTAATTAAAATATACTCCTTTACGTTTCACTAAATATTTTAATTTACTTTAAAATAATTATTACATGTGTTCTTAATAAATAATCGTAGTATTATTTTTTACGAGGTTATTTATTGTGAATTCAAAAATATAGAAAAAAATCACTAAATATATTCTATAAAATACTATAAATTATTTAAGGAGCCTAATTACACTGAAAATTAATTAAAAATATTTTTTAATATAATCCTTAAAATAATTGCCATAAAAACAAATAAATTTGTAATCGAATAAAAATATATAATTTTGTTACATATTAGCACATATTATATACTATTTTTTGTATAAATTAATTTATTTAAAGGAAATATTAAATAAATTTACGTTTTCCATTATAACCATATAAGATACCGTAAAAAAATTAGACCAAAAAAGAGTATTAATTAAGAAAATTAATAAATACAAAATTATCAAAAGTCAAAACAAGATTACATTATAAATTATAAAATTACTGTATGTTATTAAAAGAACTGTTTATTAAAAATATTATCAAAGTATAACTTTTAATATGATCATTCTAAACAAGTAAAAATATGATATATGATCATTTATAATTGAATAAAAAAATATGTAAAAATATTGTAGATGCATTTCAATCAAATTTTATTATATATTTAAATAAACAATATAAAAATTAATAATGTAAAGTAATTATATTCAATTTTTATAAATATAAAAAATAAATAATTTAAAAGATATATTTACAGTGTAAAATAAAAAAAAATTATCGTTTGCATGACTAAATAATTATTGTAGAAGTCATCAAATTTATAATGTATGATGATGATTTGTGATTAGTTAATTTATATTTGTTGGTGCATCATCAATTTCTCAAAAATAAATTATAATTATTATTTTCCAATAAATATGTTTTTTTAATGGTTTGATTAAGAAAATTGTTTCTAGAGAAATACAATTAATGTTACTATGGTTCTTAATAAAAATAAATAAATTTAAATTCACTAGGACACTATAAGAAACTACTTAGTTTGAAGAAATGCGAACACTGATTTAACTATTGGCCTTAGGAAAAGAGGCACCTGAGTCAATGCTGGTCAGAGACACACACCCCTCCCCAGCAAACTCTCACACACTCACACACAAACTCTGGCGTTTCGCCAAATCCCAAACGTTTCTCCTTTGGACACCATAAAAAGCACAGCCTCTCCAAACCTTCACCCTCTCTCTCCCTGCGCTACTGCGCCATGGACCAGCGCCACAGCCCCCAACCTCTCCCAGAGTCAGACACCCAAGGAAACGATTCTCACCCAAAAACGCAACTCACCAAGGAAACAGAACGAGTTGTGGAATCGCTGTCCGACGCCGAGTCGCGGCATGGCGAGTTACGGAGCTCCGACAAACCTTGTTCGGACTCCAATTTAGAAACCCTAGGCGCTGGTGTTACCTCTTCGGTTGAAACCCTTGCTGTGCAGCATCGGAGTGACGGTATTTATTTGGTTCAGTGTGTCTCCTTATATATATATATATATATATATATATATATATATATATATATATATATATATATATATGAAAATGAATATTTATTTTTTAAGTGAATTGTGTGTTGTTGATGTGACAGATTTGCAAGGGAGCTCTACTGCTCCGAATTCGGGTGGCAAAGCCGAAAGTAAGGTCAGAGGGCATTTGTCTTAGGATATATAATTGAATTTAATTATTTTGAATGGGATTTTAAATCTTGTTAAAGGGTTTCTATTAGCTCTGCTCTGATTAGGGGTTTTAGTATGTAGTGTGAGTGTAACCCGTTTAAAAAGTTTTGCTTAGTTTGCTTGTTCACTAGATATTTTTATCTCTGTTTTAAAGCACTTTGTGTTTTTGAGGGGAGTGTTTATTATAACTGAAATCTGAACTGCTTGAAAGGTAGATTGAAGTGTGGGTGTTCCTCTATTTTCTTTCTTTCACCTTCCTCTTTGTTTTATAGGTCTTCTAGATGATGATGGTCAGGTTAGTTTTGAATGAGTACAGATTTGGAATTAGAATGATTGCTTGCTTTTTACAATAAATCGTTCCAAATTGGGGTTTGAATTTATGAAACTTATTCTAGTCAAGACTTCTCAGGCCTCCTGATTCCACTTTTTATCCCATTAAAAAGTAGATGCTTAGAGGCTTCAACTTAAAAAAAGAGTTCAGACCTGCTGTTCAAAGTATAATGATAATGCATACCATAGAAGGAGCTTGAAACATAAAAATATATGATTGCTTGATGCTTGTCAAGATTCTTAGAATACTTTTCCTATCTCTGTGGTTTACACTTCATTTTAACATCGATATCTAATGTACTTAGGAAATGTCTATCTGATGGTGCATTTAGTACTAAAAAATCTACTGTCACAAACCAGTAGAGATAGAGGGTCCATTTGATTCACTAAATTTTAAACAACTGGACAGTGCAAAAGCATTTGTCCCATGTTTGTTTTAAATGATAATTGGAGAACAGGACTGGACAAAAGTTTACAAATTTATAACTTACTCCCACGGGACAACTTTTTGTCCAGTGGCTAATAAATAGAAATCTCTCAATTATCCTTCTCTCTCCCCTCTCACTTTCACACGTGCACACTCCACTTTGTAACAGTGATATTCGTGCGTGGTCTCTTTCACACGTTCAAGTTCCATTTATATCATGACAATAAATACAACTTGACCTTACTCAACAAATACCCAAGTGCCATGGAGGCCTGATGATTAAGCATGAAGTATCAATAGAAAAAAACTGAAAGGAGAAATTTTTTGTTGTAAAATAATTATGTGTCAATTCCGTCCAAAAATCTGATGTTTTGGAAATAAAATTAATTAGATCAGTGAAATGATGAAAAAGAAGGGGCTTTGAAGAAATGAAGCGAAAGGTGTTTGGCGGATCTCTTCAACTTTGTGTTGGAAACAGCGCTGGAGATCACAAACTGGCAAGACTCAAACTCGGGGGGGGGGGGGGGGGTGGCAAATTGGTGGATTTGCACTATGACAAGCCCACGAGGTCCAAGCTCATGCATGCTACACTTCCATCTCTTACTAGCCACTTTGAAAGTTCATATCATAAGTTGATATATAAACTAGTGAGCCATGGCTATCCTAGGCAATGGGGAACTTTGCCTTTTGTAATACCCAAAATTACAACACTTCATCCTTTTGTTTGTTCTGTTTTCTGGTGTCGTAATCTCCATGGTTGTTGAAATCTGATTTTGGTCCTGCAAATAATTTATGGAAACATAGTGAGATCAATAAAGGGCTATAGGTAGAGATCGTTGAGATCTGATTTTGATCCCGCATATTCTGATTTAATAAGTCTGTAATAATTATTATTAAAAAAGATATTTTGGTAAAAATAATGTTTATTTTATTTGTGATGTTCATTGTCCGTCAAACATAATCCTGGACAAAAAGTTGTTCTGTTACTTGATTACTTGTACTGTGTTGTACCTCAACACGTATCAAACACACCCATAAACCGAGATTCTCGAGCTTATGTCTAACTTTGAGCTTTTGGGAGAATTGATCCTTGACGTGCTATTAAAGCCTGCAGGACCAGGAGTTTGTCTGTGATGACCCATTTTTTCACAATTAAGTTGCATTTTAGTATGACTACCAGGTATGGTGGACGGTGGACCCATGTTTTGTATGGCAGGGCTTCACTCAACCAAGGGATTTTTTTGTTTTTTTGGGGGTGTGGACTTGGTCCTTGGCAAGAACCAGTAAGCTTGATTTTTGGAATTTGGCTTCCCATCCCAATTCAGCCAGGAGCATCGATGATGGGTCCAGAGTTGCATTTTGGTTTGTGTATCAATGTACAAGCATATGAACAGTTTAGATTATGCAATCTGGTATGAAAGTGCAACACAAAACTAATTTCCTTAAAATTGATAGTAAAAATTAACATCTTTTGTTCGAATTAAGCATCAGAAAGTTGCATGTTCTGTACATCCCCAATATTTTTGGCTTCTTTTGCACTAAAGTAGATCATTTCATGCTCAGGAGACAGTTGAATCTCCTGAAAAGGAAACTATTGAAAGAGGAGCAGTGCAGCCACTCCAAACTCAGACAGAAAATCGGCTTCAGGTGTCTGTGTGTTCAATTCCATTGTCTGATCTATCACCAACTTCTGTTACACAATCTTTATCAATTGTTTCTAGTCCAACCGTACAAAAACAGAAAATATCTACTCCAAAGGTCAATAACACACATGTGCCAGAAGTAGATAGGAAAAATCCTTCTGGTCGCAAAACGTTATCTGCTGTTTCTGTTGCAAGGACATCAGCATCTGACGGATACAACTGGCGGAAGTATGGTCAGAAGCAAGTGAAGAGTCCTACAGGTTCTCGAAGCTATTACAGGTGTACTCATTCAGACTGTTGTGCTAAGAAGATTGAATGCTGTGATGATTCAGGTCATGTGATAGAGATTGTTTATAAAAGTGAGCACAGTCATGATCCTCCGCGGAAGACTAATTCCATTAGGGAAAATAAGTTTCTGTCTTCCAGTGAACCTATTGTAGAAAACAGTGTACCGGAGCAGCCTGTCAGAGTTCTGAAGGATGCTGATCCATCCATTTCTTCAAAAGAATCTCTACAAGAAGCACCCTGCAGCAATGATAAGAAACGACAAAATACATCTAATATCAGTGGTAATGATAAAGTTATTTTGAAAGAGGAACATGTAAATGAGCCAGAGCCGAAAAAAAGGCAAGTTTGCATATGAACTCATACTTTATGGAAAAAAATTTAGACAATAAACCCATTTTATTGTGGCAGGCTATAATACTTAATGTTCTTTCCTTTAATTTGATAATCAGAATGAAGAAAGGTGACTTAACAGAAATGGATTCTCCAGTAAAACCTGGAAAAAAGCCCAAGTTCGTTGTACATGCAGCAGGGGATGTGGGGATATCTGGTGATGGTTACCGATGGCGCAAGTATGGGCAGAAAATGGTGAAAGGAAATCCACATCCCAGGTGCGTGCCTCTTTACTGCTTACTTTCTGTTTTCTTTTTTTTTTAATTTTTCCAGTCCTTAACATGTTTTTCATATTTTTGCCTTGACAAATTAGTATCCTTACACATTGTTGGTGAAAATCAAGTTGTAATTAGATTTAATCGGTGTCAAATTAAAAAAATAAACTGATAAAATTGTAGAATCTGATAAGAAATTACATGTTGGTTTATTTGCTTGTAAGCAGTTCAAAGACAATGATGCAATGGCAAATACATTATTTCTAGCTAGTGCCCTTTCTTTTTAACATTTGCTAGTTTTTAAAAATAATGCCCCTATATATATTATTATTAATTTCCCTTTTTCCATGGGAGTGCTAATTACTGAGTTTCATTAATAATTTCTTATTGTGTAGGTTTAAACTTGAACAAAAAACTCATAGTTGTATTTAGTGACCCAGGATAAAGGCAGTTGTATTCTGTGCATGTTTGTATTAGCCTAGTTTTTGTTTAGAATAACAGAATAAGAAAGTTGCTTAGAGATCTTTTAGATAGAAGTTATTTTTGTGGAAAATTAAGCCAAAACAAACATGGACTGAGTGTCAAATTAATAAATGAAACAGTTTCCAAAAATTATTATATCTAAAGCTGATGAATTGTGTTAAACTGAGAGTCTGTTTGGTAGAGAAGATGGAAATAGAAGGGAGATTTTTTAATTAAAGTAGAGTGTAGGAGGTGTGGGTCCCACATAATTTTCCCTCTATTTTCTCCTCTCCCATCCTATTTCTCTCCTACCAAACACACCATGAGACTTGTCTATCCCTTTCTTATGTTCCAAGAAATGCTGCATTCATCATGGTAGCATGTATTATTTAAAACTGAATTATTGGTTCTTCAAGAGAATATATATGGACTCTTGTTTATCAGTAATATCATTTCAGACTACCATATTTCTGTTGGTTCTCCGTTCGCTAAAGAAACCAAAGCTCATAATATGGAGTAATAACTAATAACTGGAATTGCTGTTATCTTCAGTGTTCAGTTGCAAGTTGTTGACAGAAAAATGTGTACATGGATAAAAGAAAACTGCATAAAGTGTCTAAATTAAAGATAACGTGAATTTGCTGATATATGTTAGAGGAGCTCTTTTGTGATCATTGGCACAAGTTTTGTTTGGAAATTGCATGTTGTTAGTCATTTACATAAATGTAGGTCTTGTTTTTAGGCGTACTGCCATATAACATAGTAAAACCAATTGTCAGAAATTCTAAATTAGTTGAATTTTATTGTATTGTTGTTGTACATCTTTTGAGTGTGGACTGTGGACTACATTATAGCAGAATTAACTTTTAGGTGGATTTTCCCCAAAATAAAATGTATTGGTGGATTTATCCAAAAAAAAAAGTAATGATTGGGTTTGTTAAAAAAAAAATAAAATTGGGAGTCTGTATTTTCCCATCTGTCATGGAATCAAACCTTTGATCACTTGTAAATAGTAAGTCAAAGTATGAGACTATGAGCCAAATACTGATTTTTTTCCCTTCATGAAGAATATCTTTAACAGCCAATCAGTCATTCTGGAAATTTTATTAACAGCTATGGTGAGATATTGGCAAAGCCTATTTATGAAGTTAGGTGTTTCTATCTGTATCTCCTATTAAGTCTGGGAATCTTACCTAACTTGGTCTGGAGTTTCAGACATTATGTATTGTGTTTTAGATGCATATTCTTCTCTCCTTGGTGCAACAAGTAATGAAAGAAGCATCTTATTTACATAGCTTAATGTATTTTCACTGGATTTTCTGTGCTCAAAATCAACAAGTGTCAGTAACTGGGACATACATGTGCATTTTATAGTCCAAAAACCATTTGGATGCAAATATTCTCTTAATTTTATTAATTTTTTTTATTTTTTAGTTTTTGCATACTTAGTTTGGGTTTGCATCATTTGCACTACGAATAACTATCGGTACATTCCTTCCAAATCAGGGAGGATGAGATTTCTTATCTTCTAAAGCAAAGATGTGTAGGTGGTGGTGTCGTCCTTTTGCTTCCTTGCTATGCTGAGAAGAGCTCTACTTTGTCTGGGCAAAATGGCAAGAACAGGTGTCCAAGTGATGAAGCAGCAATTCTGTAAAATAAAATTTGCTAGCCATTAGGGCTTGTTTGAAATTGTTTTTCTAATTTATTTTTAAAATTTGTTTTTGTCCTTGATTTCAAAACTTGCTTAGGTCCTTTTGGAATAAATTTTTCAAATAATAGACTGAAAAAATAATTTGGATGAACAATTTCTAAAGTATTTCTTTAAAAAAAAATTGTGCAGAATAACTTTGTAACGTTCATCTCCTAAAATCTTCATTACTTAGGTCCTTTTGAAATAATTTTTTAAAATAATAGACTGAAAAAATTGTTTGGATGAACAATTTCTGAAGTGTTTCTTAAAAAAGAACTGTGAAGAATAACTTTGTAACATTCATCTCCTAAAATCTTCGCCCCAGCATGCCTACAGCACTGGAACTGTGATGCTAGGCGCTGGCAGTTTGTCAGTGAGACTATGGTGGTGGTGCCATTGAAATGATGGTTGCAAGCTGGGGTGCATCCTCATGATTGAAAGTGACTGACATGAAATATAGGGTGAGTCATCATTGTTGTATGGAGAAATCCCAACCATTGAGAGCTCTGCAACTTACTCCAAGGGAAAAAAACATGTCAGCAGACATACTTGCGGAGAAGAGAAACACTCTTGGGAGAAGGA
Source organism: Glycine soja (assembly GCF_004193775.1). Taxonomy (NCBI): domain Eukaryota; kingdom Viridiplantae; phylum Streptophyta; class Magnoliopsida; order Fabales; family Fabaceae; genus Glycine; species Glycine soja. The sequence goes on from NC_041003.1 coordinate 41,028,130, forward strand.
AGAGATTATGAATGCATGTTTTTTTACGTTCCACAAGTTTACCATTTTTTATAATGATACGACAATACAAATCACTTCTTTTAAAATTAAACAAAAACAATCAGATTGTTCTGGTGTTTTCCTTAGGAACAAGGAGCTAGTTTTAAAATATCCAAATAAAAGAAGTCAAACTTATTTTTCTGCTTGTTATTAGTTTTTTTCTGAAACAGTAACCAAACAGCTGCCCCCCTCCCCCCTCTTCTATATGGGATGTTGGCCTCCCCGTTTTTTGTTTTTTTTTAGTTTGGCCGTTGAAATTGTAATATATTTCTTTTCTTCTGATCAACTCATGAATTTTTCAGGAACTACTACAGATGCACTTCTGCTGGATGTCCTGTCAGAAAGCACATTGAGACCGCAGTAGATAACTCAGATGCCGTCATCATAACATACAAGGGTGTACATGACCATGACATGCCAGTCCCCAAGAAACGACATGGGCCACCAAGTGCTCCTCTTGTGGCTGCTGCAGCACCTGCCTCCATGAACAGTTTGCAGGTGAAGAAACCTGACTCCCCACAAAACAAGAAAATTTCTACTCAATGGTCAGTGGACACCGAAGGAGAACTGACCGGGGAAGCGCTAGAGCTTGGAGGTGAGAAAGCAATGGAGTCAGCTCGAACACTTCTGAGCATAGGTTTTGAAATTAAGCCTTGCTAAATTAATTGGCAGGTCTCTTGTAATTTCATTGCTCCCCATGTTTATCCTTTCTTGTTATTGTTTTTCTTCCCCCACGTAGGTTTGTAGTGGAACAGTTCGTGTGTATTTGCTAGTACACCGGTTCAACTTGTCTGAAACAGTTTGCTAGTAGTGGAACAGATATAGAATTGATTGGCATCATTTTATTCTCACGGTCATGGAGGCTAGCACGGCATTTTGGCATTATCATTTCCAGTTTTCCTACTCAAAAGTCTCAAATGATTCCATACAATGATTATGTCAGCAAATTACCCATACATGTTGGTCAATTCAACAAAGTGGGTGTTGCTAGGCAAAAAATTCACGCAATTTTGGGCGAGATTGATATGGTTATGTAAAATTCTTCTTGAAGTGATGATTTTAAGATTCTAATCATTGATATGATGAATAAAAGATTAAAATATATTTTTATCCTTTTAAATATATTAAATTTCAGTTTCAGTCCACGTGAAAAGATTTCATTGTTTTTTCTTTCTCACAAGATTATAATGTTATAATTTTTTGTTTAGAGCTAGGATTGGAGTGGATGAATCCGATGTTTCATGTCTGTCCACTAGAAAATTGGACATGTGAAGTTCCATATTAATTTTTTTCTTTTTTCTTTCTCTTTCTCCCGCACCTCCCACACCTCCACCATCAGCCAGATCGGAACCTCCTCGGCGAACACCCACCTCCGACACCACCAAACCAGCCAGATCCGCCCAATAAACATCATCTTTGTCCAGATGCTACCCAAAACTGTAAAAATTCTTGAGGGTTTCCTAGACTATCAATTATAGAAAACCAACCGGATCTTGAAATTTATGGTTCTCACAAAACAATCAATAAAGAATAATAGATAATTATGTGTACCTTTCTCCATAGGATATTCTCTCTGGTGCACTTTGATTTCCTTGAAAATAAGAGAAATAGGATTTCACTTCCTTTGGCCTTTCTTTTATGTCTCTCTCCGTTCGTGATGGCTATGGGTGAGAAAAGAGCACTTTCTGGTCAGGAAGGGGACCTTATTTCACATTAGTGGGTATTAAGCCCCTTTTATAACCACTACTCCCATCAAGTAGCAGTTAATCTAGAAACTTCTCCTATTAAGCCCAATTACAATTTAGCCTTTAATTGTTAATTATTTATTTATTAGTCCCTACTAAGTCATATGCCTCTCACATGAGACATTAATTCTAACATTCTCCCACTTGGCTCATGTGACATTAATAAACATTATGGACTAAATAAATAAATAGATTAACTAACATAATGCGCATTAAAAATTGACTAAATTGTTTTACACATTGGGTACATCATAATTTCATGATTAAGAATAGGAACCAATTCGAGTCATGGCGGTTGTACATCATCTAATCGACATAGTCCCTTCCATGTACTACAAATTAGTCTTCTCCTTAATATGACCATTAGTTAGGAGTGCATAATTGGTCCAACATAATGTCTTCATTCAAGACAAAACCTGTTAACATTACTTTAACACAAACATGCATGCAAACATAGAGAACAGGTAATCAGAAACATATCATAATTGAGCTCAGAGTGTCAGCAAAATTACATAAGGTAAATTACACTTAATGATCATCAATAACAATAATGCCCATACTTTCAACATGTTCTATAAATGTCTTGGGCGGTAATCCCTTTGTCAAAGGGTCAGCTATCATAAGCTTTGTGTTAATATGTTCTATTGACACTCTTTGTTTCTGAACTTCTTCTTTCACGGCAAAGTACTTCAATTCCATATGCTTAGCACCCGTAGAGTACTTGTCGTTCTTAGAAAAGAATACTGCTGCAGAGTTATCACAATACATTTTCAGCGGCCTAGCAATACTGTCGACAATTCCAAGCCCTGAAATAAAGTTCCGCAGCCAATTAGCCTGAATTGTAGCCTCAAAACATGCTACAAATTCAGCTTCCATGGTGGATGCAGCAACAACTGATTGTTTTGCACTCTTCCATGATATTGCTCCTCCGGCTAAGAGAAATACAAAGCCAAGAGTGGATTTTCTTGTATCCACACATCCAGCAAAGTCTGAGTCTGAATATCCAATCACCTCTAGGTGATCAGACCTCTTATATGTAAGCATGTGGTCTTTTGTTCCCTGTAAGTATCTCAGAACTTTCTTTGCAGCTTTCCAATGTTCCATTCCTGGATTACTTTGATATCTTCCCAACATTCCGGTTGCAAAGCTTATATCTGGTCGAGTGCAGGTCTGAGCATACATAATACTCCCAACAACTGATGCATACGGAATTGCTTCCATTTGCTTCCGTTCCAGATCATTTTTAGGACATTGTGCGAGACTAAATTTGTCTCCTTTCTGAATTGAAACGGGAGATGCTGAGCACTTTTCCATCCTAAATCTCTCTAGTACTTTATTGATATATGCCTTTTGAGACAAGCCTAACAATCCTTGTGATCTATTTCGGAATATTTCTATCCCTATCACATAGCTTGTCTCACCCATATCCTTCATTTCAAAGTTACTAGAAAGAAACTTCTTAGTCTCATGAAGAAGACCAAGATCATTAGTTGCAAGCAATATATCATCAACATACAGGACTAGAAACATAACCTTACTCCCACTGACCTTCAGATATACACACCGATCAACAGTGTTTTCCTTAAATCCAAAGGAAACAATGGTATCATTAAATTTCAAATACCATTGGCGGGAAGCTTGCTTAAGACCGTATATTGATTTCTTTAATTTGCACACCATGTGTTCCTTCCCTTCAACTGAGAATCCCATTGGTTGGTCCATATAAACATCCTCCTCTAAATCTCCATTCAAAAAGGCAGTTTTCACATCCATCTGATGTAGCTCCAAGTCATAATGGGCTACTAATGCCATGATAATCCTGAAAGAATCCTTTCGTGAGACTGGTGAAAACGTCTCTTTATAATCAATGCCATCTTTCTGAGTAAATCCCTTAGCAACAAGTCTAGCCTTGTAACGTTCAAGGTTGCCATGAGAGTCACGTTTAGTCTTGAAGACCCACTTACAACCAACTCTCTTACAACCCTTTGGTAATTCTACAAGGTCCCAAACATAAATATGTTCCATGGAATCTATCTCTTCTTTCATGGCATTTAACCACTTCTCAGAATTATCACAACTTATAGCTTGTGAAAATGAAACTGGATCATTATCATTAATGCTTAAGTTTGTTTCTGTTTCATGTAAGTATACCACATAGTCATTCGAAATAGCTGGTCTTCTTTCTCTTTGAGACTTCCTTAATGCTACTTCCTGTGGTTCTTCCATAATGGGTTCATTATGTATCATGGGCTCATCATTGTGTTGTACTTCTTCATTATTGTTTGTAGCAGTAACTGAAGTAGTAATCACCTTACTGCTAGAGGCAAAAGCTAAAGGGACTTGCACTCTAACTTCTTTAATTTCCACTTCTCGTGGAACTGTACTCCCACTGATTTCACCGTTTTCAATGAACCTTGCATTTCCAGTTTCGACAATTCTCGTACTATGATTAGGACAATAAAACATATACCCCTTTGACTTTTCTGGATAACCAATGAAATATCCACTGATTGTTCTTGCATCCAATTTTCTTTCTTGCGGATTGTAAATTCTTATTTCTGCCTGGCAACCCCAAACGTGCAGGTGCCTCATACTAGGTGTCCTATTTGTCCACAGTTCAAAAGGTGTCTTTGGAACTGCCTTACTAGGAACCCTATTTAACAAATACATGGCAGTTTTCAAAGCATACATCCACAAAGATACGGGCAAGGTTGAATTGATTAACATACTCCTAACCATATCCATTAAAGTTCTGTTACGCCTTTCTGATACACCATTTTGTTGTGGCGTACCAGGCATTGTGTATTGCGCACAAATGCCTCGTTTTTGAAGGAGCTTAGCAAATGGACATGGATGTTGCCCAGTTTCATCATATCTTCCGTAATACTCACCACCTCTATCAGATCTAATAATTTTCACCTTTCTGTCTAATTGTCTTTCTACTTCATTCAAGTAAATTTCCAAAGCATTCACTGCCTGAGATTTCTCATGCAGTAAGTAGACATAACCATAACGTGAATAATCATCAATAAAGGTGATAAAGTATCTTTCCCTTCCGAAAGAACTAATATCAAAAGGTCCACAAATATCTGTATGCACAATTTCAAGAAGCTGAGTGCTTCTTGTGGCTCCTTTCTTTGTGTGTTTTGTTTGTTTTCCCTTGATACAATCCACACAAATATTTAGATCCGTAAAATCTAGATCAGGAAGAATTTCATTCTTTATTAATCTTTCTATCCTCTCTCTAGAAATGTGACCTAAACGTTTATGCCACAAGAAAGCAGATCGTTCATTCACTAAACTACGTTTAGTGCCAACATTATGATGCAGAGTTAAAACGGTTTCAACATACAAACCATCCAATTTCAATTTATATAAACCATCACAAAGAACACCAGTACCAATGAGATGATTATACTTAAATAAACTGAAACATCCATTACCAAAATTAAAAGAGTATCCAGTAATATCAAGTTTAGATAATGAAACCAAATTCCTAGATAAACTAGGTACATAAAGAGTTTCCAGTAAATCTAAATGATGTCCAGTGTCGAGTTTTAAACGATAAGTCCCGACCGCTTCCACTGGAGCTTTCACTCTATTCCCCATGAAAACAAACTTCTCATTTGGGCTTATGGTCTGGATTGTAAGGAATCCCTGCATAGTATTAGAAACATGAGTTGTACATCCAGAATCAATCCACCATGTATTATGGGGAACTTCAGTTAAGTTTGATTCAAAACATACAAGAGCATTGAGCTCACCTTTCTTTTCGAACCAAGACTTACGCTTTGGGCAATCTTTCTGGAAGTGTCCAGATTTTCCACAAAAATGACAATTATTGTTCTTTGATGCTTTCTTCTGGATTTGCACAGGACCGTCCTTGATCTTTAATGGTCCTTTGCCTTTATCATGTTTCTTTACAAATTTTTTTCCAGCTCCTTGATTCCCTCGGTGGCTTACATAATGGATTGAGTGACTTCCTTGATTCTTAAGCCTCGTTTCTTCCTGAACTAACATACTGTGCAATTCATGCACATTCCATTTATCTTTCATGGTATTATAGCTCATTTGAAACGGGCCATACTCAGACGGTAATGAGTTTAGAATAAACTGAACAAGGAAGTTCTCATTCACAGCCATTCCCAAGGTCTTAAGTCTTGCTGCAATGTTTATCATCTCAATGACATGTTCATGCATAGTACGTGAACCATCAAACTTCATGGTGGTTAGTGTACTCATTAATGTCCCAGCAAGAGACTTATCAGCTGTTTGAGAGCGCTCTCCCACTAACCCCATAAACTCTTTAGCACTATCGGTTTTAGGGAGAGCTGTCTTAATACTGTTTGCAACAGTCATTCTCATGAACATTAGGCTGAGTCTGTTAGATCTTTCCCAAGCTTTATAATGAGCTTTCTGTTCATTGCTACTAGCATCAGTAATAGTAGCAGGCTTCTCTTCCAATATAGCAAGGTCAAGATCCAAAACACCGAGATGAAATTGGACTTGCTCATTCCAATCAGAGAAGTTAAGCCCATTAAAAATTGGTACAGATGATACATGAGAATTCAATGAGTTGGGAACAGGTACTGCATAATAAAACTTCACATAAGCATTTTGGTACATGAAACACAAGTCATACATATAATTTACTCAGATAAAAATCAATGTATATTGATGTTCTCCTTTGGGTGACACACCAACACACAACATACAAACATGATGATGCTAATAAAATTTTAACATTATTTGACAATTAAATATGCACCAATTAGTAGTATCTATTTCCTTTGGGTATATAAATAAAACTAATGATACACACAAATCGCCTACAATAATATTCATTAATTATAAGAACAACTAATCAACCTTTGGGCGATCCATAAATGCCTTATAACAATGAATTTCAATTACCCATAAGCCAACAATCATATAATTTAACATCCATTATTCTATGAGTAATTGAAATAATTATTAATTTGGAATTAAATAACCTTACAAATTTGGTCACTTTGGTGACTAACAAATTTAACATACATTTAATTCCAACCAAATATATATGACCTGCACATACTTATTGCTATTAACAATTCATAGCCATTCCATTAATTTCATTCTAGGCCATAAAATAATATTTGCATTTATTTGTGTTTTACATTCTAACACGTTCAAGCAAATATATAGTATATACATATATTTTACTGCTACCAATAATTGTAAAACATTCACATTAATTTAATTATAGAACATAAACTTTCAATCCTTTAATCATGTTTAATGATCATTTTTTGAGAGAAAAAAAAAATAGGCAAGTGGGATTGTAAATAGCAGAAAGGGGTTTGCAAATAGAAATTCGAAAAGGAATCCAAACCCAACGTACATAGCAGCACCACTTTTCACAAAACTAAAATTAGCACGTACATGGCAGCAGCATTTTTCACAAAACTGAAATTAGCACGTACCTACGTGCAGCTTTTGAAAAAGGATAATATTTGCATTTTCCAAAACGTAATTGGAATTAAAACTTTCTATAAAGTGGTACGTAATTGCCCAATTTTATTATTATTATAATATATGATTGTCATCTTTGATCTTAAATAAAAGGCACGAATTTGCAGTTCGTGATTAAAGTGTCACTTTTGGCTTTCTTTCCCAAAATATAATTTCCAAAAATTCTATCACTTTCATGGCTTTCCTTCTCATGAAATTTTATATATCTAGAATTTCATACTTTGCAGCGGAAAATATAATTAACACGAAAGGCACGTTATCAAAACATGTAATTGAAAATACATGTAACATAAATTAAAAATCCCTAAATTTCATAATTAGGGTTTATGCATAATTGGGAGAAATTAAATCATTCTTGGAGAATCATAAATTTCATAACACATGCTCTGATACCACATGTAAAAAATTCTTGAGGGTTTTCTAGACTATCAATTATAGAAAACCAACCGGATCTTGAAATTTATGGTTCTCACAAAACAATCAATAAAGAATAATAGATAATTATGTGTACCTTTCTCCATAGGATCTTCTCTCTGGTGCACTTTGATTTCCTTGAAAATGAGAGAAATAGGATTTCACTTCCTTTGGCCTTTCTTTTATGTCTCTCTCCGTTCGTGATGGCTATGGGTGAGAAAAGAGCACTTTCTGGTCAGGGGACTTTATTTCACATTAGTGGGTATTAAGCCCCTTTTATAACCACTACTCCCATCAAGTAGCAGTTAATCTAGAAACTTCTCCTATTAAGCCCAATTACAATTTAGCCCTTAATTGTTAATTATTTATTTATTAGTCCCTACTAAGTCATATGCCTCTCACATGAGACATTAATTCTAACAAAAACACCCAAATCCGAGCCTCCACCAAACACGGCGTGCCACCTTCGCGTCCCCTCTTCCATGGGTGATTCGCTTCTGCCGCCACCAACCACGGCTACCACGCCTACAAGACCCCCTTCCCCGAGATTTTCTAGCACAATTTCGATCTCGGTGGTGGAATCGACCTCGTCCAAATCTTCCTCTTCTTCCATGGCTTCCTTTCCTCCCTTCCCTCTTCTATAACATCTGTCTCCGAAAATGAGTTGTCACATAACGGAAGCCTTAGCGAACCTCCCAACAAGGCGTCTTCTCCGCCACCTCAAGAGTAATTTCTTCTTCTCTGGATTTAGTTTTGGTTAGCTTAATTGTTTTAATTGGCGAATATGTTTTTTTTTCTTTTCCCTTTGCATCCAATTAGAAAGATGTGGTCAATTGGAAAAGTTCTGTCGTGGGTTGTAATTTTGGCTAATTGGATTAAAGTTTTTTAATGGATGTGTTGGTGGGTTATTGTATCAGTGTTTTGGTTTAATTGTGTTTATTAATTGAATTATCTGCTGGAGCAACTAGATGAACCAAGTAAAGGTGCATATGGTACACGTAGGAATGAGGCCTTGTGGAATCAGATTGTCAAACCTCCTGATATTTCTTTTGATGCAGTTACGAACTACCACTCCCAATGGCAAGCAGCACGCACAACAACAGGCTCGAACCAAACACCACCAGCACTAGACCAAGTTATAAAATGGAGTCCTCCACCTCAAAACTACATCAAGTGCAATCTCAATGCGGCAGGGATCACGGACTGACCATAGAACCATATTAGCTATCCGCTCTTTAGGTTGGACAGTAAGGGTGGGAGAAGGGCAATCACGCCTTCTTAAAAACCAGTATTCTTAAGAGCAAAGAGTCGGGCGAAAAAAAAGGGACAGGGAAGATCCTTTGACACCACAAGAATCCTTAGTTAGAACGGGATTCCAACTCAGCACCTTTTTGAGATTTTGAGAAGAGCAACTCTTTGGAGATTACAATACAATGAAAGTTGCGAGTTGTGTTGGGGGGAGTTATTCTCTAATTTGGTCTTGGAGTCTGTTTCCGGGATAGCCTGGAGAGTTTGTAGCAGCAAAGACAACTTGATTTTACGGCATTCCATCAGTTTTAGAAGCATAAACGTGGACACTATATCAAGCAATTCAGTCATCCATTCAATTGCAACTCAACAATGTGATTTTTGAAATAGACTCAAAGATGATAGCAGACAATTTAAATAAACAGATTTCATCTCATGCTTATTTATCAGAAGCATCTCTCATAAGAAAAAAGTTGTGATAGTTTAAAATTGATTCCAAACTCAAGTGTGAGTTTTGTAAGACGGCAAACTAATCATGTTGCTGACACTTTAGCCGGAGTTCACGATTTCATGCTGGCAGACAGTTCTTTGATACCATTCCCACTTGTATTCATGTTTTACTCATGAATGAAATACCATAACTTAATGTTTCTTCAAAAATAAAAATTGAATTATCTAGGTTTGATGGGGAGAAAGGACAATTAAGAAGCTTAGTTGTTGAAGGCCCTAACTAGATCATGATTCCAATGGTTTGCTCTTTGGAATCATGACTTACAAGGTTTGCAGCAGTGTTGTGAAAATCTATCTCATCGAGGCATTGGATTAGATGTCAAATATGTGGGTCATTTATGGGTATCGCTAATCTATATTTCAATATTACATAAGTATTTATTATTATAATTTATTTTGTTGGATATTATCATTGAATCATTAAGAAAATTCTTGTTATCTTTTATGATTAAGTACAAAAATTATCAAATGGTCATCAGTAAGTATGATGAAGATGTATAAAATACATAAATATTAAATCATATCAAAATAATAACTATTAGTTATTATATATTTTTATCAAGATCAAAATAATATTATATGAGCATATTATACGCTAGTATTCAATAATTGGATATTAATAGTTTAACATATTTTAGGAATTGTAGAAAAATATGTAAAAAAAAGTAATTGAAAAAAAAATTAAAAAATGATCGATTGGGTCAAACCGGACCAATTCAATTTGGGTCATCGCTTTTTGTCAAACTCAATCAGATCAAACTAAGTTAATTTGAGTCAATCGCATTTCTGGTCCAATGGTTTAATCAAATCAGCCAGACCACCAATTCTTTGTCAAATTGATTCAACCGGTCATCGGTCCAATTTTTGCAACTATGATTTGTAGGATTTTGTTGCAACAATCTCTTTCTTTTCATTGGTTTATTTCTTGTATTATGGTTGGTGATTCTTTTTTATTGAATCTTTGATTGAAATGTGATTTTTGAATTAGGGGGTGAAGGTTCATTGTGAGATTTTTATGTAGATTCATTTTAGGGAAGATGGGTTTTTATTTTCGATTTGGCTGATTGGATTTTAGAATCTAATTCTTGTATTTTTTATGCAATCTATGAGGATTTTTAATCGTCACAAATTATATTCTTGTATTTTTATTTTTTGTCATGATTTGTGACGATTTTTAGTTGCTACAAATTGTATTTAAATTTTAAAATAAAAAAGAATGACACATAGGTTCAGACATAACTAAACCTAGTTTCGAAAAAAAATAACACATTATAATTTTTTGGAGACGAAAAGTGGAATTTTCTTTTTTTGCAAAGACCAAAATCAAACTTCGATATATTTACATAAACAAAAACCACATTTTAGTCTAAATAAAAAAAACAATTAGCAACACACTCATTTAATATACTACTCTTTATAATTAGTTAAAATTTATTGAAAATAATAAATGAGTGACACTAATTAAATAAAATGTAAAACTTATAAAATTTTGTAATTTTTAATAAATAAGTATTTGAAAGAGTGTGTTGTTAGATTTTTGAGATTTATCTGATACGATCAATTAGTGTGTTTTCTTCATATACTTGTGGTAAAAGATTTTGTTGACCAAGAAGAACGAGAAATGGTTTAAATCTGGATGGTTACTTAGATGCGCTTAAATTATAGCTTGTAAACTATGGTTTAGCCTAACGAGAAAATGTTACTTAAATTATGGTTTGGAATTTAAAATTACGCTCAATTTTGACTTAAATGTGTTTTTGCTAAACATGCTATTTGTAAATGAAAAATAGTTTCCAGTCTCCAAAATATGGTTCAGGGCATTTGAATTACAATCTAAACTTGCACTCAACCCCTTAAGCTTTCCTCATCCAATCTAATCTTTCTACATTCGCACAAGTCCTATTTCATCTACTGAACTTAGAAAATCAGCTTGCCGAAATTGTATTTTATTACTAGTTTTTTTAGTCTCTACTTGCAAAGCAAACTATACTTACTTTTTCTTTAATGTTTTGGTGAATATTGTGGTTGATTGTCCTTGTAGTTGGTATATGGTGGTTGATAATACAAAAGTCGGTTACTGCATATGATATTGCTTATAAATTATACAGGTATCTACAGTGAAATTACAACTAATTTGACTTGGAAAGACTAAACATAAAAGTAAGACTTGTGATTGTTTTCTCTATTCACATTTCCTTTACTTGGAGTGTCAACAAACACATTCTGCATATAGTAAATGATTTATGGAGTTACCTCCTTCTAATTTTGATGGGAAAAAATCAACTTGATTTAAGGTTGAAGTTATGTTTTTCTTAATTGCAAATAGTAAAAGAGGATAAGTTTGAGATATAAATACTCGCCACTAATCTAACAAGATTGATTTAAGTCTCAACTTTCACAAAAGAGAAAAAATTGAAGTGCAGTTCACAGAATTTGTATTCCACCGGACAATAAATTTTCCATTTGTAATATTAGACCGTTGGATTGTGCTTAAATTTGGCGAGCTTGGTGTATATTACCATTACTAGACCTAATATTGCTTATATTGTGCATGTAATTAGTCAGTTTATTGATTCTTCTACTACAATTCATTGGGCCATTGTTCTTTGTATCCTTGGCTATCTATCTTTTGGGCACTCAACTTCAAAGCTTTCTGTTTTTCTCATCTTCCTTGGAATTGCGTGCTTATACTAATGTAGATTGGGGGTGTTGATTCCATTCATCCTAAGTCTACCACAAAGCTTTGCATGCTTTGGGAGGATTATCTTATTTATGGCAAGAGTAAGAAGCAAATAATTATATTTAGATCTTTTACAGAAGTTGAGTACTGAATCATGACATCTACTATTGTAAAAATAATTTTGATAAGATGATTATTTGAATATACGAATGTTTCACTCTTTACACTAATTCATATGTATTGTGATAATATAAGTGTCATACAAATCATCCTTATGGATACACAAAACATATTGAGATTGATTGTCAAATTACTTTCTTCAAAGGACCATTACTTTACCTTTTGTTTCTTTTTCTATGCAAATTGTTGATTTGTTTACAAAATTACATTCTATTGATTATTTCCATTTCTTAACCACTAAACTTTTGATGCTTCCTATTGATGCATGCATCTTGAGTTAGAGGAAATATGTTAAATAAAATATATTTTTGTTATTTCACTTGTTTATAAGGATAGTTCAATCTTATTATTTGTTAGTTTTATATTTCTCTCTCTTTTCACTCCTATACTTGCATTTTGATGAATAGAATTGAACATCTTCCTCTCTCATTTGCACTCTATTCTTCTTCCTTTTTGTCTAAATATTTGCATTGTTAAAAATAATCTTAAAATATAAAAGGTCGAAAAGTGTAACTATTTTTGTTCCGTGCTTACTGATATGCTAAACAAAAAATTCGAATAAAAGGGTTTTTAGTTTTTACAACCAACAATGACACAAACAATTATTTAAACAATAAAAAAGAAAAAAAATCGTCATTTCTTCTTGTTTAAACAATAAAAAAGAAAAAACATAATATTTCTTTCTATGTATACCTTTGTTTTTTTTTCCTATCGTTACACTTATCTTATTTTCTTATGAGGAATTTTTGTTGTAATTTAAAATAGTTACCTAGTTAACTCAAACAATCAAGGATTCGTATGAAAAGAAAACTCTAACTTAGTTCATTCAACTCAAAATTATTAACCCATAACTTGTTCCTAATGAGCCAAGTAATCCAGAATTAACATTCCTAAACCTTAATCCTTTGTAACCGACAAAATAAAAGTACAAAAATTGAATTTGATGGTTAACTATAACTTTTAAAACTCATTATTCTTGATATTTTTAACCTCGTGTTATTCTTGATATAAATACTAACGAGGTAATAATCTTAGAAATAATATTTCTCTCTCATTTTTTAGCTCGAAATATTCCTCAACCAAGAATTGGGACTACTTCTTCTGATATCTTAAAATACTAAAATTTATAAGAGATCCGCTTTTTCTAACAAATGTTTTCCATATGCATGATCTTGAAACCCAACCATTATATATATGTTTTACATGTGCATGAACTTTAAATTCAATCCTTAATGGTGCAAAAATTCATATACTAATCTCTTAAAGATACTAAAATTTATATGAGATCAATTTCTTCTAATAGATGTTTTACACATGCATGAACTTGAAATACAACCCTTAATTATATACTTAAGAGATGAAGTTATCTGTGAATCATTTTTTAATCCATATTTTTATTAGATTATCTTATCATTAACTGTTCTCTAAACTACTCACTACACTTATTATTTTTTTAGACTCTAATATCAAATTAATTATATTAAATTATTAAAAAAATGATTAAAAACTAAAATTTAATATTTTACAAAAAAAAAGTTTGAAAAGTGGTATGTCTCTCTTCCCACTGGTTAGAAATATAAAAAAAAGTTGATAAAAGATTTTTACATTTAAAAAGCTATTTCACATTTATTTAAAATATTTAATATAGTGATTTTTTTATTCTTACCACTTTTATACTTTTTAATATTAAAAAAATATTGCTAACCTAATTAGTTAGAGTCAATAAATGAATCTATTTGAAAGAATAAAATACAGTACCATATTTTTTTAATTCTAACCAGACTTGACTTTAAATAATTTCGTTTTCTAAAGGACTTGCGTCACTTACTCAAGAGGCGTTCTTTCTTTCTCTTCTCATTCTCTCACTTCATCTCATCTCCTACATTTTTTTTGTATCATCGTTTGTTTTGATCAAATCTCTCTCTCTCTCTCTCTCTCTCTCTCTCTCTCTCTCTCTCCAATCTTCAACGTTTCTGTTATTCTCATTCCCAAACCTAACCCCTTTTCCCGGAAAATTTCTTTGCTATTTTTCTGGGAAAGAAAAAAAAAAGGAAAGAAAATAAAAGAAGCATGAATTCAGCTGAGGAATGCGTGTAAGCGAGGTTGCAGTGCTGAGAGCAACCTCCTTCTCCATAATGCAGAATGCAATTTCAACATTTGGAGACTCTTTCAGCCTCATTTCCAAACCCTCAACTCTGACACAGTGCAACTAAGCTTAAACCCTAGCTTTGCTCAAAAGGGTCAACAACTTGATCCTGTTGTGTCAGCAGCTCCCATCCCCAGCTTCAACCTTTCTGGGTTTTGAGCTTATTTGGGAATCTGGGTCTCAGAGAGAATGCCGTTTTGGTGTCCCAATGCCTCTCAAATTGCAGGCTTTGGACGTGGTTTAAGTGATACCGAGTTCAGTGCATATTTGAGGTGAAAATTTGAGATCTGTTTAGAAACCCACATCACTGCACACCAGGTGTTCGCCAAAAGTTTCGCAATGGTCAAGTTTTCTTTTGTATCTTAAGCTTCCAAGAGTGGTGTTTCTGTGAGTTTTCTTTCTGGGTAGTTGATGGATAGTTAGAAGAAAAAAAGACACAATTCTCTGAAGGGGCAACTGGTGAAGTAACAAACAAAAAAGGAAATTGAACCAAAAAAATTGTGTTAATGTCAGGTCCCAGATTGAGGTCTATGAATGTTGGTGACTCAGAGGCTGCAAGGCCTGTGTTTGGACCAGCTGGGAACAAGACGGGGCCATTGAGTTCTCGGAAACCAGCTTCAAAGCCACTGAGGAAAGCTGAGAAATTGTACAACGAGGCCAAAGAGAAGAAGTCCTATGAAGTGTCTACGGTTGTTGCTTCTCCTCAGTCATATTCTGCGAGTGTTCTGCGCCGGCACGAGCAGTTGCTGCATTGTAATTTGTCTCTCAATGCTTCGTGTTCGTCTGATGCATCCACTGACTCGTTTCATAGCCGGGCTTCTACCGGAAGATTGACTCGGTCTAATAGCTTGGGGTGTACAAGGAAGCGCTCTGTGTCAAAGCCTAGAAGTGTTGCTTCTGATGGTGTGTTGGAATCTCCTCCTCATGGCTCACAATCCAAGAAGAGGTGTGCTTGGATCACTCCCAATACTGGTTCGTGTTCTTCTCCATCTTCTTTCACTTTCTCCTAATTTATACTTAGAAGACTTGTTATGCTGTGATGTAAGTTGGTTTTACTATAAGCCTTTTGAGTTTTGACAGATAGTTTCTGTTGTCTGGTCTTGTTGGTGCTCATATTGATGTAGTTGAATTGTGTGATTCTCACTTGGTTTCAGTATGTATTTCAGTTCTTGAAGTTTGAGATTTTCCTACTATAAAAATTGATTGTATAGCTCCGTTTAATGTCATTGTATTCTTTCAGATATAAATTAATGTGAAATGAGAGTGAAGGCGGCTTTGTCAATTTAAGATATTTGAGTTCTTTTCATTTGCTTGAAATGTAATACAACATGCATGTGTTTGTATTTGAAGCCAGTGTAATAGAACATGCAACGAATATATGGTGTTTTTTTTGGGTGAATTTTAGTTGATATTTTTCAACTATTAAAGTCAAAATCGGGAATCCTAAGTGAATGTATGGTATGAACCAGATATAGGTTGATAGTGGTGAAGATGAATGTACGCAAGCCACACCTTTCTTGGAAATTCATCTATAATTCTTGTTTTGAGTTTTAAGTTCTGAACTAAATTGGCTTTTTTCAAAGTTCTATTTCCTAACTAAGTTTACCTATCAATATTATTAGAACCATGTTATGCTACCTTCCATGACAAAGAATGGGGAGTTCCAGTACACGATGACAAGTAAGTGATCCACAAAAGTTAATCTTGTTATAATGGCTGGAAAAGGAATATGTCTTTTGCTGTTATATTTTGCTTGACACTCTTTATCTTGTGTAGGAAACTATTTGAGCTTCTTGTTCTTTCTAGTGCACTGTCTGAACTCACTTGGCCAGCTATTCTAAGCAAGAGGCACATTTTAGGGTATTACCTCTATAGATTTCTAAATTTATTTATTTTTTAGAATTATTATCCATTCGTAGCCTCAAACTCGTACCAGTTGGCTGCTACCTCTGCTGTAGTCCATTATTTGCTTTGACTGTTCACATTATTTTTGTTAACAAAGTTCATTGCAGGGAAGTTTTTGCGGACTTTGATCCAGTTGCTATCTCAAAATTTAATGAGAAAAAGATAATGGCACCGGGATCCACTGCAAGCTCCTTACTTTCTGACCTTAAATTGCGTGCTATAATCGAGAATGCACGTCAAATATCAAAGGTATATTAGTTTTCTCATGACTTTTGCTACCTTCATTATGGAATATGCAAACTCTTTGGTTGATCATCATTACTTGTTGATTGTTGGACCATTCAAAGACAAGATTACAGCCTTGGTGTTATTTCACTGTCATATCCTAAATTCATTGTTCTGTATTGGGTGTCCCTGGATTTAATAACATGTCCAGGGAACAACTGATCTAGGTGGTACTTCGTACTTCCTTATTGCTGATCTATGAATTAAGAGGAATATTGGGGTCCCTTTGTGTTTATCCTTATTAGGATATGCTAGTTAGGAAAATAATCATATACCTAATATTTTTCAAGTTTGGAAGCCTTTATTTTTTAAAAATTAATAGCTTTATTTTCTGCCTTGATCTTTGGGGGAAATACCTAAAAAGAAAATCAAGTCTGACATTTTGTTCAAACTGCATCAGTATTTGACAAAATAGGGAGACACTTGAACATAAATGCCAGATTTAAAAACAATTGGGGCAAACAGGATATTTCAATTTTGTTTTGATAATTAACACATTTTATTCTCTTTTTAAAAAAGATTGGAGTTGCCTTGGGATCTGTTGAGTTTTCTTCAAAATCAATTAAAGAACTTTATATTTTCTTCCCATTTTCCCCCCACATTGATCGATTGAATGACTTCAAATTGGTGTTTAATGGTCATTTGGTCAGGTAGGTTAGGTAATAAAGGTAATTGGGTTGTGGTCCTGACCCTTATTCAATTTGTATGACCCCATATGGGACAAACCATGATAGTAATCCGCTGTACAGCCTGAGCTTCTTTTATTCTAATTTGCAACGATGATATGCAACCTAATTATTTTTATTCTTTAACCAGCCAGCATGCTTAGCTGGTATGTCCCAAGTCACCTATCAGTCTTGATACTTTTCCAAACATAAAACACTACAATACCCTTTTTTCACTGAACTGCCATAATTGCAGTTTGCACAATTTGCACCATGGTTATGATTACCATTGCAACTAACTTTTTGCAGGTTTTACTGATGCCAGGTCATAGAAGAGTTTGGGTCATTTGACAAGTATATTTGGAGTTTTGTGAACCATAAGCCTATAATTAGCAGATTCCGATATCCTCGACAGGTTCCTGTAAAAACACCAAAAGCTGATGTTATTAGCAAAGACCTGGTGAGAAGAGGTTTCCGAGGCGTGGGCCCTACAGTCATATACTCCTTCATGCAGGTTGTGGGGTTAACAAATGACCACCTCATCAGTTGCTTCAGATTCCAAGATTGTATGGCTGTTGCAGAAGGGAAGGAAGAGAATGCCGTCAAGGATGATGCTCAACAAAAGGAGGGTGATCATGTGGAGTCTGATCTGTCCATTGCCATCGACAATTTGAGTTTATCCTCAGAGTGAATGACTGATGACTCAACAATTGTCTTGGCTGATATAGATCCTGGCTCTATTTGCAGTTCATCTAGTAGACCAATTCATACTACTTAGGCCTTAGATTGAGTCATGATGGAGGAGAACTTGTGTACCCATCTCATGAAATCCCGGAAACTGAAAGCATAGTTAGTTGAATTAAATCAATTGAGTACCTAACTACCCATGCTGTTGTATGTGGCTTCTTGAGGGAGGCCTAGCAAATTGTTGTACAATTTTTTGTACAGTAAAAAATGTCGGTGATTAGAAATATCTTTTATTATATTAAGCCAGTGGCAGCAGGTGATAGATATAACCTTGCTCTTTGTTACCGTCTCATTCTGATTATAGTTACACTCGTTATGCATGCATTGTGTTGGTTAGCTAGCTAGAGTTTGAACTGATTGATGAGTCCCACTTGAGATGGATGACAATGATAGAACAGTGGCGTTTGTCTATTTGTCACCTTGGCAGCAAGACTACTCATTCTTGATAGATATGTTTGCTACGTTTGGATTCCACCACTGTTAATTGTGATGGATGGTGGCTTGTCACCACCAATGTCTCATATCTCTTTGTGCTCCCTTTTCTTTCCCAACCTTACGCAATATCATTTTTGGCTCGTTTTTCTAGTAACGAAGTTTATGGGTAGATTCCTGGAGGACAGAGTTCTCACATCATCATCATCGCACGTTAGTCTGAGGTTTGCTTGTTTATCATGAACCTTCTGTTTACCTCCAAAAATCAAAATCAAAATTTTCTGTCTTTTTGCTCGAGTAACTTGTATAAACGGACAAAGAAACAAAAACCAATTCCAATTACTATAAATTACGAAATCTTAAAAATTTCAATGTTGTGGTGGTGTCTCTTAGTCTTTTACAATTCTTGAGAATAATGACATTTTTTGTCTTGTGTACATGAGCTCATAATTTTTTTCTGCGTGAAGACAGCTGCAGAAGCGTAAGTCCACAAGGTAAGGAATCTTGATTTATATTTTCCATGATGACAGCTAAAATCACTCTTAACATTAGCAGAAAACGGATAGCATATTACTGAGCCACCACAATCAAAGGGAAGGTGTTATCTATGTCTGCATGTATAGCTATTTACATTTTACCACAAACATTACAAAATATGCAACAAAACCTACAACTTAAGAAACCTTTACTACCATGAGATAAATATATCATAAGCCAAAATCCTTTATAAGATTCGGAAATGACGTAGGCAAGCTTAGCAGTAAATATAAGCATATCAACACTAGACTCAATTAATTTAGATCGGTAGTAAAAGAATATTTTCTATATATGACTCATACATTGTCCATTGGCTATATGGCCAGAACTGAGAACAACATCTTTAGAGTATTTCAAATATCTCTACCCGTTAAATATAATAATACCAGCCATTTCGAACAGCCAATTATAATCATAACTGAGATGAATAGAATGATTTTTCATAAACTTCTCTGTAAGCCTTGAGAAGAACATTAGAAGAAAAAAATGAAAAAAGAAAAAAGTTCATGCATAAGTTAAAATTAATTTATGCATATCTTTAAAATTAATTTTTAAAAAAGTTAAGAAAGAATTTTTACAAATTGATTTATACATAAGCTAATTATAGTTTATGGAGTAACATTTTTTATTTTATTTTCTTCTCCTTAAATACTTCTATAGAACTTTATCCAAGCATGTTCTACATTATTTTATAAAATATTACACACAAATAAATAAAAAACTACACAATGAAATTTCATCGTGTATTTCAAATGAAATAGAAAATTAAAACTAATATATTTTGTGTATTATATGTTGACATTAAAACTAATATATTTTGTGTATTATATGATGACACCTCCCTGTATATTTTCATTAAAATACATAACAAAAAATAGCTTATGTTGTGTATTATAGGTTGACACTTTGTATTTTTTCATTAAAAAACATAATATAAATTAGTTTTTGTTGTGTATTTGGTATACATACAGTGATATAAACCAAAACAGGAAAGGGAATTGCTATTGTCACAACCTACTTTTACTATTGGTACTACCCATGCGGGTGTCTTTTTGTGGTATCCTAAAATTGTCCCATGATATAAACCAAAACGGAAATGAGGGTGAGAAAAAAATTTAAGAACATAATGATTCCATTGTTAAATTTTTGCCACTCCTAATTGTGTAACAAAAACACACGTTTGTTGTGTAACGTAACAATGGAACCGGTGTTAGATTTTTTTTATACACTTTACAAAATGAAAACACACTTTCGTCGTATACCTACAAAAAGGAAACATGTTTTTGTTTTGTAATTTTATTTTATTTTTTTGCAAAAAAAAAAAGACAACAGAAACATGTTTCTGTTTTATAAATTTTTTTGTGAAAAAAACAATGGAAACATGTTTCCGTTGTTATGTTTTGTCCGTCAGTCATTATTCACTTGTTAAGGAACTCATTAAATTATTTGCAATACAATATGCATGGCTCACATACACAAATATAAAATCAATCACCAACTAATCAATATACGTAATCAATTGTGAAATGATTGGAAAAATCAAGATAATTAGGTTGGTGGGGTCAATGTCCAACCCATTATGAAGATCTTTAGGCATTTTATGGAATTGATCTGCAAACATTTTTTATTGATTTGCAAGAATTTCATCTTATTGATTGGTTGGTAAAAATCATTTTGATTATCATCATACATGTTTCCAAAATCTTGAGGCATCATAACTTCGCCTAAAAAAATGTATTCCAATTCATATATTCACTACAAAGAACCATTTAGGACAAAACATAATTACAAAAAAAAAAACAACATCCAATATAATCATGATTTCATTGTGTGTCAAAATTGATACACAACGGAATCATGATTATAACGTGTTCTCGAAAATAAAATAATGGAATCATGTTTTTGCTACACAGTAGAAACATGATTCTGTTGTGTTTAAAAAAATTACCATGTTGGGTGGTCTGAGGGAGACAAGAGAAAGAAGAGAAGAATTGGAGAAGTGATGGAAAAATGAGAAGTGAGAGAGGAAGGAAGAAGGGTTGGGGGTGTAGGAAAAAGGAAGGAGGGTGTAATGGTAAAAATTTCCCCAGACCAAAATTGGCCTTTTGTTCTCACTTTTATCACAAATCCCAAATTAAGCTAAATTTTAACCCCCCCCCCCCAAAAAAAAAAAAAACAGCTGGCCCAAACACTGACATTTCAGTCACGTGGTATGACACTCAGCCCATAGTTTTTTTCTTTTTTTTGGTGGAAAAAATGGAAAACAGCCCATAGTTTCATGGCAATAAAATATGAACAATTAAAATCTTATTTTATCATTTGTACTTATTTATCAAAAGAATGAATATACATTAAATAGTAGTGGGATCCGCATATTATATGATTTTTTTAAATGAAAAACTAAGAGAAGGAAAGAATAAAAGAAGAGTAAAGTGCAAAAAAAACTTTCAACATTGTCCAACCGACACTGATTGGACAGTTCTTATAATACTATTTTATATGATAATTTTTTTTATTTTTATTACAAATTAAAAAAAGGATGATGTTGTATCATCCTATCAATTCTTTCAATATTCTTTAGAGTAAATATTAAATAAAAAATCAATGTATTAAATATTTTAAAAGCATAAAATAAATCAATCCTTTCTTTACTATCAGCCATACTTTTCTTTTATAATTTTTATTGATGATATTGATTTGTTTTTGCACTATACAGTATAATTTCTCATGTGGAAATGATGGCGTGGCAATTGATAAAGGTGCTGCATCAAAGGGTTCTGACAAAGCATCCAATGGAAAGCATTGAGAGGAAGCTAAAAATGACAATAGTAAAGAAAGTCTCTTGTCTTGTTACTCATCTTTCCAAAAGGAAGAAAAATATTAAATGAACGATTAAATAAACGAAAACTAATAAAGAGAAGAATAACTCTATTTGTCTTAAGTAATAAAAAAAAATCAATTTGTCTATGACGTTTATTATTACTTTTTTATTTATTAAATATAAAATTAAAAATATTTTTTAATATTAAATACATTTTATTTTTATTTAATATATATATTTTTTAAAAATATCTTTCATATGACAATCTTTATGATTATTTGTTTTTATTGCTTTTTTTTTCACAAGTCAAATATTACGGATGTTTTTTAATCTATCGAGCCACATACTAATCTTACTTATGTTGCATAATGACTTAAGAGAATTAAACAAGATATTTTTACTAAAATAAATTATTTCTTCTCATGGGTACCCAATAAAATTTTATATTATTTTTTCAATATTATGAGCTTTTTTTACTGCTCTTTAGAATTATTATAAATAATAATTTTTTTTATTTAACCATACTCATATTCAATATCATTGAGTGAGCTGAAACGATTTCACATAATTAATCCACAAAATTTGGTGGATTTAATGCTTTCTTTTTATAGAAAGATATAGTAAAATTATTGCGACGAAAAATTTAAGGATAGAGATGGAAGGAGGCGAAGGTTCACTATAAATAACGTACACTCTCCCACACCGAAATGGCAGCCATTGCTACCATTTTCGTTTCTATCATACCCACTTCGCCTTCTCCGTTTCTCACTAGACTCACATCGCGCCTCCATTTCGCTGCATTCCCTCTGCGTTCTCCAACGAGGAAACTCATGTCGCACACTCTTGCACGTGCCACTCTTGGTCTCACACACCCTTCTAATATCGAAACCCCCAAGGTCAGTCTAAACTCGTTAACTACTTTTTCTCATTCAATCTTCCGTGCCCATGTTTTGTTTAACTCTTTATATGCTTTAACGATTTAAAAAGTTAATAACTTGTGGATTTTCTCGTTTTGGGGGTTTACTTTTGAATTTGACTTTTTATGGGGTGCCTGATTGGATTTTAAATGTATTGGTGTATGTGTGTGTTTATTGATGTGATACTGAAAATGCGTTTTATGTGTTTGTGAAAATTCCTGGAAGATCTCTTTTGGTGCTAAGGATGTTGATGTGACGGAATGGAAAGGGGACATTCTGGCAGTGGGTGTTACGGAAAAAGATTTGGCTAGAGATGCAAACTCGAAGTTTGAGAATGTGATTTTGAGCAAGATTGACTCAAAGTTGGGTGGTTTATTAGCTGAAGCCTCTTCTGAAGAGGATTTCTCTGGCAAAGTTGGTCAGTCAACTGTTCTTAGAATTACAGGACTTGGATCAAAAAGGGTTGGATTGATTGGT
This sequence comes from Glycine soja, assembly GCF_004193775.1. NCBI lineage: Eukaryota > Viridiplantae > Streptophyta > Magnoliopsida > Fabales > Fabaceae > Glycine > Glycine soja. Next base: position 41,051,389 of record NC_041003.1, read on the forward strand.
CTTGGTCAGTCACCTTCCACTCCTGCACCTTTTAAGAGTCTTGGCGAGGCCATTGTGGCGGCTGCCAAGTCTTCTCAAGCAAGCAGTGTTGCTGTTGCTCTTGCCTCTTCTGAAGGACTCTCCGCACAATCAAAGCTTAGCACTGCTTATGCAATTGCTTCTGGTATTGAATTTGTGGTTTAGATTTGTTTGATATGTATAAAAGCTTGTGATTTGTAGTTATGCTTGACAATGTGTGGGCTTGAAATGTGGCAGGGGCTGTGCTGGGATTATTTGAAGATAATAGATACAAATCAGAAGCAAAGAAATCAACACTAAGGTCCATTGACTTTATTGGTCTTGGGACAGGACCTGAACTGGAGAAGAAACTGAAGTACGCAGGAGATGTTTCTTCCGGAATTATCTTTGGAAGGGAGCTTGTAAATTCTCCTGCTAATGTGCTCACACCAGGTTCATATGACACTTTGAATGTATATGATATGATATATTGTTCCTAGTTCTTGCAGTTGTTTGGCTGGCAGTTGGACAATTTCATATCTGTTAGGGAATTGTGCTTCTCTAAAATTGATCTGTGCTTGATGATTTGTTTACCTCAGGGGTGTTGGCAGAAGAGGCAGCTAAGATTGCTTCCACCTACAGTGATGTTTTCACTGCTAAAATATTAAATTCTGAGCAATGTGCAGAATTGAAAATGGGGTCCTATCTGGGTGTTGCTGCAGCCTCGGCTAATCCTCCTCATTTTATCCATCTATGTTACAAACCTCTGAGTGGACCTGTCAATGTCAAGTTGGCATTAGTTGGAAAAGGTTTGACTTTTGACAGGTAAATAGGTGACCTATTTATTTATAACTCAATTAGAGAGTGATCAATCTGAAATGGGATTTCCCTAGTGTGTTATCCATGGTTTTGATTTTTGGTGTTATAAATTGAATCTGGTATGACATTATAACTTCAATTTGTTATGATGTTGTAACTTCATAACTGGGATTTTCCCTTGTGATCAATTGTGGTTTGATTTCAGTATTATAACTACAATTAGAGAGTGATCAATCTGAAATGGGATTTCCATGTTTGGCAAGCCATTTTAGTTAACTCATAGCTTATTTAACTGGTTCTTAAGCTTATAATTAGACATGGACCACAAGTTAAAAGTCTTATCATTTTTATTTATTCTTATTCAATATAATAAAATATTCATCATTATAATGATAACATCTATTAATCTCTTTGATTTATTTTCTTATGTTGTCTACATATTATTAGTGGTGGCTACAACATCAAGACTGGACCTGGCTGTTCAATTGAGCTCATGAAATTTGATATGGGTGGTTCAGCAGCAGTTTTAGGAACAGCAAAAGCTCTCGGTCAAATCAAACCTCTTGGGGTGGAGGTCAGTCATTTATGTCATTGGTCATGACTTTTTCTTTGCATAGAATATCATTTGGTTTGATTGATTAGCATTTGGTATCCTAAGTCTTTCTATCTTTCAATGTTATGTCAAGGCTTTACTTAGGGGTGATGGGTGGGATATGGCAAATCATGGGTTCATATGTGTAAAACCAATTGCGATTTCTGTCTCAGGCTCAGCTAATGTTTTCCGTAATGAACCTATGGAACATCAGTTTTCATTTCTTTTATGGTGGCTAATTTGTTTAGAGTTCTGATGGATATTGTGTAGTATCTTTTGTGGTAATAATAATGCATGCAATACCCAGATTAAAAATCCTACATGTGCAGGTTCATTTTATAGTTGCAGCTTGTGAGAATATGATAAGTGGAACAGGTATGAGGCCTGGAGATATTGTCACAGCTTCAAATGGAAAGACTATAGAGGTGAGGATTTAATATATTTTTTATTTGTAAATTTTGCACGTTAAAATTAAGTTTTTTTGTGATATGACTCATAGTATTTGGTGGATTTTGTTTCTGTTTCAACCATTACTTTGCTGTATTTATTTTTTGCAAACAAACATATTATATGGTCCAATGGTATTTCTTATATAATGAAAATGTAATTGGTGCTTATTGGAATATTTAATTCGAAGTTCGAACATTTGAATGAAATGCATAAGTTATTTCATTTTGAGGAAAGTTTCCCTTCAATCGTTTATGATGTTTTGGGATGGAAACTATGACTATCATTTTCAGTCTATCTGTATTGCAAATCTGTTTTTTGCTACATCTGGTACTAATAAATATAAATATATGTATACAATGAAACTGAAAATCAATTTATTGGAGTTTTGGCCTCGATGATTTATTTAATAGAACATGTGTAGTACTTTACCTCGTTTTTGTACTGAGGATTTGATAGGCTTAACATCTTCCGTAGGTTAACAACACTGATGCTGAAGGTAGACTTACCCTGGCAGATGCTCTGGTATATGCTTGTAACCAAGGTGTTGAAAAGGTATAACTGTATACAGCTATGCATTTATTTCTTTCTATACCTGTAATATCCCCATAAATCATCAAAACTCTAGGCCTCCCACCCAAAAGATTTGCTTAGCATTTAAAATTGTATTTGTATTGGTGATTAATTATTTTTCTAACAAGAATTAGAGAAATTGTGAGAACCATTCTAATTTGTCTAGCTCAATTAAAATATTTGATAAACTTATACAATTGTTGTTCTTTAAAAATATCTGGGGGTAAGTTCAGTTCTTTATAGTTTATTCAAAAATTGCAAAAAGTGCTGACTTTGGGCATTTTGTATTTACACACTTGTACTCTATTGTCTTCATATTTTGGTTTATGGTTTCAATTTACATAAGCTTAAAAATTGTTTCGTAGGTGTATGGTTTGTTTTTAGAATGGTGCTAATAGATTGGTCAATTGTTCTCTCAGATTATTGACTTGGCAACCTTGACTGGGGCTTGTGTTGTTGCTCTTGGACCCTCAATTGCTGGTAATTATAAACTAAAATTCTATTACATCAACTTTTTTTAAGACCATATATCAATATTTGCTTGTGAGAAACACAAAAGGGCCCAATATTTTAGTCAGCACCGAAAGCACTAAGCATTTGTATAAGCTCTGGTAGAGGCTGGACCTGAAAGATATATCTGTGAAAATGCTTGATCCTGATTACTATTGCAAACTATTGTTTTTGAAGGTGTGTTTACACCCTGTGATGACCTAGCAAAGGAAGTTTTTGAAGCTTCTGATGTGAGTGGGGAGAAACTATGGCGGCTGCCATTAGAGGAAAGTTACTGGGAAACAATGAAATCAGGAGTTGCTGATATGTTGAACACTGGTGGTCGACAAGGTGGTGCTATTGTTGCTGCTCTCTTCCTGAAACAGGTATGCACTTAATCATGATATAAATCATGTTGTTCTTAATTTTTTTTTCCTCAAACTTATTGGGAAGTTATGGCTTATGACCATGGAAGTTTAATAATATCTTAATGATATACTGCTATTTTCTTGCTCCATGTTTCTCCAAGTGATTGTGTTTCATGCAAACTTTGACAGCCGATAAGCAGTGTTCCACATAAAGTGTGTGCACTGGTGCATGAACTATCCTAATTTGAAGTTTAGAAAAATCCTGTGAAACCAATTATTTAAGGAGAATTATTGCAGGAAAAAAATAGCTGCATTGTAAATATGAAAGTGTGTTTCTCAGTTGTCTAGCTTCTTGTTGTGTAGTTCCACTGCATATTCATGTTAGCGGTTTCTGAAACAATTTTCCTTTTCAGTTTGTTGATGAAAAGGTTCAATGGATGCACATTGACATGGCTGGTCCTGTGTGGAATGACAAGAAGCGCTCAGCAACAGGATTTGGCATTGCTACTTTAGTGGAATGGGTTTTGAAAAATGCTTCAAATGCCAACTGAAATTTCAAATCTTGTTACATCGTATGTGAAACACAGGATGAGATAAGCTCATCTTGTGATGTTTGTGCTTCAATGGGGTTTGGTTATATGAAATAAGTTATTTAAAGGGATGGAAAATGTGGTAAAATGAGGCATTTTTTAGTGTATTCAAACTTTTTTCTAGATACAAAAAACAACCTTTTTGTTTTTTCACATTTACCAATAATTCAGTTTGCCTCTCATAGTTTGTTTTATTTATATTTTTCCGTCGGCTTTCGCAATTGTAATACTAGTATCCTATATAAAATTGTAGCCTTATTCTATGCCTTTATAAAAAAGTAATCAAAGGGATTCATTCTTGGGGCTATGCATGGTGATTTAGAAACATGACTTGGAGGTAAAGAGACATTTTTGTGATGTGATGTTATTTTTCAATTTGAATAACACTAATGAGAGAACTAGAGAAGTGATATGCATATTATATTTTTCACCTATATTCTTTTTTTTTTTCAATTATAAAAGACAATTTAGAACCCAGAAGGGCAATAGGTGATGTTACCATTAAAGAACTGGCCTATTGTTATACAAATTAATTGTTTGTGTATAATAGTACCCCTTTTTTTGCTGAATGGTGTATAATTGTACCTTTTTACGAGTAACTCAATTTCTGCGTGATAATTACCTTTTGAAGAAAAAAAAAACGAAATAAATAACTGTTAAGATAGCTGTTTTAAACCTGCTCTTATATGAAAATAGCATAGGGAGAAAGGGGAATCATTTAATATATGTGTTGCCGTTGTCACTAATTGTCTTTAATATAGGGTAAAAAAGAAAAAAAAAATCTGAAATTAATTAACATTCGAAATTTTATAATTTATGTTTAAATATTATATTTTATCTCAAAGTATATCCTTAAACAGTTAAATCAGAATTTTCAAGTATAATTAAAAATATCCTTTTAATAAGGTTGGTGCTCGAAAAGAAAGAGATTGGTGGTATTTTTTTAATGAGTCTTAATATGTGTTTAGTCTTTCAAATTAATAATCTTTTAGTCCTCCAAATAAAAATTTGTATTTTTAGCTCTCAAATTTGAAAAAAATTCAGAATTTGAAGACTAAAAAAATGTAATTTTTTATTTGAGGAGAGAGTAAAAAGAACATTTTTTGAATTTGTGAGACTAATAAATGTAAGTATTTATTTGGGAACTAAAAAAATCATACCTCCTAATTTGAGAAACATAATTAAGTCTTTATGAGAAATTTTACTAATATTTTGAATACACTTTTTTATTAATTAAAATCTATTAAAAATCACAGTTTTGAAAGTTTCACATTTTATTCAATTAATCTCTTTTAATTAATATGAAATATGTTGCTACTACTAAAACATTTTAAATAATGCAGTAAAAAACATTTTAAATTAATAAAATAGACATGATAGTTTTAAGGTAGTAGACATACAAAAGTACTTTAATACAATGACCATAGATTAAGACCAAGATGAAAACTTTGAAAATGTTGTTTTGAAAATGTTGGTTTTCAAACTAAGTTTTGCATAAAAGGGTGTATTCACATTGGGATAATCCATTCGTTTGTCTACCTTTCGGTTTCTAAAAGATCTATGAAAATATTTTAAAAAAATACAATTCAACTATCTACTCGTGTTTCTATGTGTATTTACAAATTTATACGAATAAGAGAGGAAAAACCAAAATATAAATAATGATTTCAAAATTTAGAGGAATGAAAATCATAGAAAATAATTTAAGAAACAAAATAAAAATTAATTTTTACAAAGATAAAAACATATTTAACCTTATTTATATAATTTTCTGACTTACCCTTCAGTAAAAAAAAAAGCATTTTTGTTCTTCAAATATAAGGTTGTACTTGTTTTATTGTTCTTAATTATTTTATTATTATTTTGATTCATATATATTTTTTGTTTTATTTGTGTTATTCTCACTGTAAAGTGATAACTAACAGAAATTAGGAAAAATACTAAAATGAAAAGTTTTCCAATATAAAAATGACATAAAAATTTAAATTTGACAGCAATTGAAATAAGTAATATCAGGAAATAAAATTACCGTTTTTTAATACAAAATAAAATAAGGAAATTTTTTTAGAAAGGCAAAACAATTAAGCCCGTCTCTTTATTTTGGATGGCAGGTAAAGTAGAACTTGGAAATGGAAGAAGGCATGGAATAGGAAGGGGCTAAATGTTATTTTTTTTTTCTATTATATTTTAGTGTTGTTTTATTTTAGTATATTAAGTTTTAAAAGTTGTATTTTGATCTTTTTGTCTTTGAAAGTTTTATTTTGATTTTTTATGTTTTTGAAAGTTTTCTTTTGATATATTAAGTTTTAAAAGTTTAATTTTAATCTTTTATATTTCCGAAGGTTTTTTTTATCTTGATCATTTATTCTAATTTCATTAGTCAATATTTTATTAAATTTTAAAATAATAGTGACTAAAACCTATTATCTTTAAAATGTTTACTTTTTTAATCTCTATCATCTTTTACAAATTTTATAACCAGCTAACAAAACATTAGAGCCATCTTACACTTGAATTCTCAACCTTCACAATAATACATTCATCATCATCAAATAATTCAGATCTACAATCTTTATCCACTAAAAAATATCAGTACGTCACTCATAATCACATCATTACCTAATATCAATATAGATTAAAAACATTGGATCTCAACAATGATGAAAAACTTTAGATATGATGTTATGGTGATGATTTTGGGTCTTACTTTGATTTTTAGTCGTCATTATTTTAAATTAATTATTTTATTATTTTAAAATTAACATAACACTAACTTTTGTTAATTAATGAAAATTATAAAAAATAATTAAAATAAAACTTTTGAAAACATAAAAGATAAAAATAAAATTTTTAAAATTTAATGTATCAAAACAAAACTTACAAAAACATAAAAAAAGTTAAAATAAAACCTTTAAAAACATAAAACATCAATAAAACTTTTGAAATTTAATTTATCAAAATAAAATAATAATGAATCAAAAGCGAATCAAATGAAAGAAAGGAGACACATGCTTGGACCTTGGATTTTGGGGTGTACCTCACCTCACACAAACTTCACACCTACCAAAATAAGGAAAAAAAAAAAGAAAAAGAAAAAGATCTCCCTTTTTTGTCTGTATGGTGTTTTTGGTTGAAAAAGGGTGCTTCCATGACAAAGATTATAATATATATAAGACCATGACAACCTTTTCAACATTTGTTCTTTCTTCAAGCATTTGTTATTCTTTCGATCAGCTATGAAGTAAAGAGAAGGGCAAGGAGAGATAGAGAGGGAAGAAAAATGAGTGTATCATTGACTGTGATGACCTTCAATCTCCATGATGATGAGCCACAAGACAGTCCTAATTCGTGGGAGAAGAGAAGGGATATGTGCATAAGCGTTATTACCAGTTACTCACCCATCATCCTCTGTACCCAACAAGGTTTCTCTTCTTAATTTGCATTTGGGGTTGCTAAAAATGCTTCCTTTGCTGCTTCTTTCTGCGATTTCGGTCTTGATCCCTCTGGATGAAACTTGCTAGATGGTTATGAAGTTTTTGTTTGTTTACCATCAGATCGATTGATCTGTTTTTGTTTGTTTTGTCCTTTGGTTATTATGATTCAATTTATTTATCCCCTTTTTTCTATTTTATTTTTCATCTGGATTCAGGAGTGAAAGCACAATTGGATTTTCTCCAGCAGGGTTTGCCAGGTGAAGTACCTTTTGAATTAGTTGTTCTTCAGCTTCTGAAAAGATTCATTTATGGTCCTCAAATTCATTACATGCATAATGTGGTCACTAGCATATTTTGTATCTTATTTGACATAATGTATGTGCCATAGGCCATACATAGCCTTGGCCTTGTTGAAGGATTATATGACATGGTGCTGGTTATGAAGAGAAATATCTCAATAAGGTGCTGTTATCCATCATGTTGCTTAAAATCTGCTTGAATGTTAAGTAAACTAATGCTTGCTATGCAGATGTTCTTATGTGATGCCTGTCTAATAGATTATTTGGTGGTGTTAAAATGAGTGCGTAGTGCATTCAAAAATGTCAAAAGGTTAGATAAACTAAGATTCTATATCTAAATCTGTAAATAGGCACTCAAAGTTGTTATGTTTATATACAAGGAGAAAGTGGGAGAGAGGTGTTATTAGGATTTCACTTGTTATAAAATGTCAAAATGATCAAAATATCTGAAATGCTAGTCTGTTAAGCCAACAATCTTGCAGTGATAAGTGTACGCATGGCTATGCTATGTACCAGTAGTTTCTGGAAATAATTCTATCTTTCTCTATTGACTATCCTTTTTTCTTTTATTGTTTAGTCCCTTTAGTTTGAACATGTTGTAAATTTTTAACTCAAATTGACTGGCTTCCTTTGCTAATGAACATGAAATATGAATTAATGTTAAAGCTGGCTTCCAAACTACTTCATAAAATTGTTCTGCAAGAAAAGCAAGTGATGCATGGAGTCCTAGGAAACATGAAAATACCATTATCATGACATTGTGGTTATCAATCATACTTGCCAACTTAGTGAAACCTGATGACCACTGGGAAACTAGCTATAGTAAGGAAAAAGAATGCTCTTGACAAGAATGATACCTACGATTTTGTCTTTCCTTCACTTGTGAAAATCTTGCTTGGATGGGTTGAGCTTACAAGATAAAATGCAACTCTGGTGGTGTTTACAAAAGGGCTTTTATTTTAATATCAGTGGTAGTGCTTGTTGCTCAAGGCAATGAAAAAGGGTATGGTCTTTATTAAGTGGAGACTTCATTTTCAATCCTATTATTAGGAAGGGTTCTATTTTCTATTCAGCACTGGCTCAAGTTACTGTTAGACATTATAATTAATTCACTTCACTTTGTTACATTTTTCTTTCTAATGGAAGGACTTGTCTTTTATATAGACAATTCCAGTCATCCCCTTTTTGTGCTTAATATTTCTCTGTTTCTAAATGGATTCTCTTTTACTTTGATTAAAAAATCTCAGGTTATGATCAATTTGGGATATCACGGAAAGGGCCCCAAGACACTACTGACCAGCATTGCACTATCTTCTATGATAAGGAAAAGGTATTATGAGATAGTTTCAGTGTTATCTGGTATTATTTTTTATTTAACTGATTGGTTTACTGATATTTTTCCCCTTAAATAAAGGTCGAGCTTCTAGAAGGTGGAACCTTTTGGTTGTCTGAGTCTCCCTCTGTACCTGGAAGCATGTCATGGGGTTCTGAAGTTCCTTGCATTGCAACATGGGCTATATCCTTATGATTTAGAAAAGAAATCATAGCTTCAATTGTTTTCAAACTGTGTTTTACGTTTGTTGCACAACCTTTGGATCACGTGGTTCCTTGACATGATGTCCACACATTTCAACTGAAAGGTGTTGAGCCTCCTGGATTCTCATTTCAGATAGTAAACACAAATATGGATGAGTTTAGTCCTCGTGCCCGTAGGCGAAGTGCTTTACTTACATGGCAGCACATTGCATCCTTACCCCCTAGCCTACCAGTTGTGTACTGTGGAGGTTTCAATACACAAAAGGAATCAACTACTGGACGCTTTCTTCTTGGAAGATCAAGGTAGTTTCTTATTACATATACATATATTCCAATTGTTTCATATTATCAATTTCAAGTTTATATCATGTTACTGTTATGAACTCAAGTTCATATTTCCTTTAGTACTTGGTCACCTATTTTGTCATTCTTTTACACCGTGTATTTACATAATCGAGTGCAGAGAGCATGGTGTTGTTGGGGATATGAGGGATGCATGGCCTAGTGCTCGTGTGAGGAAAAATGTTTCCCTAATCCACACTTATCATGGGTTCAAGGGTACTTTTTTCTGTGCTTATAGACTGCCATTCTGTTTTTTAAGTATAATATGACTGCTATTACTGAGTATTATCCGTCTGGTGCTGTTAGGTGACAAACAAGGAACCCTTGAATTCCTCAAGTTAATTTTTAGAGCTCTCTGCCTCTGCTGGGATCGTCAAACACAGGATCTTCACATTGATTGGATCCTTTTCAGAGGTAGATCTTTGATTCCGGTTTCTTGTGAAGTGGTAAATGATAATATTGATGGGTATTATCCATCATCTCATTTTCCTATATTTGCCGAGTTTATGCTTCCTCGCACTGTAAGAATGCTAGAATCACCTGTACAAGAAGATAGCTAAATTCTTTTTTCTTGCCATATCTGGTGCTTCCCTTGTGGTGCTCTTCTTCTCCTTTTTATAGCTGTCCATCATGAATGTATTTTGTAGGTAAATTGGGGTTTGTACTTTGTAGGGGTATTGAGGGGAGGGAAGAGTTTGAAGTATGCTTTATGTTTTTCTGAAAAATGTGGACACATCATTGTCAGCAAAATTTGTTAGCTGAATACTGCCCCCCATAATTGAGGATCATGTATTGAATCATATTTAATTTGCTTATAAATTTAATTTGTTCCTGCTGTTTCTTTCAATTTTCGATTGAATTATATTGACACAACTTTGTCCTTGAAGTTTGAAGGGGCGTGCTTTTCAGATTCGTCATATACGCATGATGACTAGTTTTTTTTTTTCTTTTCTTCTTTTATCCATGTCATTAAATACTAACGATTTGGTAATGAATTGTTTCTAGTTCCCTAAATTTTTTAAATTTATTCCACCAAATATAAAATAAACTAGGAATTATAAACTGGTAAAATAATGACTAATTTTCAGCAATAAAAATAAACAAGGAATTAAAAATAAGCAAAAAAATTTAGAAGGACTAAAAATACTGATAGAAAATTAATAAAGGAATAAAAGTTATATATAAAAAATGAGGGACTAAAAATTAGAATCTAGAAAAGATGAGGGACTAAAAATTTAATTAATTAATTGTTACAACATTGTGTAAGTTATGAGAGAAAAAATTTAACTTTTAAAATAATATACATTAAAATGACTTGTTTGGGGATTAAATTTTAATAATTTTAAAATAAAATAAAGAAATTTCAAATAATACTTGAAATATTATGTTTTATTTGGTTTGAATTGAATCAAATTTTAAAATTGCAGTCGAAATTCGATCCAATCAAATAATAAAATTTTGAGTTTTGCCATCTTCAACATTAGATATAAGTTTTTTATAAAAAAAAGATATAAATTTCAAGGTATAATTACAAAAATAGAAAAAAATCACTTAACAGACAATCCATGATCAGAAGTGTTCGAGTTAATTCAAAGTATGAGAATCGAGTTTGAGTGGAGCCACATTTTAACTTGAACGAATTGTTCCAAACATTATTCTAAACCACCAGCCAATCATTAACTTCAATTAATGTAATGAACACGAGTGGGTGGATGATTCGTCAATCACCGTTTAAACTACGTGATCCATTCAGTGCCGCACGTCATGATATTGATCTCATTCATAGTCATGCATGGTTTAGAAATGTCTCACAAATCCTCAAGATTTTTGTGTCTCAACTACTTTTTAAAAAAAACAACCTTTGCATTTCGACGAACAAAGCAATAAAAATTGACACAAAAAAATTACAACAGAACAGAACAGGGGAAGAGAAAGAGAGCGGGTGGAGCGTGTTTGTTTGAAAACAATGGCGAGAGAGCCTCTGGCTCGTGACCTATGCATTTGTGTGTGCATTTACATTCTACTCATTGCCCACCAAAGTACCTGTTTTTACCTCCCTGGTGTTGCACCTGAGGATTTCTGGAAGGTCATTACATTTCTTGTTTTCCTTCAAAATCTATTTTCTTTTTTAGTATTTTAAGCATGTTCATTCATTTCTTATTGAATTTCATGTTAGATCAGTGATGGGTCATGTTGGTTTTATGCTTTCTGTATCCCTTCTTTTTTACCTTGTTGGTTTTTGATCCTTGCTTGATCCTCTTGATTCATTTTCATTTGATGAGGGGATGAGTAATTTGAATTCTGTGTGATTTTGATGAGTAATCAGAATCACACCAATCCTGATTCCATCATGCAATGCCAATGCCAACTATTGTGGGAGTTATAGGAATAAGGCGTGTGTGAAACTTTGCATAACTATATATGTTTGCCATTATGTGATTGCACCAAAAATTTGCATTTCCTAGACAGTAACATAGTTGACAGCTTATTCTCCTAATTCAATCAATGCATTGGTGATCAACCAGAGAAACAGGCCGTGACTTTTCCTAATTCGTAACATTTGTTTATTATATTGTGTTCATTGGTGCAGGGAGATCCGTTGAAGGTGAAAGTGAACAAACTGACTTCCACAAAAACACAGCTGCCTTACTCATACTATTCACTGCCTTATTGCCGGCCAAAACACATTTTCGACAGTGCAGAAAACCTGGGGGAAGTTCTCCGGGGAGATCGCATTGAAAACTCTCCCTATGTGGTTGGTTTATTAAATCTTTCGGACAGGTTCCAACTTTCCACCTTATGTTTAGTATGTTTCACTACTAAAATATTGAAACTTTTAAATTTTTCCAGTTTAAAATGAGAGAACCACAGCTGTGCAATGTTGCTTGTCGTCTGATTCTTGATGAAAAAGCAGCCAAAGAGTTCAAGGAAATGATAGATGATGAGTATCGGGTGAACATGTGAGGCACTAATGACCCTGAAGTTTATATCTCATGCAACTTTGTGGGAATATGTCTTTGTGACAAAAGGATATTTTATCCTTGCATTGTTGCAGGATTTTAGACAATCTTCCTTTGGTTGTTCCTATACGAAGGCTTGATCAGGAATCTTCCGTGGTGTATCTGCATGGCTTCCTTGTAGGTCTTAAGGGACAATATTCTGGAGTATGTACAAGCTTGCTGAGTGCTGAGCATAAATTTATAACCTTTATTTTGATTTCTTTTTTACCTCTTGTACTCAACTGTTGACAGATCAAAGAGGACAAGTATTTTATTCACAACCACTTAGCATTTGTGGTTAAGTATCATACTGATCCAGAGTTAGATTTGTCAAGGATTGTAGGATTTGAGGTTACACCATTCAGGTTGTATTATAATTCTTTTCCACCTAGTTTTTAATATAGTTTTGTACTTATCTATTAATCTCATGGCTAATAATAACTGTACATTGAAATGATTCTTATGAATTCAGTGTAAAGCATGAATATGAAGGTAAATGGAATGAGAATACCCGCTTAACTACCTGTGATCCCCATGCAAAAAAGCTAGTCACTAGCTCTGAATCTCCTCAAGAGGTTGAACACAAGAAGGAAATCATTTTTTCCTATGATGTTGAGTTTGAGGTTAGTTACTACAATTTGTAGCAACTGAATTACCAAAGTGACACTAAGAATCGGATTTAGATGTTGATTTCTTTTTTACCTTGTAGGCAAGTGATGTGAAGTGGGCATATCGCTGGGATACCTATCTTCTTATGGCCAATGACCAGATTCACTGGTTTTCAATTGTCAATTCTTTGATGATTGTACTCTTCCTTTCAGGCATGGTGGCTATGATAATGTTGCGGACACTTTACCGTGATATCTCTAAGTACAATCAACTAGAGACACAAGAAGAAGCACAAGAAGAGACAGGATGGAAACTTGTCCATGGGGATGTATTCAGGCCTCCATCAAACTCAGATTTACTCTGTGTATATGTTGGAACAGGTGTTCAGTTTTTCGGAATGATTCTTGTCACCATGATGTTTGCTGCCCTTGGATTTTTGTCTCCCTCAAATAGAGGAGGGTTGATGACAGCCATGCTCTTGCTCTGGGTATTTATGGGACTGTTTGCTGGATATGCTTCGGCACGTCTCTATAAGATGTTCAAGGGAACAGAATGGAAGAAAATCTCATTTGGCACTGCCTTTATATTTCCTGCCACTGCCTTTGCTGTATTCTTTGTGCTAAATGCTCTAATTTGGGGGCAGAGGTCTTCTGGGGCTGTGCCATTTCAAACAATGTTTGCGCTTCTTTTGTTATGGTTTGGCATCTCATTTCCACTTGTGTTTGTTGGTGGTTTTGTTGGGTTTAATAAGAAGCCAGCAATTGAGGATCCTGTGAAGACAAACAAGATAGCTAGGCAGATTCCAAAGCAGGCTTGGTACATGAATCATGTATGCTCTATTCTAATAGGAGGCATACTCCCATTTGGTGCAGTCTTCATTGAGCTTTTCTTCATCCTCACATCAATCTGGTTACATCAGTTTTATTATATATTTGGTTTCCTCTTCATCGTGTTCGTCATCCTCATTATCACCTGTGCTGAGATCACAATTGTGCTCTGCTACTTTCAGCTGTGTAGTGAGAACTACAATTGGTGGTGGAGGTCGTATCTGACTTCAGGTTCCTCTGCACTCTACCTTTTCCTATATGCTGTTTTTTACTTCTTCACAAAACTTGAAATCTCAAAACCAATATCTGGAATCTTGTACTTCGGGTACATGCTGCTGCTTTCGTATACTTTCTTTGTGTTGACCGGTACAATTGGTTTCTATGCATGCTTCTGGTTCACAAGGCTGATCTATTCGTCGGTCAAAATCGACTGAACCTTGCCAAATTTTAGTCTCATGGTTTCAGTTCTAAGTTCAAGCACAGAAATTTAGTCTCCTCTACCTAGGATATTTGGTAGTTCTGATTTTTGTTCCAAGTCATCAAATGTATTTTCATAGTATCCAATTTTGTATTCTTCATTGGTATCCATGAATGTTCTCATTGTTTTGTATGGCACATTCACAAGGACTATTGAGCAATTTATCTGTCCTCAATGCCTATCTTGGAAAAAGTTTGTCTTGCTAGTAAATACTAAATGTAAACCTTGGTTTAGATCCTGTATTAAAATATAAAATCACTTCTTTTTGTCAATTAGAAATTTGCTATAAATATTGCAATCTATGCCAGTACTTTTAATTGAATGTTTCTGGTAGACAACTGCATGGTTTCCCTTGTATATGCTATGCTTCGTATTACGAAATGAACCAGTCCAAAACTTGAATTGGCTTGTGCTCCTGTTCATCTTAGACGTAGGTAGTCAACTGTACGGATGTGAAAACCACGTTTGAATTTAAGGAGGAATAACCTCCACTTTTCCCACTTATTTGTCATCTTGAATTATACTGAAAATGATTCCAGTGGAAAACCACACGTATATTCTGTCAACCAGTAATTATATAACTTCAATAATAAACTTGAGAATAGTACATAAGTTTACATGCTCGGTGGCCCACAGCCAAGTTGGCTTAATGTATAATACTATAATTTACAAGGACACAGATGAAGAGTCATTACAAGTCTTGAAACCCTTACAACTGTAACCAGGATAATTGTATAATACATTGCTTTCGACCTTTCTTCACAAATTCAATCATCATAGTCAACCAAAACAAGCATTTTAAGAGAACACATGGAAATTTTAGTCAGCATCATCCGCAGAGAAGTCAGGCTCAGGGGGTTTCTGTAGTTTCACTAACTCCCTGGCAGTCTTGGCAAGTCGATTGCGATGTACACCACGTAGAGTGTGCGCAGCAAACTTTGAGGCTAACAAGGCAGCACCAAAGCTGTAGGAACTGCCACCAACATTTTCATGAGTTCCGTCTGACTCATCTTCCTTTTGACGAAGCTTCATAATTTTCTTTTTTGAATACCGACGCCATGCTGCTTGAATAAAGCATGCAGCCCAGGTCCTCCATTGTTGGGAGTAAAAACGGAAAGTGTGTTGAACCTGTCTACTGTGAAGGCGCCTAAACTGACTAGCAACAAATTTTAACTCATCAGCAGTTAAGGCAAAAGCCTCAACCTCCATTAATGCCTTAACTGTTCTAGTAGAAGATGGAAGATTAGAACCAGATTTAGGATCCAGGGCCCAGGTTAAAAGCTCCTCCCCACAGAAGTCAGCCTCTTTTAGAAAACCGCGGTTGAAAAATCCACTCCTCCCACCATCTGTGGTAACACTCTCAAGGCGACCACGTATGATGAACAACATCTCATCAACTGGATCTCCTTCCCGAACAATGTAAGTATTCTCTGTAAATAAACACGGTTTCAGTCTCTCACATATGGCATCAAGCAATCTCTCATCCATACTCTCAAATAGTGGAACCTACAAATCCATGAAAAGCAATCAAAGAATTAACAAACTCAGATGCTCAAACATAGTTTGATAAGTTAATCTAAGAGACATCAATTCCAAAAAATTTCAGAGAGAGGCTTCTGCATGATGTAATTCTAAAAGAATTTGGAAAGCAAATCTAGAGAGTCAGCGAAAGGACCAATTACACATAACCTTGGGTGGTTGTTTTGCTGTAAATACTATAACCAGTAACCATAAATATTGAACTGATTACCACAAGTTTATTCTTTTAAGTATAATAAGTTGGTCCTTAGTTTGTCAGAGAAAAGAGTGGTCTTATTTAGTCGCACATTTCAGATAGAGGGCCTTCTTGGTATTTTGTTTATTTTCAAGTGTTTGAAAGCATACCCTCCTCACTAAGGCCAAACAGAGATGACGCTTAATATCTCTCCGAAGATCCTTTGGTAGACTCTGAACTAAATTTTCTTCATCTACACCCCGCGTTGCCAGCCACTTATATTGGTCATACCGTCTCACACGCTCTCTAAGATCTTGTGGGAGTAAGCGATGGTGCATCCACTGTTCTGAATCACGCCTTTTGACTCTCATTTCCTCAAGCCTAATGGTGAGAGATTGAAGATATGTCTGTAATCATGGGAAACACAGAGATCTCAGTATCAACTATCAAATACAAATAATCTTCTCTTTCATACTTTAGGAAATAAACTTCACAGCTATTTATTTGCAAGGCCATTCTGCGATAACAAGAAACAATATTTTGAACTTAAAAATATGAAGTGTATCAGTGTGTCCATGTGAATGTACAATTGATTTAATTTGGTGTGCTTGAATAAGCTTATCCAGAAGCACTTTTAGGAGAATAAAATAAGAAAAAAATAAAATAAGCTTCTCTATAAGTTAAAATAGCTTATGCATAAGTTAAAAATAGTCTTTTAGAAAAACTATGAGAGCTTTTACAAAATAGCTTATGAAGAAAAATAATTTTAGCTTATGAAGAAGTTCATTTTATTTTTTTCTTTTTATTTTCTTCTCCTATAAGTACTTTTGAAGAAGTTTATCCACACAGGCCCGTAATGCATAACCATACATTGACCCTGACATATAAGGAGGGAGTTAGGTGAAAGTGTGAGAGCATTAGAAGAGTTAATCTTGACAATTTAATTTTACATTGAAAGTCAAGTTTAGGGGTCAGTTTGTTTAAACTTAAATAAGAAATTTTAAAACAAATTCTTTTTTAAAAAGTGCTTATTTAATAAGCAGATAAAATTTAATTCTCAAAATAACCATAAATTGATTTTTTTTTTATGCAGAAACAAATTAGACAAGCACACTAAAAAAAATAGAAAGTTACTTATTTGATTAAAATAAGTATTTTTTTCAACAAATAAGTTTAAACCAATTGACCCTAGTTCTCAGGCTTTCGTTTGATACTCGTTATTCATAACATCATATATATATATATAGTGTGCCCGCGCATGCATGTGTGCTTCAAAGTTTACAATATCTTGATGGGTGCCATAAGAGGCAACATGAAATGAAAAGTTGAGGGAAATAAAATTGTTATGTGACAAAAGTGCCTTGCCTTTTTCTATTATTAGTATTATAAAAAATTGCTTAACAGTTTAAAACAGGATACATTTCATCAATGTGTCGTGTCAAACTCATGTCTGTGTCCGTCTGTTGGCACCAAAATAGTGAGTTCACAGGTTAAGACAAAATTTACCAATAATAGCATTCATCTTCAACATGCTTTAGCCAGAGAAAAAAGACAAGTGGTAAGTGGCAAGTCAATATTTTGCATATGGAACATATATCAAAATAGAAAGTAACTAAATGAATATTGAGGGGCTAGATACTCCATTATGACACTACTTAATTTCTTTTAATCCCACTCACACCATACATACAATTACAACATTTAATTCCATTTAATCACTTGGATATTGATATTGTTAAATGTTAATAAGCATGAACATTAACATTGGGTAATTCAACTATTCAAGTATCCAGTCTATTTGACCCGAACAATTACAAGCCCATGGAAACTCCAGCATGTTCTGAACAAACTGAATGACAAGACATCCAGCAACCTTACTTTCATGATATGTTAAGCTCAATGATTTGAAGTATACCTGCATGTTGCCAATCAGAAGGGCAAAAAGGATGAGGCCACTTATAGCTAGTGCTATTGAAAAGATAACCTCCCCAGGATAGGTGCTAGTTTGAAGCCCCTGGCCAAGTGTACTGCAGTGAAGTCAATGAAAAGTTGGTATAGGTATATCAAATAAGGGGAGAGAAAGGGAGGGGGTAGGGGAAGAAGATGCCAAACAAATAATTTTTTCTATAGACTAAATCTGAAAATGTAGATCACATACTTTAGCCAAAAGCCCTACTGTTTAAAAGTAAAGTCCCCAAAAATACTCAGAATTTGTAGAAACTAGAATCAGGTGATTGTTAATGCATTTGACTATTTGCAGAACCAGACCTTTTACTTTTCTGAACTGATACAGAACCGATATCAGTACCAACATGAAAGGTTACAGGTTGAATCTGTCACAATCAGTTTCTGTAATAGCGGAAAATATAAGATAAAAGGAGATGCGGCAGTTTCTTTGAGGGACGTCCAAACCTCCCACTCTTTTTGCATATTTTTTTCACAATTTCTTTCCTTTTAGTCCCTCTTCTACTCATCCAAATAAGCAGAAAGAAATTTTTACACTTCTTTTCTTCCTGTTTTATCCCCATTCAAACAACAATTTTTTACTTTTTTTTTCCTATTATCTCTATCCCTCCTATTTCTTTCTTCCCTAATTCATTCTTCATCTAAACAGTGTTAACAAAAGGAATGTTCAAGAGGTTCAAGTGCAACCCAAATAGAGTTTAATTTACCTAATACCCACTCCATTACTGATGCAACAATAACCAACAGTTTTTCCATCTAATTTGTTTGAACTAAAATCACTAATACATTGTTTGATAACTATGTAGAAATAATATAATCACCGCAATGGGAAATACATACTTCTGGAGAAATGCTTGGTATATCAGTATGTTGTGATACATTCCATAATTAGTACAAATTTGATTTTTTTTATTTGTACAGATTTTGTTCCATTGTATTTTTGATTTGTACAGATTGTGTTCCATTGTATTTCTATCCTTAATTAGGTTGCTAACAGCTTATACATAAGTCTTATATTCACTCTTTGAAAGATAGAATTACAATAATATTCAGATTATTATCTTTCAAGTTGGTATCAGGGCCTCCGATCCAGGGGGCTCTGCTTCTGCATTTTTACAGGCAGCCTTCATTGCTGCAGTTGATACTGTTTCAGTGCCAGTCACTGCATATACCACTGGCCACCATCTGACACCGTCAGTCACCTTCCACCGTCGTCATTGGAATGTCTAGGGGCCTTTATGGACTCTCTCAGCAAGACATCTAGCTCTTGTTCCCTAACCATGATTGGTAAGAGTTCTAGCTTCCTATCCTTTAATGCTTCTGGTACTGAAAATATCTGGATTATAGACTCTAGTGCTATTAATCATATGACACCTCACTCTTTTTATTTTTCATCCTACACCTTTTAACTGTAACCAACACATCACTGTCGCTAATGGTTCTCATACCCCCGTTACTGGTTGTGGTAACATTCAACTTCAATCTTCCCTTCATTTGAACAATGTGCTCCATATTCACAAACTATCTAATAACCTCTTGTCTATTCATAAAATCACCAAGGACTTAAACTATGTTGTGACATTTTCCCACTCCCATTGTGTTTTCCATGATCTTACCATGGGGAGGACGATTGGAATTGCTAAAGAACAAGGCGGGTTATACTACTTGCAGCGTGAGGACAATAAAGAGTGTACCAGACAGAAGGCTCTCACTTCCAATCATCAGATAGGTTCATAACCTTGATCATCCTCCCAAATATGGCTTCAACACAGGCATCTAAGTCATCCTCCGTTTAGTGTCCTTATTTCCATTTTTGTTTACAAAAAGGTCAGTTGAGTCTTTTCATTGTGATGTTTGTGAGTTTGCTAAACACCATCGAACTTTTCTTCCCAGTACTAATAACAGTTCTAAACCTATTGATCTTGTTCATTCGGATGTGTGGGGACTTGCACCTATCAGTAATATTTCTAGTGCAAAGTGGTTTGTTTCTTTTATTGATGACTGTACTCAGGTTACCTAGATATTTCTCATGAAAGACAAATCTGAAGTTTTCCAATTATTTGTAAACTTTTACCGTTAATTCAAACACAATTTGGGAGCCAAATTAAAAGATTGTGTTCTGATAATGGGATAGAGTATGTGAATCAAAACCTTTCTAATTTCCTCAAAGATAATGGTGTTGTTCATGAGTTAACTTGTGTGGACACCCCTCAACAAAATGGGATTACAGAAAGAAAAAATCGACATCTCCTTGAGGTTACCAGAGTTTTACTCTTCCAAATGCCTGTTCCTAAGTCTTATTGGGGGGAAGCTATTTAACCGCTACTTGATAAATAGGTTACCATCTCGTATTTTAAATGGTGTTAGTCCTACTCAACTCATGACCACATTCTATCCGTTTGTTCCCATTATAACTAGTCTTCAAAGTTCGTGTCTTTGGATGTTCTGTCTTTGTTCATGTTCACGGTTCCCATTGGGAAAAGTAAGATCCTCGCGCTATCAAATGTGTCTTCATAGGTTATGCCTCAAACAAAAAGGGGTACAAATGTTATCACCCTCAAAGTCGTTGTGTTTATGTTTCCAAAGATGTCACTTTTCATGAAACTAAGTCTTTCTTCACTAGTCCTTCGCTTCAAGGGGAGAATAGTCTAGAAGCTGAGATCCCTGAGTTGTCATGTTTTCCCTTGTTATAGGATTCCACTAAGAGGATGACAAAGACCTTGAACCAGCATCATCACCAGTTCAACATAAGGAGGACAAACGCTTTGGGAACCAGTACCAACGAAGAAAAAAACCCAACTTGGTCCAACAGCAACTTCAATCATCCGAACTGGAGGTAAGAACTCATACTCTTGAGGACACCTTAGATGCCTCTTGTGAATCTAACCTAGATGATTTGCCAATTGTCTTAAGAAAAGGAAAAAGTTCTTGTGCCAAATATCCTATATCCCAATTTGTGTCTACTAAAAACCTTTCTCTACAACACCAGAGTTTTATTTTAGCTATTGATTCTATCAGAATCCCTAAATCAGTACAAGAAGCCTTAAAAGATGAGAACTAGGTTCAAGCCATGAATGAAGAAATGGGTGCATTGGAAAGGAATGAGACTTGGGAGATCGTAAAGAAACCGAAAGACAAAAAGGCAATGGGTTTTAGGTGGATATATACAGTTAAATATCAGGCTGATGGCACATTGGACCGGTATAAGGCGAGGTTGGTTGCAAAGGGATGCACCCAAACCTATGGGATTGATTATGAGGAGACATTTTCTCTAGTGGCAAAAATGAATACAGTCAGGATCATCATCTCCTTAACAACACACTTTGGTTGGGAGATGCATCAATTCGATGTTCAAAATGTCTTCTTACATGGAAGCTTGGAAAAAGAAGTGTACATGGAGATTCCACCTGGATATGGTGCCACTAATGGAAGAAATAAAGTTTGCAGACTAAAGAAGGCCCTATATGGTCTCAAGCAGTCTCCTCAGGCTTGGTTTGGTAGGTTCACTCAAGCTATGATATCTTTAGGGTACAAGCAAAGCCAAGGTGACCATACTCTCTTTATAAAACACTCCCAAGATGGTAAACTTACTTTGCTCTTGGTCTATGACGATGATATAATTATTGCAAGCAATGATGTGCTTGAAAAACAGACCTTGAGGGAGAGGTTAGCAGCCCAATTTGAGATAAAGGATCTCGGGAAGCTAAAGTACTTCCTCGGGATAGAGGTTGCATACTCTAGGCAGGGTACCTTCATTTCTCAGAGAAAACATATACTTGATCTCCTCAAAGAAGCTAGCAAGTTGGACTGTAAAACCACTAGAGCGCCCATAGAGCAAAATCACAGGATTGAAAATGATGAAGAAATCCCAAAGGTAGAGAAGACACAATACTAGAGACTTGTTGGAAAACTTATCTACTTATCCCACACCAGGCCTGATATAGCCTATGTAGTTAGTGTGATTAGTCAGTTCATGCATGACCCAAGAGAAAGACATTTCTAGGCAGTAAAAAGGATCATTCAATACTTGAAGTCTTCTCCAATAAAGGGATTGTTGTTTAAAAAAAAGAAAAATTGATCCATGAAAGTATATACTGATGTTGACTATGCAGGATCAATTGTTGATAGGAGATCTACCATAGGATACTGCATGTTCTTGGGTGGAAATTTAGTAACATGGAGGAGTAAGAAGCAAAATGTGGTTGCAAGATCAAGTGCAAAAGTAGAATTCAGAGTTATGGCTCAAGGGGTTTGTGAGTTGTTATGGATGAAGATCATACTTGATGACCTCAAAATAAAATTGAAGCTCCTATGGGACTAGTTTGTGATAATAAGTCCGCCATCAACATTGCACACAATCCAATTCTAAATGATTGAACAAAGCACATAGAGATAGATTGACATTTCATTAAGGAGAAATTGGACAGTGGTCTTATAGCCACCAAATACATCCCTTCAAAGCTTCAGTTGGCAGATATGTTCACCATGGGACTTCCCATGGAGCAGCTTCAAGACCTTACTTGCAAGTTGGGAATGATAGATATACATTCACCAGCTTGAGGGCGAGTGTTATGATACATTCCATAATTAACACAGATTTTATTCTGTAATTAGTACAAATTTTATTTTTTTGATTTGTACAGATTTTGTTCCATTGTATTTCTTTCCTTAATTAGGTCGCTGACAGCTTATAAATAAGTCTTGTATTCAATCTTTGAAAGATAGAATTACAATAATATTCAGATTATTATCTTGCAAGTCAGTATTTAAGTCAGACTTCACATAGAACATACTTGTTTCAGTCTTTCTAATGGCCGTTAGCCTGTTATGGAATGTGCGGCACAAATGTCCAAAGGAAACAAACTTAATTACCTCAAATTCTGGAGCCCCCACCATAAACAGTAACAGTATTTGGAGATGAACTTCTTAGATGAAATGATGCCAGAAGACAAGACTTGCCCGAAAATTCCATAATCAAAATGTGCAGGATCACCATCTGCAGAGCACCTTGACTGAATATCTTCACTTGTTTTATTCCAAGCACTATAACCTTCCATGTGCCGGTTCCCACAATATAGGAAATTTTCTTTGCACCCAATGTCACTGCAAGCCTTCTGCCAGCATGTGTCATTGCGTTCAATAGCTAACAAGTACCAAAAAGCACCAACTATCTGCAAATAATCATTGGTGGAATAAGGCAGGGATTTGACAGAATTAAGCATCATAAAAAAAACAAAATAAAACAAAAACTTACATGACTGGCAAGCATGTATAGCAGCAAATAATATGCAGCCCCTGCCCATGCAGTTTCAGCAAAGACACCGGCTGTTCTCTTAAGCTCTGAAGTCAACGGTACCATTCGGAGAAATCTAGGAACATACTGAAGCAAGATAATGTACAACAAGGCCTGCTTTGTTGCTAGTACATCTGAACCTTTTGACCTCTGAAGAAATCTCCAAACCACAATCTGAATACAAAAACAAATAAAAGAAACCAAAAGTAGGACTGAGTTTTCTTATGCTTCTCAAAATTGCAGACAATAAGGACAAACATTAGAGTTATGCAAATTTCCGCTGTAACTTTTAATGGATGTCCACTAAGCAGTCACAAAGAAGTGTTTTGAATATATTAGTGAATGTCTCCGGTAAGCAATTGCAAATTTTTCAGCAGAATATTAAAAATAGAAATAATAATCAAAAGTTAAAACAGTTAAAATAAATTTATAAGTGAATACCCTTGTTTATTAGTTTCAAACCAAAGAAAACAGGATTGGGGAACTTTATTGTATTAATGACACCAACCCTAGATCAAAACACAAAAATAAACATGGAGGGGATATCAGCCATGATATTGTTTTATAGCAATCCAAAGTGAAAGATAGCAAACTACAAACACGTTTAGTACAAGAGGGTCATAAATCAAGCAGCAGAAAAAGATGACTAAAGATAATAACAGTTTTTTCTGACCTGTGGTATCGGCAACACGGATAGGAAATCAATGATGAAATACCGCTGCAAGTATCGCTTGGCTATCTGTGCAGAATCTATCACAAGCTCACCACGCCCAAAGACACGAGAAGATGGAGCAATATAAGCAGTACGGAATTGGAGAGCCATGTGTATAAGATAGAAAACATCAACCATTGTCCTTAAGGTTGTAACTATTGTTGCCAACTTTCGGTCTATGCCAAGACAATGAAATGAATCATTAATGACTGGTAGATAAAAAAATAGTGGATCTATAGACACGGCCAAAATGCATGAGATAACAAAAAGTTTGTTCCATAAGAGCAGAAACTTGTCTTGAGGATCAAATATCTTCTTTTCTGACACTTTAAGATCTTCCGGGAACACTGCCCTAGATACTCCCAACCCAAGCGATCGCCCAATTGATTTCAATCCTTCAGATCCCCTTCTCATTCCCCTTTTGAAAGACCTAGAAGTTGTGCTGCTTCCATGACCATGGCTTAATTTATCAATATTAAATCCAGATTTTATAACTCCGGCATCAGAAGATGAAGATAGTGTAGAATCCAAGGCCTCCAACCTAGAAATTAACAGCATGCACAGAAACAAATCACTTTTGTCTGAAATTGCAGCTAAGTATTTGCATATTCATAAACAGGAATTATGCCAAGATCAATTCTAGATTAGAGAAAGGCAAAGAGGAAATCAAGAAATAAGAGAATGCTTTATCAAATATCATGAGACTTAAGGTCACTATGAGCTGAATACAATAAACATCAATTCAATTTAAGAAAGCTATGTCAACAAGATTCATGTAAATCATTTTAAAGTTACAGGTCAGAATAGTTTCTCTAAGGTTCAACCGGACATCCATCTAGCAAAATTTCAAAATGGCAAATTTTCTACTTCTTATACCGTTAAAGCGTACAACTCAACTAACTGAATGAGTGACATAGCAGATGGTTAAGTGGTTATATATCCTTGCATGCTTTATGGCCAAAAAAGCAATTCAATATACTGATGCAAAAAGTTTATTTCATATCAACATAATTTATCTTTGCAAATTGCAATAACCTAAATTTATTCTAAAGTTGGAATTTAGAAACTGCAATAACTTACACGAGCTAAGAACATGCAAATAAATATTATTAGCATCACTATCTTCTCCTTCATATCTCTACCATAACTTCTCAATGAAAATATATTGGATACCTCAAAAAATTTTCCCGCTGGCCACCCATGTATTCTGACTTGGGACCACAGTCAAACATCTTTCAACAGTTGATCACATATGAACAACCTGCATAGAAACAAACAAAATTCAAAACAATGAACAATAACAATAATAATACTGCCAACTTCAAGCTCAGATTCCAATTGTTCATCACAAGCCTCGGGGTAGAGGTTTCTGATTCAAATCTGGAAAGTATATATATTCCAAGAAATACCATTGCACAGATTTAAAACTTATGCTCATGTTTACTTTCTTCGGGTGTTAAATCAAATGTATATCTACACTTTATAATGAAGATTGATTGCACCAGCCAAATGAAACTAAAGTTGCCCACTTGCTTGTTGTATCATCTTCCTTCCAGCATAATATTTGTGAAACTTTTCATCCTCTAAACCAAACTGCTGTTTACTCTAGTTCTCATAAAGTATCTCAACATAGTTAAATCGAAGACCCATACTCTTAAGCTAGCATTAAAAATCCCTGGAAATACCATTTTCTAGATGTTCCATCCATAGAGAAATAATCATTGCCAACTTTCTGCCTCTCTTCACCCAGCTCTAATTTCTTGATTCATAAAGCAGATCAATGTCACAAACTCTGAAACAGCTATTTCAAGAAATTTTCAAAAACAACTTTCTGCCTCTCTTCACTCACCAGCTATTGGTAATCAACCACTCAGCTAAGCCTTATCTCTCTCACACACACAGATATATATAAAATTGTAATGGTACAAAATTAAAATTAAGGTAGATGATGAATTCATAGGAGAAATTGTCATGAACTAAATGTTAAAGGAGTAGAATTTGTTATCCCTTAAAAATGAAAGACGTCCAGAACATAAAAAAAAAAAATGCTATAAAACAATTAAAATAAAGGTCCTCAGTCGTTGAAGTTCAACATATGCAGAATTATCATGTTCAACATTCAACAATAAGGCTAGCCTTCAACATCTCACTGTCTCTGCAAAATCATCTTCAAGAACACCACATAATATCATAAATCAAGAGAAAACCTCGGTTAAGAACCGAGAGCAGACGGTGACCGGCGACCGGAAATTTTGCCGCCGGTGAGGGATTGTCGTCAACGCCTATTGGAGTAAAAATTACCAAAAACAAAACCAGAAAAAGTTAACGAAAATTCTCTTTCCATATCTTATCAACAAATATTAAGACTCCTAAAATTTCTCCGCCTAACCAGGATTCGCGGTAGGGTTAACTGTCGCTGAAGTTCAAGTCCAACACAAGAGCAAGTAAAACCTCAGCAACTCTCTCACACCAAAACCGAAATTAAAATTCGATAAACATGCAGCAATTCAAATCAAATAGATAATTAGAAAGTGAAACGCTTATTCATTCCATCAAGACTAAGCAAGGAAGGTGGAAAAGGAGGGAACGAACCTCGTCGGAGAGAAATGAGCGATGCTGAACGGAACGAGAAGATGGAGTGAGGAGCGAGAATGAGAAGAAAGCATTTATGGCGGAATCTCGGTCCCTCACAGATTAAGTCGCTGTCATCACAAGAGCGGAGAAAAGGAAAGAGGAAGCAACACAGCCAGATATTAAATTAAAGCAAAATACAAAAAAAAAAAAAAAATGCTGTAATAACCGGTATTACAGGGGATAAGACAATAACAATATTCATTCTTAACCAATAATATTCAACACAGTTGTTAATGATTGAATTTATTAATTAAATATACTGTCAGGAATTTGATTGTGGAAATACTTGTTTTTTTTTTAAAAAAAATATTCATTCTTATCCACAATAATGTTACGCTCTTTTGATTAACTAAAAAAAATATTTTTCTCTCATTTTTTTCACTTTTATTTTTAAGTATAAAAATTTGATCCCTAAAATGCTTTGGTCAGTTTTTTTTCCAGCAACAATGTTAGTATGCGACAAAGATTAATATAGTAAAGTGACCCAAAGATTAACTTGGCCAAACAAAAATATTTTAAAAAATTCAAATAGAATTTTTTTAAAATTTAAATAAAGTTTAATGATTATATATTATTATTGTAAAAAAATTAAATAATTAATATAAAATCAATAATCTTATCATATATAATAATTTATAATAATAAAATAACAGTATAAAACACTATACCGTCAGCATACTTATTTTTTCATTTAGATAATTACACTGAAAAAAAAAAGATGAATAATAAAGACATATTTGCCCTTCTCATTTGATCTATAAAAGAAAATAATTAGACGCGCACATATTTGATTTTATAAACCAAAATAATTAGACTCTGTGCGCGTCGGTGCCCGTCAGATTAGATAGTTAGAGTTAGATTCTTGGCTTTTTTTCGTACCTAATTTGATAAAATATTTTTAGAAAAAGAAGAAGGAAATACCAAATCCTAATGCGCTTGTAATTTTGTGACGGCTATAGTGTTATGACTTATCCGATATCAGACAACGAAAAAAGCAGCTGAAAAATAAATTCTACAAAGACACTTTTTCTTGGTGTCTAGTTTTACTCGTTAATCTCGGGTAGGTTTTGACCTTTTCGGTCTCGGCTTAATAACGGTCACAAGCAGATTCCTATTATAATTTTAAGAAAAAAAATTATATAGAATTACACAAATGCATAAAAATTTGAGAAAATCAATTGAGACTTGAGATCATTAGATTAGACAGTAAAAGCATCAATATAATTAAATTAAATGAATATTTTCTCTTTGATTAAATTTAAAACAATCATTTTTTTACAATAGTCATATCAAATCTATGATCTCATACGTTTTACTTCAACTCCCACCATTTGTCACCAACCCTAATGGATTAAAACAATCATTCTTATTTCATATACTTGTTAGAATAATATTTTTTTTAATTCTTTTACTGATATGCAATTTAATATTCATTATTTAATTCGAATTAATAGTTATCAGTCATCTTTTAGTAATTGGAAATAGTCCTTATAACTGATAAAATAAAATAAAAATCATAATTGTTAAATTTGATTTAATTTTGGCTTAGTGAAGAACTACATGGCCTCCTCAAGTATGTGATTATTTAGTTTTTGATGTACATATTCATATTATCATATTTGGTATATCTACAGTCAATTTGTTTTAGTTTTTTGCAGCCACAAAATGTCAAAATCTTGCATTCCCGGCTAATACTGTTAGAATGACATATTTCTTCCTTTGGCGTTGGCCAATTGTAACATTTCCACTGCTAAAACAAACAGAGCTTGTTCTTATGAAGTGAATTTAATTTCTCTGTAGATTATTTATTTAATTATTGCATGTCTATCAATTCATATATGATGAGGATTGTTATCAGTGTATTTTAAACTTATTCTTTTTAATACATTTTTAATATTAATTAAAATGTATTAGAAACTAAAAAATTATAAGTAGAACTACTTATGATTATTTATATCAATTCTTTTGGCGTGTAAATATTCTCATTTATTATAAAAGAAATATATATTTGACTTAATTTATAAATTTAATTCCATAGCTGTATTACATTACGATGAATTAAGTAAGGTTAACTTATAGTTTCATTTTACTATTAGATTGAGAGGACTGTGTGTCCGTAAAATTGAAGAATGAAATTCAAACTTCAAATTTCATACAAATTATTCAAATTCCTAGGAATAATCCTTGATTGAATGACTTTATTAAAGGAGTGAACAAGCATTTAAAATGAGAGAAAAACGATTATAAGTTGATAATATAAAAAGATTTACATTATTTAATTATAATTCATTGTGCATAATAAATTTATTAATTTTTATCATAATTATTTTTAAAATCATATAAATAATGATTTATGATTAGACTACTAAAAGTGTTTTAACTTTTGGGGAATATTTTATAGATTTGATTAAGCGAAAATATTTTATATCTTGTATAAAAACGTCACTTGCAAAAATTATAGGTTTGATTAACACTTTTGGGAGAGACAAGGCCTCCTTTTATATACAACTTGATTCATAAATTTGTCCAATTACAACATACGTCAAATGTCAAATTTATGGTACTTTTTTCTTGTTCAGTGGCAACTATGCTATTTTCTTAAAAAAGACAAACATATGACAACTTTTCCTACCTATGACTCAACTTTGTTGTTTTGAACAAGTATATATAATTGTTTACAAAACTTTGATCTCGATTTAGTCTTGATGTAAAACGAATTATTGGATGTCAAATTGATTAAACTGACAACGATAATTTGATATTAAGTGTCAAGAAGTTTCAAAAGAAAGTCAATTACAGGGGAAAAAATGTAACAAGAGGAATAAAATCAAATTTATAGGCAACTAATTTAACTCAAAAGCTATCTATTTTTATTTTTTTATCTGTTCGAAAATGGTAACCCATTGCTTAAGTACTCTTGGAAAACTACGTTTAAAATGAGAATATAATGAAAGAAAAAACAAGTGAAAAAAAACTCATACTAATTTTTTTATCAATAAATATTAATTATTATTTTATTAATTTTTTGTTGATAAAAAAATTAAACTTATAATAATTTTTTAATTATCCAATTAACCTTATATCTCTATGCAACTCACGCTAGTAACAAATGTTGCTTAATACTAAGAAAACTAGATCTTGTTTCATGAACATTATCCCAGGAAAGGGAAAAAAAAAATTAAAACTCATGTATAGTGGGCATGCATTTCAAGCTTTGGATCTTCTTCTTCTTCTTCATATAAGGAATATAAGAACTAATTATTTATTGCAGTTTACTGATGATTAATACAATTTGAAGAACATAATTAAAAGAATGATAGAAAAAAAGCTAGACGAAGCCATAATACAACAAAACATGTGTGTGTGTGTGTATATATATATATGCATGATTCGTTGAAGGTGCATAGCAAATTAAGAAATTAATTGGTGATGTAATTAATTGCGGGGACGGGTATTTTCTGGGTTGGACGTTCCAGTGGCAACCTTTGCAACATCCATGGCTGATGCTTCGGACTTCTTATTGGAGTACAAGACGAAATAACCTAACACAGAGATTGCTACAAAGCCCCCAATGGCCATTTTCATGGGACACTGAGGCATTTTCTTACGTTGGTGAAGTACATCTGTCGAATGTTGCTGAGGTGCAGAAGAAACCTCTTTCATTTTTGCTTCAGCTTTTCCCATATTTTCTCTTCCTCCTCCAACCATTTTCCTTTTCTTTCTAATTAACTTCCTCTCTATGTTTTATCTTCTTCAATGTTTCCTTGTGTGTGAGTTATATATCTATATTCTTATGACTCTGACTCTTTGCAAATCTATGTTATATATGTACGTACGCGCTAGCTTTAGTTAATTTTGTAGGTTATGGAGGAGAATATTTGTGGGAGTGGTAGGAAGGAATACAAGGCGAAAAACAATGCCTTATGTGCAAGTGGAGTTTCTAGAGATGAAGTATTTGGCATTTGACACGTCCTGTGGTTGACCTTCAAAAATAGTTTGAAGGTGCAAAGGTCAAGGACATCCACAATTTCATAATTGATGGATTTGTTTCATCATAACTTTCTGCCAAGGTCAGGAATAGAGAATGTTAGGGTACGGAAAAACTTTATAAAGTTAAAAAATACAACTGTATTAACTAAGAAATATTATTTTTCTTAATTTAGGAAAATTATTTTCTTTGAGAAGTTTTCCTTAATTAGCTTAAATTTTGTTTTAATATTAATTATTTAAATTTTATAATGTTAATAATTTATATCCAATATAATAATAATATGCATGCACCGAGTGACATATTATTTTAGTATTTTGTACTAAAAATAAAATAAAACAAACGATCAATTAATACTTAAGACAGTTTCTGGGCAAATAAATATAAAAATGCACAACGCCAGATTTTTTTAATTTATAGTGCCAATTATATAGCGCTTACTTAAAAATTAGACGCGGAAGATATATACACCGCTTTTCAAGAAAGGCATTGTAAATGGAAACAAAATATACAACGTTTTTTTAAATCGTCATTGCATATATATTTTAAAAAAATAAGAAATTAGAAAATGTTAGGGGTTGTTTGGTTTGAGAAAAAATTTTCTATTTTTATTTCTTGTTTTTTATTTTTTGAAAAAAAATTTCATTTCCATATTTTTAAAGTTTAGAAAATGTGTTTGGTTTAACTATTTTTATGTTTTTAAAAAATAAAAATATTAAAAATGTGTTTGGTTTAACTATTTTCAATAAAAGCTTATGAAATATATAATTTTCAAATAAAATTATAATATATTTCCTTTATAATAATTATTAAAATTATTGTATTATTTCAAATAATAAATAGAAATAATAAAAATATTAGACAAAGATTTTATTTTTTTTACTAAATATTTCATTCTATCTAAATTCGCACTCATCCTTCAGCTTTCTCAGTATATTATCGACTTCGTCCCTGACCTGCAAACCTTTTCCCCCCTGCTTTGCTTCTCACTGGCCTCCTTTTGCCGCCACACCCAAGACCTTTCTTCGTCGAGGTCGTCATCATAAGAGGTTGAAACCTTTTCTCTCGCATAAACTCTTTTCCCCATAAATTCTTTCTCTCGTAAACCTCGTGCCCTTATTTCTCTTGTAAATTCTTACACCCTTGTGTAAACCCTATTCATTTTGTGACTGCGCTGTTGTCTTCAACTCGTTTTATTAACTTCGCATCCAAACAACTTCATCGGCGCATAGTTCCCCAGAGAAACCTCGATTTGTGGCAAACTTTGAAATCACTAGAAGATATTGTCGGAGGTATGCTACATGCTGTTGGAAGTTTAGGTTTTTTTTGTTATTCTCTAAAAGAAATTGTTTTTTTACATTGAAATGTTAGGCGTTTTCCATAAAGAAATTAGGTATTTGGTTCAAGGTTCTCTAAATTTTAGTGTTTTGCTTTGTGGTTACTGAGGGAGGATTTGTGTTTGATTTGTGTGTTATTATGCTTTGAATTTCACTGTCACTATGCTTTGTGCTTACTGACGTAGGAGACTTTTCTAAGCTTTATTTCATCTAGACCATGAGGACACAAATAAAATGCTATTCTCATGCTTAGAATCTTCTAAAGTTGAGTGCAATGGGATCTCGCTTGAGGTGGCATGTTAGAGATTGATTAAAACTCATTAATGGTTAATTGATTATGTACCTAACAACTTAAACTTCAAAGAGTGTTATGGTATATAGGAGGCAATAGCAATTCATGTAAGAAGGATAAAATTACCTCAATTCGATCTTTATCCCTAACAACATTGTGTGAAGTTAGCTAGTTATGTTTTGATTTTAGAAATTTTGCGTATGTAGACTTGAATACATGAATTTTGAATTATGTTATGTTCTGAACTCTTTCTTGGAATGTTTTGAAGGACCTTAAATTTTTTTTTCCTGCCTTTCTAGCTCCATCTTGTAGTTCTATTTTTTTTCTGGTTATAGAAATTTTGTTCAGTATCTTGAATATTGTTCAGTTTGGATTCATGCTTTATAAACTAGTGGAATCTTTTGAAATTTTGTAATAATGTCTCTGCATTCAATGGTTCTGGTTTTGAGGAGACTTGTAAGTTTTGGTACGATTTATGTTTATTTGAATCACTTTGGATTTTCTATTTTGGTCGTTTGTTTGATGATAGGAGTTACATTGTGGTTTTGTTTTCAAGGATCCTCTTAAGACTCTATTTTCAAGTGAAACCAAAGCCCACAACTTTGTTTTGATACCCTTTAAATCTGTTTTTGAGTTTTCCCAAAAGTTTGAGCCTTGTACAATGAATTTAGAAGAAAAACTCATTTTCTAGAAACTTGCATTTTGCAAACTTTTGATGCATGCCATATCCAAACCGCTTGCTAAAATTAAGTCAAACCAAAGCCAATTAGTCATATTTAATGCACACTAAATCTGTTTTCAAGTTCCAAAAGGTTTCGAGTTTTGTAGCTCAATTGCACAAAAAATCGTTTTCAAGAATTCCTTAAAATCACAAACTTTCAACGCACGCAGTTTTCTAATTGTAACTCCAATTTGGACAAAACCAAAACTCAGGATCTACATTTTAAGTGTACTAAATATATTTTGGGTACTTAGGATAGGATTAGAGATTGTGATATTTATATAATATCATTAATTCAAATGATTTTATTCAATAAGCATAAAGAAGCTCACGTGCGTATAAGGTTCTCATTCACGTTAATAATCAAATTAAAAACTTATCAATTAAGAGTGTGAAAAACATCTCTGGTCCAAAACAAGACTTATCATTTTTTTACTAAAGGAAACAAATTAAGCAGCGGAATAACATAAAGTAACATGCTCAAAACATTATGCAATTAATACAAAAACCCATTTTCTAATGTTACATCCTATCAGAGTATTGTGTTTCAGTGTTCTCTAACATGAGGTTCTTTATAGTCATCCTCCTAATCATCTGCTCCTACGAATACAAAGTTTAAGATCATCACAGAATTCAAATACAAATAACACACTAAGAGTGAGTTATTACATTTCTAACTAATAGAGAGAAACAAAATAACATAAATATACATATTATATAAATGAAATACAACTTACTTTAACACAACTCATGTCATTCCACCACTTATCGCGTAACATCACATCTCAACACTACACGTCTCACAAATTTTCACATCTTTCACATACTCAAGAAACAAAACACAATATCATTCAACCAATCAATATTGATCAATACACAAGCGTTATGTAACAAATATACTAAGATTCAATCTTATATGCAATGTGGTACCATGTTAGTAAAAAATCTTGTCGGGCACCTAGGAGTACATGACAAGACAGATCACACACTAATAAGTCAGGTCACTCTCACCAGGTAAAATCATAGGAAGACCAGTTAGGATTATGCTATTTTGAGAGAATGTTTTAACCATGTGGGATTGACACATGCTCAAAGGAGCACTCAAACCGGGTGTATTTACCCCCAAGGTTTAGACTCCAAAGAGTTCGTTAGGACCTCTCCTTCCTGATTCAAGTCCAACCCAGAAAACATTTTAGCACACAGACTCTATCTATGAATTGTACAAAACATATGGCTCTTCAATTGTTCTCAACATAATTTTCTCATCGTGCCTCAAAGTGGTAAAACTCTTCGGGTTCCTACGGTGGATTCCATCACAATACTCATTACGCATTAAGTCATCACCCTTAAAGGGTCTTACAGTCGTGTGATTGTACGATTCATAACTAACAACTCAATGCAGACAACATCTCAATACACATCTGTGATCTCACAATTTAACACATACTCAACTTGTCACTTACACATAGTTCATCACATATTCAATGTCACTTACTCGCAATTTCAATAATAATTTTATGATCTCAATACAACAATTTATCATGCTAATTTAGTAAATCTTGTCCAAAATACAAATAATTTATACAGAAATAATTCTCACAACATGGGGAGTAAAACCCCTCAAATAATTTCACATAATCATATCAAAATCAAGGAATCAAAATCATAGGCCAAAAACACGAAAACACCAAAAACACTCAATTTTATCAACCAATTTGCATCAGGACATCAATTGGTTCATCAAACACAACAATATCATAATTATAATCGTAAAAGGAAGAATTATAATTCAATAAGCATCCCAAAATAAACTCCAATTTAATCCTGTAAGGATCCCTACATATGTCCATTCTAACCCCAATTGTGATAAACTCATCCCTTACCTCTAAGCAGACTCACGTGTGTAGTCTGACAATGATAGCAGCGTCTCTAGCGGTTCCCTAAGATTCCTCAAACTTTTTCTCTGGTTTCTTTGTTAGGATTTCCAAGCGTTAGAGAGAAGGAGAAGAGATTGGAGCCTCCATTTTAATGTCTCCGTATGTTAATATAAAAAAATGACATAATAGGCCTCTATTTATAACTAGAGTACTCTTAACCTATTATTTATTCTATTTTTTTATTTTATAAAAATGAACTCTATTTTACTCCCTATCAAATTAATAAATAAAACATCCTTTTTATTTTCTAACAACATATATTTATTTTATTTACCTTAAAACCATTATTTTAATTAATAAAACTATTTCTTCTTATTTATTTAATAACAAAAACCTAATTATTTTCTTAAAACTCTATTTATTTTTGAGTAAAATTCTTTTTAATTTATTTTAAAAAAACGAGGTGTTGCAGAAATTATTGTTTCTCAGTGTTGCTCCCAAAAACTACCTCTTAGAAAGCCTAATTCAAAAAGGATCCTTAGGTGAGGTAGCTCAATGTGTAACACATTCTAGGTTTCTATTACTAGCTCAATGTGTTTTAGTACCATACTATACTCCAATTAGTGAGTCTTAGCTAGCAAAACCAAGACAAGATGATAAGAGCCAAAACTGTGCATTCTAGGTATCTTAGAAATGACTCAAAATGGTAAAAAGGCCAACTTTGACACTACATAGCTCTCTGCATAGAATGAATTTTTGGATGAAACCTTTTCCCATAGTTTTGTATTTCCAATGTCTAGTTTTCCCCAAAATCCATAGCCATTGGACTTAGATAGCTCATTTCGGACCCCTAAGTCCATTTTGATGCAAAACTAGTTCATTTGGTGATTTGAAAAGCCTAGATTTTGATCCGAGATGAATTTCGACGTGAGACCAATTTCTACAATCCTATTTTTAGGTGTATGAAATCTTTTTCGAGGATATACAAAGTTTATTCTCATGCATTTTAAATTCAACTTTGAAAACCATCTATTTTCTAACTCGTTTTTTTACTTGAAACTTGAAATGGAGTCATTTTCAAACCGTTTGAGCTTCTCAAGTGAAACCAAAGCGCACAATTTTATTTTGATACCCTCAAAATCTGTATTGTGTATTGTGTTAATGACTTGCTGTGTGTTTTTTGTCTTTGCAGCGTGCACCAAAGATCATGGGAATCAAGACTAGGAGCTAAATGACATCTAACTCGAGTTAATGACATTGGGAATTTAAGACTAGGTTTATAGTGCGTCTTTATACTTTCGTTATCTAATTGCCTATTGTAGTAGTACACTATATATGCATTTTGTATACTGAGTATGATGTTTGCAATGGCAACATCTTTGATTGTTATTTTGTGGCATTCTATCTGTACAACTCGATGTACTTTTTTTTATATAGTTTGGAACTTTGGATTATGTTTACTAGTTATGTAAAAGTTAGTTTAAAAAATAACTTGACTTTTTAGAATGATTGTGTGAATAGCTTAGATTATGTGCACAGGTTTGTTGGGCTGAAAACATGGATTGTGTGTATGTGATTGGAAAATATGAGAAGGAACCAAAGAAGGTTTAAAAAAAAAACATATAGCACTTTTTACAATCATATGTTGTATATTTAAGTTTGTTCATACAACGCTTTCCAAAAAAATGTTGTATATAGTCACATATATATAGCGCTTTTTTTTTTGTAAAAAAATGTTGTATATAGGTTCATATATACAGTGTTTTTCTCGGTAAGCATTGTATATAGGTTTGCAATATACAACGGTTTTTTTCAAACGCTATATATAAATATTCGTTAGCGATAGCGCTATATATTGAAGAAAAGATGTTGTAAACGAAGAAATCTAGCGTAGTGATGCATTTAGCAAGGTAAAAGATGCATATAAGTGAAAATTATTTTAAATGCGTAATAGTAAAATAAAAAAATTAAGAAGAAGCAAATAATTAACCACTAGGGTTGGCCTAGTGGTGGGAGGTTTGAAGTAATATGGATGAGATCTTATGTTCAAATCTCAGGGTAACTATTATAGACAAAGAAAAAAAAGTAGAGAATTTATTTGGCAACAATCACGGACCTTGGAACAACAAACGCACATGCATTTAAAAATCCAAATGGCTTATTCAATTTCAAAATTACAACGAGTAGGCATTGGAGTTTAAGGGCACAATTGCACAATCAATAGAAAATCTTCCAGACTTAAAAAAATACAAAAATGAAAGCGAAAATGCATGCTTGACCTAATTAACTAACCACACAAATATATATTGCATATATAGTGATTAGTTATGGAGAAATTAACATGTAAATACACAATACTCTCTAATTTAAAGCAATAACATCATCACCCCCAACCACATCATAACTCCAATGAATTCAGCGCCTGAACTACGAGTAACACCTTGATTATTTGGAAGTGGTGAAGGTGATGGCGATGATAATGATGGTGAAGGTGAGGGTGAAGGTGAAGGTGAAGGTGATGGTGAAGGTGATGGTGATGGTGAATGAATTAGTTTCTTTTTGGTGTTGTTTGACATGACAACTACCATTAGCTTTAACCCCATTTGGCAATGACTCTGATTTCCACTAATGAAGTGTCTGAATCCAGATTTGGTAAGCATCACCTTGGTGTTGCCATCGTTGAACAGAACGTGTTCTTTCCCCACCGTGTTGCATTGTTCATAATCCGTCTCATTCACTTCGTGCACTGACTCTGTTCTCTCATCGTATTTAAATACTGCATAACATGCATACAAAAACAGCAATCATAAAATGCAAACAGAATGCCACTATAAGAAATATAAACTCATAATACGGTTATAACTTTTAACTTATTATAAATGTTAATCTAATTTTCTCTCAACTCACTTTCACCTCATTTTTTTTATTTCTCTCTATTTTTTTGTCACATTATCTTTATGATTTTTTGTCCTCCCACCATCTCAATTCACCTCAAAATGGGATGGATGATTAACATTATTACATGAGGAGCGACTCTTGTAAAAACACTTAGTTGATGTGAGAAATAAAAATAACAGTAAATATATAGTACTATTGTATTTTAATAGTCCAGATTAAAAAAGTACACATAATTATTTTTTAAGTAATAACCGAGTAATTTTCTTCAAAAAAAAAAAAGAAGTAACTGAGTAACTTATAAAATCTTAATGATTTATATGGTTGTATATATAGTAGAAATTTATAGTTTTCATTTCTCCCTATAAATAAATGTTGTCATCCTCGTATTATTTGTATTAAATCCAAGTTTATGAGTTGGCCCTAACATATCCTTTCAAGATTTGGTAGTAAGATAAGAGGTATCTTAGTTTTACAAGCCCTTATATATCACTATTTTTAGTTAACTAGATTTTTCTTTTCCAATACTAAGTAAACACCTAACATGAGACATAGTACGTAGGAATATAATTAATGGAGAGTAATTACTGAGAGTGTCGCCGATTTTGAATCGGTGAGAGCTGGCCCAGTGGCTGAGTGAATCTGGTTTTGAGAGAGGAAACTTCCAGGTTTCACTGCCTCCAACCACATACTTTGCAGCTTCAGAGATGGAAATTAAGAGCCACATTGAGAGCATAAACAAAAATGGAGATGCATTATTTGGTAAACAGGAAGCCATGTTTGATTGAATATTATGCAATGCGAAGCAGTATAGTAGTGGGTTTTGGCTTTCCAATTAATAAATAGGGTATGTTGTGAATGACAGCCACTTGGCAATTGGATGCAACATCACATTTTGGCTAAATGGCGAGCCATCATTCCTGAGTTTTAAATTAAAGGAAAAAGCACCTTTTCGATACTTTTTTTAGGATGAACCACATATTAGAATATTTATAATGACTAATTAATTAAAGTAAATGGTCCTGAATTCCCTAGTCACAGTTAGTGGATTTAACGTTTACGAGCTTATACGTACATTTTTATACGCAAAATGAACCGGAGACGGCAATGGGGTATTTGATAAAAATAAAATTTCAATTTATGAAAATAATTTCAATTTATTTTCTAGTTTTCTTACTTTTACTAAAGGGATTCTATTTTTTTATTATCGTACTCAAAGTTATAAAGATTATCTCATTTGATTGAGAGTTAGTAAAAGTTTTTTTAAGAGCTGCAAAAGTTTATTTGAAGTTTGATTTATGATATTCGTATAATTTTTTTGGATTTTATTTTATTAACAAATGTTAAAGATATTCTGAATAAAAATATTAAAGATACTGATTAAACCATTATGGCGTTTACAACCAAATATATATACATCAACAAACATAATGCTATTAGTATAAAGTCTTTATTAACTTTACCAATGACCATTAATGACTTGTTTTTGTATAAAATTTGACTGATCAATTTTAATAAAATTACTTTTTTTTAATAAAACTTAAATCCAAAATTTTGGTTAAGAAATCCAAATCTAATTTGACTTGGATCAATGTTATTTTTTTTTTTTTACTTATTTGAATAGTTTACATATAATAGTTTATCAAAATATTTTTTAATGTATTTTAATAATTAACTTAGAAATAAGTTCTCGTTTAGTAAGAACCTATTGAATAATTGATTAATTAAATTATTTACTCAAATATACTTAAGAGTTTTTTTTTTTGACAAAATACTTAAGAGTTTAATAAATAAGTATTTAATTAAATTATTTATTCAAACATACCAGCATTCTTTTTGTAAAGTGAAATACTAACTAACATGTTATTTAGAATTTCATGCCAATTAACTCTTATTAGGGAAGTCACGAGTCAGTATAAAAATTCATACTACTCTAAACCTAAATATAAACAAAATTAATTAATTCTACGTTAGTTAAAAAAATTGATTAATTTCATTTAATTCTATTAATTATATTTAAAAAATGAACTTTTTTTAAGAATATCCTTCATTAAAATTTGATATCTAAAATAAAAATGAATCCTTGGAACTAAAATCACACTTAATTGAAGAACATTTTTTAAATTTCATTAAATACGGTTAAAATAATTAAAAATATATATATATTTGAGTTTAAAAATATTTTTTATTGTGTATATTAAGTTCGGAAGAAGTATATTCATAAAAAAAAAACATATAAAGGTATATTAGCTACATCTCGAAACGAATGTGCGGTATAGCTGTTCATTTTTTGAAGGGTTAACTGTTTTTTCGTTTCAAAGTAGAGGCAGCCGATGCAGGGCAATTTCATCTTCGTGAGTTCATCTTTGTGACTTACGACAATCGTAAATGCCACATGCTAATAATTATTTTTGTAAAGAATCTTTGCGTGTAATATTACACATTATGTACTTCTTATATATAATCTCAATAAACAAGGAAACAAATCTTATAATCTTAAGAATTTAATTAGAATGTATCGCATTGTAGAAAATTAATACATTACCATCTAATAATATTATTGACTTTTATAATCATTATTTTAAAATTATAATACGATAACTGAGTTTAATTTTTATTTACAGAAATTAACTTTAATTTCTATGCATGATTTTTACATTATCAACTAATTAATAATTGTTGATTTGTAGCAGGGATAGATTTCATGCAAGGATCTTTAGGAACTATGCTGGGTGTTTACTTTATTTGATGTTGTTAGCCCATATTTTTTATGAGCTAAAAATATGCTCTAAATACGAATTTTGTCAGATTCTGTTTGAATCGAAAAGAAAGAAGAGTCTATTGAAAAGGATTCACAGGTTCAATGAAGTATTTACAAAATATAAGGCTAAGACAAGAAAGAGGGCTTCGAACCATTGGGTGAATCGAGCTGGCATATGGTCGAATCGAAGTCAAGGCAGCAAGATTTCGGGACTTAGCGCAATTTCTGACAAAACTTCACAAAATCAGTTCGACTTCGAGCGATATGAATAACCGTTCTAAGGAGCAGTTATGTGCATGCAAGGTGTACGTAGCAGGACACTTGGCATTAGGATAGTGTTTCGACCGTTAGGGCAGTTTATTTTCGAATATCTATATATAGCAGTTTTTTAGTCAGATTTCGGGGTCGCAAATCATTTCTACAAATCCTTATACACTCAAAGTACCCAGCGCAGAGAGAAACGAGTACGCAAGGAGAATGTATGATTGTGAACCATTTTAAGTTTCTGTAAACTTTACATTTCGAATGCAATGCAATTTACGTTTCATTTTATATAATTCCTGTCTTTTAAATGGTTCATTCGATCGAATGAACTCGTTGATCCTTTAAATTCTGCAATTTACCTTTCCCTTGTCAATTTACTTCCAGCATTTCGATTCTTTCAAAGAATTTTACTTTCTGCAAACCTCAGAACCAATAAAGGTTTGTTGCAATGATGAACATTCAAAGCTTTACATTTTAATGCAAACACACAAATGATATGCTCCTGAGATTCACTAGTTGATCTCGCAAGCAATTAACTTAGACTAGCGATTGTTTACCAGATTTCAGCGTAAACAAATTGGCACGCCCAGTGGGACCAGTCAATTGTGTGTTTCTGCTTTAAATTATTATTAAAGTTTTATTCAGTGCTGTTGGTTTATTGCACTCTTAATTGTTTTGATCTTGTATGCATTTAAGAAGTGGGAAATCTGTTCCACACTTAACAGAATTTAAAACTCGTACAAGGATGGCTA
This sequence comes from Glycine soja, assembly GCF_004193775.1. Lineage (NCBI taxonomy): Eukaryota > Viridiplantae > Streptophyta > Magnoliopsida > Fabales > Fabaceae > Glycine > Glycine soja. Next base: position 41,092,993 of record NC_041003.1, read on the forward strand.
GACCACCCCCAAGTAATCAAAACAATGACCTTCCAAATATGGAGGGGCAACCAACGCAGACATCTGTCAGTAATGCCAATATAAATTCTGGCATAGGAGCAATTCCTGGCCAAACTGTTGGCACGATAAGTTCGACCGCTTCGACGGTTATGAATCAGACAGGGGTAACTTCTCCCATGACCAACATGACGTTGGCAAGTTCGACCACGTCAGCGTCTGCTTTTGCCCCATGGAATAACCCCAGTTTAGGGAATCCCAGTGGAAGTCCTTTTCGACCGCTTCAAAACCCTCTATATGGCATGCCTACATCTTTGATGGCAGGGTTGCAAAACTCTCAACCAAATTTAGAGAATCTTAATATGTCCTCTCCATCAGGGTCTGTAGCGGGCAATCAAGGTAGGGTAATTCCTCAACATTTAACCAATACATCCGTTTTGTCACTCAGACAACAAATGGATGAAAGTAACCATGATATGGTTAACATGTTAACACAACAAATAGGAACTGTCATTAACCCCTTAATTCAAAATACAAATGACAGTTACCAAATGTTAACAAATCAAATAAGTCGAATTGCTGACTTTTTTGGGGCACCACCCATACAGCAACCACCAATTCGACAGATCCAAATACAGGCGCCTCTCCAAGAGATACAGATGCCTAACAACCCAGGGATGCAAATGGCTCAAGCACCACAACCATTGGCACGCATAGAGCCGCCAGCCCAACAGGTCGAACCAAACCCTGGTATAGTATTGGTAAATAGAAACCAAAATGCTGATGAAGTAATAGGGAATGTTCAACAAAACCGTTTCGATAGGCAGAATAACCTGGCCCAAATGGTCGAAACAATTCTAGCACAGAATGGTTTGAACTTGGGCTTACACAGGCCCAATTTTGTGTCTCCATTATCTGAATATGTGTTACAGACAGAATTACCAAGGGGTGTGAAAATCCCTAAGTTTACTAAGTTTGCAGGAGAGACAAATGAGTCTACTGTCGAACACGTTGCTAGATATTTGGTCGAGGCAGGGGACTTGGCTAATAATGAAAATTTAAGAATGAAATATTTCCCTAATTCCTTAACTAAAAATGCTTTCACATGGTTTACAACCCTTCCTCCTCATTCCATACATAATTGGAACCAATTGGAGAGGATTTTCCATGAGCAATTCTATATGGGACAGTCTAAGATAAGCCTTAAAGAGTTAGCCAGCATTCGACGTAAGGCACCTGAATCAATTGATGATTATTTGAACAGATTCAGACTCTTAAAGGCAAGGTGTTTCACCCAAGTCCCTGAACATGAATTAGTCGAAATGGCTGCTGGTGGCCTAGACTATTCGATTAGAAAGAAATTAGATACCCAGTATTTAAGGGATATGGCTCAATTGGCTGATAGAGTTCGACAACTCGAACGATTGAAGGCTGAAAAGGCTAGAAATTTTAAGTTCCACAAGAAGGAAAAGGTTGCATATGTCGAAACCAATGACAGTGACCAGGAGTTCGATATTATTTATGAAGATATCGAAGACAATGAGGTTGATTTAGCAGAGTTAAAACCTGGACCTCCTTATGTTTGTAAACTCCTTAGACCTTCCAATGGAAAAAACCCTGTTGAACCTAAAAATGATAAATTTGTGTCTAAAACTTATACATTTGACATAACTAAATGTGATGAAATATTTGATTTATTAGTCACAGATGGCCAAATTGTTGTTCCTAAGGGCTTGAAAGTACCCCCAATCGAACAACAGAAGAAAAGGGGTTATTGTAAATTTCATAATTTCCTTGGCCATAAAACCTCACGTTGTGTTCTTTTCAGGGATTTGGTTCAAAAGGCTCTCAACGAAGGGAGGCTCAAATTTGGTGAGAAACCAAAGGTTGCTCAGGCAAATGCTGAAACATCCAAAGCTGCTGAAACTCTCTATGCAGAACCCCAAGAAATAATGATGGTCGAAACAATGGAGTTGTCTCAGGTGCAGGTGCAGGGCATATCTGAAGAGGATTACAACGAACAAATGAAGGTTGTGTATCCCCAGGCTGAGGAGGATCTAATTGATTTCTTGAACAGATGCAAACTCGAAAGCAAGAGTGTGATGCTTTGCCCTTGCTGCAGTGCAGTATGTGATAGGGAGGCTACTGAGGGCCTCAAAAAATACCAAATTATTAACAAGGGGGCAGAGCAGAACCAACGTTTCGATAAAGGCAAAAGGGTTATGGTGCAGTCGAACAGTAATCAGAAGTCTGGTCGAAGGAATACTTTCGCTCCTCCTGGTTCAGTTCCGGTCGAAAAATGGATGCACCAGGGACTCATAAGGTTCAACAAAAGGGCCATGGAAGTAGGTGGTTCGAGTGGAACGAAGCAAATTGGCCCACAGGAGGCTAATAGGTACTCTTATAGGAACAATTACAAAGGAAAGAATCCTATGACGAGGACCCAATGGCGCAGGTTCCAGCGTCAGAGGAAATTGGCCCAACAGAATCTGCAAACGGGCCAGTATAAAGAAGTGTCTAGGAGGCCAGTAAAGGAGAGACTCCTGCCTCCAGTGGATGAAGATAAGATGGAGGATGAGGATCTACTGGATTCTGAACCAGACTTTGATGTCATCTGTGTGGTATCTATCTTGCCATCTGAATATGATGTACAGTCTGAGGTTACTGAGATCGAAGGTGAGTTCGATCATTTTGATATGGCTGACCCAAAGCCAGTGTGCTACTATGTTATGAACAATGGCTGTGTGGAAGAACAATTAGCTTATTTCGAAAAGCCAGATTTTCAGATGAAAAGTCATCTCAAACCTCTTTTCATCAGGGCAAAAGTTGAGAATGTTGGAATCAACAAAGTGCTCATAGATGGAGGAGCGGCTGTCAACTTAATGCCTCGATCTATGCTCTACAAGATCGGGAAACATGACACTGATCTATCTGCTCACAACATTGTGCTCTCTAATTATGAGGGCAAAACTGGCTATTCTTTGGGAGCCATTCAAGTAGATGTTGTTGTAGGCAGTATAGTTCGACCAACTCTATTCCTGGTGATACAGTCCAAGGCTAATTTTAACTTGCTATTAGGAAGGGAATGGATCCATGGAGTTGGGGCTGTGCCATCTACTCTCCACCAGAAACTCATTATCTGGAGGGAGGATGGGATTGTTGAAAATATAGAGGCAGATCAAAGTTTCTATAAGTCAGAGATTGATAATGTTACTCCACAAACCTTTGACAAAAATTTGGCTAACATAGCACCTTGTGGTGACAAGGAGATTGCTTTCGAGTCAGGTGACAATGTTATCCATTCTGTCAAACTCCATCCTACCCATAGATTTATATGGGAGAGGGAGGAAATTAATGTTGTTTCCTCTGAAGATGGAGTCATTCCACCAACTGGGTGGAATATATATGAAGATTAATATGACTGAGGCCACTGCATGGGCCAGAATTACGGCTTATATGGCCGAAAATAGACTAAATACGGCCCTTGAGGCTGAATTCCAACAAAATATGGCAGTTGAAGCCAAGATCGAAGATCATGAAAACAAAGAAACAAAGGATCGAAGACTGGACTGCATTTATGATGATGAGCCACTGGGTTTTGAGAAAAATCCCATAAGTGAGGCGCCAAAGATGCAGGCTCAAGATCCTTTGGAGGAGATCGACATTGGAGATGGCTCGGTAAAAAGGCCAACTTATATCAGTGCCAATATCACCTCAAGTCTAAAAGAAAAGCTGGTGCCTCTTCTTAGAGAATTTAAAGACTGTTTTGCTTGGGATTACCACGAAATGCCTGGGTTAAGCAGAGAAATGGTCGAAATGAAATTACCTATTAAGGAGGGAAAAAGACCAGTAAAACAACTACCAAGAAGATTCGCACTAGAAATCATGTCCAAGATTAAGGAAGAGATCGAAAGGCTGCTGAGGTGTAAATTCATCAGATCTGCCAGGTATGTCGAATGGTTAGCAAATATAGTCCCTGTCATTAAAAAGAATGGAACTCTTAGAGTATGCATAGATTTTAGGGATTTAAATAATGCTACACCTAAAGATGAATATGCTATGCCAGTAGCAGAAATGTTGGTAGATTCAGCAGCTGGCTTCGAATTTTTAAGCATGTTAGATGGTTATTCTGGTTATAACCAAATATTTATTGCTGAAAGTGATGTGTCAAAAACAGCGTTTCGATGCCCAGGTGCTTTAGGCACTTATGAATGGGTGGTTATGCCCTTTGGGTTGAAAAATGCTGGGGCCACTTATCAAAGGGCCATGAATTCCATGTTTCATGATTTTATTGACACATTTATGCAAGTTTATATTGATGATATAATCATCAAATCCTCCTCAGAAGATAGCCATTTGGATTACCTTAGGCAATCTTTCGAACGAATGAGGAAACATGGATTAAAAATGAATCCATTAAAGTGTGCTTTTTGTGTGCGTGCAGGAGATTTCCTTGGTTTTGTGGTGCATAAAAAAGGCATTGAGATAAATCAAAACAAGACAAAGGCTATTCTTGAGACGAAGCCTCCTTCGACCAAAAAACAGCTTCAGTCTTTGCTAGGAAAAATCAACTTCTTGAGGTGATTCATCTCGAATCTAAGTGGCAAAGCTCAAACTTTTTCGCCATTACTTCGACTCAAGAAAGATGAACCATTCAAATGGGATGAAGTGCATCAAAAGGCTTTCGATGAAATTAAAGAATATCTGATCAAGCCTCCTGTGTTAATGCCTCCTAGTCGAAACAAGACTATGAAGTTGTATATTGCTGCGTCTGACAAGACCATTGGTAGCATGTTGGCTCAGGAAGATGATGATGGCGTAGAGCATGCAATTTATTATCTTAGTCGTGTACTAAATGATGCAGAAACTAGATATACTGCCATAGAAAAACTTTGTCTTTGTTTGTATTTCTCTTGTGCAAAACTTAAGCAATATATAAAGCCTGTTGATGTTTATGTATATTCTCATTATGATATTATTAAACACATGTTGTCAAAACCTATTTTACACAGTAGAATTGGAAAATGGGCTTTAGCATTAACAGAATTTTCTTTAACATACAAGCCTTTGAAATCTGTTAAGGGTCAAATTGTGGCAGATTTTATTGTAGATCACTCAGTGATCGAAATGCCGCAATACTATGTCGATACAGAGCCTTGGATTTTGTATTTCGATGGTTTGAAACACAAACATGGAACTGGAATTGGAGTTTTAATAATATCCCTCAATAAAGTTCCAACTAAATTCAAATATAAAATCAAAGGGCTTTGTTCTAATAATGAGGCTGAGTATGAGGCTCTAATTACAGGCCTTGAAATTTTAATTAGCCTGGGGGCAAGAAATGTTAACATAAGGGGTGATTCAGAATTAGTGTTGAGGCAATTAACACAAGAATACAAATGTGTTAATGAACACTTAGCAAAATATTTTGTTATAGCAAGTTCTCTTCTGAATCATTTCGATTACATTAACATTGAGCATATACCTCGACAAGAAAACCAAGAAGCAAATGATTTAGCCCAAATAGCTTCAGGGTACAAAATGTCGAAGGAAAAGTTAACTCAGTTGATCGAAATAAAAGATAAACTGGTGTTACCGGAGCCATTAAGCACTAAATTGCCAATGCCAAAACTTGTGGGGGCAAGTACACCACAAAATAATGAAGATGAAAGCATGGATGATCTCCAGGAAAAAATAAAAATTCAAATTTTGGCCATTGACAATATGTTAGATAATGATTGGAGAAAGTCCATTGTTGAATATTTGGAAAATCCAATAGGCAATGTGGCTCGAAAGGTCAAATATAGGGCTTTAAATTACGTGGTTATGGGAAATGATTTGTTTAAAAAGACTGCAGAAGGAGTGTTGCTAAAATGTCTAAGTGAATCAGAAGCATACTTGGCAGTTTCCCATGTTCACAGTGGGGCCTGTGGATCACATCAAGCAGGCCATAAAATGAAATGGCTTTTATTTCGACAAGGTTTGTATTGGCCTTCGATGTTAAAAGACTGCATAGAATTTGCTAAAGGCTGTCAGGAATGCCAAAAGCATGCAGGGATACAGCATGTACCTGCTAGTGAGTTACACTCCATAATCAAACCTTGGCCTTTCAGAGGATGGGCTTTGGACTTAATTGGTGAAATCAAGCCTGCTTCTTCTAAGAACCAGCGTTATATCATAGTTGGTGTCGATTACTTTACAAAATGGATCGAAGCAGTCCCTTTGCCAAATGTTGATCAGGAAGCAGTAATTAGTTTCATTCAAAATCATATTATTTATAGGTATGGTATTCCCGAAACAATTACCACTGATCAAGGTTCAGTTTTTACTGGACGAAAAATGCAAGAATTTGCCCAAAAAACTGGTTTTCGATTATTAACCTCAACACCATATTACGCGCAAGCAAATGGTCAGGTCGAAGCAGCCAATAAGATTGTAATTAACTTGATTAAAAAACACATTGCCCAAAAGCCAAGAAATTGGAATAAAACGTTAGATCAGGTTCTATGGGCATGTAGAAATTCTCCTAAGGAATCAACTAATACTACCCCATTTCGACTGACTTATGGGCATGATGTTGTACTTCCGGTCGAAATACATTTGCAATCAGCCAGGGTACAAAAACAAATGGGCATTCCAATCGACCATTATTGGAAAATGATGTCAGATGAATTGGTTGATTTAGATGAGGAGAGATTAAGAGCATTAGAAGTTTTGACTAAACAAAAAGAAAGAGTTGCTAAGGCTTATAATAAGAAAGTGAAGTCAAAAATTTTTAATATTGGAGACTTGGTTTGGAAGGTTATCCTACCCATGGATAGTAAGGATCGAGCCTTGGGCAAATGGTCCCCAAATTGGGAAGGACCGTTTAAAATAATTCAGATCTATTCGAATGGTGCTTATGAGTTAGAGGAGCTAACCCCTCAGAAACGTACTTTGAGTATAAATGGTAAGTATTTGAAAAAATATAAACCAACATTGCTCGAAGTTAAAATAAGCATAGAATGAGAGAAATACTGGAAACATAAAAATGGCGATAACAGTAAATTGCCACAAAAGGGCATTTGTCAATATTACAAAAAAAAAAAAAGAGTAGAATCGAAATACAGAATTCGAAATAAAGAAATTACAAGTTCTACTAATTCATGACCAAATCCCCATACAGCTTTTTCAAGGAGGCTATCTCTTTAGTTAAGACCTGGTCAGCACTCTCCATAACTTTTGCCTCATCTGCTACAGCCTGAGATGCGCTAAAGGCCTTCAGGCCTTCCCTCCCTTTTTCATCAACCAGTTTCTGGATCGAGTTAGCGGCCTTCTCCTGGAGTTCCTTGCGTTTGGCCTGCTCTGTCACAATTTCCTGCCTTAGATCATCGACCTGAAACAGCAGATCCGTAATAGTTGCCTCCCAGGAGGAGATGTTATCATCACAGTCTTTGATCTCAGAAGACCCTTCTTTTGCCTCTTTGATGAGACGTTCGACTTCATGTTGAGCAGCTCGGGCTTTCTCGAGCAGAAGGGTATGTGCCTGTTTCTGGACATCTAGTCTTGTGCCATTTTCGCGTTTTTTCTGCACAACAATTGCAAATTGGTCAATGATGGTCTCGATTTGGATAACTTTGCCTAGAGTCTCATCAGAGGTAAGGGGGTTGTGCAATTTCTTCAAAAAGTTCAAGTGCCCAAAGGCAGCAGAGGGGTTCTCTTCAATGGATTTAAGCACATCTTTCCGTGCGTATTCCGTTGATAACTTCAAGAGCAGAGAATCTTGGCGTACGGAAGAGTTTATTTCAGCATCAGATGAGGACGAAGCACCAGGAATCTTGTCACTTGAGGTGTTGGCTTGACTTGTGTTCAGCAAGAGTCGAAGGGCTGCAGCAGGGTCTTCATTTTGCATTTGAATGAATGTGTCTTCTGCGATCCCTATGCTAGCGGAAAGTTTAGATGTTGAGGACACCGGGTAAATGTCTGAGCCTCCAGCTTCAGCCTCTTTTATGGCCTCTTCATCGAAAAAGTTTTCTTCGGATGAACTTTTCTGACTCGATTCATGAGGAATGGTGTTATCTGACTGGTTCGGCTCATGAGGGTCATTGACCTCTGCCCAACCATGAGGACTACTGGATCCAATGCCTTGACCTTCACCCCATTCCTCAACATTCACTGCATCCGCCTCAGGAGCGGGAGATGTTCGAGCACATGAGGGTATTTCTTCTGCAGAAACATTTTGTTGTACCTGATTCGAATTGTTATGGAAAAAGGTTAACAAATAGTTTCGTATAAGCTATGATTAAAATCACATTAAGAGAATGATACCTCGACGGCAGGTTGTTCTTGTGGTGAGTTCGGTTGCTCGACAGGGTTGCCCATTTCAGCAATAGAAGGAGCAGCTTCTACTTCAGTGCCGTCAATATCGGTCGAAGGTGGTGGGACGTCAACAGGTTGATTGTCACCTTGTTCTTTTGAAGACTTGGTCTTTTTCTTTTTCTTCTTGGCTGGCTCACCACCCTCGACAGTCACAGAAGGTTCAGGCTCGACCTGCTTCACTTTCTTTTTCTTCTTAGGTATTTGAGCCTGGGAATTGCCTGCCTCTGTTTGGTCAACAGATTTGGTCGAAGTCGTAGGTAACTTTCTTTTTCTTATGAGAGGTTTTTCCTCTTCTTCCTGTATTACGAGGGTAAAGAATTGTCAGAGTATAGACTTGAAAGAAAGCTATAATATTGACATTAGAAATAAAACTTGCATCTTTTTCTTCGTCTAATTCGACGCCCGCATGCTTCGAGCGTTTGGAAGTTGTGGTGGTCTCAGTACTATCATCTTTCTTTTGACTCTGAAGAAATAAAGAAATATGAGGCAAGACGTTAAGATTAAAAGATAAGTTCAGAAGAGTTACCTTCTCTTCTTGTTTCTCTTCTTGGATTTTCACCCCAGTGGGTTTCTTGGGTCTCACGTCGGCTCGAGACGTTTCAGCACTCCTCTTCGTCATGGGTGCTTTGCCTGAAATTAATAATCTTAGAAAAGGGAAAATACATATCAATTTAGAAAAGTCAAAAGTAAGTTAATACCTCGAGCTTGAAGGCTTGAGCGAATATTCTCGATCGTTGGTTGCGCAAAACCACTCTCAAGCCTGGAGATCATGATAGTAGTGTCTCCAATCGAACGGGTCGAATAATATTTTTCCCACCAGGTAACAAACCCCATGGTGCAGAAGTGGGAATGGTTGAACTCAAAAGGATGCAGGTTATAGTTTTCATTAAGAGAAATCTTCAAAAACTTCTTGAAGGTCTTTTCCGAAAGATTGGCCCCTCTTATGACGTCTTGAGGATCTTCGAACAAGTTTTTAGGACGAATTTGCGAGAGGCCAAATTGTCTTGAAACCAAATTAGGCTGGTATCCAACCAGGCCTAAATAGTTCGATTGAACACCTGTACGACAAGACAGGATCTGTGGATTCAAGTAAAATGACCATATTTCGTTCACCTCTTCTTCATTGTCCGGATCAACAGTAGGGAAATAATCAGTGAACCAGGCCGGGCCAACTTCTCGACTAATGAATGGAGCATGTTGGGGAAGAAACTTGTCAAAACTCAGGAAAATCCTCATATACTTTAGGAACAGCTTTTGTGAGCTTGGATCCAAGGTCTTGGGCGTTAGTCGAAGTGCTCTCTGGCCTTCGATCGAGCGATTTGCAACTTCTTCAGCATAATCTTGTGGGATTATTAATCCCATTTCCTGTTCAAAAGTGGCATTTAGCCACAACTGGAGAAGCCACATAGGCCCAGACACTAAGAAGGAAGACCCATCCTTCGATTTCTTCAGATCATCGCATGCCTCACCAAGTGATTCGTATAATACTGCTAACAAGAGGCGTCCAAATCCAAAGTTCTGACCTTCATGAATTTGTAATGCCATTGGAATAAATCTTTTGGCTACTTGCAAGGATTTCGTGCAGAAGACATAGTGAGATAGCCACAGGGTTAAGAAGGCTACGTGCTCTTCATCAGAGACCTCCTCTTCGACTGGTCCTTTGTGTTCAGCTATATATTTGGAAAAGGTGTTCTCCTTATATACTAGCTTGATATTATCACTAGAATTAGTGGGGTCGTAAGTTTCTCCGCTAGGCCTAAGGCCTGTGAGCGCGGCCACATCTAAGAGAGTAGGGGTCATCATACCACACTTAAACTGAAAGGTGTTGGTAGAAGATTCGAAAAAGTGCATAGCTGCTATCAGCATTTCTGGTCGATATTCAGGACCAGATCGAGAAAATTGTATCAAATCAAAGATGCCATATGTCTTCCAGAAATCCTCATACGCTTGTTCGACTCGATCAAGCCAAGGCAGGTAATCCCTATGGGCTATTGACGGGGCGGATTGAAAGAGTTTGTTGGGTTTGCTTAAACAATTAAAGTTGTAAGGCTCACTATCAAAAATCCTAGGTTCGCAAGTTTGGTAGCAGGGAAATACCTTACTCATTTTACTCGAAAGTGATGCTTTGTCTGGCAGGGGTCCACCAAAAGCGTAAACCATTTTTTCCACTGCAAAAGGGATCATCACCTCTGATTCCCAGGTTTCTGTCTGTTCGGCGTCACCATGTGGTTCTGGAACCACCTTTTCTCCATCATTCCTGACTGTAAAGTGTTGCCATTTCCCAGCAAACGGAATGGATTGCCCTTGCGACATCGTAAGAAATCTGAAATGGGATGATTCTTGCGAAGGGTTTGGTAACTGGTAGAATCAGTGAGTAAAAGCTTGGATTCACGGAGAACAGTTGCAAGGTTTAGAAATACGGTGAGGATGATGATGAAAGGAGTAACAAGCTGATATGAATATCTGAAAATAAGAAGGTTTCGCAGGAGGTAGAAGATACGAGCTAGAAGAAGAAGGGTTTTTGAAGCAAAGGAACTGAAGGGGTTTTTCTGGGGTTCTCTGCGCTATTTATGGAGTTTCACTTTAAAAAGGGAAAAACAATATAATAATAATCAATTGTCAAAAATCAATCAAATCAGATTTCCCTCCGACTTCCTAGCGTGACACGTGTCCCACTCTGCCTAGAAAAGTGGAATTAATGATGGGTAGTGGGAAATCGAGGCGACGGTTACACAGTAAACATGCAATCATGTCACCATTTCAGGAAAACTGGTAGAAGAAGAGAAAAAATGTCAACTTCTCATCTTCCTTCGATCTCGAATCGAAGCAGACATTTTTTGGGGGCAATTTGTTAGCCCATATTTTTGATGAGCTAAAAATATGCTCTAAATACGAATTTTGTCAGATTCTGTTTGAATCGAAAAGAAAGAAGAGTCTATTGAAAAGGATTCACAGGTTCAAGGAAGTATTTACAAAATATAAGGCTAAGACAAGAAAGAGGGCTTCGAACCATTGGGTGAATCGAGCTGGCATATGGTCGAATCGAAGTCAAGGCAGCAAGATTTCGGGACTTAGCGCAATTTCTGACAAAACTTCACAAAATTAGTTCGACTTCGAGCGATATGAATAACCGTTCTAAGGAGCAGTTATGTGCATGCAAGGTGTACGTAGCAGGACACTTGGCATTAGGATAGTGTTTCGACCGTTAGGGCAGTTTATTTTCGAATGTCTATATATAGCAGTTTTTTAGTCAGATTTCGGGGTCGCAAATCATTTCTACAAATCCTTATACACTCAAAGTACCCAGCGCAGAGAGAAACGAGTACGCAAGGAGAATGTATGATTGTGAACCATTTTAAGTTTCTGTAAACTTTACATTTCGAATGCAATGCAATTTACGTTTCATTTTATATAATTCCTGTCTTTTAAATGGTTCATTCGATCGAATGAACTTGTTGATCCTTTAAATTCTGCAATTTACCTTTCCCTTGTCAATTTACTTCCAGCATTTCGATTCTTTCAAAGAATTTTACTTTCTGCAAACCTCAGAACCAATAAAGGTTTGTTGCAATGATGAACATTCAAAGCTTTACATTTTAATGCAAACACACAAATGATATGCTCCTGAGATTCACTAGTTGATCTCGCAAGCAATTAACTTAGACTAGCGATTGTTTACCAGATTTCAGCGTAAACAGATGTAATGTTTTATTTTGGTGTATTGAATTGACACATCTTGTGCTGATTTTATATTCTTTAATAAAATTGTTGGCTCATAAAAAATAACTATTAGTATAATCTATATAACGATTATTATAAAAATAAATAAATTTATTATGCATAATAACTTGTGATTAAATGAGTATAAAATATTGCATATTAACTACTAAATAGAAGCTGGTAATTTCTAATTATTCATTAGTGTAAAAGAATTTACACACTGACTGTATTTTAATCTTAATAACGACAAATTGGGCACTATCACACTATAATAACTTGGAGCTAGATCATGCCCCTTTCAGTCAGAAAAAAAACTTGAAGCAAGATCAAGAAACAGAACAAACAATCAATCACCGTTTTAATAATAAGACGTGCAATTATGCTTTCAGCATTCAATTTTTTTGAATTTACAACGTATAAAAAATTAGTGGTTAATTCATTGCAGTTAAAAATTAATTGCAAAGAACTCTGATTTCAAAGGCTAACAAGGGAAAAAATCTAACCGACATATATCAATTAAAAAAGTTAAATTAGAATATATATATATATATATATATATATATATATATAAAAGTGAGGGATAATTTTCACCTCCTGAATTATTTTTTGGGGTTGAGTTAAATCTAAACTCATATTTTAAGATTTTAAAATGGTATCCGAACATTTTCAAGTAATCCAAAGGACTACCGTCATTGTTATTCACGCACCAAAAAAACCTAAGAAATAATGAGTGTGAGACGGTGTATTGGAAAAAACTCAAATCTCATATTCAAGATTAATAAAAATAAGGATCATTGGCTATTGTTATTCAGGGAAAGTTTAAGAAGTGCGGGACGTGAAGGGGTATGTTGGGAAAAATCGAAGTCCCACATTGACTAAAAATGAAACCAGACTAGAATATATATAATTAAAAGACAAGCCTCATCCCTTAAACTAGCTTTTGAGGTTTAGTTAGGCTTAAATTCCCCTTTCAATTAAACTCATTTTGTGATGAGCAATAAGTTACCACAAAAAAGGCCAAAATTTTGACCAAATATTAAGGATGGATGTTGAATCAAATAACCGTGATACTTATATCCAAAAATTAACAAGATATCCATCTTGTCCGCAATTTAAAATTCAATGCTTATAGCCGCGGGCATCGATTAATCACATTCGATGTGATATCATACCAATGAGTGGTAGTTTAACTTTTTTTTATTTAAGTACCGAAAATGAATTCACGTCAATCAAACAAAATTTGGAGTTACAGATACTTCAAATCATGTTGTAATCGTCATATCTTTTAGTCCCTAGTTGTGGAAAATCATATAACTGAGAATCACGATATCTATGCATTTGTCGCAATAAATATTTGAACGATTCGCATGGATTATTCACTTATTAAGGTGAGGAAAATTAAATGTACTACACTGGATAGAGTTACACCTTCCGCGTTATTCTCATGGTGAAGAGAGAAAATTTTTTTAAGCCTGATTCGTTAATAAATGCATCTTTTAAAAGATGAAAATATAAAATTTAATTCCTGAAAATGTAAAAAGTACAATAAATATATTTAACAGTTAACTTTTCGTCATCATTAATGAAATAGTTTACTGACACAGAATAAATTTGTCCCTGAAACCATTGGTGAATTGTGCATAGAGGTATATTTTTTATAATATTTTTGTTTATTTTTTGTCTTTCCACTCTGCTAACAAATAAGTTCCTAAAAGAAAAATACAAAATTTATTCCTAAAAAGTATAAAAAGTGTGACAAATATATCCAAGACGTTAATGATAGATTGTGACTAATTATTATTATTATTATGTGTTTGTAATTTACTGTTCCTATTTGTTTAGTACTTAGGTAATATGTTTTTTTAATTTCCTTTTAATATATTTTTTTTATTATTTTGATTTCATTGTCAAACCTTAATCTTTGTTGTTAAATTTTTTTTATCTTATATCTTATAATTTTATCAAATTTCTATTAAATTTTTCACTTTTAATCTTTAAAATTATTTCATATCTCAATTCCAACTTAAGTATCCTTATATTTAGATTGAAAATAATATGTCGAGAGTTTTGAGTAGAAAAAACACAACCGATCGCAGGACCAAATTTATTTATTTATTTTAAAAAAAGAATTTAATCGACTATTTTTTTATAAAAAAAAGTCTCACAAAATTTAAACTAGATAAAACTAAATGGAATTATAATTTTTTTAATCAATAAAATGTATATATATACCTCAAATATGAAAGAATCTCTTGGATAAACCTTATATGCTTCCACTTGAGACAATACTTATTATACATAATATAAATGAAATGAAAATAATTATTAACAAATAAAAAATCCAAATAAATTTAAATAAAAACATATAATAATGCTCAAACTAGTACATAGGTTTATTATTTGTCTTTGCGACGTAAAGTTGTATCTCTCGCTGATTCAAGGGCTACAGCGATCTTGTATTCGATCTGGCATATTGCATTTTATCTGACATATTGTGACAGAGTAAGTAATAAAAATTAATAATTAATTAAAAAAATAAAAAATTTCAAGAAATAAAAAACTTTCATTTTATGATATCATAAAACTAAAGAAATTTATTTTATTTTGAAAAATAAATAGTTATATTGATTAATTAAAAAACTAATTAACAATTTAATAGATGGATAAATAAATAAATAATCAAAGTAGAAAAATTCAATTCTTAAGTTGTATTTTACTATTTTTTTAATCCTTTTTCCCTACCTTATCTCCCATACAATTTATTATTAACGTTCAGATATATTTATCACACTTTTTATACTTTCAAGAATTAAATTTTGTATTTTCATTTTTTAGAAACGTATTTATCAGCGAAGTGAGAAGACGAAAAGTAAAAAAAAAAATATTATGACAAATATGCTCTTATGCTGACAATTCACGTTGACAATCATTTCAGTGACAAATTCATCTCCCGTGCCACGTAGACTATTTTATTAACGGTGATGGAGAGAAGTTAACGATCGAATATATTTGTTACACTTTTTATACTTAGGGACTACATTTTATATTTTCATCTTTCAAAATGACTATTTACCTCCCATATAAATTAAACAAACCAATTTGCGTCCAATGTTTTGTCTTACGATGTAATGGGGATCTACGGGGATAATCAAGTTCCTCATCAAACAGAAACATTCATGACGGGTTTATGTTGTTCCCTCATTTAAGGAGAGTCTTCGCAATCGACTTGGCGTTGAGTTTCTTGAGGTCAGTATAGGACTGTCCGCAGCCCACAAACATTACTGGAGCTCCAGATACGTAAACCATTGAAAGTGCAGCTCCAGCAACAACAAAGCCTTATCCTCCTACTAGGCGAGGTAACTATTCAAGAAGATTGAAATGCTTGAACTTTCTTGCAATTTTTTAACTCACATACCTTATCATCAATAGTGTCAAACTTGGTGAGCAAGATCCCATCTATCAATCTGGGTGTGGGAGATGTTGAGAGGTCGGCTAATTTCTGGGTTGAATAACTGAGATATAGGAAAAACTGAGACAAAAACAAAATTGTAGTTGGACAAAAATATCTAGTATGTAGAACCAAGCCTGGTTGAATTTCGCAAGCTGATCAACTGCATCATTACCAACCAGTGCTTCTCCAACAAATAAGATAAGGTCAGGATTGTTGAGGTAGACGAGCTTTGACAGTGCTCTCATCAATGGTTCATTATCCTGAAAACCAGCAGTGTCATGTCAAATGAACAAGTAAAAGCATCGAAGTAAATATCATCATTGGTATCCAAAAATATAGCCAAAACCATTCAATCTGAAACAAGAATGGGCCTCTATTCCAATATGCATAAAATAAATACAAAGTTCATAATAGGGAAGTAAATGCAAAGACTATAAACTGAGATAACAAATCATAGGAGTTCCCTAGTACTTTTTACATTCTCATAAAATCATTAAGCTCTTGAATATAACAATAGCTACAATAGTTACCTGCATACAGCCAGCTGTATCAACTAGAACCACATCTGAACCATTGCGCGAAGCTTCCTGAATTGCTTCTTTTGCTACAATGGCAGGATCTTTTTCATAACCCTTCTCAAATATAGGAATCTGGAAAGGGAAATTATAAGACTACATGCTTCCAATAACTGATTATGATATGAAGTACACACATATATGTACATGCATTAATTTTTAAGTAGAAAAATCAATATAAACCTGAAGTCTACGTGCATGGGTCCGCAGCTGCTCAACAGCTCCCGATCGAAATGTATCACAAGCAGCCATCATGACACTAATGTTGTGTTGCAGAAGCCAGTAAGCAACCTACACAGTTACAAATAAAATAGAATATCTCCGGCTGGTTAAAATGCAAGCCCAACATGCAGAATTTTAAATAAATAGGAGAAAATAATATGATTTTTCTTTACCTTAGCTAGATTAGTAGATTTTCCAACTCCAACAAACACAACAACATACGGTTTCCTTTGCTCCTTGGCAGCATACACATCCCTCAATATGTCAATAGAACGCCTAGGGGTTAAAATAGGAACAAGTGCTTCTTCCATTGCTGTCTGCATTCATTTTTTGAACCATATTAGTATGAATGTTATGGAAGCATAAATATAAGAAAAAAGCCAGAATCAAATGTGTTGATAGGTCAAAGGATAGGAACAAACATGCACTGTTGAAGATATCCTTGTAAATGAAGCTAGCTTTTTGCCTTCAAGACTCACATAGTTTCTCAGCTATTTCCTCGGCCTACAAGAGACAAAGAATGTAAGCAAAATTAGCAATCTTGATAATAGGAAAAAGCAGCCAATGGATAATCATTTAGATATTAATTCTGTTGAGGATAAATGCATACCACATTCTTGGTCATGAGCCTGTCCTTCAGAGCTTTCAGAGCCGGTTCCAAGTCTGACTTCTCCAAATTGGCCTTTCCTGCAATACTGAGCACAAGGATGTACAGGATTATTATCATCAGCCATTTCAGTTCAATGATGGAATTTGCAAAGTAGAAAGTTATAAACTTGAATGTTTTTCAATTGGCCAAGCAATGTAGCAGGTGCAAGTTATTTACATCAAAACAACACAATAAGCTTCAAACCAGTAGTCAGTAGATACCAGCAAAAGGAAAATGGAAAGAGGGGGCAGCATCCCTAGATTAACAAAATGGAAATTAATTTATTTGACTCCTTTATCCTTTCCCCCTATCAATTTATGTCCCCAACTCCAACTCCTTTCCTAAATTTCCTAACAACAGGACAAGTTCAATTACTGTGGCATCTTGATGATGAATGTGTATCTAAAGGATATCACCACGAATGATGCATAATAACAGCAGAAAAAATATCAATAAGGTTCCAATTCAACGAAATTGATTACATAAGTAGTGTACCACGTGATCGCTTATCAACCTTCTTCGGCTCTTCCATGGCAGCAGCAGCAACAACAAGGGCATCTTTCTTCTTCCCATTCCCCTTTTTTCCTTTAAGCTTCTGAAGCCTACTTACATCAAAAGCCCCAACATGGGAACTCTCATTCTCTTTCCCAATACCACCACTATGCTTAGCATTAACATTGGCTACAACAAAACTATAAGTTTCTTAAGAATTTGATGCCCAGAAAGTTTGTTTCTCATATTTGATTTATTTTTATTTTTTTTTTAAATAATATCCCCGAGAAATAATGATTTCAGGAATAGTTTTAGTGTTTCTCATAACAGGAATTTAACCCTCTCTAGTTAAAAAAATAAATTTAAAAAATTTAAAAAATGTTATCGACATTTTTTTAACATTTTCTTTTTATTATTACAAGTATAATCTATAACAACATTTTTTTGTTTAATACTTAGTAAAAATGTCACTAAAATTTTTCACGACATTTTTTAAATATTACTATAAGTTTTTAACAACATTTTTTAATTTTTTTAATGTTAAATAAAAAAATATTAGTAAAAATTATATGTATAATAGTGTTCCAACACTCTTAATGTAATTAGTTAAAATATCTTTATCATTTCTCATAAAAATATCACGTTAAAATGATAAATAATTAAGGATTATTTATAGTAAAAAAATATTACATTATTTTTTATTTTCAGCAACCTTATGAAAATATTTATGACCAATTAAACAAATTTAGTGTTTCTTGAAATTCATAATTCACATGAATGATGATTCTCATGCACCAAATATTTTTTTTCCTTGTACCAAACGCTTATTTTTGGATCTATATATGTACGTTAATATCAGCTAAAAAAAAAAATCTTAGATCTGTAGTAGTGAGTAATTAGTTCGAAACAATGCTAACGTATTGCTTAAAAAAAACATTGCGAACGTACTAGCTAGTACGTTGTATATTCTTCCATGTAAATGAATTTTTTAATTGATTATTTAATCAAAACAATTTTTTTCTTTAGATATTATTAAAATAATTTTTATTACTTTTAATTTATATTTATAAATACTCGCATTAACGAAAAATTAATGCATATGTCATGCCGTATAAAATATATTGGGTCTTATTTTATTTATAGACCACATATATATTTCTTATTTTTACGAGAGACAAATTTATTCGAACTAAATAAAAAATTTTAAGCAATAGATTTTTCTAGTATTTAATATAATTATATATTTAATGTGTGAATATCTTTAGTATTGCCTCCTTTGTTACCATAATACCGCAGTGCCTGTTTACCAGAGTTCTCTTAAGCTTTCAGCCTCTCCTTGTCCTTGAACCACAATGGAAAGGTTTGCCATGTGCTCTTCTATTACACTTTGCCTGACATATTAGAAATAAATCATTACTTTTTGTTGGTTTTGTTTTAAAGGGTTACTTTTGGTTAAGTTACTTTTCCATTATTCAGTACATATTCTAAGCAGTATATATAGGTGTATCAATGTATTCTTTCAGTTCAGTTGTATGCATTTTTACATCCACATTACTTTTAAATATTGAGCTGATAGAGTCAGAGAAAAAATCTGTTTTATTTCTTATATACATGGGTGTATCAATGTATTCTTTTAGTTCAGTTGTATTCATTTTTACATCCACATTACTTTCAAATATTGAGCTGATAGAGTCAGAAAAAAATTGTTTTATTTCTAATTAATATACTGCTTACAATATGTACTGAATAATGGAAAAGTAACTAACTAAAAGTAATGTATTTCTAATATGGCAGCCATATGCTTCATGAAGAAATTCGGTTTTGCTGTTAAATTCACATGACCCATGTGTTGGCTCTAGATAGCAAGTTATTATGATTTATGAACCTTAATTTACATATATAAGATCAAGTCACATGCAAGCCTAGAAACAAAATAATTCTTCTTGTAACCTATGATGAAAGCAAGAAATAAACTCATCTTTGACAGAACTCCTCCAAAACGAATAACACTTTTTTGAAATTAAATTATTTCTCGTTGATAGCATCTGATAACTGGAAGACTTATGTATCAGTTAATTAATTAACACGTAATTAGCTAGTGATCACTGTTGATAGCCTTTTTAAGCACGCATAATTTTCATGAGAAGTGAATGGTAAAATTGATTTGCCTCATATTTTGTATTAAATGCACGATGGGTTTCTGGAATTTCTTCTTTCAGAAAATAATTGTGTCTTCGACTTTGCACCATTTCTGATTCTTACAGCATCAGCAATTTAACTCTCCAACAAAAATGAGGCGACAAGAACTAGCGTTTTCTTGTGAGCCCTCAAATTAATGGTTGGGAATGGGATGGGGCGGCTGCAACCCCTGTCTTATATGTCAAGGAATCAAAACCCTTCGTCCATTAAAGGTCACAAGATATTGATGCAACCCCACGCACGTCTCGCTGTGCCTCTTTTTCCTTCTAATTATGACCACAAGCGAGCTACCTAGGGAAGAATATACTACATATATATATATATATATATATATATATAATACTTTTCATTGTTTTTTATATATACGCGTATATAGTACTATAAAATACGCATCAAATTTAAAAGAGAGAACAAAAATTAATAATCTCACGGTACATTTTTTTTTCATATAGCAATATTGAATTGAAATTAATTGATTCAAGACAATAATATATGCATTAGTTAGCTGGCTTGAGGAGGGTTGAAGCTGAATATACCGACAATGCTAAGCTACCTCATGTTACGTAATCTTCCAATCCAAGTTTTTAATTTATTTGATTGAAGTCAAAATGAAACTTAATATGTGCATATGAATGAAGCAACTACCATTTAGTTTGACCGAATAATGCTAATATTAAGGATCGACTAGTGTGCTGTCTCTAGCTTTTAGTGTTGTTTTTTAATATTTGAGTCAAATACAAGGCCAGGCATAGCCGGGTAAGTTGGATAGATCATTGCACATGCATGCTTCCAAATTATTAGCCCCGAAAGAAAAAGGGAGAAGGAAGAAAAAAATTACTCTCAATTAACTAACTAACCACATTATACGTACATCAAAAAAGAGTGCCCGACGTCTTTTTAGCAATTTTCATCAACAATTTAAAGACGTGCTTTGTCTTGTTTCACATGAGTAATGTCTATCACATTTAGTTTAATTAATTTGTTTTGAAAAAAAAATTATATGCATATATATATATATATATATATATATATATATGTGTGTGTGTGTTTAACAATTTTCATCAATTTAAAATACCGTATAAAAATTTCTCTGCAGCTAGCGCAACCCAATTAAAAAAGATGAAGTAATAATATAACTAAAACATATGTATGATATTGATGGCCATTATTTCAATTGAAATTGTGAGTGACTGGTCAGACATGATTTGAGACTGAAATAAAGAGGGAGGGACGGAGAAAGCAATGCATAATGTGGATGTTTGCTTTCTTTGTTCTCATCGGGCATGAGGTATCTGATCAAAGTTACAGTCATGCCTTGTAGAATCATCTCTCTCTCTCTCTTCATATCCAACTTGGCATGCAAGTTGTCTGTAGTATTGCAATAACATAGCCGAGTCCACCCTATGAGTACCTTATAATTGAGACATCAACATCCTCAACAGTTCCATGATCATATATATATATATATATATATATATATATATATATATATATATATATATATATATATATATAAGCTGTCTTGCATATAATTCCAGCTATAGCTACCACCCTCTCATCTCTCTCTCTATAGATCTCGTACAAACAACACAGTTTTAATTTAGACTTTTAGTCCTTAGAGGGAGGGATAACATAAACACATTATATATTCTACTGGCCCTTGAGCCCGAAATTAATTAAGAGTGCAATTAATGATGGCATTCCAAAGCAAGGCACATATCTTGTTCCTGTGCTTATTAATCTTTGCATTTTCATCCATTAATATTCTTGCTGCTGCTGTGCCAAAAGAGCAAGAGCAAGATCGAATCTCGGCGCTGCCGGGGCAGCCACGTGTGGCATTCTCTCAGTTCTCCGGTTATGTCACTGTGAACGAGCAACATGGCCGATCACTCTTCTACTGGTTCACTGAATCCCCCACTTCCCCGCAGAATAAACCTCTTGTTCTCTGGCTCAACGGAGGTTAGTCTATAATTCTGTTTGGATAAAAAAATAAGTGCTTTTTAATTAGAGCTTCTCTGCAGTAGAGAAGCTCAAAAAAAAAAACAAAAAACAAAGGCTTTAGATATAATGTAATTTCATGTCTACATATATATTGAGAGCTACAGAGTAGAGAGAGCTTTCACTCCTCACCTTCTACCTTATATACTAACTTCATTCCATTGCCTTTGTGAGTTTCATGACTTTTATTTTTTCCCTACTAGTGTTTGATGAATCATATATATCTTGGGTTACAAGTGTGAGGTGAAGTCCCACATCGAGTAGAAGTGAAAAGGTTGAACATCAGTTCCTTAGATGATTCTCTAATAAGAATTGATTTTCAGCTGGCATGATCTTTCATTATGCAAACTTTTATTATACAAATTATTGATATAAAACTTTAGTTCTGAAAGGAAATAATACAAACAACACCTACGGAACTGTATATAAATTTTGTCCATATATATTAACGCAGAAAGATACTCATGCAGTCAATCTAAATACAGTTATTGCTGTTAATTTTTAAGTGCTTAGGAGTTAGGAAAAGGTTCCGTGCATCCTCAAAAGGCTTTGGAAGTATAAAGATGAATTGCATTGCATGCACTAGCTAGGAATCATAAAAGTGCCAAAACAGCATAACAGCTAGCTCTTCCTACCAAAATTAACGAGGGAAAAAGGAAAGAGTATTGAACATTTGTTATTCTCATTGGCAATGGTTAATTCGAAAAAGAAAGCATAGTAAGAGCAACAGTCACTTCCTAATAAAATTCGTTAATACAACTAAGTTGACTGAAATTAAATTATTTCGTAATAAAATAAGGATTTTGAAAAATAAATTTTGGTATATGCATTAAGTTTTTCAAGTAAATTTTTCCTTGAATGAAACACTATATTTTCAAAATCTTGATGGTTTGTCTCCGTGACTTTGTGCTTGCTGAAGCATTAAGCAAGGGAAGCCCTTAAACTATTGCACACGTTGAGTGTTGACCATTCTATTCCCTGAAATGACCAACCCTATCTACAAGGACCTATGTATTAACGCGCCCCATCTACCTCTCTGAGCACTTGACTTAATGTGCACTGTTTCCTCACTTTACTGCTAACACATAGTGAGTTGTATTGTACCACTGATTCTGAGGAAGAAAAATTGACAACTAGCTATTAAAACGTAAGTTTTTCTTCACAAATGGAGAAAATAGAAAGAAAGAAAAAAAGAGAGCAAAAAGAAGAAAAAAAAAACTAGGGTGACCCATGTGTGTCCTCGTGATCTTTCTCTGTCTGTATTTTTTTGTGCCTTATTCCTTCCATTTCTGACATTTATTCCCTTCTTGGAAGAACCTATTCCATTCTTAACCGAAGAAAAACAAACAAAAACAAAACCCTTCTTACTCACCTTCTTTTTGTTCCCTCTTTGTTTTCTAGGGAGAAAAACAAACAGAAACAACAGCAACGCAACCCATAGTGAACTAATTAACCTTTCCATTTTGTCCCTTCAAAAAGATGCTTATTTTCTCATTATTCTCTTTTTTTTGGGTAAGTTTTACTTAAATATTTTACACATGTGTTTAGTTTATATTTTTAACAACTTCTACTTTAATATTTTTTAAAATTACTTTTTTACATTTTACTTGTATTTACAAATTAATATGTGCAATACATGAAATATTTGTCAGGATGCACAAAAGTGTTAGTACTTCTTATTTTATTAATATTTCTAAGATTCGATCTAAAATTTTAATTAAAACAAAAACCTTAAAGTAATTAAAAGGCAGTATCAATATAATCATATCTGACAAAAATAAAAATTCAAAAGAAAGTCAAAGACATGGTCATGCCGCAAAATGCCAATGTGGTCCTGTTCAAATTTTGGGACCAGAAAGTTTGGTATCTTTAACAACACACCCATCTGAAACTTTATTAGACTTTAGACTAACCAGAACAAACCAAAAAGTTTGTAGTGGTTGAAATTTAAGGCCAAAAATTTTATGGCTTAGTGGATAGTTGTAGGTGTTATACTAATACTAGTTAGTTACTTAGAATAGAAGACATGATTTGTAAGGTGTCCCACATTCATATACTATGCAACCATAGCCTGAATCAATTAGTGTGAATCAACGGGTGTGTACGAGATTATTTTAAATTAATCAATAATATCAAGTTTATATATTGATTAAATATATAATTGTGTTAAATATTTAGAATTTTTTTATTAAATAAACATTTAAAATTGAAGCAAGATTACTTTATGTAAATAAACTCCTATAGTCACATACCGAAAAGGACATCAGTATAATTGCATATATTATTTTGAAAAGAGATCATTAGAAAGATAAAACTGGCATGCCAATGTAATTAAAAATAAAAAATAAAAAAAAACCCTTAAATCACAGTGACATGATAATTTTTGTGTTTCCTGGTTCAGGGCCAGGATGCTCATCGGTAGCATACGGGGCATCAGAGGAAATTGGGCCGTTTCGTATAAACAAAACTGGCTCTTCTCTATATCTCAACAAATATGCATGGAACAGAGGTAATATTATGTTTTCTCTTAATTACTTTATTTTTTAAGTTATAAGAATATTTTTAGCGGGAGTTAAATATATGTCACACAATGATAAATAGTATAACTTATAAGTGTTTTATTAAGCTTTCTCGATTTTTCACCATTATGTCACCCACCTTTCAGAATGACAATATAAACACAATTTTCTTTCTTTTTTCAAATTGGTTTTCAGAAGCAAATGTCCTCTTTCTTGAATCGCCTGCTGGTGTTGGCTTCTCATACACAAATACCAGCTCTGATCTCAAAACTTCAGGGGACAAAAGGACAGGTATATATATATATATATATGATTCTGAAGCATTGTTGAAGTTAATTTAATTGTCATTTGTCACAGCACGAGCATATATATATATATATATATATATATATATCCATTTTCATAACTACCCTTGTTCTATATCACTAATTACCATGAGAATTCCGAATTTGTCACACAGCTCAGGATGCACTGATTTTTGTAATTAGATGGATGTCAAGATTTCCACAATATAAATATAGGGAGTTTTACATTGCTGGAGAGAGCTATGCAGGTACTTGCACTAGCTAGTAACAACACTAGAAACTTCTAATTAATTTTTGTAAAATTTAAGCTGACGTTTTGAGTTATTATTTTATGTTTATAGGGCACTACGTCCCCCAGTTGGCTAAGAAAATTCATGATTATAATAAAAAGAATCCTCAAATTATTAATCTCAAAGGGTTCATTGTAAGTTAATTCTCTTAACTCAAATATACTCTACCTAAGGATCAAAATTACATAACTTTTCTGTACATGTAAGTAATATTTGCTTTGTGTTTGCAATATGAAAACTACCTAAGGTGGGAAATGCTGTGACTGATAGCTACAATGATGGGATTGGAACTGTCACATATTGGTGGAGCCATTCTATGATATCTGATCAGTCATACAAATCTATCCTCAAATACTGCAATTTCACAGCAGAAGAAACATCTAAAAAATGTGATGATGTTTATAGTTATGCGGTTAACTATGAATTTGGAAATATAGACCAGTACAGCATTTATACTCCTACGTGCACAACATCACAAAACAATACCGTGAGGCACATGCGATTCAAGAATCTTCATCTGATTTCTGGGTATGATCCGTGTACTGAAAATTATGCAGAGAAATACTATAACCTTCCAGAAGTGCAGATAGCAATGCATGCGAACGTTACCAACATTCCTTACAAATGGACTGCTTGCAGGTTTGGTTTTTCACTATGTTATACTGTTTAGAAAAGATAAACAAAAACACTGTGCTTTAATTTACAACTTAAAATCAAAATCCAATTCTTCTAAATTCTATGAAATGACAAGTTTTAACACATGGCTTGGTTTATTGGACAGTGATGTGCTCCTGAAAAATTGGAAGGATTCTGAAATTTCTGTGTTGCCCATATACAAAGAGTTAATTGCCGCTGGATTAAGAATATGGGTTTTCAGGTATTTAAATCGTTTCTTTACATGCAAAAACAGTTAATTAATTATAATCGTTAATCAAAAAATAAAAAAATATTTCAAATTTTATCATATATATTTTATTAAAGTATCCTCTTCACTTTCAAAACTAGAATGAAATTCAGTAGAAAACTTCAAATGTTTTAGCATGATTTCTTTTATTTGATTCTTAAATATATAAAATAAAAAAGTCAGGACACATTTATTATTGATTTAAAACCTCATATTTTGAAGGTCGTACTTAATTACTTATCATATAATCATCCACGATCACCCGTTGACCGAGGGGTTGACTATTTATTGGGTAAAATGACGTGTTTAGCAGGCAAGCATTTCATTAATCCTAAATATAAAAAAGGCCAGGTTAATTTTTTTTAGCTTTTTTTTATCTACTAAGGTTTGGTTTGACAAAATGGTGAGAAACTAACATGTTTAATTTTTAGACTTTAGAAAAGCCTCCTATATTGCACTAGACACACACGACGGGGATTACTTTTAGTTTACCTAACAGCTAGCATGCTTTTCTCGTTCGTTTTCAAAAATTATAAGTCCTAATAATTACCATTGAGCTCATCAACTTCGTCTTATTTGTCATTGTTGCCTCTCACAGTCTCACTCACTATAGTAGCATACGGGTCATTGACCTATATATGTCGTCACAACCTAGTTGAATTTTTCTTTACTTTCTCGTCAGAAGCTCCGTTTATCGAAAGTGGAATCTCTTTGCTTTGTAAAACTCTCCTTTTTCTAACTAATTGTTAGGGCTTGGGCGACGTCCTATTACTACAAAAATTCTCATTAGGACACGAAAAAGAAAATGAGAAAGAAATTGTTCACTTGAGAAATGTTAGTCCCTTAGCTTTTAAAAAAGAATAAAAAAAATGTTACAAGTGGAATAGGCTCATTACACTAGGTGATTTTTATCACTTTTGAGTAATAGTATATTATTTCTCTCATATAAATCTTCCTTTAAATCATCCTACTACTTTATAAAAAAAATAAATAAATATAATTAATGTCTTAAAAGTATGAGTAATGATACACAAATACTACCATTACACAAATACCACCATTATTTTAAGCACTCCATCAACACATTTCACTTTTCTCTATCTTTTTTCCTATCATATCATAAATTCTATAATACCTATATTTTTTTCTCTTTTTCTAAGTGTTACATTGAGATTTGGAGTGTTCATCAAACTTTATTCTAAAAATATAAAACACATTCAATATCAACCCAACCAAATAAATAACTCGTACGTTATATGAAAATCCAGAATTACTCTAATTCAAACTTATTCTTCACTATTTGTATTCAGAGTTTCTATGGGGTCCTAAAGAATTGTGAGGATTAATTTTGGTATTGTTTTTTTTTAACCATTAAAATTGTTATGCCATAAATCTTCTCATTAATTATAGAATTTTTTGTTTTTCTTTCAAACTAGTCCTTGATTAGTTATTGTTAAATTAAAATTACAACTATTTTAAATTTTAAAAATTTGATTGAACATAAGTTTAAAAGTATGAACCCTACTCTCTTTCACCGATATTAATACAGAATCACAATTCTACTTTTCTTGAAGGTAATCGTCACTCTAATTTATATTTAATCATATTTTTTAATTAAAATAGTTGTAATTTTTTATTTTTAAAAATATTTAAATTAGTCAAGAACTAATTTGGAAAAAACAAAAAAAATATTTAATTAATGAAAAGACAAATGATATGACTATTTTATTGATTAAAAAAACAACAATATTAAAACCCTCACAATTTTTTGGATCACCATAGAAATTCTCCTATTTGTTTTTTTTTTAAAGGTAAAGTTGCATTATATATATGATTGTAGCAAAAGCGGCATGGACAAGGTGTATAAGCTACATGTACATATACAAAAGATCTAACAATCTAAGTTAGATTTATTTCAAAGAATCAATCCAAAAAATGCTACCTCAATTCTCCTATTTGTGTAGCATCTTCATAACAACTTAGGGACCCATAACTCAAAATCTTTCTTGGGAATAGCAGCATAATAAGAAGCTTAGTAATTTGTTTTTAAATTTTTTTCCTTGTATGAGATTATGCAGATACTTGATACTATATATCTGTGTAATAAAAACTCAATATCATTTTGCTTTGCTATAATGCAGCGGGGACACAGATTCTGTGGTTCCAGTTACTGCCACAAGGTTTTCTCTCAACCACCTTAACCTCAGGACCAGAACTCGTTGGTATCCATGGTACTCTGGTGGACAGGTATTAATTTATTAATTAAATTTGAAACCCATTTCACACTGAGGCTTATGTGTTTTGTGGTTACTTTAGGTTGGTGGATGGACAGAGGTGTATGATGGCCTAACTTTTGCAACAGTAAGAGGAGCTGGCCATGAAGTACCTTTATTTCAGCCAAAGCGAGCTTACATTCTTTTTAAGTCTTTTTTGGCAGGAAATGAACTCCCGAAATATTGACATGTAACACGTTAACGTTAATCAAATTGCAACACTCATCAATAGTATATCCTTCGGCTAGGGTGTCAATTTTTCAAATAGAGAAATTCTAGTAACAACCTCTTTTTTTTTCCAACTAATTATTTGATGAAATGAACATGAATCTCATTGGATAATGTGAACTCCTTTTTATTAAGTCTCACATTTATAATAAAGTTTGTACTATTAAAAAAAACTATGTTGAAAGTTATTGCTTACATTCTTACATTCCTCTTTTCAAATTGAATTATGTAATTTGTAAAAATTGAGGGTGCAAAATTTAGAGGAAGAATTCTAATGCCACCGTAGCTTCCTCGTCTAGAGCAATTTTTTTTTAGGTGTGCTTTAATTAAACACTACACTCAAACGTACTCTTTATTAATATTAGATAAAATTTATAATAAAAAATTATAAAATCATTAATGATACTTATTAAATAAGTAAAACCTGTAAAATTTTGTAATTATTAATGAATTTTAACTAATAATAATGTGCTTAAAAAAGTGAATTATAAAGTGTATTTTTAACATTTCTAAAAAAACCACATTGATAAAAAATAAAAGACAAATCAAAGAACTGTTTTGAACAGGGGAAAAAAGAGGATAAATGTGGCCCGAGTTCTTCTTGGGGTAATTTGTGCTATACGTAAGAAAATATTTTTTTTAATTCAAAATGCATAAAAAAATAAATCAATTGGATAAATTTTCCAAAAGCAAAAATATATAAGTGACTTTACTAAAAGAGTAACTTTTTGGGAAAAAAGAATAAGAAGAAACTTCATCATTAAAGGTTTTTCTTTTTCAAAATGTATCTATACTTGCCCCGAATTAACAAAGACAAAAATGGAATTGATTTTTCCCACTAAACAAAATAGGACAAGGACAAAAGAAACGGAGAAAAGAAGGTTCACCACTATTTCCAATTATCCGTGCATAATTTGAATAAATAAGATTGCAAAATTAAAATCACTGTCAAAGGAGAAATAAGCCTTTCTGACAGGGTTTTGTACGCAAAAATGAGGTTCATCTCACTGTCATGTCTTCAACCCTATTGAGCCCTGGCAGCATTCAGGAACTTGTTTTTCAATATCAATAACCACTTACACAAATTAATTTCCAATCTTCCTCTTGAATATTGAGACTTTTACCTGGACACCCTTCTTGTGTGCATCGTTGTATGGTTCAATGGTAAAAGTGAAAGTTTCTGCAACCAAAAACATGTTTAATAGTATCAAATTGCAATTTATGATGTGCATTCAAGACCATACTTTGATTGATAAAAAATATCAGTTATCCGCCCCAACTCTCAATACTTTTGAGTTTTGACATATTCAATTTCGTGAACTATAGGCAAGTCAGTTGCCAGTTGAAAGCAAAAGGGAAAACTGTGGAATGCTTTTGTAAAGTGAATAAAACTATCCAAATTTAGGTGTCTCAGCCGACAATTTCTTTTGAATTTTTTTTTTTATCTAAGCAGCAGAAAGAATCAAGGAATTTGCATATATAATCTTTACATGTTTGTTTATGTTTTTAAACGTCTGCTCCTATTTCACCACAGTCATAACATAAAACGAACCATGATAACGTTATAAGACATACCCCATCTAATGTACAGGATATATATATATATATATAAGAATATGATGATGATGATGCACATAAAAACTGTCTTACAACTTTTATAAGGAAAACTCTAAAGGGCAAATTAACTTCCAATATCTAAATCTACCTATGAATCACATACACCTCTTTTGTTTGAAGTGTCGTTATATCGGACATGTTTCTAACACTGACACACTGACACTTATCTGACACATCTTATTAGGTATTTGATTCAAAAGTTACTTTTTGTCGACACCACTTAAGTCATAACCTTTACACAACTAATACAGTTGAAAAAACATAAAAGGTTGGTTTAAAAAGATGAAGGCTTAAATATGTTTTTGGTCCTTGATAAATATTCAATTTTTGAGTTTGGTCTCTAATAATTTTTTTCTTCAGATCGAGTCCCTAATATTTGAAAAGTTTTGTCCAAGGTCCCTATCGTTAGTCAGAATCTATTATCTACTTACGTGATCGTTAATCGACCATACAGGCATGCCATGTGTGATTATTGTCTGACTATGATTACATGTATAATTTTTTTAAAGTAAAAAACGACATTATTTTATCGCGTAGTTTGAATCTTTTTGTTTCTTTGTTTTCCTTTATCCTTTGGCATCACAAAATCATTCTTCAGCATTCCTCTGCATTTTCACAGCAACCTGTCTTCTTCTTCTTCATCATCACCAACAAGGTCATCACCACCACCTCCAAAATTACAACAACCCCAGTCACAACCCCACTCTAAACCTGAATTCAAAGCACGAACCACCATGCCCAAAAATACAACAACCCCAATCACAAAAAAAGTCACCACCACCACCCCCAAACATCCAAGAGAAAGCAATTACACATCATTGAGAGAGAGAAAGAAAGAGAGGGAAAATCATCGTGATTTTCGCATACCCACTGGAGAGTATTTTTATATTGCAACTGAGGATTCGTTCACCGTTGGATCGTGCTGATTCTTGGACAGTAGGTTCTAAGCGCGTGATACTTCAAATTGTACGGTTGAATCGGAAAAAAGATATTTGTAGAGAGAGATAAGAGTTTCGTATTATCTGTTTTATATTTTAGAGTTTTATCTTCTTGTTTCTATTGTTCCAATTTGAGAGTTTATTTTGATTTGATTATTTGTAGCAGGTTTTAGTGCACTTGTTGAAGGTTTTCTTGTATTTTCATTGATCATAGTGAAATTATTTCTTTAGTCTAGACGATCCGTGGTTTTTACCTTTCCATTGAAGAGTTTTTCAAGTTAATCAAATTATGTCTTTGTTTTCATCAATTTTGTGCTTTATACTTTATTAGTGCTTCTCCCATATTTTTACAAGTTTAAGAAAATTTATTTTCATTACTTATTACTCTTTGATAGAATTTTTTATTGTGTTGACTTATTTCTCTCATTATTTGAGGTCTACATCAATAATCTATATCCGATGATCAAGAGAACATGGGAGAAGACAGGACAATCAACCAACTAAAGTAAAATTCACAAATGATAGAAATAAAGTTCAGTCAATCAATGGTCTGCTTATTTTTCTAAGTGAACAGTTGATACACAATTTTCAAGACAAAAACCTCTACACTAAGGTCAGTTTTCTCAGCCAAGATTTGACTTTTAAGAAAATTCTATTCGGGTGACTTAAAAAAAGACATCAGCAGTTTACAATTTACAAAGATAAGTCAATACCAGGAATATAGATAACTCTGAAATATTCTTATAATCTAGAATTGAGTTTATCTCAACCTAAAAAATTAGCTTATTGCATAAGGGTGACCACCGCACACGAGAATACTAGGCATAATTTGATGCAAGGCGAGTTACCTTAGGGAATCCTCTTGAAAGAAAGGGGTGCCTTTGGGAGGAAGACGGACACAAGTATCTTGGATGCATAAATAATCAAAACTATATAAAATCAATTTGACCTGTATAGTAATAAATGTTGAAAAACTTAATGACAAGTTAAATTTAACAATTAAAATAAATAAACTCATCTAAGACTATTTCAGAGTTACCTATATTCCTAGTATTGACTCATTTTTGTAAATTGTAAACTGTTGATGCCTTTTTGTGAAGTCACCCGAACAGAATTTTCTTTGAAGTCAAATTACGGGCAACACATGATTATTTCAATTTCTTTAATGGATGTTTTTGCATTGATAGTTGGCTTTGACCCAGAATAATTTTTTAAAAAAACAACAACATAATTTTAGTATTTATTTTATGCGCCCACAGTGGGGCCCGAACCCACAAACACTAGCTTAAGCCTTGCGCTCTTTCCTACTGAGCTAGACACGAGCATATAATAAATCTGTTTATAGAAGATATTTTAATTTTAAGAGAGTCAAACAAAGAGAAAGGTCTTTACACGAAGAAAACATATGCAGGTAGAAGGTACTAATATTACAAATAACACCTCCCTCCAGTCCCCAATCCAATCCCATACAACATGATAGAGAAAAAGTTTTCAACTTTATTGACCTTAGAAGCAACCAGAAGAAAAATGAATTAATGGAAGGGGAGACTTACAGAGAGAAGATGATGATAGAGGGCAAAGCATTTCCCACTCAGTTGATAGAGAAAGTGTGCCTGTGATTTGGATTTGGCTTCCATGCGGAGGGGAAAAGAGTTGAAACTTGAAAGTATGGGTTTTGATTATGGAGGGAGGTGATGGATTTTGGAGGGTGAAAAGTACCACAGTATTATATTACATAATGGAGATATTTTGGTTCTATTTATTGGACAGTGAGGCTGAAAACTCAAAACTCGGTGACCCAATGTGTGTAATCTCTGTTTTAGATTACTCATAGATCTCACCAATCGTAAAGTAACAAACAAGTGATCCCTCCGAATTGGTTTCATTATTGCCTGTCCCTGTGTTTATCACTTATCACTCTCAAATTGCCGCGTTATACGATAGTTGACTATTTTTCCCCTGTTTTTTTTTTAAATGTATTTCTAGCCTTTTTTTTTAAAAGACCTTGGTATTCCTATTTAGTATTCTTAAGTTATTAATTAAAAAATTTAAAAAATATTTATTATATAAATCATAAGAAAGTGTAAAAAATATTATATTTAGTAATAATATTTTTTTGGCTAAATTACTCTTGTAGTTTCTTAACTTTATTTTAGATTATAATTTAGTATTTTATTTATTAAAAATTGTGAAGTGTTCCTTTGACTGATAAGTTATTAAAAACATAGTTCACATAAATATCGATTACATTTTTTGTCGACGTAACAAGACAATGAACAACGTCGTTTTACATTATTTGGTAACATTGTTAGTTAACAATAGAGGCTAAAACAATGGAGTGTGGTATCCAAGTGTTATAGAAGGCAACAAATTGCTCAGTTTTTTTAAGGTTAGCAAATGATAGAATGTGGAATATGTAATAAGTGAAAACCTGTATAAATTACTTCTTTTTTTTTAATCTTCAGCATATGTTATGATCATATAGGATATAATGGTTTTTTTTAACTTTTGCTCACTTTGATGCATTTTGGATCGAGGTAAAGAGAAAGGGAGCATGGGACAGAGAAGAAATGTACATTTTTTTTTATATAAAAAAAGTTCCCTTCCTTTAGTTCATATGAAAATAAGAAAGGAGTGAAAAAAATTATGAGTCTCATATTAAAATTGATTCTTTCCGATTCAGGAAGAAAAGACTCTTTAAAAAGAGTAAAAAAAATTACATTACTATTTTATTCTTTGTAATTACAATATATATAAACAAAATTATTATGTCTCATTTTTATTAGGAACATTTGTGTCTTTTTATAGATATGCTTATTTATTTCCTATTACCATCTCTTTTTTTCCCTCCTACCAAGCAACTATAATCATCTCTTCTTCTTATTTTTTTTTCTTTCTCACACTTTCTTGCATATTAAAGGAAAGAGTTATATATATATACACGATCATCTAGTTATTATTTATTTGATTGATAGAAATTGCAAGAGAAGGACAAACAGAGAAATATACGTGAATGGAGTCTCACACAGTGGTGGAGAGAGAAAGAGTGGAATATTAGTGACCGACAAAAAATGTTAACAAGTGCAAAAAACCAAACTCCAACATCAACAGGCACCGGCAGCTTTATTTTACCCTAACTTCTGTTCACTGGTCAAATTATCAGAATCTTTGTTTTCGGAGACTTATGCAATCTGTGTTAGTTTTAAAATTCTTACCTTGGTTGTCGATGGTGTGTGTGGGTAGGTTCACCTTTTGTACCACCAATACTACCCTCTTTCACCAGAGACATTAACCAGATTGCCCTCAATACAAGACTGTGACCATTGATAAACCAAAGTACTCACGCATTTAACTAGAATATTATACTTACTATAAATTATAAAACACTCTTTATTATACCTTCTATTATTATAATTAGTTAAAATTTATTAAAAACAATAATATTACAACTAGTAAATTTTAATCAAAGTTATTTTTAAAAATATATTAGCTAGAACGTATTTTACTTAAATTTCTGTTATACTATACATAAATACGTGTGCGGAATGGCTACCAAAAAAGAAAAATACGTAATGCGGAATTACGTAAAGAAAAGGGTAAGGCGTGCGCATGTTGAAAACAACCAAAAAGATCTGAAAATCTGTGGCTATAACACCAAGCAAAGCATGGAGCAAAAGAAAGAAATGAAGAGTAATGGTGAGGGAGCTTTCAATCAAGAGAATTAGTGGCTATTAGGTTAGGTAGGTTGGTGTCACTCACAAAAGTCCTGAAAGTAGGTGCTGGTGGGATCTTTCTAATTCCATTCGTGAAGATGGAGGAAACATTAAATATAAAGATAGGAGTTCAGTTGGGTGTATATATGAATGTAGAAGACAATGTACCTAATCCACCCTTCTCTCGTATTATATGCTAATGCTAGTGAGGCACTAATCTATCACAAATACTAATAATGTCGCAATTGGCAAATGGCTGTGTCATGTGTGACATTTTTCTTCTTTACTTTATCCGCTTCATCATGAAAAAACAAAACCATATTGATATTGGTTTTCTCTTTTCTCCACCCAGGACACACAGGGTGAAAAAGCAGAAAAAGGAAGCATCAAAATGAGAAGGGTACACAGGTAAATGCACACCAATTGACCTTCACCTATAAATATATATATATATATAAAGGAGGTACAATTTTCTGAATTTTATCTTCATATTTTTTAAATCATTTTACTTTTATTCTTAATAATAATAATAATTAATTCTGATTAATTATGCAGATTAAAACTAACTTATTAATCAAAATTAAATAATTATTCATTAGTCATTTTTCACTTTCATTAAATAATTTTATCTTTAAATCAATTTCTTAAATTTTAATTTTTTTCTTTTAACTCACGTTAAACTTTCTGTTACTTCTATACTATTAATTTTTTATTTTATTAACTGTATTTAATTTTTATTTTTTTATTATTTAAAAAATTTAAAGAGACGACGAAGTGTCTCTAATAATAATAGAAATGAAAGGGGCATCTGTATGATTCGTAAACGCCACCATGGCACCATCAGGGAAGGGGCAACAAAAACCAAAGTACTCAAGTCCAAAGCCTAAAAATAAGGTTGCACAACAACTGCTACAGCGTAGCAGAGAAACAGCATCATCTCACTCATTTTATCTATCCATCCCACCCCTTTGCCTTTTTTTCCAGCCCCTAATCTATGTATCTATCTATCTTCAATACTACCCCTCTTTCTCTCTCTGACCCATTCTCTCTCTCTCTCTCTCTACACAGACACCAACAACAAATGGCACACACAATGAAAGAAGAAACATGGAAACTCCACGCATCCATCATGCCATCAAAACCAAAGAGTCCACACCACCCAACCCAACCCTCTTTCTCTCTCATCAATGGCCCAGCTGGACCAAAATTTATGTAGAAGAAAGAAAAACAAAAAAGAAAGAATGGGAAAACAAAAGAAAGAGAAGTTAGATGTGTTCAAATGTCCTCCAACCAAACCCACCTTACATCTCTCTTTCTCTCTCTCTCTCTCTCTCTCATCAAAACCATGTTCCCCGAATTGCCCTTCTGCAAGCCCCCAAAAAATCCCATCTTCATCACTGGTCTTTCAAAAGAACAATATTTTTCACCGAGTTATGTGGGCTTTTTGGGTTTCTTTGTCTCGGTCAGAGTTTCTCACAGAGAAAACAGGAAAGCGAGAACCTTCTTACCCCTTCACCTCTTCTCTCTTTTCCTATTTCTTTCTCTCACGTTTCGCTCCATCATCCCTCACACCTCACCCCACCCTACCCCCACCCCACCCACCTTCTTCTTTCTCTCTTTCTTCCCTTTTCCCTTTAGTTTTCGTTTGTTCTTCCCTTGTGGGTTCTCTTGTTTCTCTCTGATCTCATGAAGAAGATGAAAGGGGTTGTCCCCATGGAACCTCCTTATGAGGTGTACCAGGATCAGAGGGCCAGGTTGAGACACCAGAGTCTCTTGCAGGACTATGAAGACCTGCACAAGGTAACCCCTTTGCCTTGCCCTGTTCTTTATTTTTCTCAAAGATCGAATTTTTTTGTCGTGGGGTTCTTTGGATCTGGTTTTTCCCTTGATGGCTTTGTGTCTTTTTGATTGATTTGGGGTTGTAATGGTTCTTTGTTGTGAAAATTAAGGATTTTTTTGGAGGAAGCGATGAAGGGATCTTGTGTTTCGATTGAGATGTTTGTTTGATAGTTTAAAGGGTTTGTGTTGGTTGATCGTTGTGAACATTATGGATTTTTTTGGAGGAAACAATGAAGGGATCTTATGTTTTGATTGATATGCTTGTTTGATCATTTGTTTGGCTTTTACCTAGGTTTATGTTCCGATCTAATGGGATGATGAGTTTTTATGTTCATTTTTATGGTATTTGTTCACATCTCTCTTGTGTGTGTCTAACTTGTTCGTTTCTTTATCTCAAGCAAATCAATTTTTTGTACTCCAAATAAAATCTTCGATTCTTATCTGCAAAATTTTCGAGTATCTGTGGACATAAAACTACAGTCACATAGCAGTGTGCTCTTGTGATGTGAGTTCTCTTGTTTTGTTAAAAAAAATTACATGTTTAATGAAGCTCTTCCCGGGGCCTTTCCTCTGTATAGTTTTGAGTCTCAGCCTCTTTGGTCCTTATGCTAATTAGCCTTGTACGTTTGTTTTTTGGTTTATGTATCATATTTTCCAGAAGTTGTTTGAACCAATTCAATCATGAACAACTGAATAATGCTTAATTGTTAATTAGTCTCTTTTTTTCCGACGGCTCACTTTTCCCATGACATTCATGGGTCCTTTTGCTAATTACCTGTGTATATTTTGTTTCGTGTCGTATTTTCCGTTCGGTTTTTAAATTAATCTCGTCATGAACTTAATAATTAAATAATACTTAATTATTAGTCTTCTTTTCATGGCGGCTCACTTTCCCTAGTTTTATCAAAATAATTTCGTTAGTGTTTGTTTGTCTATGTTCCTCATGCAAGTCTTGCTTCAAAGGTTTTGTCGAACATTTTTTTGGAGAAATTATTCTAATGGAATTTCTATTTCTAATATGCTCAGGAAACAGAAGCCATGAGAAGGAAATTGCAGGCTACGAAGCAGAAAAAGTTTATGCTGGAAGATGAAGTTAGGTAATGTTTTTCATGCCTCAAAGTAGTAGGTGGTTTTTCATAGTTTGCAGTTTATTGTTATTCATAAAATGGTTATTGACTGTTCATAGTTTGCGGTTTGTTGTTATCCTCACCACTGTCTCTCTTGTAAGCTGCAGATTTTTGAGGCAACGTTACAATTACTTGCTAAAACACCCTATTCTAAAGCCTCAACCAAAGCAACAAGTTGTAAAGCCACAAAAGCTCAAAATCCAAGCTCCCATCATCTCAAAGGGAAAGAATTACAACAAGAAGGAGCCTAACCTGCGACCCCACCACCCTGCATCTCATTTGAACTCAAATGGAAGGATTTCCAATGTGGCTGATGTCCCACTGAAAAAAACTGGCCACTTGTTTGATCTAAACCTGAATGCTAGGAGTTCTAGTAAAAAAGATGCTTCCATTAACATTTCTGGTCCACCAGTGCTTAACTTGAATCACAAAGAAAGGATTAACAGCAGCAAGGAAGCCACGAAGAAGAGTGTAACTCCATTTTTCGACTTGAACCAGATTTCGGTAATTAACTACACTTACATTTGCGTCATGAATCCTTGTTTGTGTTTTTGATTCAAGTAGACCTATAGTTTCCTTACATTTTTTATTTCATGCAGAGAGAAGAGGAGGAATTGCAGGGAAACAGTGAGCCCATGGGAATCGAAGAACCAAAGAGAAGTTCACAAAGAGTTGCGACTGACGAGCAGCATGGCGATATCAAGCTCTCGGCTGCTTGTAGAAGTGTTGGGGATGGATCTAATAGGGCAGGGAAGAGGAAGATTTCATGGCAAGACCAGGTGGCATTGAGGGTTTGAACTTATATAAGCACAGTAGACTGAATCTACCCTTTCCGAACTTGTACTCTGCCTTGATATGCAACAGATTTTTAACCTTCAATTCTAGTTTTATCTTTTACTTTGTAAAGATTAAATATACCTTGTAGAATCATATGTTCAATATATATATTAGATGAAGTGGAGAATTCTATTCCCCTAAATCATCATATCTTTCTCGCAAGTTTTGCTTGATGTATCTTTTGCATGGAAAATCCAAAATTGGATTTCCATTCTGTGATTGAGATGGTGGCCTTAGTTTCTTGTTCATTGTGGCTGGTTTCGAAGGTTTAGGACTAGGGACTAGGGACTAGGGTCGGTTGGTTTTGTTCACGATGTCTATACACATTCTTAGTTCACTTAGCACATTTGTTTGTTTAGTATTTAAATTATGTAACATAAGATTCTCCGGTTGCATTTTTCTGTTGTATAATGACTCAACTTCACAGCCATTTAGCAGAAATCTATGTATAAAAAATACTATATACTTTACCAGAATTTAAGGTTATTAAATGTCTATTCTGTTGAGAGTTTGGGCGCCACGACGAAGGAGTTATTAAATGTCTATTCTGTAGAAGTTGCTAAGAAATTGGACTAGGTGGCCAGCTCTAGGCACATTTGGCTGCCCAAGTCAGGAAATCTTTACATTCAAAAATGTTTATTTTATTTTTTACGTTTGGATATTAACTCCGAATATGAAACCGAACAAAGAGCCTATTTGGAACCCTATAAAATAAGTACTTGTAAATCTTAATCCAAGTTCAATCTTAACTAACTCTGCAATAGTGGCATTTTTTCGGCTTTTAGCCCTCTTATTCATGTTAATTGACAAGAAAAGAAAATGAACTTCTGAGAAAATATTGCAATTAGGTGGTGTTTGGTAAGTTTTTTCTTATTTTTTTAAGTTAGTTCAAATGTGTTTACAAAAACTCTTAAAAGGAAAAGGAATTTGTTTATAATAAAGAAATAAAATAAAAAGAGCTTGAAAAAAGTTGGACTAAATAGTCAAATTTGATTTCAAAAGTGTGATGCAGTGATAAATTTGTTCCTAAAAGATAAAAAATACAGATTTAGTCTTAAATGTATAAAAAGTGTGATCAATTAGTCATATTAAATTTTTTAAATGATTTTTTCATAAAGCTGTAATGTTAGAATATCAATTTGACGATAAATTATATTTTTGGGAACTAATTTAACATTAAGTTTTAAAGTTTAAAGATAAATTTGTTATCAAATTGTTTGCACAACTAATTTCTTGCACTTTATACACATTCAAAAACTAATTTATAAACATTATATTTACAATTTATGAATCTATAAACTATACATATAACATGGGTTGTATTGTCATTTAGGATTTGCAACACCATCATTATTGTGGTTAAATTTCTTCATAATAGTCAGATGTTTTTTTCCCAATCTTATGACTTTGCAGGACAATTTCCGATCGAGTTTCAACTTGACAGAATGCACACCAAAATTTAAATTTCTTCCTTTTTGGTCATTTGTTTCCCCTGCTTGTTTACTAGTAGTTGTTTCATTTTGGTTGTCCATACCACCTAAACCTTTGCTTTTGTGGACAACCTGATCCTCTTTTTTAGATTCTAGTTTGGATATGTCTATTGGTGTTAAGAAAGAATGAAGTGTTTGACCTTCTAGTCTTGAATCCAATCCTGAATTCATGGTAACAATGACTTTATTATAGTTCATACCATATTTACTTTTCTTCAATGATAAAGTTGTTTTTTTCTCTTACCTATTTTTTGAGTTCTAGTGAATTCTTTGTTAGCCTTATGTTTCTTTCCTCGAATATGATCATTGAAGCCTTTTTCACTTGTTGTAGTAATTTGACACAACTTGCAACTCCACACCTTCTTGGCTTTCTTCTGTAGACTCTCATTGTCATCATAGGTATCACTGCTTTGTGTTTTCCACCAAGATGATTATTATGCTCACTAGCCAAATAAAGGCTTCAAGACAACAAAATATTCAAGGGACATTCTCCAATAAGGTGGCATTTTTTAAATGAAAAACAAAAAGAGAAAAAACATTTTCATAGTTCAAATAACACTAAAGAAGAAGCAAGAAAAGAAAATCAAAATTGAAGACAATGATAAAGACAAAGACGAAGGATAAATTAATCATAAGACTATACATTAACCAGTATGATCACTTTATCATTGTTATTAGAAGCTTGTTTGTTATCAATTTGGGAATTATCCTTGTTAATCTACATAGAAGCTTAGGATGGTAAATGGAATTGTGGTCCACCACACATGGTAATGTTATTCAACTGACTCATATTTTGAATAAAAGACACTGAAGTTGGTTCTCAAAACGCAATCTCATCTAATCTTTGCATCGAGATTTTGAATGTTCTTTCCAATTCAATTTCCTTTCTTACTTCCTCTTCCAGCTCTCATTGTCCTGCCAATGTCATCTAATGGGCAATGATTTCTCTCGTGATTTCCTCCTTCTCTAGCCCTCGCCTTATTTTCTCTTTCTCCAACTCTCATTGGAACTCTTTGTCAACATTGACCGACATGACCATTAGAAAAACTCTAGGCGCCAAAACATTGCTAGGAAAACCACCTGATGCAAACTCACCCTAGAAATTAGATTGTTAATAGAGTGAATTAGTGACAAAAGTCTTGTATTTTTAAGCAGAAAAACAAATGGGTCTACTAAAGAAAGGAACATGAAGATTAGACAAGTGTTACCTTGTAATGGGCGATTGGCGACATAGGTGTTGGAGGGAAGAGGGGGTTGCAATGGTGAGGGTGTCCTTTGGATTTGGCCATCACGATATTTGAACTCCATGGAAAAATTTCAAAAGTGAAATAAAGGAAAAAAAACACTAAAAAAGATAAACATGTGCCTATAAAATCCAAGAGTGAGTGTTTGTGTGTAGTGTTGAGTTTGAATGTGTCATTAAATAGATGTGAGTGTGACCGAGGGATATTGGCACACACACATCTAAGGCACGTTTAGAGAACAAGGTGTTTTCATTCCATCAAATGGTCTGAGTTTAGAGATATCATTTTGTGTGATAATTTTTTGGTTTGGTGATGCATGTGATAATCAAGTATTGAGAGTTTGCCTTATTCATGCTTCAATACTATGAAATGAGAATGAAAAAGAAATTTTTTTTTCTAATGTTGAATAAGACTCCATAGTAAAAAATTGTCTCCAATAAAAAAAACATTCATTATGAGTAAATATAGAATATTTGAAATATTTATTCATATTCGTTTATTACACATTTAATATTATTAATAAATCAACTAGTAGATGAATCATAACACAAATAATGATAAAAAAAATGCTTAACAGTACTTCCTTTGTCTCTTTTTATAAAATCTTTTAAGAATTTTGTTTGTCCTTTTCTTAAGATTTTTTTTCTAATTTCTAAATGTAATTATTATTTTTTCCTACATGTTTTCATTTAATTATTCTCTCTATATATTAATGAGAAACAATTAGATGGATAAAGAGATAAGAAAAGGATAATATTAGAATAATAATACAAATAATTGACATGTTTAATGTGATTAACTAAATTAATTATTTTTTAAGGGGCATTAGTTAAAATTTCTTATAATTATGAGCAGTGGCCGTATATATTTAACAAGCTTTTGTTTTGTAAAAAAACATTTACTGAAATAGTAAATGCATTAAATAATTGGAATTAATGTATTCTATCTTCAACATAGGACAATATTGCAATTAAATAATAATTATTGCAATGCAATGCAATTAATTGTAGATACAATTTTTCTACCTTCATTATTGTGATGACCTAATTACATTAATTGCAACATTGAAGATTTCGTAATTGTACTGCTTTCGTTATTTTTTAATTGTCAAATTTTTGTAAAAATTTTGTTTTTATTTATTTTTCATTTGCAAAATTCAATATCATATTAATTACTCTTTTGTTAATTATATCTCTACTTTTTTTTTAATATTTATACATGTATTTATTGTGGAGTAACAAGAAAACGACATAAAATAGGAAATCTTTTACTATTTTGTTCAAACTGAGAAAATTTATTATATTTATTGATTTCTATAAAAACAATCTTAAAAAACTGATAAAAAGGAACGAATGAAATAGTAAATTGTGAAAAGGCCTTCCATTTAACATATACACTAAATAATTTTTTAAATAAAATGCATTGATTGCAATAATGAAGACTTTTCAATGACATTGTTAAACAATAAAATTTAGATTAGGAAAAAGTCTTCAAAGATATTTATTTTATTTTATTTTATTTTATTAATTAATAAAAAATATAATAATTTTTTTTTAATTTTGAACAATATTGTTTTAAAAAATAAAATTATTATTTCCAATATATTTTAAACAATGATTATTTTATTTTTGTTTTAAATTCTTTGTTATATTAATTAGAGGTATTTTATTTTTAGTTAGTTAAATGTATTGAATGCTTAATATTGAATATAAATCTTGGCAAATACGTAACATCAAAAAATGAATTTAAAATCTTGAATTTTAAATGAGGGTATTAGTTTAATGCTTTTCCTTATGTTTCATATAAGAATACCGTTAATAATTTAATATATTTGATAAACCTTTTTTTGAAATATTTACTGAAATAAAGGATGTATTGGTAAAATATTAAATATAATTTTTTTGATAAAAACATTAATTTTTTCGATTTTTACTATTTTTGTTAAATATAATAGAAATAAATTATTAAAAAAATATAAATATTTATCTGAAGTAAAGAGACAAATAAAAATAAAAGAGACTTTATTGTTCATTAGAATTAGATTGAGTTAAAGTAATTTTAAATATAACTTGAATTAACTTTGGATGTATCTTTAATTTACGCTTTACACATTTTTTTAATTTTAAATAAGTTAAATTTAAAAATAAATTTATTGTTTGAAAAATATCTTAAAAATCTATTTTAGTACTGAAAGTTGTGTGATTAGTGATGTACATACATTAAACTTGATAATATTATTTATTTCTTTATTTTCTAATTAAATGTAAAAGTGAGAAAAAAAAATTTCTTTTTTATTTCTAATGACTTTGATTTCTTTCTTAATGGTTTGTCTCAACTTTTGTCTTCCATGACTTTATCAAAAGTTAGAGGTTCAATGTCAATAAAGACAAATAATATAATTTATAGCTTTAATTAAATATAAAACTAGCTTAAATTAACTTTGAGTATATCTTTATTTTTCACTTTACACCTTTTTATTTTTATTTTTAATTATTTAAATTTGAAAATAAATGTATTATATAAAAATTCAAAATCTATTTTACTACTAGTAAGGAACCCGTCGCATAGTCCATATGTTCAACTTGATAATATTCTTTTACTTATTTTTTCTAATGGAATAAAAAGTTGAGAAAAGTAGTTTCTTTTTTAAAAATTTTAATGTTTATACTTTTAATTGTTTTTCCAATGGTTGTATGTAATTTTCATTTTCCTTTTTCAACGACTAAAATTCAAATTTCTCATTTAAATAGGTTAAGAACACTTATAGTAGAGCATTAAAAAAACACTTATAGTAGTAATTAAGTTACATCTGTTGGCCAATTGTGATCATGAATACCAATAGTTGCAAAACTACTTGAGTTTTTGTATTTTTATTATGTCTAGTCATGCTACCTGCTTTTAAGTGAATATCATTTTAGCCTTATTTTGGAATTATGCAAATAATCC
This sequence comes from Glycine soja, assembly GCF_004193775.1. Taxonomy (NCBI): domain Eukaryota; kingdom Viridiplantae; phylum Streptophyta; class Magnoliopsida; order Fabales; family Fabaceae; genus Glycine; species Glycine soja. The sequence continues at coordinate 41,136,924 of NC_041003.1, forward strand.
TAACTTGTCCATAGTATAGTTTATGGTTTGACCCTTTTCATGAACTATTAATAAAGCTAAAAATCCTTAAACCCTTAGTTAAAACATAGATTTGATGGCCTAATTAATTAAGTTTTATTTAAAAATTAGGTAATTATCGATACAAATTGCACGTGATTCAAGATTTACATATCGTATAATCCTCCCAAAATATAAAAGTTATTGAATTATTTAAACTTTTTACTGAATGATATATATGAAAGAAATGAAGTAGACAAAATTGTGTTAAAAAAATCATACAGACAATAATGAATTATATTGATAGTAATAAAATTAAAATATATTACTTTTTATGTTTCTACCAAAAAAAGAAAAGATAACACGTATAAAAAAACATGTAGAATTTGATAATATTTATTGGACACAAACTTTGGGTTGAGTGTGACGCTAAACTGGCGGTCGCTGCTTTTACTAAACCATATTTGTTTCCTTGATGACTTAAAAATTGGTGGTTAGCGTATCTATTTTAGAGTGTCACACTATTTTTGGGAACGAAATATCTGTGTGGAAAAACTTGCAAATTATGGTTTTAACAATCATAGTTTACTGTTCCTATTTTCTGTTTGGAGAACTTCAACCGAACTCGATTTAAAAAATGAACCATAAATAAGTTTTAAAAAATATTACATTACAATACATTTAAAATAAATGTCTAAATATTATTATTAGTACTATGATATTTAAAATAATACATATTTTAAATATAAGTGTAAATATTTTAATTATTACATTAAACTTTAAATATTTATATAACAAGGTCACACTTTTCAATGATTGACATTCATAAGCATTAACCAATTCAATATTTAAGATATAATACATTAATCAATAAAAATTTGCAACAACATTGTTTTGGCTAAATTTCTTGATCATAGCCAGATGCCTTTTTCCATTTTTATGGCTTTGCATGATAATTTCTGAGGCAGTTTGAACTTTACAAAATGCACAGTAAAATTTAAACTTCTTCCTTTTTGTCAATGCATTTGTTTCACCTGTTTCTTTGCTAGTAGCTATTTCATTTTCATTATCCAGACCACCTAAACCTTGACTGTTTTGCACAACTTGATCCTCCTTTCTAGGTTCCAGTATGCCTATGTTTGTGGAGGTTATGCCACGTTGAAGTTTTTGACCATCTAGTCTTGCATCCAACCCTGAATTCACGGTAACAATAGCCTCAATAGATTTCACAGTCTACTTTTTTTTTTCTAAGACAATGATGTTTTGGTTCTCTTACCTATCTTTTTAGTTCTCAGTGATGCTTTTGCCTTGTGCTTCTTTCCCTCAAGATGATTATTCAACCCTTTCTCATTTGTGGTAGTAATTTGACATAATCCACAACTCCACTCCCGCTTAGGTTTCTTCTCCACACTAAATCCAGAATGATGATTGTCATCAATTGTAGGAGGTTTCCCTGCTTTGCGTTTTGCACCATAAGGATCAACATCTGGCTTAGCCTGCAATAGTATTAAAAAAAGATATATGCTCATTGGCTAATTAAGAACTTCAATATTCCCAATATATTAACTCCATCTCAATTGACAAATAAGTTATGGTAATGCAAGTATACAACTAAGAAAATGTATTGCTGATAATCTTCAGCCAAACAAATAAGATGAAAAATATATTTTTTATTTTTTTTCTCTTACAGATACTTATTATAAAAAAATTATCCAAACAAACTCATTTAATTATTCTTCAAAATCTAGATGTAGTCTAGTGAGACCTTTGCCCACATGGGTTCTTTACAGGATGTACGTTTCAACCACACATGACAGAACTTTTTCTTTTCTAGCAATCATACACAAAATTTATTTATTTAAACATTCATTTATTTTGAACGTATCATCAACACTTTTAATTTTTATTTTATTTTTCTACCTATTACATCGTAAATTTTACGATACTTATATATTTTAATTTTCTCTAAGTGATTTATAATATAATGGTTATCTATGAAACATTTTTCTTTTTTTTCAGAAAAAAAAAAAATAAATGTATCATTAATAGGAAGAGGTCACGGGTACAAGGGTACCCAGCCCTTACTTTACCAGTCCCAAAAAAGAAAAACCTGTCCTCTGGTAAACAACAGATATTTTCTTTCTTACCTATAAACCAATTGTTCCTAAAACCAAATAAATTCCTAAACTGATAAAAGTATACCCCTAAACCCCCAACAGAAAATCCCCCTCCTATTCCTATCCCAACATATTCACATATATATGTGCATGTCACCTAATCCACCAGTCAACTCGTCATAGACATTAGCAGTTCCGTGACTGCATCAAAAGGCTAGACAAGTTCCAAGGCATGCTGCCCATGGCAGACCTTGTGCTTCTGATTAAATCTGTTTTTGCTGATTAAAAAAAAATAAAAAATATCCTCCAACAGCATGTGTGAGTGTGACTAAGGACCCTCAAATGATACTTTAAATTTCTCTCTATCAAAAATAAATCTGTTTGAGTATTTTCCTTTGAAAAATAGGATACTTTAATTTCTTTTTTCTCATCTCCAAAACTGGTAATTAATACTACATTACATACAAAACATGGTTTTTTCCTCATCCTATCCTGAAAAAAAAACATTTCTTCAATCAAAACACACTAACTACCCTCAGAAGTTTTACAAAATACTTTCAAAATAGAAACTCAAAACACAGTCAAAACAAGTCCTTACACCTCACTTCCTTGAGACATGTTCAAATTACACTATTCTCTCCACTCTCAAAGAGATTATTATGTGTCACATTTTAGTCATTTAGTTCATTGTAATGTGAACTAGCTTCTTCTGTTGTAAACAAGGAGACAGTTGTTTGAATCAGAAACGAAAAGAGAAAACATAAAGCCCACTAAAGAAAAGGGAATAAATAAAATTAAAAACAAAGACAAAAACAGAATGAGTTAAGCAAAGCATTGTACACCGGCCAGTATGATCACTTTATCTTTGTTACTCTGTTTGATATCAATTTGAGGGGGAAGTCGAGGTTGTGAACCACCAAATATGTTGTTATTGATCGGCTTGTTCATTCTATGATTCTGATTCAAAGACATCGAAACTTGTTCTCGAAATGAGATTCCAAGTACTCTCTCGACTGTTATTTCCCTCATGACTTCCTCCTCCAGTTCTCGCCGTTGTGCCATCTCGCGGGCAAGTATCTCTCTCCTAATTTCTTCCTTCTCCAGCTCCCGCAGTATTTGCTTTTTCTCCAATTCTCGCCGGAACGCTTCTCCAACATTGACTGGCACCGGAGTTAGGAAAACTCTAGGCGCCGAAACATTGCTGGGATAACCACCTGATGAAAACTCATACCCTGGACAGTGTATGGTTAGTAAAACGAACTCATTGGGACAGAACAACAAATGGGTCTCTTGGTGAAAGGAACGCGAAGATTAGAAAAAGAAAAAAAAAAAAAGTGTTACCTCGTAATGGGCTGTCGAAGACGTAGGTGCCGGTGGAAAGAGGGTGCGGCGGCGGCGGCGGCGGCGGTGTCCTTCGATCTTGGACGGCACGATATTTGAATTCCATGGAAAAATGTTGAAGCGTGAAACTAACGTAAAAGATGGGAGAAAGAAAAAAGAGAGGCAAGGAAATGAAAGACAGTGAGCGTTTTTGTGTTGGATTTGAAAGAGTGCGTTAAATAGGTGTGAGTGTCTGTCGTCTGAAGGGGGTGTTGGCTCAAAGTGTTCTGTGGGGTGCCATGGATTCTGCTCAAATATTCAGAATTCACCGACTCTATCTTTCTGAAAAAGGAAGAAAAGGGAGAAAGATAAAAATAAATAAAAAGATTTGTTCTAATTTTGAATGGGACCACTGGGATTTGATGGGAATTTTCTTACTTTTTCTCAACAGATTTCATCAAATAGTTTGTTAGAATCGGATTTTAAAAAATCGATTAAATATGTTAAAGATTGAGGTTGCTTACCACTTACCAGTAATTAAAGCACTAATTAAGAAAATTAATAAATAAGAAAATCAAACTATTTATAATAAATAATTAAAATACTGCTTGTGGATAATCAAATGCTTTTCACCTGAATCTCTGAAGATTAATTAAATAATTGATAACAAAATATTTTATTAGAAATAAATTAATTAATTAATAATTTTTAATGTTTTGCATTTATTTTTTATTTTTCTACTCAATCAACTTATTAGCATATTTTTATTATTTTTAATTAACTAAACATATTTAATATATAATATTGAATATAAATCTGGACAAATTCTTAATATTAAATATTGAATATGACTTTGAATACGTCAATTTTCTCTGTGTTTATTTTCTTTAAATTGAAGGTAAATCTATTAAATATGATTTCAAAAATAGTGATAAGAAATTTATAATAACTCATGCATTATTATCTAAGGTCCAAAGTATTATAAGTATTTTTCCTATATTTTTATATTTTAGTGTAGATATTTTGTATATAATATAATTTATAAAATTATCTTAAATGATAGCCTCTCTAGGAGTTTTTTTTTCCAATAATTATTTTAAGAACTTTTTCTAATCTCTTATCTATTTTAATATGTTTTTATTTCTAAATTCCATTTTAATATTTTTTCCCAAAAAAGAAATTACCAATCATGAAAACTAACCTTCTTATCACAATAAATTGTTATCATTAATCTAAAATATAATTTTATATATTAAAAATGTTATTTATTAAAATATTAATTATATCTTTGTTTACTTCCCTAAAATATATTAGTTTAATTACAAAGGTTTTCATGTCCAATAGGGTTATTCAAAACAAACACAATGTTTAATGTACCGGCAAGGTTTGGAAATTCAAGTTGTGCATAACAACATAAACGATTTGAGATCTCCCCCATAAATGAACTGGGTACAATGTGTTTTTTAGAAGTGGCGATCGAATCTTATGTGAAAAAAGAGAGTTTACCATATAGTTTTTTAAATTAGGAGATTATTACATTTTCTTTAGGATATGTTTGATTTTACAAATAAATAAATAAATGCACAGTGGGTGTTTGATGTTGCTAATGAAGTAAGCTTACTATTTCTCCACATACATACGCAACATCAAATGATTGTCTTTTACGTAAAATAAAATGAAACTAAGATTGGTGGAATTAAGAGAAAGAAATAGATTTTAATTTACCAATCTAATTTGCAATGTTTTTCTTCATTTGGAGTCATTTTAGACAGCAAAAATTATAAAGGCATATATCCTTTATTTCAATTAATTCACAATTCATCCAAATGATTAGTAGTAAAGAAATTGATTTTTTTTAAAATATAATAAAATGAATTTCATAATATATTTTAATAAAATATAAAAATATATTTATTTTTTAATCCATTAATTTCAATTCAATTCACAATCCATTCATTCTTTCCCATGAAAAACTAATACAAAACCTTTTTATGGTATTGAAGAAGACAAAAAAAGGGTCACATCACCACTCTCCGTCTTTCAATGGTAATTAACTCTCTGTGTGGGCAGTCAAATTCGTCTCTCTCGTCTGCTGCTACATTCAGGAGCAAAACCAGGAAATTTTATTACGAGGTCCAAAATTTAATACATGGTAAAACAAATCAACAATGACCATTTTTTACTATTAATAACTATATAAAATTAAATTAACAAAAAATTATGATATATGACATTTTATGAATGTAAATATAATAATAAATCATAATCATTATTCTCTTTTTTTTAAAAGGTCATTCATCGAGTTTATAAGATTGTGGTGAAAATTTTTAAAGTTTGTGACATAAGAATATGATGATGAGATAGATTAAAATCATTGACTTCTTTCTTTTTGAAGAATGGAGAAAGACTTCTTTGAATTGTCATATTTCAACTACATTATAAGTTAGTTTACTATAGCTTGCTTAACAAATATATATAATGAGAAAAAGAAACTAAAATAAAATATATATATATATATATATATATATATATAATTAACTAAAAGCAATATTAAATATTAAAAATAAAATATATATTATGCAATTTATTCGAGAATAAATTGCATAATGTATATTTTATTTCTTATTAACAACTATTGTTATAAAAAAATTATAAAATAATATAAAAGCAAAACTAAATTTTAATATAAGAAGAATAATATAATATTATTTTGAAAGAAAAAAAAAACTCCCTTGCAAAGTGCAAACACCAACTAGAAAACACGTTTACATAACTAATATTGTTTTCGGCTTCTTAAAATGTTTAAAGTGGGCCGCTGTAGAAAAGTGACGGAGAATAAAAGAAAAGAGGTCTGCAGAACACGAGCTGGAGAAGGCGAGATGAAGTTTTAGGAGGAAAATATAGTTTAAGTGCGTGTTTGCTTTAATTTTTTTAATGTGATTAATCACTTAAAAATAGAAGCAACAAATACTTATTTATTTATGCATAATGAGAACAATGGACGTGGAGAGAAAATCTCCAATTCAAAGTTACATATAAGTTGTTCCAAACATTCTGTATAAATGTACTGTTCTAAATATTTAGAATATTTTATTTTAGCATTCCTTGTTTAAATAGTGTCGACATATATAGTAGAATATACTATCGAAAGCAAAGTGTGATGTAACAATTCCATTGTTTGGGTCTTTTATTTGGACTCTTATTTTGTTTTTTTGTTAGCTTTTGCTTTGTCATTGACATGCGCGTATATTTGCACGGTATAAAGAAGCATAATTTTTTTTCTTCTGTTTTTTTGACTGAGAAAAGTTCATGCGCGTGATATGTTCTCATGACATCGATCGATCTCCTATATTCTACTTACATTATTTCAATTATTAGTTTTTGACTATTTTTATTATTTTTCGTTTTGTTTTTGTTCTTTTTATTTCATTTTTTGTTTTCATTGAAATTAATTAGGTTATTTTTTCACCTTATCCACTTCCTGTGCTTTCACATGCAATTTCACGGGTTCACTATTGTCGTAATAACGTGGCAAAGGATGTGTGAAGACTGAAGACAGTGTCAGACTGCGTAAAGGTGCATGCGGGTTAATGGGCGCGTGAAATCCACTCCAGAAAGTACTGTTTGGTAGATGACCATGTTTGATAAGATAACATGATTTTTGTTTGGATAACAAATATGAAAAAATTGATTTTTTTTATGGGATGGTATTTGAATACTTCGAATTAAAATTGATTTTGAGTATGTAATTAGTAAAATAAGTTTTAAATATTTGTATGTATCTTATGTATTCTTATTTATTATATTATATGTCGATTAGTAATTTAAAATAAGTATGTAGGTTTATAATAAGTTTTTTATATAAAATAATAATAATTAAAATATTAACTTGTGAAATAAAATGCATCTCCTAAAGATTATTATTGATATTGATATATAGATTATTATTGTTTTTAAAAAACTAGGTTTTTAAAAATTACAACAAAATTAATAATGTTGGATTATGAAAACTAGTTTTTGCAAGATTAGATTATGAAAAATAATTTATGGTATATTAAAACATACTAAAACTAATTTCTATAAAAGTATTTTTACTACAAATTTTTGTTTTAAAAAAAAAGTGAGATAGTATAGACCAAAACACCAACTTAGGTGGACATTTATTCTTACGGGTTTTCCCCCACACAACTTTTGGAGTTTTGATTATGAAATCTGAAGTTTTTTGCAATGCTTCCCATGTCTTCCGCAGTTTATTGTTCGTACTATTTTCTATTAGATGTGTGAGTGTGTTTATGCTGTACTCCTCATTTCCACTAAAAAATGATTTTATCGGATCCATAAGCTACACAGAGTAGTGTTAAAGGGGACATAAGTATCTTAAGTAAAATCACAAACTAAATTACTCAAACATCTCCTTCAACAACATAATTGTGTTTGACTGAGATGAACACCCGCTCAATGGATAGTAACGTGAAACCAAACATACATCTCAAGTGAATGGATTGAATTCTATAGAGTGTAGGCTCAGGTAAAGAAAGAAATGGAAGAAAGAGGGTAATTAAACAAATTAAAGATGTTAAAAAGGTATTAAAGATATTATTCATTGAATGAGACAACTTGTTTTGAGCGTGTGTTTAGATGAAATTTAGTAAAATTGATTTTAAATGATATTGATTTTATAAAATTGATTTTGCTTAAAATTAAATTTCAAGTAATGTAGTTTATATATGGACCTTTTATTATAAAATTAAATTAGAAGAAAAATTAGTGTGTAAAGTTTTAGATCCAATGTAAAAGCTATTTAAAGTTGTTTAACTCAATAATTAATTCTTAATTTTTCTCCAACACGAAACCAAATATATAAAAATGCATCCAAGATCGATTCTAAATTCAGAACCAATTCCCAACCCCAAATTAAGATATGCTTGATTTGTCTGTCTCGGGTTTTATTTGGATTAAAAGTAAAACAAAAAAATAAAGAAAGAAAGAAATATGATAGAAGTAAAAAAAATACATATTATTTAAAAAGATAAAATAAGAAAAAAAATCCGAATATTTTTCTCCATTATTTGAATGAGTGGAAAAAATTATAAAAAAAGTATAATAACTAAAAATATTTGTACTTATTAAAAATAATATTTTTTTTCTTGATTATTTTTAACATGTAGTAATTATTATTATTATTATTATTAAAATTTCTATTTAATTTTAAAGAAATTAAAAAATAAAGAAGAAAAATCATTCTCCCCCACCTCCCATTTTATGTATATTTCGCGCAATTTTATTTTTTTTGGTAAATCTCCCCAGAAAACCTCGTATCTTTCCTATTTTTCTTTTCAAACAAAACAATGAAAAAAAATATTTTTAACCCATTCCCCTCCTTTCCATTTCCTTCAATTTCATTTTCATATAAACAATGCTTTATTTTTGGGAGGGGGGGGGGGGGTTATTACTTATGGTTTTACTCATTGCCATGAAAAATGATGGTTATGTATCACTTTTGATATATTATATTTGTAGTTGTTTCACTTTAATAAATTAAATTTTAAAAGTTTTATTTTAATTCTAAATGTATCATTTTGGTTATTTTTTCAATTTTCTGTTAAAATGTTAATGTTATATTAAATTTTAAAATAGGATAATGTCATTTTTTGTCCATTATATTTTATAGTTGTTTTGCTTTGATATATTATGTTTTATAAGTTTTATTTTGGTCATTTATGTTTCTGAAATGTATTGTTTTAATCATTTTTTCAATTTTTTGTTAGAAACATTAATGTCCGTTTTGATCCAATGAAACGCACCTTTCGACCCTTCTTTGTACAACTCGCCTTTGCTCATCTCAAGGAAAATTCTTTACTTATCCGCCCCAACCATGTATGACAATGAATGTATTATTTGCAGACCTCACAAAGAGTTATATTGTGACTTTCTGGTTCATATATGGGTTATTTAGTGAGTTAGAATTATGTTTTTGTCTTTCATGAAAGATAACTCTTGTTTCAATCTTCCTTGTCTTGGTTTCCAAAATAGCATTGTTGCGTAAATGGTTTTGGTTTTCCATGAAGACTATAAGAATTTTTTGTGATTCTAATAAAATCAGGTGTTGAGGTCATTTGATCTATGTGGTATTTCATTTATTACGTTTTCAGATTTGGAAGAGTTGGAGGAGATAAGGAGATGATGATTTTTTTAATTGTTTACTTCTTAAAAAATAAAACAAAAATAGTGATAGTTTTTAGCCACTATTATGTAAAACTAATTATTTAAAAGGTTTAATGTTATTTTTTATATATTATGTTTCCTGATTATTTTGTTTTAGTATAATAAGTTTTATTATGATCATTTATATTTTTGAAATATATTGTTTTAATATTTTTTAAAATTTAAAAGTTAATAAAACATTAATATTTTTAATAAAAAAATTAAAATAATACATTTAAAAAAAAATTAAAATCAAACTTTTAAAACTTAATATATTAAAACAAATCAACTACGAAATACAATAAACCAAAAGTTATATTTAAGTATATATTACGAAAACCTTTTTGCATAGTAGGTATTAGCATGTACACTGTACAGGATGATATGGTTTTGTGTCCCGTGAAAACATTATTTTCAATATAACCCAGAAGCGTAGATTAACACGTTAAAAACTCACTTAAATAGCAATGCCTTTTTTATACTGGGTTCCAAAGCTTCTGCATTCGTAATTCCCAAAGAATTCTCTTGTTGGGAAATACTAGTTTAATAAACAACCTAAGAGCTTGAACTAGAGTCTAGAATGCTCTTGTGCGTTTATCAAATATGAATATTGACGTTTAATCACATCCTGTTATAATGTGTTTGGATGAAGTAATTTAATAGGAGAATTCATTTTTTTAAGTAATTTAAAATGATTTGTGATAAAATAACTTACTTGAATAGAGTATTTAAAATGAAATTTAATTTTTGATATTTTTATGAATCATTTTGATTGACTAAAACAATGAGATTTCAAATTCTCTAAAAAATATGAAATTTGAAATTCTTTTTTCGGAGATGTTCACTCTAACTCACGTTCTTGCTCGCGACTCTTTCTCGCTTAACACTCACAACTACGGGTGACCAAAGTTTTTACGGTCGATATCGACATAAGTTATTTTTCACTGATGTTGATCGAGGTTTTTTCGGTCAAAATTTTTTTGTATAATGTCAACCAAAGCTATTTTTTGTCGATATCGGTTAAGAATTTTTTTAGATGATGTTAGGGTTATTTGCTCATTGACATCAGTCATGAGAAATTTTTGCTACCGTCGGTCAATGATTTTTTGACCGTTGTCATCTAGATTTTTTCAGTTGATGTTGACCAATGATTTTTTTTGCCGACATTGGCTAGATTTTTTCTACTAACATCGGTCATGACTAACTTTTGAGTAGAAACATGTTAGGGTTTTTCAACTGACGTTAGCTACATTTTTCCAGCAAACATCAATCAAAGCTATTTTTTAGCCAATATCGGCTAGGGTTATTTTTTAGTCGATGTTAGCTAGGGTGTTTTGGCTGATATCAACTAGATTTTCTTAGCCGACATCGGTTAAGATTTTTTTGTTTACATCAACTAGGGTTTTCTGACTGACATCAGCCAGAGTTATTTCTTAATCACATTAGCTATGCTAACACCATTTAGGTATTTTTGACCAACATCGAGCATGAATATTTTTAGTCGACATCGACTAGGTTCTTATAAGTAACATCCACTAGAGTTTTTTCGGTCATAACTATTTTTTAGCCAACATCAGCCAATACTATTTTATAGCTGATGTTGGGTAGGGTTTTTTGCCCGACATTGTTAGGGCTATTTTTTAGCCAACTTCGACTAAGGATTTTTCGGCCAACGTTGACCAATGATGTTTTTCAGCCGACATCGGGTAGATTTTATTGGTCGGTATTGACCAAGCTATTTTTTAGTCGATATTGGGTAGATTTTTTTGTCAATGCCTCCTATGATTTTTTAGGTCGATATTGGCTAAAAATGTCGTTTAAAAAGACCCTAGTCGGTGTCGGCCAAACAAACTCTAGCCGACGTTGATAAAAAAATTTAGCTAACATCGACTGAAAAATAGACTCAACTAACGTTAGCCAAAAAATAGCTCCAACTGACGTCAGTTGACAAATATTTATGGCATACATTGACAAAAAAAATCATATTTGATGTCGACCGAAAAATAGCCTTAGTTAATGTCGGTTTAAAAACATCATTGATTATGATCAGACAAAACAATCCTTGTTAAAATTATCAATATTTTGTATTTATAAATTATTAAAAATTGAAAATGTTTTTTAATTAATATTTTAAAATTAGATTGTGTTTATTTCCTATAAAGTTTTAATAATAAAATTTCATCTATTTAAAATATAAAATTAAAATTTTGCATATGAAAAAGATTGAATTGCCCTATTCAAATAAAAAATTTAAAATGAAAAAAATTTAAATTGATTTATCCAAATAAAGTATTTAAAAAATGAAAAAAAATAAAATTAAATCAATTCAAATTTGTTGAAATTTTAAAATTTCTGATTCAAACACGAAGGTAAGGCTTCAATATCTTCCCTACAATTACGTTTCTACAACCATAATACTACCAATACACTACACGATGATAGTTTTGCTGTATCTCTACATTTTCTTTTAAATCCGTGAGTGAGACGTAAGTTTCTTTTTTCCTATTTTAAAAAAACCATATAAAGAAATTGGCCAATGCTGAAGGAATTTGTACCGAAACATACATAAAAAAATAATTAAATACTCAAACAAACATGCATATCCCTCTTTTATTTAGACAAGCATATAAATTTACTATTCACACTATAAATTCATGTTTAAAGAACCCGAATTTACACTATGTTTTTCAAATTTTACGTAAGTTTCTTTTTTCCTATTTTAAAAAAACCATATAAAGAAATTGGCCAATGCTGGAGAAATTTGTATCGAAATATACATTAAAAACGACCTCTTTTATTTAGACAAGCATACAAGTTTACTATTTACACTATAAATTCAAGTTAAAAGGAACCGAATTTACACTATGTTTTTCAAAAAAATTTGCCAAATAAAGTTGAGAATTGAGGTTTCCAAACCCGAATTCTCAACTTCTTCTTTTACAATTTTTTTAAAGATTAAAAAATAAAACATGATAAATTCTCAACTTCGTTTTTACAAATAAATTTGTGGATGAAATCTATTACCGACAATCATCCATTAATGCAAGTCAATAGTATTTTTTTCAATCTCTATGATTAAAAAAAGATGATGATTGTTCTTTCGACAATCCAACCATGCAAAATATTCAAAAAATATAATCAAATATGAAATAACAAAGTTGAAAAATGATAAAGATGTGTTAAAGACAGTAACAGAATCCAACTACAAGAAACATTTTTGTTCAATAGAAATTTTAATTATTTTTAACAAACCAGTAATACAAATGGAATACATCTTTTAAAGATTAGTTTCATTATTTTCGTGTTTTAATTGTTATTATTATTATTACGTTTCGTTATTTTTGTTTATTATGTATGTCTCTCGGTCTCTCATCATAGTTATCGTGATGTTTTAATTTCTTAGTATAGTATAACTAAGATTTAGTAACTATCTTTTTATGCACTGTGTTGTTAATCTATTTAATTTGTTAAAATCATTTCCCCTTTCATTTATTTATTTTAAGACTACTAATTAATTTTTATCATTTTTAATTAATGTACATAATAAAAAAAACCATCAATAAAATAAAAATTGAATTTTACCAAAATTTATAACATGTTCAAGTGTCTTAAGTTTGTAATTTATACAAGTGCCTACATGATTATTAAAAAATTATATCATAATTTAATCTGATTATATTTATGGCAAGGAATCCAACGAAACAAGAATCATAGCTTAAAAAATTCCACAACATCTTTATAATTATAGTAGGAAAAAAATGATTTTAACCACTAAAATAAAAGTTCAATTGCGTTAATTTTACAAATTATTTAAGTACCATTGTGAGAATAAAAAAATTGTATGATATCTTAAACAAATATAAATATTAATTTATACTATATTATAATTTTTTACGTTATAAATTTAATAAAAATCTTCAAAAATGGTATAAAAGAAAAATAAAACATTTTTTTATTATTGTGCAATTACACATGTTAAAATATTACTTAGAATTAATTTATCCTTATTTATATTATTTAATTTTATTATTTTGAATTAATTTCCTTTATTTATATTATTTTTGATATTTTAAAAAAATTATTTTTTTCATAAAAATAAAACACATTGAGAATTGGAATTGAACGTTATTTGGTAAAATTTTCAGAAAATTACGGCGTAAATTTGGATCTTCTAACCTGAATTTATATCGTGAATAATAAACTTGCATGTATGTTGATGTAAATAAAAGAAGAATGAGAATGTTTGTGTATTTAATTGCTTTTTATGTGTGTTTCTGAAAAAATTTCCAATGCTGGCTGATGAGAATAATGTTAAAAAAAAACACATAAAAGCATACACAAGACCCTAGAACCTTTTCTTGCAGAATGCAGCAAAAAATGTCAACGTGTTACACAGGACTCGAAGCCATATGCAAAGTGAATTAATTGTTACACATTGCTCATTTTTTTTCTTTTAATTTTTAAATATTATAATGACAATTAAAATACTATAATAACTAACAAATATAAAATAATTTTATATTATTATTTACATACTATCACATATTATTTATTAATTTTTATCATAATTATCTAAAAAAATCATACTAACAAATTGTTAGTGACTGAATCATGACCGTTAAAACTCAGCATTTATTACGTGAATATAAAAAAGAAACTCAAACAAGATATATTATTTTAGTAACTGAAGGAAACAGGGAGCTCCACGTTGGTTGTTTGATATCGATTATTGAACAAGCGGAAGAAAGAAACGCAGTGTGGAAGATGCCGACACGTTGTGAAATATGCTGCGAGATAATGATCGCGATCTTGATCCCTCCTCTCGGAGTTTGCTTTCGCCACGGTTGTTGCAGCGTATGCTTCCTTTCTCCCTTTCACACACACACTCTCTCTCTTCGCGAGATCTGAGACTGTGATTTCATTTATGCAGGTCGAATTCATCATCTGCTTGCTCCTCACAATTCTAGGTTATATTCCTGGTATAATCTATGCTCTCTATGCTATTATCTTCGTCGATCGTGACCAGTACTTTGATGAATACAGGCGTCCTCTCTATGCACAATACTGATGATAATTTTAGTTTGTATGCCTATGAGTGATGCTCATGTTGATCGTGTGCTTAATTACTGACAATTTAAGCTCGTGTGCTTGTTGAAATTGATGGTTTGTAGAATTTATTGTTTACGCTCTCGAAGCTTCAATGACTTTTATGCCATAAGGATTCTTCTATGTGTGCCTTTTGATTTTGCATAGATCTATGTCTCCAGTAATATATTAATATCGAGATTCTTCAGTTTTGAGGGGTTTGAACTTATTAAATCAAAACCGTGCGTGGCAGCTGAAAGTGAATCCAGCGGGTAAAAAGAATGTACGTTTTTTAGCTGTTTACAAACTGTCAAAGTGATAACTAATACTGTAGTCGGTTAATTAATTAGTTAATTTCTTTTTAAGTCTCTCAGTCTCTGTACTGCTGTTAATTCGGGTAGTCAGTTAATTACTGTTTCTATTTCTATTGAGTAATGAGAGGAAACCCTTTCTTCTTCCATTCATGCCTTGTGCATTTCTCAGAAAGCAAGTTCCGAAAGAGTTTCTTTCTTAGGGAGCTCTGCTACTGTTGCATAAGATTGTTTGTATCTGATTCTCGGTGTTTTTCTCTGCTGTTTGATTATTGTACTCTTCATAATCAAGTAATCATGGTGAAAAAAAAATCTGATTCTGATCCTTCAAGCCCTTTCTACATGCATCTAAACGAAAATCCCAGAGCATTACTGGTATCTGCTCCACTTGTAGGAGATAAATACCATTCCTCTTGGTCAATATAGCCTTGACTGTGGATTTGAAATCAAAGAACAAGCTGCCTTTTGTTGATGGAACCCTTCCTTCATAGGCGGTTTCAAGGCCCGGCTACCCTGGGCAATTGCCCAGGCTCTGGCCCAAAATGGGTTGGGGTGAAGTGCAACCCTAGATCCAATAGAGTGGTGGAGGTTAACCTTGATGGGTTCTCGCTCTCTGGGAGAATAGGTAGAGGGTTGCAAAGGTTGCAGTTTCTAAGAAAGCTTTCACTGGCGAATAATAACCTCACTGGTGGGATAAACTCCAACATTGCTCGGATTGATAACCTTAGGGTCATTGACTTGAGTGGGAATAGTCTCTCAGGGGAGGTTTCTGATGATGTTTTCCGACAATGTGGGTCTCTCAGGACTGTTTCCTTGGCCAGGAACAGGTTTTCTGGGAGCATTCCCTCTACTTTGGGGGCATGTTCTGCTCTTGCTTCTATCGACTTTTCTAATAACCAGTTTTCTGGTTCTGTTCCCTCCGGGGTTTGGTCCTTGAGTGCTCTCAGGTCTCTGGATTTGTCTGATAACTTGTTGGAGGGTGAGATTCCTAAGGGGGTGGAGGCGATGAAGAATTTGAGGAGTGTTAGTATTTAACCCGCTATTGTAAGATTATGTTTATCTCTTTTATTTTAAACTATATTTTTGTTGACAAAATGACGAGTCTCTTTTATTTTGATTGAATACTATTTACATATTATATACAATGTGAATTTGCTATCTTTAAATTTTTGCCCAGGCTTTATAATTTTTCTAGCTCCGCCACTGCCTTCCTTCCAAGAGGAAGAAATTGGACCTTAGAACTAGAAAATTCATTTTTCTGGTTTTCAAGTCAGGCACCAAAGGGTATGTTTTGTTTCATCTCAAATTAGAGAAAATTTTCTTTCAAGGGATGGGAAGTTCTATGAGAATAAGTTTCCATTCATCTCCACCAATGATACTAATTTTAATTCCCAAACACCAAATTCACCCCAAGGTCAGCCTGCTGATTAGATCTTTAAACCATTCTATTCACACCCGCACCGCAGATGCAACGAATAATGAAAATGTGATAAGTCAACAACAAATAATGCCAACCCTTCAACAATTGGTCCTCCAGATTCAACACCATCTTCATCAAAACATTCAGCAACTTCACCCCTATGTTTAGAGTCACATGTCAGGTATCTAACTCACAGATTATTTTCTTTTCTTTATCCATTTCTTCTTCTCCCAAGCTTACCTCTTGTGCTGAAGCTATGAAGATTAGAATATCGCTATCAAGGCTGAACTATTGGATTTGGATAAGTACTAAACCTGGACACTCACTCCTCTCCCACTTGAGAAGGCAATAGGATGTAAGTAGGCTTTCAAGCTGAAGCACAATGCATATGGCTTAATAGAAAGGTAATAAAGCTTGATTGGTTGCTAAGGGAAATACTTAGACTTGTGTAATTGATTATCTAAAGACTTTTAGTCCCGCTGTCAAGATGATCATTTGGAGTCCTTCTGTCTCTTGCTTTCACATTCGATCGGCATTTCCACCAATTAAATGTCAATACAACTTTCCTTCATGGGGATCCTCACACAGAATTATACATGCCACCTCCTCTAGGCTTTAGAGACATTTGATCCGAGGCTAGTGTCCAAACTGCAGAAATCCCTTTATGGGTTAAAGCAGGCTAGTTGTCAATGGAATGACAAGCTATCCTAGTCTCTCATTGGTTCTAGTTATTCCTAGTTCAAGACAGATTATTTCCCATTCACTAAGTTGAAACTCTAAAGGGTCGAGCTTCGCTGCAATTCTTTACTATGTGGATGATTTGGTGCTAGTAGGAAATAAGTAAATAACCTTGAAATCAGTCATATGAAGGATTTGTTGGATGTAAAATTTAGCCTCAATGGTCTTTTCCAACTCAAGCTTTTCCTTGGCTTTGAAATTGCCCGGTCTCAACAATCTTTATCAAAGAAAATATGCTCTTCATCTTCTACAAGATATAATAAGGCTGCCTGCTGTCAAGTCAATTTTCATTCCAATGAATTGCAGTTAGACAGTATCTCATATGCAGTGAGTCTTTTGAGCCAATTTTTACTGTCTCCTACTATCCTTCATCATCAACCAGCTTTGTTGGTTCTCAGATATGTGAAGGGTGCACATGGAAAAAGGTTTATTATTCCTTGCAAGCTCAACTCCTCAACTTTAAGGATTTAGTGACTCTGATTTAGGCACATGTCTAGACACTTACAGTTCTATTACCGGTTTTTTGCTTTTTCTTGGGGTCATCTCGTCTTGTGGGAAAGCAACAAAGCACTGTATCTTAGGCCGACAATCAATCCCCTTTGCATATAGCTCCCGGTCCTCTGTTTCGTGAGTGCACAAAACAAATTGACATCGATTGCTGCATTGTGCAAGAAAAGGTTCAATCTACGGTCTTGTGTCTGCTTTTTATGTTTTTTTTAATTATTCTCATCAGTCCAGCATTGCTCAATTTCTTTATATGTTTTTTTAAAATAGGAAGGAAAAAAAAAACTCACGTCTCACTCACGGATTTAAAAGAAAATGTAGAGATACAGCAAAACTATCATCGTGTAGTGTTTTGGTTATGGAAGGTAATTGTAGGAAAGCTATTGAAGCCTGACAGGATATTGATTAAACGTCTAAAAAGCTAATCCATTACTTTGAAATATTCAAATTTGATAAACGCACAAGAGCCTTCTAGTTCAAGCTCTTGTGTTGTTTATCAACCAGTATTTCACAACAGAGCTCTTTATGAAGTAAGAAGGCAGAAGCGGAACCCAGTAAAAAAAAAATAAATGTATTGCTATTTAAGTGTGTTTTTAACTTGTTAATCTACGCTTCGGGGTTATATGAAAATAATGTTTTCACGTGTCACAGATTAGAATTGGAAGATAAGTTGTAGGTTTAAAATAATTAAAATGATAAGCAGAAACATTTTAAAGACAAACCATATCATCCTGTACATGTTAATATCCCTATTATGCAAACTAGTTTAGATAAGTTGTAGGTTTAAAATAATTAAAACGATAAGCAGAAACATTTTAAAGACAAACCCTATCATCCTGTACATTTTAATATCCCTATTATGCAAACTAGTTGTCGAAGTATATTAGTGTTTGTTCAGTTATATGTAAAATTTGACTAAGTTATGAAAGTCTTATTTTGATATATTTTTTCGAGATGAGTAGAATGATCTCTTCAAAAGTGATTAGAATATGAGTAAAAGTTTGATAAATTTCATTGTGTAATCGAAGGGAATTATTTGGATTGAGATTGCTAATTTCGATAATTTCATTTATGCATGTGTGATTGAAAATCACTCGAAAGTAAAGTATTTTTCAACAAATTGAAGTATTAGTTGACACAGGAGTTAAAACACAATCACTTAATTCCTCAAAACATCAATACATCTACCATCGAAATTGACTAAAAATTCATCAGATCATCGTGTATGTATTTGATTATAATCTTTTATGAATTCATGTATGTTTATTTTATTGCACATTTTTTAAACCCTTAACTTTTTTAAATCTCCATCTCTTCTCAAAGTTTTACTCTTTCCAATTTTTATTTTTTATTATTATCAAAATTATTCAGAAATTAATTATTAAATCAAAAATACTTTTATCAAAGTTATTCTATTATATTATGAATTACAATATTATTATAACTCAAATGTATAATCATGATTTGGAACAATTTTCTATTAATTTAAAAATTATGAATTTACTTGTTTTAAAAAAAAGAATTCATAATAAAAAATAAATTTTATATCTTATATTTAAATATTTATTTATTAATAAAATCATTTAATAAAAATTTCTTTACTATTTTAAAAATTTTAAAAATAGATACAACTTTCATAATTAATAATTACACATCCTGACAAGGTTTGAACAGGATTTGATATGGACTCGTTAACACCTAGAAAGTAGAAACATAACTTAATGTCGTAAAGATGTCTTCTTTTCCCCTTGATCTTTTTCTAAAATCAATTTTAAAATGCTTTGTTCGTGGGTATCCTCGAATAATAAAAAATATCCTTCATCAACTGCTACCCCATCGTCGTATAAAAATTCCAATGTATCTTCACCATCAAAATCTCCCTCTGGTATAACTAAGTAGTTATCTTGAAAAATAATTTCTTGAAAATTCTGTCTATTTTCTCATCTATCTCCATGTTTGGGTTAACAAAATTTTCTAAGAATATTGATATCCCATTCTTCAACAGAGCTATCTTGTGCCTAAGTATAAAGATAATTGTTGTGGAACACAATGTCACAATAAGAACGTTCAATCTGTTAGATAACAAGCTATTTTAAGCTCTTTTTTTTTATTTTTTATTCAGTTTATAGATAGTTCAATCTTATTACTTATTGTGTTTATATTTTTTTCCTTTCACTATTGTATATTCAAATTTGCAACATTGGAATAGAGCTCTAGCTCTTCATCTCTCTTTGTTTTTCCTCTTTCCTTTTTCTTTATATTTCCATTGTTAACATGGTATCAAGAGTAAGTTTGATTCGAAATGAGAAAAAAGAAATGTAGAGGTGTTGATAAAAAAAATGAAAAGAAAGAAATAAAAGAGAAAGAGGATGAAAAGATGTTGATATGAGACTAAAGCATAAAAATTTGTTCCTATAAGAATAAAACATAAAGCATAAACTAGCTAATGCACATTAACACTGTCAATGCACCGTTAATGACATTAAATTGTTTTTAAAACAAAACAAAAAATCTCTTTAGATACCAAACTCTTGACTATACAATTAACTAAATAAATAATTAAACTTTTTTTTAAAAGAATGATATATGTTATCTTTCTTCCAAAAAAACAAGAATATAATAGAAAATGTATTTTTTATACAAAATTATTATTGTTTTAGTGTTGTAAAAAAATTTAAAAATATAAACTTCTTAAAATTTAGAAAACAAAATAATGTTGGAAAAAATTACCTTGTTTTTTTTAGAATTATGCACTCTTAAAATAATAATCATATTTTTCTTGATTTTTTTTTTCATACAATTATTTATTACATTTTTATTTTTTATTTATGTCTACCATCCACTTGTACACCTAATTTTTTTTTATATTTATCTCTACCATCCACTTGTACACCTAAAAAATAGGGTGTAAATTGGAAACACTGGTGTGAGAAACAGAGAGGACTGAGTTCTGAGTCTAATATCCAATCTGAATCCGAACATAACATTCAGAAGGAAGAAGAAGAAGGTGTGTTGGAGAATGAAAACTGAAACAGAGCCAAATGAAACCGAGTCAGATTGGAGCGAGTTGACTCGCGAGTGCCTCATCAACATCCTCTCTCGACTCAGCGTCGAGGATCGATGGCGCGGCACCATGCTCGTTTGCAAGTCATGGTTCAGCGTCTTCAAGGAACCCTCTCTTCACTTCGTCTTCAACCTCGACCCTCAATTCGACTCGCCCACCGAATCAACTCGCTGGTGGACCCCCGAGTTCGAGGCCAAGATCGATAACATGCTTCGATCTGTCGTCGAATGGGCCCAATCCTCTCTCACCCATATACGCATTCGCCACTGTTCTGATCGTTCTCTCGCCCTCGTCGCCCAAAGGTTCCAACTTTCTCCCAAATTCCAATACCCTTTTGTTTTTCCTTCGCTAATCGATGGTGGCCCCAATTGGGTCTCAAAACTTTGGTCCTTTAAGTGTGTGTTTGTGTTATCATTTGCAAAACTGATTTTGCAAATTTAATTTTGGTTAAAATTGATTTTGAAGTAAAGTGATATATGTTTGAATATTTTTATTCTAAAAGCATGTTAGTATCAAAAAGTTGTTTCAACTCAAAATCAATTTTGGACGAGAATCAATTCTTCAACTTGGAACTAAATGTTACCTATACCTAAAATTACATTAGCTGATATTTTCATGTAATATTGAATCATTTAAGGTGAATCCAAACATGCCATAATTCGTTCTGATTGCTTTTGAGATTTCAAGAGTATGCTATGATTTTTCTTTTATATTAGGACTTTGATTCTGAAATTCCAATATTTTAATTTGTCTGTTAAATGCGGGGTTTGTGCCTTCCATTGTGAATAAAACATAGCATTGGAGCATTTAGCTTCTTTTTGTAAACTTGTCTCTGCATTTCAGTTGCCCAAACCTTGAGGTGTTGTTTATCAGAAGCTGTCCTCGTGTTACCGATGATTCTATCTCTAGGATAGCTTTGAGTTGTCCGAAGCTTAGGGAATTGGATATCAGCTATTGTTATGAGATAACCCATGAATCGTTGGTGCTGATTGGAAGAAATTGTCCCAACCTTAAGGTTCTCAAAAGAAATCTCATGAATTGGCTTGATCCTTCCCAACACCGAGGGATTGTTCCTGACGATTATCTAAATGCTTGTCCGCAAGATGGAGACGATGAGGCTGCTGCAATTGCTAATTCCATGCCTGGTCTAGAGCAGCTTGAGATTAGGTTCTCCAAGTTAACAGCTAAGGGCCTCAATTCCATATGTCAGGGATGTACCAACCTTGAGTTCTTGGATTTGTCTGGGTGTGCTAACTTGACTAGTCGAGACATTGCAAATGCATCTTCTAGTTTGGTGCACTTGAAAGAAATTAAAAAGCCTAATTTCTATATCCCCAGGTCTGTCTTCCACACTGAAAGGTATGGTCATTGGAGTTTGTATGATGAGAGATTTCAAACGGATATTTTCCAAATCTGAGCAGTGATGGGAAGATCGATCTAAGATGTAAACACTGAGTTCATCACTTAATCTTCTTTCCGCTGCTTTTTGGATATCTTTGCAGGGTCTCTATGGTTATTTTCACAGTCAAATATGTATAGTAGAAATTTTAATCTCTGTCTATGTAGTTGTATGTTGTTTTCCTTCCATCAGTTCGATATATTTGCAATGTATTTGTGTTGTCTCAAGTTCTCATAATAGATTTACCTCGTAATATTCTAATTATTTCTTTTTCCTTTTGGATGCTGCATTACTTGTATCTTTCTCCTAGCAACCTTCCATAAAATGTCTCAGGAATCGATGTTCTTAAATGCATTATTTTTCTTACTTGCCTTAAATAAAGTACCCCACCATTGCGATATACATGCTTATATGACTTCTATCTAGAGCTAGAATTTAAATTGGTTGCCAAGTTATAGTAGCTAGGTTCATTGGGGTGAGTTGTGTTTCTGATGTTTGAGATATTCAGTTCACTCTTTTTATTCACATTGCTACCCGCTCTAGACATTGAAAGGATATAAAGTATCGAGTCAACTAAGAAATCCAACCTTAAGTTATTGTTTTTATACACCACGGAAAATTTACCCACATGATCCAAAGTTTACAAACGCAGTTGTATGATAAATCTATAATATATTAAAGCTAAGATCAGCAGTGCTCGTGTCTATAATAATACAAATCAAAATACAGAAGTGCACTGCTAACACAATGCAAAATTCTTGATTTGACTCGTTAAGGAGTAGGATAGATTTCAGACATGTGTAGGCAATCTGGGTGTCATGGTAATGTACCATTGTGTACCTTGTGTTTTGGGTGTACTAATAATAAGTGGTAGTAGCGAGAAAATTATATTATCTTTTGGGTGCCATGGTAATGGTAACAAGATGAAGATTCAGGTCTAAGTAATTCGATAGAAGCAAGGAACTAAAAGCAGTCCAAAAACCAGATGCCCAAGTGCCGCCATGAATAAGGATGGAGGTTTGATTGAATTGGAGTTTGATGCATTCCGAACATTGCGGGGCCTTAAGTTGCTTGGTCCTCTATAAACTGCTTTTCCTAACCGAGAAATCCTTGTATATCTGGCAGCATGCAATTCTGGAAATTTTCTTTGACTGCAAGGTTTGCTTGATCCCATGATCATACCGTGCATTGCTGCATGTAAAGAGAGAAATGGTTTATGATCGAAATGCCCAATTTCAACATTATTTTGATGCAAGAAATAAGATGAAAAACTGTAAGGTGGAGAAAGAAAAATTAGCAGATGGGAAGTTCAAAATTGGTTACGTTTAGGCTCCTTTTGTTCTGGCTTGGAGGTTCTAAAATCTCCAGTATCTTCAGTGCATGTGCTTCCGTAAGCTGAATACGTGAGAATGCTGAACAACAGAAAGAACCATATAGCTAGTGTTTTGCTCATGTCTTGTACTTGATTGAATGTAAATTGTCAAGTGATTGGTGGTGTTAATAATCAAGTTTGTGGCAATGCACTTGTGTTGGATTAATAATCAAGTTCATTATTTATAGAGTTTCGGGTCTGTAAAAACACGGAAAAGCGTACAGCTGAGTTAGGAAGCTTTATTTTTGTGAACAGAATCAATTTCATTGATGTAAGAAGTGATCAAAGAGAAAGTTCATTACCAGATTACTCTTCAAATGATTCTTTTCCGGAAGAGACACGTGCAGTTGAGACGCTTTATTTAATTTATCTAATAATATTGCAAACTTATCTAGTTTATAGCATTCTTTCGGTTAAATAAAACGACTAAGTACTGCGTATTTATTCTCTTTTTTTGTCAAAAAAAATGGATTACACCGAATTTTGAAAAACTGGTAGAGAATTTATTCTTTTAGAACAGTGGTGACGCAAAAATAAAGGAAAAAAGAGATCATTTGGAATTGGGATTGTTTAATTTATTCTTTGAGACAATTAAAATTAAAATTTACTTTAAATTGTTTAATAATAAATATATGTTTATTTGTTCATTTTGTAGACAGGTTCATTTTAGCCTTTTGCTTTTTAAGTTTTGGACACATCTCATGAAAAACATTGCCGTATTTTTTACCTCTGCCTTCCAAGTTCCAAGAGACAGTGGGGGGATTCTTTGCTGACTGCTCTATTGGTGTGGCCATTCCTAGGCCTTATCAAAATCAAAATCTAGTACAAGAGAAAAGATTATAAGGAGACCCTTTCGGCTCAGCGGAGATTCATGTCATCCTGTTAAATTAGGCCAACATTTGGCCGGTTGAAATCAAGATTTGTTTTTTTTGTCGGCAAAATGATGCCCTTTGTCAAAGTGAATTATATTATGCTATGAGTAAATGTAGTTGAATTTGGCTCGTGAGTTAATCGAGTTATACAAATGTTATTCAATTTTTTAGTGTTGATTTTGTTCAGGTCAGTTAACCTACTGATTGACATGGGTTAACTGGAGTGAGTCAGACTAATATGTCAACTCGAAAAAGGGATATATATATATTTGTGTGTAAATTATTACATTGTTCGAACGAATAAAAAATACATTTAAGAAAATGAATATTTAATGAAAGATAACTTTTTTTGACAGTGAAAAGATAACTTTATAAAAAAAGTAAATTGAGGATTACTTTGACTTATAATTTTTTTCTTCAGTTTGGAAAACATTTATTAGATAAAAAGCTTGAGATTTGCTGTCGTCTCTTGGCTTCCTAATAATTTTGTCACCAAATAAGTGAGTCTCAATTATTTTTTTCCCTATTTTTCTCCTCTAAATTAACAAGTTAAAGCTTGTGATGATGTTTGAAATACTCAATTTCTTTCAACAAAAAAAAAATCAACCCAAACAAATAAGATTAAGGATACATTTGGATTATAATTTCCAAATATGATTTAGTCTAATTAAAAAGTAACATTTTTTTTACTCAAACCATAAATTGGAACTAAAATATTATGTTCAAATAATTTTGTGAAATATGTTATTCAGGCACGATGTTGTGTTAGGTGAAGGGGTTATGTTATAGCTCCGCAAATTTTTAATTCTCTTGATTTTATAAGTAACTTTGTTTAAGAAAGAAGTATTATATTTTTACCTTAATTATCTAATCGATAGTATTTTTCTGGGTAGTCACTCCAATTAAAAAATTATTTGACCTCTCAAATTTGTTGATTTTCTTCATTTGATAGTATTTGTTGATTTTTTATAGACGAAATTAAATTTACACTCAACCATTGTTTGAGATGCACAAATTATAATCCAAACTCCAAGAGCAAATGCTACTCACCAAGCAGACGTGAATGACCATGAGCAGGTTCTAGCTTACAGAAGTTCCATTACCAGCACCACATTCGTTTTTTCATTTTTCTCAGTAACAGTTTTTCCTATATGGACCAATCATGTTTAGCGAAAGAGACAATTAATAATATCCGGTTTAAGCTTCAGAAACGATGAGACACCGCCAAGTTGTTTTGCCAATTCACCTGTGACTCGGTCCATATAGAGAGCATAAAGTCCATTTCTGCTTTCCAGAAGTTTTAATGCTTTTCTTAACTGGACAATTGATGTCACCCAATCTTCAAGGAGCACTGTAATTGTAACCACTCAGTTCAAATTTTTAAACTCGGTTCATTTCTATTACATAACTACAGTCAGTTAGCAAGAATAATTGATTGGTATGACAGAAATTGAACAAAAATATACAGTAAAAACGTAATATCCGGTTTGTTAAGAACAATAGTTGAGAAAAATACTAAATGTGGCACACTTAAATTTGTTTTGGCTAATAGAAATCAAAACTCAAGATGTCAACAAATTACTTTAGTTCGGAAAGAAAATTGTAGAGTAAACATCAGTAGAAAGTATGAAGCATACAGTTGTCAAAATCTTCAGCTTTTGACCACTCTGATAAGTAATCCGTCACCAAGAACTCGATAAGCTGGATCCTGACATCCCCACAAATAAAAATTAGATCCATGTTATGTCTTCAAAACCATTATTCCTTTCCACAAAACCTGTATTGAGGTACTCGTTATGATTTATGAATCTGGAGATTATACTGATGTGTTTTTGCAAAGAACTTACATTATGAACATACTTTCATGCATGTTAGGAAAGCCATCATCAAAAGGATCAGAGAAAAGCAAACGTTCAGCTAGTACCAAAATTCTTTGACAAACTGAAAGTATTGCCCGCTGACCAATATAAGGCTCACTTCCAAGTTTACGGATCAAATGTTGAATACAAAATTGAGCATTGGTTCCCGTGTGTTGAGACCCTTCAAGATTAGAATTTGAAAAGGGAACGGCAAAGAAAAAAGACAGTAAGCCAATGATTAAGAAATAAACGATTATAAAGTGGTGAAGGCGCGAAGCTACATAAAAGTCACAAATGCGACAATTTTACACTCGTTTACGGTCTCACGTTCACATACAAAAAGTCATAAATGCGACAATTTTACACTCGTTTACGGTCTCACACATTAACATACAAAGTAATATACATTTTGTCATAATCAATCTCAAACTAAGCATACCAGTTTCTGACAAGGACGAGCACATCTGCCTAATCAAACGTGTAACTAGGCTGTTGATAATTCCTTCAACAAGTTCCAGGTTCCTTCCCATAGATAAAAAATTCTTCAATGTAACTTCAGAAAAGGCATACAAATTAATCTTCAGTGTGGATAACAAAGAAATATGATGGTGGTTTACTGTGTAATTCATATAATGGTGATCCATAACGAAACCATAAAAATCAAACATAGTATAGCTCAAGAAGTAAAATTTTATGTAAATCACACGCAACTCAAATTACTGTAATAAGTTACCGTACAGGATGCGGCTCATTAAAAGCTTTAAGATGAGAGTGGGAGATTGCCCATGAGCTTGCATGTTATTGTTTACAACATAAATTACTATGAAGTACAGTTAGAATGATCATATCTGGCGTATAAGCCCATAGCCATAATTCATTTAGCAGCTGACCTATGTTAAGCACTAAGAAGCTAGTTTCACAGAATTCTGAGGATGAAAAGTTAACAGATATACGATTTCAATTATTTAATTAGGAGGAAAAAAAAATAAAGGTAGGAAAAGCTCTTCACTTGGTGAAAAGAACAGAATACCCAATATAAAGTCTACAGCTTGATGTGCCAGATTTGCAAACTTGGAATCATCCACCTGCAAAATACATCGAGTACACCACACGATGAAAAAATACATTAACACAGCATAGCAAAAAGAATTAATTGTTCACATCTTATTCAATAACACCAGTATTTGTAGGACCTCTACTACGAACTGCATCATTTAAATGTTAAACGGATAGTGAAGCATCCTGACCGGTGATACAGAGTCACAGATTTCCAAGATAAAATCAACGGAGGCCCTAAGCTGCTCTGTGTCATCCTCCTCAATTAAGCCTGCAGTTTTAGTTTTAAATTAGAAAACAGATTCGGTACAATTCCATTCACTTCACATCAAAATTCCCAAAAGTAGCCACTTCATCTTGACCTAATTTAAAAAAACCACAGTTCTTATCACAAAGTATGGAATACAGTACACTAATACTCATTCGTTTATAACTAAAATGCTATTAATTATATGTACCTAAAGAAAGCCGACTTGAAGAGGAAGAAGAAGAACCTACTCTTTTCCTCCTTTCCTTAAATCGCACTACAGAAGGCAAATTTTCAACGTCAGTTCAAAAGCATAGTGTCGTAACAAAGAAGAAGATAATGATGATGATGATGATGACGACGACGATGATTAAAACCTTGTCTTAGAAATCTGCGTCGAAGGACGTCGCTGAATCTGCTGTCAAAACCAGTTCCATGATGCATAGGGCTTAATTCTCCGAAATTGTCGAAGAAATAACACTTGCAAGCAGCACTCTCAGGGAAGAGATCGCAGTGCGAAGCATCTACATCCAGAAAATAAGAATCAATTCGTCATTGCACGTGAACACGAGTTAATAGGAGAGAGGAATGAGGTCGAAACCTTGAGCGTCTTTGAGATCTTCTCGAAGCCTCAGGATCTCTTGCTTTCTTTCCTTGGCCTGAGAATCCGAAGGTGAAACGATAGCGAAGAGTAGAAAGCATTAGATTGAGAAGAAAACGAAGGAAGCGTTTCGAACCTTTCGCTTCCAACGGAGAAGAGCGTCAGATTGTGAAGGAGATAGCGCATTGGACTCCTTTACACTTTTCAAAACCTTTGATCTCAGAAGCGATATCGCCACCGCAAGCTTCATCGATTCATCGCTCCTTCTTGCATCTTCGTTCTCTGCCATTTACTTCTTCAGTTCAGATGAAAAAGGCGCGAAACCTATGAGGGCTTTTATATTAAAAAGAATCGGAAAAAAAAAGTTACCAAAGGACTCCAACAAAATTAAGGACCGATTAATATGGCATTTTTACCCTTTTTGGAGTAATTTTTTTTCGAAATTAACATATTGGAGCATTTTTTAAATTAATTCTCCTTTAACCTTAAATCATAATAGTAGTTATCACTTGTAAACAGAACGGATAAATCTTTATATAACTTCATTCGTATAATGATTTATGACTTCTTTATAAAGTATTAGTTACTTTTACAACTTATTCCTAAATGTGAATTAATTTAAAAATACTCTCACTTGATAATTTTGAAAAAAAAAATAACCGATCAAATTAGCATCACTTATTATTTTTCTTTTTTTAACACATCCTATTACCTATCATACAATGCATTTATTGTTTTTATATTTTTTTTTCCTTCTCTAAGTCTTGAATAGAGTTTGATATCCATCAAACTTTTCTAAACCAGAGGGCTTCTCAAAGAGGTGCCACTCTTTTCATTAGATTAACTTTTTTCGCAAATATCTAATTTGATTATAAAGATAAACCGTGGTCTGATTTTAATCTAATTGTATTCAATCTTTTACTATTTGAATTGAATAATTATATAGTTTTTCGAAATTACACTCAAAATTGGATCACTTTATGAACTATTTCAATTTTCATGTGCTTCAGCTTTTTCAGAAGTACATGCAAGCATCACGAGTTCACCTAACTTATGAACATGTCATGTTTGGAGTTTGGTCTTAAAAATAAGTATCCCTTTTGAATAACAATTGGAATATCGACAGGGGCATGTAAATTGCCTTTTTACATTACATTTTTTTTTACAGCGCAAAAACATTACATTTGTTGTTTGAGTAAAGTATCAAATTAGTCCCTCATTTTTTAAGGCGCTATCAGTTTGGTCCTTCAGATTTAAAAAATATCAAAATGATCTTTGACTTTACATTTCGTTTACCATGTTAGTTCTTGTCGTTAATAGTCTTCTAACACCGTTAGTAAATGTGTAATGTTAAGTGCCACCTAGACACACACGTAGCGAGCGTAATTGAAAAATAAGCAATGTCACGTCATTGGGACTAATATGACATAATTTTAAATGTTATATTGGAAAATGAAGAGTCAATTTTTGTATATAGTGTCAAATTGATTTCTAATAATTTTCAGTCTAATTGAAAACGTGATGAATTCTCTCTCACCATTTTCTCCCTCTTATGGTTGAAGGATAGCGTTCCTGTGCTAGGTCCACGTCGATCATCGCTCTCCCAATGGTGGTGGTTGTCATTCTTAGTTACCCTTCACTATTCATTGACACAATCAATGTTTTTGTGTGTTCCACGTCGATCATCATCACCCTCCAGTGTTGATTGACGCAATCCGTGTTTTCCAGTTGAGGTAAGGGTTTTGTTTTTCACTGCATTTGGTCTTCTCATGTTGAACCAGCGTAATTGAATCGGCACTATATCATTCAAACGTGTTGTTGTTTGTGTTTAAACTGTTGGAGTAATTTTTGAGAGTGAAGGGTTTGGGATTTTGCTTTAAGAGATTATTCAGAACAGCGTAGTGATGTAGTGTGATGTGAAGCTTTTGAGAGAAGGAAGTGTTTTCTGTTTGAGATGCATGTGTTCCAATAATGAATGAGAGGGATTTTTAGGGTGAATGAGTTGATTTGTTGAGGCGTTATTCTTCCTTGACAAACTTGCATTCATGATTTGTAACTTTATTTTTCCTATGTTTGTTTCCTATGTTAAAGTAGCCGTTAGAGTTTTAATATTTTTGAAAAAAAGATGATCATCTAAATTATGTCATTTTAGCTCCTTTAATGTCAATTTAATCCCTCATTTGTGAAAGTTTCACATGTGCGTCCAGGTGACACTTAACGTGACACATAACACATTTACTAACAGTGTTAAGAGACTACTAACGACAATGACTAACGTGACAAACAGAATGTAAAGTCGATGATCATTTTGACATTTTTTAAATCTCAAGGACCAAATTGACAACGCTTCCAAAAGTGAGGGACTAATTTGATATTTTACTCTTTGTTGTTTTCATAAGTTTTTTTAAAAAATTAAATTTAAAGTGAATATAATTGATTTTGGGAGAAGTAAAAAAAATTATTTATTGTTTTCCATTGTCAATGTCATTTGCAAAATGAAAGATGGCACTACACCTGTGAACATTGCAACTCATACAAATCTCAAAAGTGTGCCATGATATTATATCTCATGGATAAAAAATTTAACATTTCAGTTAAAAAATGATTGAATGTGAGATCCCTAAATTTATATTTACATTTCAAAAATAATTCTAATTTAATATTCAATCAAAACCAATTCATTTTAACTTTCAAAATATCATTGTCAAACATGAATAAAAAACTTTTTATCTTTTTAAATCACTTTCAATTTTTTATTTTCAAAACTAATTTTGACAAATAAAACAATCAAGTTTAGCATCTCTAATATTAATTCTTTCAAATTTAATTTCAACAAATCTAAAACAAACCACTTTTAAATAGATTAAAGAAAATATAATTTTTGCATTAAATCAAAAGTCCTATACTAAATCTTACCATGAACTTAGCTTTCGAAAAGAAAAAAAAAACCATAAACCACTTCATTCCAAATTCAATTTTTAATTAAAATCAATTTTACAATAAGGTAATTCAAAATTAAATATAAAAACACTACCAAACACAATATTATGATAATATGGTATTTGACACTTCAAAATTAAGTTTAATAATCCCCTCAGATATTGTTGGGACTTGAGACGTTCCTACTATCTAGAGGAATGAAATAATAGATGACAGTATACATGCACCCACACAAAGCAAAAATCTAAACCTTGAAAAAAACACATGTAAAAGTAACGACAACAATATTTATGAACTGACCAGTTTAACAATTACTGTCAAGAAAATAAAGGGAAAAAAATGAAAGAAATGAAGTACAAAAAACATTTGGACCCCCGGGTGGATGGGCCACTCTCTTGGCACATGGATTAGCCAACTGGAAAACAAAATCCGTAGCTTTATGGTTTTGACTTTTCCCTCATTAAACAAACTCTACGACATCAAAACAAAACAAAAAAATTATACAACTCGAGAAAATACCTGATACTGGAAGCTCCCACTTTTATAACATACTGTAATACAAAATGCTCTAAAAAGTGGGAGCGTAAAGGGAAGGGAACTTGAAAGTAGAGAAACAAGGCAGAGATGTTCTTTTACAGAGATCAGTATTCTCATGCAAACTCATCTGATTCAGTTGAACAGGCTCTGGCAGGCCTCAATATCAGATGCTTGTGAATCCAACACAGCTTGCCCAGATACAGAGCTAATTACCTGCAACGCAGAAGAAAATATTGCTTTCTGGAATCGGTCATCCTCCACCTTCTTAAGGATTTCTACCACCACCTTAAAATCCAAACCCCCAGCCAAAACTAGTTTACCTATTATCTCACCAAAATTATTTGGTGCTTTAGGTAAATCTATGCCGATATCATCCAGCAGAGAAGCAAATAACATGCACCCGGTCCCTATGTCTCTGGCTGAAAGAATCTTCTTAATTAGCAGGTACTCAAAAAGATTTGCAACAGGTTCAACGCATGGTGGACTCTTATCTAGTGCAAGGGAAATGGCTTCCTTGACAAACTCAGGGTAATAAGCTGGAGCTTTTAGTTCCTCCACACACTGTAATGCCTCGTCCAAAAGCCTGACACTGAAATATTCTTCCAGTAGAGAAACAGTTTTACGCTGAAGTTCATCAATATTCAATTTTGCAGCTGGAGGTTGTGGCTTCTCAGAGGGTATGGCAGAAACAGCTTTAACAGGTGAAGGGATTTGAGGTGTGGGCTCAGCACTAAAACCAAGGTTTGGCGAACGAACAGGAGCACCAGCTCCATGCACCAGGGCACTGCTTCTACCACTTATAATACCACCACTACCTTGAGGTAGTAACTTTGAGTTCACAGTGGATGTCTTGGAAAGGAAAGGAGACTGGCCACGTCCTCCAGTTGGCATGCCTGATATGTCTCCTCTCGGCATTGATCTTGTCCTAGGCATCTCCCAGTTGTCATTATCAATTCCAGGCATCCCAGGCATCCTCCTGGTCCCCGGCATCCCAGGCATCAAACCACCTGTACCAGGTCGGGCAATTGGGAATCCTCCTGGACCGGTATTTCCTTGAGCGCCAGAAACTACACGGTTACTTCTCATACTTGCAGTGGCACCTGGACGCAATCCAAGATTTTTTTCTGCCTCTGAATGAATTTCAGTGATGGTTTTGGCTTTCACCTACATGAGTAAACATTAGTACTTAACTAAGAAAAACAAGTACCTTCCAAAATTTGAGGCATAGCTTATTCACAAAATAAATTGTGTGAATTTACCTCTTCACGTCTTGGAATCCAGTTATTAGAACGCAAATCTAGAACATCACGAACCATAAACCGCAGCCGTGGTGCAAGTTGGGGGTTGGTGCTCAATTCTTTCAACCGGATAAAGTACATATCATTTATACGCCGTGATTTTGGGCTTTCATCAAGCTGCTTACCAATTGTGTTGAAAAACTGACATATGGCTTCAACATTTTCCTCAGCTGGACAGACCTTGATATCTGGAGGTCCTAAAAGCTCCTGTACCAAGAATCAGTCAACCATGCAGATAAGTGCATACTCCCAAACCAACAGGAAATTATATAACAGTCAAGTCTCAAGTCCTGATAGAACCTGAACAATGTGATGAACAATCTTTTCAGGAACCATTTTTTGCTTCAACAGCTCACCAATTAAACGGATATTTCCAAGGGTTCGAATCTTGAGAAGTCTTTCCTTGTCCCGTCGCTCCATCTCCTGGTCAGGGGCATTCATCTGTCTCAGTTCTCCTCTCAGTTTATCTGCACCTTCAAAAGCCTCCTGGCAGATATTCAAGAGTACTCGCTTAAAAGTGATTTCTTTCCCACCAGGCTCATCAGATGGGAATGGAGGCAGCTTTTCATTAAGATCAGAACACAGCTGAGCATACATGGGGCAAAATGTTGGTTCTAGCACTGCCTTATCAAATATCAGCGAAATAACTCCCTGCATTTCCAACCAAGTCAATAAAGATTTAAGGACAAGGAAGTGAACAGAAAAATATTTTAAAAAGAAAATAAAATGAACCTTCAATATGTCGGCTGATGTAATGCCAGAATCGATCAACTGACCCTTCAGGAGATCAAATTTCTCCGGAGTCAACTTATTTAGTATTCTGCGTATAAATGTTTAACAATGCCTGGTGTATCAGTATTAGGAACCATGTAATTTTGAAGAATCTTGACAGAGTTACATGAGTGAAGAAGGAAATACAAAATGTTCAAAAAATACTTTAATCTCAGTTTATAAAGGAAAAAGAATAAATACATCAATCTTGTCACAACTCACAAGTATTGGATTATGGTTATTTTTCACAGATTTAAC
This sequence comes from Glycine soja, assembly GCF_004193775.1. Taxonomy (NCBI): domain Eukaryota; kingdom Viridiplantae; phylum Streptophyta; class Magnoliopsida; order Fabales; family Fabaceae; genus Glycine; species Glycine soja. The sequence continues at coordinate 41,170,894 of NC_041003.1, forward strand.
TCCTCTAAAATGAGTAAATATGTGAAGTGAGAAATTTTAAGGATGTATCTACTCTTGATTTAAGAGGTTTAGGTTTATGAAGTGCTTTAATTCAAATCTAATTCAGACCAACAGTAGACACACCTTATATACTTATTTAGAGGAGCCAAATCCATTTTTCACATATATAAATACATCAATCTTGTCACAACTCACAAATACTGAATTATGGTTATTTTTCACAGATTTAACTCCTTTAAAATGAGTAAATATGTGGAGTGAGAAATTTTAAGGATGTATCTACTCTTGATTTAAGAGGTTTAGGTTTATGAAGTGTTTTAATTCAAATCTAATTCATACCAACAGTAGACACACCTTACTTTCTCACCTTATATACTTTATCAATTTAGAGGAGCCAAATCCATTCACATATTATATAGCACACTCTATGTTATATTTACTTGTCAACATACTCTTTTTAATGCACTCTTTATTATTGGGTGAAATTCATGAGACCTGCCTAAATCAAATGGGCATCACTCCCTATTTAGCAGGACCCATATGAAATTCACCAAATAAAAAAGGGCATGTTGAAATATGTTGCTTGCATTTCTCATTTAGCCATTAAGAATACAGCAATGAATGTTAAGACCTAGGAATGCATGACCATCCAGGAATCTACAAGAGATTAAAGTCAAGAGAATATCCCCATTAAACTATTAACAACTAACAAGTACTCGAACATAAATATATATTACCCTTTAACTGTCTTTAAGACGCGATCCTTGTCAGAGAGAGTTCCCCTTCTAGCTGACCATGGCACCTCAGCCTTGACTAGTGTCGGAGTAGGTCCTCCCTGAATTAATAGAGATAGAAGAATTATAAATTAAAAATAAGATAAAACATTTATCCATTGTACACTATGAGAGAACCATTCAGTGACACCAATTAAAAGCTCATAAAACTTTTACTTCAAGGAAATCCTTAGTTATTATAATGGTGTATCACTTTCTTGTTTAATCACTTTAATGATAATGCAAAGAGTTTTACACTAACACTGGACCAAATTTAAAGATATAAAACATTAACTACAAAATGGATATCATGCATTTCTGCCAATTATTAGTACCCCTTGGTTAGAAGAGATTTGTGCCCTTGCAAACTGAGAGTTCAGTTGGTCTTGACGGTTATTAGTATTGCCAAACTCCCTGTTCTCCTTGAGATTATCCCAAGATCTCTCATCTGCATTACCGGAAAGTTGACCAGATCGTCCACGCCAGTCACGATTATCTGGCTCAGAATACCGAAATTGCTGTGAGGGCTGCAGAATATTGTATACACATCATTACACAAAATTTGAATAGTTGAACTTATTATTTTGATAATGATCACAAATAAATTCATGAAAATTAACTAATCAAAATAATAAAAATAGCAGCAACTCGTACAAACATTAGACTATTTCCATCCACTAATCAGTGATGAATTCCTGTAAGATACCAGTATGTTCACCGCCAAAAATAAATCAACTCTAATAAACTTCATCAATCACTTTACCAACAGGATGGAGAAGGAATAGGGTCTTAGTTAACAACATAAACAGAAGACTTAGTTAAAAACATAAACAGAAGACAGAAAATGCACTCACGTTGTTTTCTGAGCGGGCCCAGCTTTGATCTTCACCAAAAAGTTCAGCTTCAATATCTTGTTTGATCTTTAAAACATCATCAAGGATCTCAACACCCTAAGAGTAAAAAGGTTCAACAGTCAGACAAATGATGATGAAGCATAAATATCAGCTTAGATGTCAAAGGAAGTATTCATCACAAAAACTGGAACACATGGTTTTTCAAAAGATGTTGCCTAGAGAGAAAAGAGAAAAGATATTTAAAAAAAAATGTAATCAAGAGGCAAAGGGAATAACATAGGTAGTCTTAAATAAAGGAGAGAGTTCAATAGAAAATTTGACACCCTCTATTTAAGTAATGTAAGTAAATAAAATAATACACACACAGGCAAAATGTTGATTAGTCACAATTCCCAAATTAACAGGAAAAGAATCACATGTAAGCAGCAGATGGAATTAAAAAAATCTCCTTCAGAATAAGTATAATTAATTAACAATAACATTTAAGCAACAATAACAAAAAAAAAATACCTCTCTAAGCAGTAAAAGCTGTTCCCTTGTATATCGCACACGCTCACGACCCTCAAACCGAGCATCTCCAGCCTATAAAGCCATAAGTTTTTAGATACAAATACTTTGACATATATAGAGTTAAACCATCACCATTCAAGCAGATAACTTCAAAAGTACAAGATGAGTCATAGGTAGATGCATAAGATCATAAGTAGTGCTACAAGAAAGGTAGAATTCAATGAAACTAAGTTCTACACACAAACATCACAGTTAAAATAGTTATACATAATTGTTTTTCAGCCATGTACTTCATTAACTACAATGATAATACAACATTATACATGCACTTTGCTCTATAGGCAACCAGTGGATCCAACAAACTCATTTATAAATATATTGTTATGTCAACAAATTTACAACACAACCCAAAAAACAGAACTGAACAGATTTGTTGTCTTTGAAACATTGCCTTTAGTATAAGAAAAGCATAAGACTTATCACAACCACTCAAGCACCGGATCCAGGAGGTGGAAACACAGTGCCAAACAATACTAGTCAAACACAGTGCCAAACAATACTAGTCACTGTAAAATGTGGATGAATGGCCCATTAAGAAAAACGCATAGAGACCAGTGTACTAAGGAAATGATATCAGACCCTGTGCCACAAAGAAGTTGCCAGATCCACCAGAATAGTGAAATAAAGTTCAATGTATGTGGGACCTTTATGGGTAACTTGAAATTTAGTCAATCCCACCTAAAGCCCACATATTGCTTTTTGTCCATATTTACAGCAGGTACACATACTTAGTGCCCAACCAAGAATTAGGACATTCGAATTCAGTTTGGCCTTAACTTGAATCCTTATAGACAGTGAAATAAAAAGACAGTAACAGCGAGAAATGCATCTTCCTTTGTTTAAGTTTCTGTTGGTTGATTCTCCTGAAGGTTTCTCTTTATGTTTTAGCTCCCCAAAATGGTGCCAAACAAATCCGTTAAGTACTTAAATTCCAAAATACACCACCACCAAATCCAGACACATTCAAATCTACGTATTGGACAAACAGACACACGGAAAAAAGAAACCCCCGAGTGCCAATGAACTCCAAAAACGGATTATTTCCGAATCCAAACTTCAGCACAATACCTCACACCTCAAATTTTAAACTTTTAAAAGGAAAAACAAAAAAAAACAAAAAAACGTCGTATAGAGCCTCGGTGATATTCATCAAGTCGATTAAGAGATCCAAAAATATACACAAGAAAAGATTTTGCAAACACACTTAACAAGCTATTAACAAATCCATATAAAAAAATAAGAACAAACAAATCGCATATTCGTGAAACAGAATCCTTCCGCGGCCTCAATATGAAATTAAAAATATAAAGCAAACAATAAACATAAAAAAAGGTGAATTAAAGAGGTTAAAAGGCAGATCCAGAGAAAAGAGATTGATACCTTGATAGAGAAGGGTGAGGGAGCTCCACCGTGGGGACGCAGGAGAGGAAGATCAGCGGGAAAGGAGCCAAAAGCAGGGGAAGCGGATGAAGAGGAGGAGTCGAATCGAGGAGCGAGGAGCCTGCTGCCTCTTCCACCACCGGGCCTCAAGCTCAACACCGTTTGATCACTCTGCTGCATAATACCTCGCGATGCAATCTTCGCCGTCCGATTCGACACAAACAACAACGTGACGGATTCAGCGACGCCGAACCACAACGATGAAGAGAAAAAGCGGAGGGAGAGGGAATAGAAGAAGAAGAAGAAAAGAAGGGATAGAGAGAGAGAGGGGATTGGGATTGGGAGAGTACGCTAACGCTAACGCTAGGTATTGGATATTTCTCTCTCTTCTGCGGAGTGAGAAGAGAAGAGAGAACTGCGTGCGTGAGGTGAGTGAGAAACAACGGAAGGGTGACAAAAAACCCTTCTTAGACGAGTTGTGTTATGTCGTAGCCTACCGTATCTATACGTATTTCCAATATTTATACTATTTTAATTTATTTATTTTTGATAAATTAGGTATACGAGATCACAACCCCCAACAGAAACAAGAAATTGGCATTTGCCCTTGGTCGGTGTGAGTGAGTGAGGTACTACTCGGTTGTTATTACCTTATATCTTCGACAGTACTTGGGATTATTGAGGGCATAATTTCCTTCTACTTTCTACTGTAATGAAATCTAATCACCGAATCATATAATAGAAAAATATATTTTTGCCTGTCTTTGCCTCTTTGTATACTAAATAGTATAGTATATAGTACTATATAGTGTTTTTGTTAAAAATATAGAGGGATATGCACGCTTAAATGCGTGTGGGATGGAATATTTATGTGTATGGCTCATTTGTGGATACCTAAATTGATCCAATCAAATTATTTAGATTGGATCATTTATGTATTTAAGTCAAAACTAAATCGAATGGATCAAAATCATTCATATACGAGTTGGGTTATGAGTTTAAATTTATAGATCTGAGCAAAATTAAACTGAACCCATCAAAATTGATCCAAATTTGTAGTGTTGTTTAATTTAGCTTTAAACACTACTAATATTGAAACTTCAAGTGTTAGAAACTTTTAAGATATTACTTTCAAATATATTATTATTTGTTTCATTTTTTTCATATTTATTTTTTTCTGTCATGTTTATAATATTAATTTATCATATTTGTTCATTTATTTCAGCAAATTTGACTGCAACAAATCTGGTTATAGCAAATCTAATTGCAACAAAACTTATTACAAGAAATTAGTTTGTAAGAAAATTATAATTCAGACCATTATAGTAAATCTCTTTAAAGAATTTTTTGTTTAAACTTGTATTAGTCTATCTTAGAATATTGTGTTGAAACATTTGATAATATTATGTTAATTGTATCAGATATTTGGATGAATCATGATATAAAATAATAGTTCTAAGAACAAAAGATTAAATTTAAATGAATAACCCGTTAGTTCGAATTGAACCAAACTATTAATGAATGAATGAGTTGGACTGGGTTGGATTAAAAAAAATTATGAAAATTCAACCGAAGTAAATCGATTAAATTTGATTAAATTAGGTCCTAGATTTAACTAAAATTTATCCTAACTGAGTTGCAAACACCTATAAAAAGATTATTCTTTTTGGGTTACAAGAAGATTGCTCTTTTTGCTTAACATGTATATTTTGTATTTTTAAAATTTAATAAAAAAAACGTAACTCAATTAGATTTTTTTAAGGAATAAATAAATCATTTCATGATTTAAAAAAAAATCATTCCATCCTTTAATTACACAACACAATCAAGCATTTCATCCTTAAATAGATAGATATGGACAGAGAAAAGTAATATCTATTTTGTTGTCTTCTAACACAATTTTTTTTCTTTCAAATAAAATATACAATAGATCAATAGAATAAGATGAGGTTATTATATCTTATTTGTGCAACAAATAGCTCATACTATCAGGATAAAATAGTTATCTTATTATCATATCATGATTACCAATTACACCTTTAATTTTATCTTTAAATTATTATTATTCCATCTCCTAAATAATCTCTAAATTAAAAAAAAAATCATATAACTATTCAGTCAAATATCTTTAAATTATTATTATTCCATCTCCTAAATAATCTCTAAATTAAAAAAAATCATATAACTATTCAGTCAAATATTTTAAATATGCTAAGTAATTCCTTTGAAATAGTGTGCAAGTATGAGTAGGATATATTAATTAAATTGATAGATATTCAATATTTTAGTAATTATTTATAGAATTTTATTACTTTAAATACCACGTGGGAGAAAGATAAATACTTGAATGACCAAATTGATAATTTATTATCTAGTTTAATATCTGTCCTTTTACCTATATGAACTTTGTGTTCTACTCCTTACACAAAATTGTATGGATTAAAATGAATTAAAAGTGTATGTATTATGAATGAAACAAATAGGTTATGGATTAAAATGAATTAAAAGTGTATGTATAATGAATGAAACAAATAGGTTATGGATTAAAATGAATTAAAAGTGTATGTATAATGAATGAAACAAATAGGTTTTAGATGTAAAGAATAAAATGTAAAAATTGTATAACTTCACATAAGTAAATCTTATTTTTTTTTTTAAAGTGAGAAAAGTGTACTTAATACAGATAAAGAATAAGGTATCATGACTAACCTGAAATTTGAATGAATTTTTTAATATTAATATTTACTAGTCAATTTACCCGTGCGATTGCACAGGTTTTTTTTTATATAATTTATATTTAATATCAATTAAATTGAAAACATCAGTTTATAATCAATTCAAAATTCAATATGCTAAAAAATAATTTAATCAATATGTTGATAAATTTAAGAATTATAAAAGTTTGATGAGAGAGAACTTAGAAAATGAGAAGACAATGCTATACTATTAATTAAATTGCATAAAAATTGAAAAAACATTTACTCATCATTCAACACCTGCATCCTAATTAAACAAACATCGTGCAAATCAAATGTCATTAAATAAGGCTTATTAGTTTGACAATAAATGACCAATAAAAAATGTTTAATTAAGTTTTTTAAACATTTAATTAAATTATGACTAAAGAATGTTAATAAATCATGGCTAATTATGACTAATTTAATTAAAATAATTTAATTTCATCAACATGGTTGGCATAAATATTTAATTAATTTTTCTAAATGTTTAATTAAATTATGGCTAAAAAGTTAGTAAATAATGACTAATTTAATTAAAGAATTAAATTTCATGTAAAAACAATTTTGTTGATGTAGTATATTAACAATATCGAGAATTTTAAGGGAAAGATGTAGATTGTAGACTTATATATATATATATATATATATATATATATATATATATATATATATATATATATTTATTTATTATAGATAAACTATATATAACAGATTATTATGGATCCAGGTTACAAAAAGAGAAACAACAATAGAAGTGTAAAATCTAAAACTTTTAATATATTTTTTGTGCTAGATATTTAAAATCTCCAATTGTATATATTAAAACCAATTATAAATTCAAGAATCCACTAGAGATAAATAATTAACACATTAATTTTGGATGACTAACTAAATATATATATTTTTCTACAAAATAAACATTATATTTTTTCAACTCAAGACAAATGTTGTATATACATTGACACAAATAGAGAATAGATAAATATAAAAGGAAAAATTACAAAGAAAATTAAATAATTATTTCTTTGCTTTATTCAATATATTACTTTTTTCTCTTTTTATTTTGGAGTAATTTTTAACTTACCAAATCCTTCACAATTTAATGCATTAAATTTGTAACATTTTATTGGAGAAAACACTCAACAAATATTTAATCTCACCTCCCTTGACGTGATAGCATCCCTCAGAGATAAAACGCAATGACATACGTCATCAATTTCAAATGTACATGTGTGTCTTAACAATGATAACAACTTTATCAGACTAGTAAATCATATAGTAAAATATAAAGTTATACCTTATATTATATTTCGTCCACCATGACAACAAATATGGTTGTTTGATGCTTATTTTATAAGTTGTTATGTTATCATTTTTCCATTTATCAAGATACAAACTACATGTCTTAGGACACATGATTATTACCACAAAATAATAAACTTGAAGATTACTTCGTGATAGAAAAAAATGATAAACAATGTAATATTAAAGGAGGAAAGCATCCTCTTCCTCTATCTTTTGATAAAAAAATGTCTCTTGATATTTCCATGTCCAATTTACAATTAATGCAAAATGAGAATGAGGAGTTGCACATTTACAGAAAACTAGAAAGAGATTAAGATTCTAATAATCCATTATCAATAAAAAATAAATAAAAAAGCAAGAATTGCATATTTGCCAAGGATTGTGGTAATTAATTGTTTCAATGGCAGTTTAAAGTGTCAATATGAAAAGGTATTGTTCTCATTTGTTAAGGAGTTCAATGTTATCATTAGCTTTTATTTATTTATTTCATTTTTAGGTTCAATTAATTATCAAACCTGATAGGTAATTTATAATTATACCCTCAATTTGGTGAAAAAACAAAGATTGTAGAAGTAAGAACTTCTATATATATATATATATATATATATATATATATATATATATACATATATATATATATATATAATAGATTTTTTCTTATTTACGATAATTTAATCATTCACAAAAGTACTCTCTAAGTGTTTGATTGAGTTTTATGGCCAAGTTTGAGATTAAGCTTCAAATTATGCTTGCTTGGGTCAATTTGTTGGATAAAGTTATGAGACTGACTTAATTGAGACCTCGACCAAATAAAGTTGGACCTTTTAGCTTAACCTGTGATTGATCAAACTAACCGTTATTGTATGCCTTGAAAGATAAGTGCCAAGCTAAAGGCCACAAACATAAAGATATATAGTCTCTTACCATTTGGATAACCACCAACTAACTTAAGTCTAAATTATTTTAGCATTTAAAAAGAAAGACATAACTCACTTGAATGAGTCATAAAATGTCTTTGGACAATCGCTAAGAATTTTCTCTTAGTATAATAATATGGCGCTCAACACGAGACATGATAAAATTCTTTGAGGCATATTTGTTTCTTATGTATATAGTTGAGCTTACATCATGATGCATAGTTAAAATTATTCTATGGGTTTTGGATGATTAGTTTGGTGAAAATCCTTTGTTACAATGCTAAAATTGAAAGAACAAACTTGAAGATTGTGAGAACCAAATACATAAAAGATATTTAGCCCATCAAAAGTCTCATGACTATGAAGATAAAAAAAGATATTAAAATTTGAGAAAATAATGATTTTTGAATGAGTCGTCATGCAATAAAAACATACATCCGATGCGGTTTTAAACCTTCTAATCTGAAATGCCAAATTTATTATAATTGAACTTTGTCCAATACTTTATAAATTACATAATATCCAACGCGCTAGCTAAAAGAATTGTGGCCAAAGCTTCATATTTTCCAATTTAGTACCTATAATTTAAAACATGCTAATTTGGTCCTGATAGTTGTCTTTTTTTTTTTTTTTAATCTAACCTGGTCCTTGCCATGAAATCATTTTAATGTTGTTTGTTTATTTAACCATGACATATTATTGTTCTTTATATTGGAGTTCTCTCTTCTGCCCCCCGGCGACATATTATTATTCACTCTATTGTTTGTTGACCACAACCTTCTGCCACTGCAATCCACTACCACCCAAAATAGATGTCGTCACAAACTAAATAGAAGAACCACAACTCCACCAATATCATTCATGGTTTGCAGATGAAGATTCACACTTCTCTAAATAACTCCTTTCTCAATGTCATTGACACAAAACTCGTGCTATAAAAAGTCACGTTTACAAAAATCCATAGTTAAAAGTCACGTTCGAACGAACGATATTAATTGTAATTCTACAACAAAAATGAATTTAAAAAAAAAATGTAATTATAAGAACTAAATTGACATATTTTAAACTATAAATACCAATTCCTCTCAAAAGAAAAATTACAAGTACCAAATAAAAAATAAGTGTAACTGTATGGTTAAATGCATTTAAACCAGCATAATTTTTTTGATGTAAGAGGATCAATTTCACATATAGCTCATAAGTAAATCCTTGTTCTACTCTTGCTATTGTCCTTCATTTTGCAATCCTCATCCTTTCAACAAGTGTTTTAAAACCGTCATCGACAGCCCACGCACCGCCCCTCTTCACTCTCTATTCTCTCCACGTGGACTGCTCAATCCAGCTTCCCTCCAAAACTCTTCAATTGCTTACATCAGCTCCAGTATCAATTTTTTACCCCAAACATCAAACAAGTTAAAAATTGAAAAACATACCATATAATGGGAAAGGATCTATGCCTAATCTTGATATGCATCTTTTATTTATTTATAGAAATCTACTTAGTTAATGTCTACCAAACATATAGATTCATGATTTGTATAAAGAAAACTTATTTATTATCTTTTATCTGATAAATTTCACCAGAATTGTTAATTAAAAGTTTTAGCGCGCACTTTTACACTATAAAATTCATTCAAACTTTACTAAAATTATATATTAAGAATGAGTTTTCTTAATATACACGTCTTTGTTTTTTATTTTATTTTTAGTGTATTAATAAATTATAACAACAAAATATCTTAAAATATATAAATATAACTTGTTAACATACTCATTAAATAAAATAAAGATATATATGTTAATAAATATTGTGAAATTTGCTGCACACTCTTTCTTAGCATGTTTTACTTCTGGAACATAATCAAACACTCCAGAAGTCTCTAGCCAGCTCTGATACTTTCTTTCGTAAATTCTCGAACTCACTCTGAAATTTCTAACGGTGACAATAAATTGCGTTCCCGGTTCTCTCTCTCCTCGCTCATAGTTACTGCACATACGAAACTACTCTACAAACACAACAAAACTCTCCAATTCTGAAGATTTTCTTATCTCTTGTCTTTGAAACTAGAAGCTCCGTGATTGATCAATGGCGACAAAAGAAGGCAAAGCCATAGGCATAGACCTCGGCACGACCTACAGCTGCGTGGGCGTGTGGCAAAACGACCGCGTTGAGATCATCCCCAACGACCAAGGCAACAGAACCACCCCCTCCTATGTCGCCTTCACCGACACCGAGAGGCTCATCGGAGACGCCGCGAAGAACCAAGTCGCGATGAACCCGCAGAACACCGTCTTCGACGCCAAGCGTTTAATCGGTCGCAGATTCTCAGACTCTCCTGTTCAAAACGACATGAAGCTGTGGCCGTTTAAGGTCGTGGCGGGACCGGGCGACAAGCCCATGATCGTGGTCAATTACAAAGGCGAGGAGAAGAAATTCTCTGCGGAGGAGATATCTTCAATGGTGTTGGTGAAGATGAGAGAAGTAGCAGAGGCGTTTCTCGGACACGCGGTGAATAACGCGGTTATCACTGTCCCTGCTTACTTCAACGACTCTCAGAGGCAGGCGACGAAGGACGCAGGGGCAATTTCGGGTTTGAATGTGTTGAGGATTATCAATGAACCTACCGCTGCTGCCATCGCGTATGGATTGGATAAGAAGGCTTCGAGAAAAGGTGAACAGAACGTGCTTATTTTCGACCTTGGTGGTGGCACTTTTGATGTTTCGATATTGACCATCGAGGAGGGGATTTTCGAAGTGAAGGCCACTGCTGGTGATACTCATCTTGGAGGTGAAGATTTTGATAACAGAATGGTGAATCACTTTGTTTCTGAATTCAGAAGGAAGAACAAGAAGGACATTAGTGGGAATGCTAGAGCGTTGAGAAGGTTGAGGACAGCGTGTGAGAGAGCAAAGAGAACACTCTCTTCTACCGCGCAGACAACTATTGAAATCGATTCTTTATACGAAGGGATTGATTTCTATGCTACAATCACGAGGGCGAGGTTTGAGGAAATGAACATGGATTTGTTCAGGAAGTGCATGGAGCCGGTGGAGAAGTGTTTGCGTGATGCCAAGATAGACAAGAGTCATGTTCATGAGGTTGTGCTTGTTGGAGGGTCCACTAGGATCCCCAAGGTTCAGCAACTCTTGCAGGATTTCTTCAATGGGAAAGAGCTTTGCAAGAGCATTAACCCCGATGAAGCTGTTGCATACGGTGCTTCAGTTCAAGCTGCCATCTTGAGCGGTGAAGGAGACGAGAAGGTTCAGGATTTGTTGCTGCTGGATGTTACACCTCTCAGTCTCGGGCTCGAAACTGCGGGTGGTGTTATGACTGTACTAATTCCGCGGAACACTACAATTCCCACCAAGAAGGAGCAGATTTTCTCAACCTATTCCGATAACCAACCCGGGGTGTTGATCCAAGTGTTCGAAGGAGAACGAGCTAGAACAAAGGACAACAATCTTCTTGGGAAGTTTGAGCTTACTGGGATCCCTCCAGCACCAAGAGGAGTGCCTCAGATCAATGTCTGCTTCGACATCGACGCTAACGGGATTCTGAATGTCTCTGCAGAGGACAAGACTGCTGGTGTGAAGAACAAGATCACGATCACCAACGACAAGGGTAGGCTGAGCAAGGAGGAGATTGAGAAGATGTTGAAGGATGCAGAGAGGTACAAGGCGGAGGATGAAGAGTTGAAGAAGAAGGTGGAGGCGAAAAACTCGCTTGAGAACTACGCGTATAATATGAGAAACACAATAAAGGATGAGAAGATTGGAGAGAAGTTGAGCCCGGATGAGAAGGAGAAGATTGAGAAGGCTGTGGAGGATGCGATACAGTGGTTGGAGGGGAACCAGTTGGCGGAAGTGGATGAGTTTGAGGACAAGCAGAAGGAGTTGGAAGGGATCTGCAACCCCATCATTGCGAAAATGTACCAGGGTGCTGCTGCTAGACCTGGTGGAGATGTTCCTACGGGTGATGATGACATGCCTGGTGCTGGTGGTGCTGGTTCTGGCGCGGGACCTAAGATTGAAGAAGTTGACTAAGCTTGTGCATGTGACTAACTCAAAAACTTTGGTTAGGTTCTTGTTATTTGGTCTAATAATGTAAGTTTTAGTGATGATGTAAGGTTTCAGGAATCGTGAATAAGGTCTTTTTTGCTTCATGTGATGAGTGTAATATCAGAGATGGAGTTGAGATTAATGTAATTTTTTATACAGTTTGGGCTTTTAATGTATGTTTTGATTCATAAAAACTTTGTTCCTTTCTACTTGATCGATTCCCCGGAGAAAATTATGTCCCTTTCTTTTCATTGCATCCAACACATGCTTATGTTGCCTATGTTTTTCGAAAACATTTGAATTAGCAAAATCACGATAGAGTATTTGTCATTCAAAACATAAATTAGGTTGGCATTGTCGCATTGCTCATAAGGACTCGATGAAAAACAAAAAGGAAAAAGTTTAATGGACTCAGTGAATGGGAAGGAGATTTGATCTTGAAAGTCGATAAAGTTAGATTAAAAAATTGATCTGTTGTTTTTTCTCTCATTGAATTCAAGGACTTAAGTGATAACACTTGCTCTATTTTCTCTATTTAGGAACTAAGTTAAGTTGAGAGTGACTCTAAATGATTTTACATCTATAATGTTAGTTTTCTCTTAAACTCTTATTACTAGCAAAAAAAAAATCATTTTTCTTTCTGTTCAAGATCCAACACTTATGTGTATTTTTATTGTGTTTATATTTAGCAATTTATATTATTATCCTCATATTAATTCTATATTGATAGAAATGTTATATTCTTTTATAATATTTTTATTATCTAATAGTAATTTATAAACAATTTTTTTAATGTCATTATGAAATGTGTTTCTATTTAATATTTATAGAAACAAAGATACTAGCAACATATCTTTTATTATTGACTAAAATTAGTAAAAAAATTATAATTGTAAATATCATTTTTGTATTTAATTTAGATTTTATAGTTTTTAATATATGTTAAAAGAAGTGTATTAAATTATAATAGTCAAGTTTGTTGTTTTTTAAGAATATTTAAGAAGATACACTTATACTTAAAAGATGTTCTAACTTAATCAATAGTTTTAAATTTGAGTAATGAGTATTCAGTTACATTAAATATATAAAAAAACATTTTTTATAGTTTAGTTGTATTTAATTTAAACATGATTATTTTTGGCAAAAGATACCTATTGGCTAAAAAAGATTTATATATTGTTAAAAAAAAATTTACCAAAAGAAACATACTTATACATTAGACTTCTATGTTTGACTTATATTATTTTAAACACTGAGAGGTTATCAACTTGTTAGTTTGAATCTCAAATAAGGTTTAGAATTTAAGGCTTTTTGGAGTGGTTTTAGGTTTTAAGTTTTAAAATGATCAAAAACTAAATTCAATTTCAGTTTTGAGTTTTGATATTTTTTTAAAACTAAATTCAAATTTGGGTTTTAGTTTAATTTTTCCATTTTTAAAATTTTAAAATTTTCTAATACAATTGCATTTCACTTCTCTTTCATAAACCTCATTGGAGCAGGAGAAACCCGTCGCCGTCGCCTCTCCAGCGTGCTCGACGTCGTTGTTGGCAAGAGAGGTCGTCATCTCCGAATCGCAGAGTCATCGTGGACGCGAAGGGAGCGCTCCACCTCCACCCTCACGAGATCCCTTTTGAATCGCACAACCAAATTGCACACAAAATCCCCCTTGAGAAACCAGCACTCTATCGACATTGTGATATTACGAGCGCCGCGGCTGTGGTCCTCTCCGGCTCTTCTTCACCTGCGTTTGTTGGGGAGTGATCCCCTGCTCCGACAGAGCACCAACCTTTGACGAGAAATTCAACCATGTTGGCAAGGTGCCCGATTCGGCCACCAGAAAGAATTGGATGGTGCGAACAAAGGATTCTCTGGTGGTGGCGAGCGGAAGTCCATCGGAGATGACGGCATCGTTGATGGCAGCGCTGGTGTGGGAGTTGACGATGACGAAGTTGTGTGCGACAACGTAGGGATGAGAAGCATCCACATAGATAGAAAACTTAAACAGAAGCATAAAACCTTTTTGTTTTTGTTTTGGAAATTAGTTCAAAAAGTGTTTTAAAAATAACAAAAAAATAAACTCAATCCCAATTTTATCAAACATATTTCTGTTTCAAAAATGCATTTTGTAACTGAAAACTGAAAACTGTAAACTTACAATCACTACTAACAGAGCCTAAGTTTTTTTGGATAAAAACTACATGATTGAGAGGATAGTGTACATCAAAAGAGGTGAGTGAAGTTACATATTAGTCAGGAGTAAAACTTATTTGTTATGGTGAAAAAAAAAAAGAAACATAAAAATATTTATTTATTTAAAGATAAAGTGGGCATCTCTTTGAATTTGAAAGGACTCCTGACACTAAACTAATAATAGGTGTGTCTCACAGTGAGAGTTTAGGATAAGAGAAAAGATATGCGGCATAGTTGATAGTTGGTTGAAGCGTGAAGGAAGGGTCCGCGCGCCATGGCTGGCATCACAACCTTCCCCTTCAAACTCTCTCACTGTCCTCTCTTCTCTACTTTCGATTCCAAACTCTTCGGCCTTCCCCTCTCCAATCCCTATTCCATCAAATTCGACCCTTCTTCTCTCTCCAGTACCTCTCTCCCCTACGTCACCGCCCGCTACTACGGCGGCGGCGGCGGCGCCTCTCCCCGCTCCCCCAACGACCCCCGCTCCCGCAAGTCCTCCGATTCTGACGACGACGATAAAGCTCTCGACCTCTCCACTCTCAGGTACTCTACTCCTTCCTCCTCCTCCTCCTCCTCCTCCTCTCTCTCTCTTATGCTTCCGTTCGAATTTCGTCATTAAGATTGCTTTGGATTTGAAATAGGTCAGATACCGTGAGGCTTATTGATCAGAGCCAGAATATGGTTTGTTCTTTTTTCCTTTCTCGTGCAATTTATTCGCCATAGAAGCACGTATGAACAGAGCTACTACTTTTACAAGTTCTAATTCAGTCTGCAGCTGGCGGAGGGTGCTGAAGTTGTTATGTTTTTGTAGGTTGGAGTAGTGTCAATCGATGACGCCATTCAAATGGCTGAAGATGTCGAACTTGACTTGGTATGATGTCTTTTCCTTGTCATTGCTGCATCAATATTTTAATATTCCTTCTATTTGTTGGCTACAATGCCATGGTTTTCTCATTTTCCCCTCCTTTTGTGTGCGCGTGCGTGTCTGAGTTCCGAAGTACAATATTTTGTTGTCTATGTTCTGCTGTTGAATTTCAGCTCAATTGGTATAAGTTATCTACAATCATGATGTGTCATTTTGACTTCTTAGGGTAGCTATTTATTATCTTATGGTCACACTTATTTAGTTACACACTAACACTATGTTTCATAGTTTATGCATGATAAAAAGGATAATAAATAAATAAAAAGAGGAAGTGCTTCCTATAATTTCACTTAGACAGATATCGCAACTAAAAGTGATTGAAAGTCATTTTACTATGGTGTTGAAATACTAAGGGAGTAAGGGGGCGCTTACTTGTGCTTTTATTTTCTGTTTTCACTATTTAATTATAAAAATGTCATATTGTTTTCAATTTGTTTTCTGTTTCAAAGATTTGTACAGGAAACATTGAAAACAACTTTTTTTTTTGTTCTCTGTTTCCTTTACAGATCTTTGGAAACAGGCAACAGATTGAAAATAAGGTGTCAATTTTGTAATTAAAAAAAGAAAACCGGAAATAAATACACAAGTAAATGCCCCCTAACTGTCAGTTCACAGTAGATTCAGTGGCTAGTTTCTTTTGCACCTAAATTGGAACATACTTGTGACAGGAATGTACAAACTTATTTTCTCTACTTTGTTTGGTCAGGTAATATTATCCCCAGATGCAGATCCTCCTGTTGTTAGAATAATGGATTACAGGTTTGAACTTTGTACATCGTCAAAAAAAAACTGTGCTTTTTTAGTTTCCTCTCTTACATTGAATTATTTGGTTATTTATTTATGCTCATTAAATCCAGTATTAATATACTGATGGCTTATGGCTGGCTGTAAAAAGTGGTCAAACAAGGGCGTGATTATATCTGTGTCAAACAGTCATTTTTGGGCATCCATTGATAATTAGTTGACCTGCCTACGTACATGTTCAACAATAATTGACATTAAGTAATTTGAATTGGGTTGATAGACAAATAAAAAAAAAATTGGTATCCAGTAATTTCTTGCTTCTGGCCTTGTGCAACTACTTTTGGTCCAATTTTTATGAGGTAGGGGATAGTGGTGGCAAAGGTGGGAGTATTGTTTGCATTCAGTGGTCTATAAATGGATGCTTTGTTTCTATATTTATTTGGGATGGGGTGTTGTGAAGACATGATTGAGCAATAAGTAATGTAATGGGGGAATCAACTGGGAGATTAATTCACATACATGTAGTTGTTCATGATAGACATTTGCACTTGACTTTTGCTTGACAATATTAAATGAATCTTTGTCAAAGGCCATACCTAGTTCTACTTCCATTTGACATGATTGGGCACTTGCATACTTATGCTTTGAGCATGGTTGGACCTTGTAAATAAGTGATAAATAAGTGATTCTTATATTTCCTTCTTTACAGCAAATATAGATATGAACAGCAAAAGAAGAAAAGAGAACAGCAGAAGAAAAGTGCTGGTTAGCATTGATATTTTCTTCTAAATCATTTACAGAACTCAGAACAAACAATAAATTACTGACCAAGTTGTCTTTTAAATGCAGCTAATCGAATGGATTTGAAGGAGCTCAAAATGGGGTAATGTCTTAAGCTAGTTCTGGACTCTTGTTTTTTTGGATTTCTTAATTATGGATCAAAATATTACTTTTATCAATATTTTAATATTTTTAATTGGTAAAGGGTTAGAAATCTGAAAAAGTATATTATGTTATTGCCATGCAATCTAGTTTGGTTGAGTGAAGGGACTGTCGAACCTGAGACCAATAATGGTATTGCAATAAGCAAACCATTAGACCAGGTTGTTGACAGACCCATGCTATCTAGTTTGCCTTAGGTTAACTATAGGTTTTCCTGAAAGGCATTATATGCATTTGTACAAGTTAACTATTTTTGTTACTTTCAAGAAACTAGAAGAACAATAACAACAACCAAGCCTTTTTCTACTAGGCGAGGTTGATTACATGGATCAAATGATGTCGTAATGTTTTGTTTTATGTCTATGGACAAACTATTGATTTCTAAATCATTTTTAATGGTTTTACATAAATTTTTTCACTCTTCCTCTGTCTCTATTGAGAGGACTACCTTTCTACATGTCTTTTCTACACACGTCCAAAGTACCTAAGGCAAGTTTCTACCGTTTCTTCTACAATAGAAGCTTGCTTAACTTTTTCTCTAATGGATTCTTTCCTAATCTTATCTTGTCTACTTGTCTGTCAACTTTTTCATTTCTATTACATTGAGTTTATTCTCTTAGCTTTTTACCTCTCAACATTCAGTTACATACAGCATTGCAGATCTTATAGTTGTGTAATAAAATCTTTCTTCAAGTCTGATTGGTACCTTTTTGTCACAAAATGATACTCAAAGCTCTCCATTTTCTGCATCCCACTTAAATCCCGTGGTTTACATCTCCCTCTATTCTGTTGTTCTATATGATGGACCCTAGATACTAAAACATGCGATTTGTGGTGAAGTTACTCTCCAAGTTTTACTGCTATGCTAGGGTTGTTGCATCTCTTGCTAACTTTCATTCCATACACTCTGTCTTCTACTAAAGCAAAAACCATGAGCTTTCAAAGTTCATCTTTGCATCTCTAACTTTATTGATAAGGGTTCAAACTTGACCTTTAGTGCAGTCCTAAAGTGATAGGAAAATTTGATGCGACCCCTGCTTTGTGTTCTTACACTAGTTGTGATCCTTGATTGCTCAAATATATATATATATATATATATATATTAACACAAACTGCTTTATTCCCTATGGCCTTCCACAATACCTCTCTTAGTCTCTTGGCACTCTTTGCCAAGGCCATATCTAGATATATTTTTTTTATTTCTTTAATCTCTCTCCATTAAATGTTGTAGCAAGTATATTACTTTCATGTTTGATCAACCAGGCATAAAACCAAATTGATTTTTAGTCCTGCGAGTCTCTTGTCTTAGTCTCCATTCTCCACTTAATTACCCTTTTCATAACTTCATAGTATGACTCATGAGCTTATCCCCTTATAATTTGGGCAATTTTGTATATATCTTTCTTGTTCTTATAAACAAGGAATAGAGACTCCTCCTCCACCAAAATTTTCTTAGTTGTCACTGACCAACTTTGTGAGTCAACTAATACCTTCCTTAGAGTATTGCCATTTTTTTATGCTTATTTTATCTTGGGTTTTCAAATTCTGTGGTGAATTTATAATTTTAGTTCTCCCTTGTGTTTAGCCTATTTGGAAGCAAACATATGCTTTTCTATAAATAGCTTGTTAAAGTAATTTTTTCTTTCTTTCATTTACATCTTGTTTTGTAACCAAGATTTTACCCTGTTCATCTTTTAAGCATTTTGCTTGACCAAAGTCTCTTGACTTTCTTTTCCTTCTTTTGACAATCTTGTTAGTCCCTCTTACTATCTTTAGCGTCAGGATTGCTATAACCCTTCAAGAGCTCTAACTTTCACTTCACTCATCACTTTTTTGGTTTCTTTCCCAGCAAACACTCAGTTTCCCAATTTTTAGCATTCTTACACAAGGACTATGGTTTGTAACATACCATTTTAACCTTAAGGCCCTTAACTTTATTTTGCATACTTTCATTGCACCACCAAGATTTTTTATTGTTAGATCCCCAACCTCTTAACTCTCTAAGAGTCTTTTTTGCTATTTTCCTAATCCCCCCAGCCATCTTGTTCTACATATCATTTACACTTCAATGTTCCTCCTTACTCCCTTCTTTGATTAACTACTTATTTGTTTAGCAAGGTTACATGGCCATCCCAGGTGACACCTAATAATGCGTATGTGGTGTCATTCATGTCAACATGTGACTCCCAAGATTTCTTCTATCCCTAAAATGCATGCTACTTATTTGTCCTAAAATGAATGTTGGTGGACTAAAAACAATGATTTCAAAATTTGAAGGGATTAAAACCAATGGAAAAAAATAGAAACCACAACCAAAATTCACTTATTTTATAAAGACCAAAAACAATGATATCAAATTTTAGAAGGATGAAAATCAAAGGAGAAAAAATAGGGATTAAAACCAAAATTCACTCATTTAATAGGTACCGAAAGTATATTTAACCCTTGCAAATTTTAGAGCTATGTTCCTATCTCCTAACCTTTGTACATCCACAACAGAATCTCTCAATATTTATACACTGCCCATTTCTTGATTTAATTTTGCCAGCATACCACAACTTAAAACTTTGGTATCTCTAATTCACGTTTTCTTCAACTCACTTTTTTTCTTGTATACACTACTGATTCTGCTCCTTATCATGATGTCTACTATTTTAGGAAACCTGATGAAAGTAATATAGAAAAGAAATTGCATATGCTGGGCATTTTATCATTAATATCTTGTGCTTTGGTTGTGATCTTGGGGATCAATTAGGCCAGGATGCATTAAGAGGAGTTTGTTTAGTCATGCTTTCTCAAAAATAAACAGAGGAAGTTTTATGTGATGCTTCACACTATAAAGATATATAAAACTACCGTTGTAGTATCATTTAAATGCATAAAAAATTATGCTGTAATTTACTTTTTTTCCTCCATTGATAACATATACATAAATACTTAATTAAAGCAGTTGCAGCTATTGTTTTTTCATGAGCTGTGTTTTAGTTATGCTCGGTTATTTTACTAGAACAATCATGTGATTATGCCTTCTTTTACTAATTTTTGGTACCTTATTTTAACAGATACAACATAGATGAACATGATTATTCAGTGCGTTTGAAAGCTGCACAGAAATTTTTGAAAGACGGCGACAAGGTTTCATGAATTATATTGTTATGTAATATTAAGCACATGCACGTGCACCTCCACCTGCACATATGCTAATGTATTGAAATCATTGGGATCAATTCCTGCAGGTTAAGGTCATAGTAAACCTTAAGGGTCGTGAAAATGAATTCAGGAATATGGCTATTGGACTTATTACACGTTTTCAGAATGATGTTGGGGAGGTATGCCATGTCACTTTGCTGTGTTATGATTATCATATTTCTTAGGCATTAAAAACCTGACTATTTTCCAACAAAAAAAAAGAATTTGACTATAAGTAGCCAAGTAGGTCCTGGGATGTTATGTTGGTAATACTCCTTTGCTTGTTACACTTCAATAATTCTCAGTCACCATTTTATTTGTTATTTCCATTTTGATTTCATTTGTGCGTTGGATTTACTTTGTATGGTCATTGGAGACATTTCTTATTACCTGCTTGAATTTTATAACCAAACCACACTTGGTTGATGTGCAGCTTGGAATAGAGGAGACAAAAAACTTCCGTGACAGAAACATCTTCATAATTTTGGTTCCAAATAAAGTTGCTGTGCAGAAAACTCAAGAACCACCAAAGAAAAGAGACAAATCAGCTGCAGATGAAGTCACCATTAGTGCCCAAGCATAACCGAAAACTTCCACGCTAGTTTCTAATTGTAGAATGGATTGAGTAACTTGGATTGGTCCGAGTTGGAAAATTTTCCGAGCATTGTATAATCGTATAATTCATGTGCAATGATAGCATATAAGTTCACGAGAATTTTAATTATAGAGGCAGCCTTGGCTTTTCCAACACAAGTTACTCAAGGTATACATCATACATACCACTAACAACTCTTCAGAAGAGACTAATCATAAAAGAACAATCGCACGTGGATAATTTTATGCTCATTTAATTTTTGAAGTTGACAGAAATATTTGCATACTTCTATTTCAATCCAATGCATGTCAAGTTGGTGACTGGTCGAAGGGTCCATTATCCATACCTTGATCAAGACAGGAAGCACATGTTCCTAACAAATGTTTTGGAAGGAAACCCGTCAATTTTCTTGATTATGGCTTGCCTAATAATATGGTTAGGGGAACAAGTAGTACCTCTTTCTGGGTGCTGCTTATGTGTAGCTTGAGCTCAAACGCTAGTTATTGTAACCTAAAGATGTAGAGGCTACAACTTACGGACCTAACGATTTGAAGGTAGCTTAGTTTTGAAGTGCTTACGTTCCAAGAAAACTAACGTGTTTTTACTCAGCATGAGTGAACAGAACGTAGTCCTGAAAGCAACACGTTATGTGTACCTTATTTTATTTTATAATTTAAATATGTTTTTAGTTTAGGTAACTACAGTTTTAGTGTTTCGAAATTTCTTTGGTTGTTTTTCATCTTTACAATTTTTATTTTTTGAAACGGAAATAGTTTTTGTTATAGCTTAATGGTGATGTGATATGTATTTAGTTATATTATGCTAATAATTTTCGAGGAAGCATTTGAGAAATATAATTAGATGTATGCCATCTTATTACCAAGTGATGATAAAGATTATTTTTAAAAAATTAAAATTTATTAGAACTAAAGCTAATGAATATTTCTTAAATGATTGAAATTAAATTTAACTGTATTTATAAGAACTAAAAACATTTTTTCTTTATTTTGGGTGAACATATGTTTTTCTGGTTTAATACAGGACTAACGTTTTCAACAACAACAACAATAAAAAAAATTCTGCCGAATCTAGAAAATGTCAATAGATAAGTAGATAAATATCCTCTGATAAGCATATAATTGCATTTTCCTGCAGAAGATGTAAACATTTTCTAGGTATGATGTTAGCTGCACCTTTTTCGGTCTAATGCATGCCTAATCTTCAGGAGATATTCATATATTTTCTTATAGAGAATGTCAATAATAAGTAGATAATTCGCAGGCATTATTATCTAACTAGCAAAACCTGATGAGTTAGACGAGGATGTATGTAAAAAAGGGCTAATGTTTACTTGAAAGATAAAAAAGGGCCAATGTTATAACGTACACATAAAAGGAGGGGTTTACTTTATAAATAATGATTAAAAATTAATAAATAAGAAGTTTTTCATTAGAAATCACAATAAAATATAATACTAAAATATGGTGAAAATATATTAATAGTAACTTTAGATTTAATGTCTCTGTATGTGTATATATGGGATTACTAATGTACTCATATTTTCTTTTAATACATGTATTAGCAACCAACACAAAAAAGTGTAGACAAAAAAAATCACTAATTTCATATTTTAATTAATTTATTTTAAGGATGTTACTGTAATTTAACATTTAATCTAATTTTAAAAAATAAAAAATGTCTGATTTCTCTCTCGTTTCAATGCATTTTATCTTTCTTGTTATGTTTTGCATCTAGTACATGCCACAGCCCACAGTTGTAACAGCAGGCCAACAACGGCTCCAACTCATTGAATTACATCGTCGCTAGCTATGTGTTCCGTGCAGGAGCCAAACACCAATGAGACAGAGGTGGTCGATCCATTTAGAAGCGTGTTTGTTGACGGAGGTGGCTCTAGTGAAGACATATTTTGCATTACAACTTAAGGTTTTATTTTTGGAATTTGGATTCAATGTGGCATATCACGGTGGTCATTGATGACGTGAGATACCACATAAGGGAGGGAAACGAAGATTTTTATTTTTTTTTAAACAAATATTAAATGTTTAATTACGGTAACATTCTTAAAATAAATAAATCAAAATATAAAATTAGTGATTTTTTTATCCTACATTCGTGGCTAATGCAAACACTAGAAGAAAGGTGTCAGTGCATCAGCAAATCCTCCCATATATATATATATAATCCTTTAGAAATAAGTAGGAACTAGTATATGTTAATAAACCCATATGCATTTACATTAAAATAAAATTATAAATTCATAATAAAAGTATAGAACAACGGATGCAATGATATCAAGCATCTTGGAAAATAAGAAGGAAAAAACGCAAGATACACACCTCACCAACGTGTTGTCATTGTTGATGATGATTGCATGAAGGAGACGGTGGTTGAAAAAAACAAAAGGAAGAAGCTTAACTTCAAGGCAATGAAGACCTTGCAACCAACAGCATGCAGCAGTCCTTATATGGACACATTAATTAGGTGAACACACCAAAACCTACAAGCCTCAGTGTTCCTTCATAAAACATAAACTTGGTCTCAAGTCTCAACCTCACCACTCCACTATTGTTGTGCCACATTGTCCCATTCACCAGTCACCACCAAGATGGAAGCCAGCGCTGGACTGGTCGCTGGTTCTCACAATCGCAACGAGCTCGTTGTTATTCATGGCCATGAAGAGGTAATATTATTTGTAATAACCATGCATGAAAGCTACTAGAAAAAAAAATCAGAAAAAGGATATTTAGTTGTACTTGTTTTCATCGATGAATATATCAAGAGAGTCTAGTTCAATTGACTGAGTAGAGTGTGTGATAAGTTATTGTAGATCTACTATACGGATAAAAAATAAATAAAAGTTGATTAATATATATTGGGTTGTTTTGGTGCAGCACAAGCCTTTGAAGAACTTGGATGGGCAGGTGTGTGAGATATGTGGCGATGATGTGGGACTCACCGTGGATGGAGACTTGTTTGTGGCCTGCAATGAGTGTGGTTTTCCGGCATGCCGACCATGCTATGAGTATGAAAGAAGAGAAGGGAGACAAGTTTGTCCACAGTGCAAGACCAGATACAAGCGTCTCAAAGGTACAAATCTTTTAAGCAACTTTCAAAAGCCTTAACGTGTTTGGAAGAATATATATTCACTTAGTCAGACTTATAGCATAAATATTTGTGTAACTATTTTGGAGAATTTACGAAAATAGCTTTTGGAACTTATATGAATACAATTTAACTATATTTCCTCGTCGATTATAGAAGCAACTTATACATAATTAGTGCTTACATAATGAACGTTTATTCAATAAGCATTTAATTAAGTTGTTTATTAAAATGCGCCCTTCTCATGCATTAATTTCAATGGATTTAGTTGTTACAACATGTAGTTAGGTAATAGTGAGAAGGGTTTAGTTGGTTTGAGGGACTTGTTAATTCATTGTGTTCTGATTTTGATAAGGGAGCCCGCGGGTTGAGGGAGATGATGACGAGGAGGATGTGGATGATATTGAACATGAATTTAACATCGAGGAGCAGAACAAGCATAACCATTCTGCTGAAGCCATGCTGCATGGGAAGATGAGTTACGGAAGAGGTCCTGAAGATGATGAGAATGCTCAATTCCCAGCTGTTATTGCTGGTGGTCGCTCTCGGCCTGTAAGATTTGCAAAACATTACCACTCTATAAAACTTCCTATATTCAATAGACACTTATAACAAGTTTTCATGGATGCAGGTTAGTGGGGAGTTACCAATAGCATCTCATTATGGGGATCAAATGTTAGCTTCTTCACTGCAAAATCGATCGCACCCATATCTGGTGTCAGATCCTCGTAAGAAGTAGTTTATAGCCTTAACTCTTAAACATTGATGTACAATTGCAAAACGGATTATGCTGATGTTTAGTTTCAGGCTGCTAGCTATAGACATTTTCACTTCTGGCACTAATTTAAGTACAACTTGAAATGTTTAATTTTCTTGTCTACTTCAATATGGCGAAATTTAGTTACAATATGTGGCATGCTGTGATCAAAGCAGGAAATGGAAAATTGGATGAAGCCAAAGAGGATAGAATGGATGACTGGAAGTTGCAACAAGGCAATTTGGGGCATGAACCTGATGAAGATCCAGATGCAGCCATGTATGTTTACAGTACTACAATTAGGAAACTGTGATGCAGTGTCTGCAAATTAAATTTAATTGATAGCAATGATGGGAAAAAATTAACTGCTCTATATGATGTAAATTGGCGCAGGTTAGATGAAGCAAGGCAACCGCTGTCAAGGAAGGTACCAATAGCATCCAGCAAAGTGAATCCATATAGGATGGTGATCGTGGCACGACTTGTTATCCTTGCATTCTTCCTCAGATATAGACTTATGAATCCTGTACATGATGCACTGGGGCTGTGGCTAACTTCTATTATATGCGAAATCTGGTTTGCTTTTTCATGGATCCTTGATCAGTTTCCCAAGTGGTTTCCCATTGACCGAGAGACATACCTTGATCGTCTTTCAATCAGGTAAAAGGAACCTGAACTCTTGCTATAGTAACATTGTTCTGTTAACTTGAAATCCTACAGTTTGAAATTTCATTGCTGACCAAAAAGTTGTTTATTAGGTATGAGCGTGAAGGTGAACCCAACATGCTTGCTCCTGTGGATGTCTTTGTTAGTACTGTGGATCCCATGAAGGAACCTCCTTTGGTTACAGCAAACACTGTTCTTTCAATCTTGGCCATGGATTACCCAGTTGATAAGATATCCTGTTACATTTCTGATGATGGAGCTTCAATGTGTACATTTGAAGCCCTGTCAGAAACTGCAGAGTTTGCTAGGAAGTGGGTGCCATTCTGCAAGAAATTTTCTATAGAACCTAGAGCACCAGAGATGTACTTCAGTGAGAAAGTTGATTACCTCAAGGACAAGGTGCAGCCCACCTTTGTTAAGGATCGTCGAGCTATGAAGGTCTGTATCATATCTATCAGACTAGTACTTGAACACATGGGAGTTTAAAAGTTAGTTTAAAGCTTATTCAGTGTTAATTGGGTGTTTGACAGAGAGAATATGAAGAGTTTAAGGTTAGGATCAATGCACTTGTGGCAAAAGCTCAGAAGGTTCCTCAAGGAGGATGGATTATGCAGGATGGGACACCATGGCCTGGAAATAATACTAAGGATCATCCTGGTATGATTCAAGTCTTTCTTGGTCACAGTGGAGGTCATGATACTGAAGGAAACGAGCTTCCTCGTCTTGTTTATGTTTCCCGAGAGAAAAGGCCTGGATTCCAACACCACAAGAAAGCTGGTGCTATGAATGCTTTGGTAGATTTTTTTGAGCAGTTTTTGTTGTTCCTATGATGTCCATTCACCTTTATATGAGACACAATTCCTTGACACTTCCAATTATTGCTGTGATTTGCAGATTCGGGTTTCCGCTGTGCTCACAAATGCTCCTTTCATGCTGAACTTGGATTGTGATCATTATGTCAATAACAGCAAGGCTGCTCGAGAGGCCATGTGCTTTTTAATGGACCCCCAAACTGGGAAGAAGGTCTGCTATGTCCAATTTCCTCAAAGATTTGATGGCATTGATAGGCATGATCGTTATGCTAATAGAAACACGGTTTTCTTTGATGTAAGTCACTGCAAGAAACACAGCATCAGCATAGCATGGCCTTTTCTTTGAAGCATTTGACTATTTTTTTTTGGTAGTGTAAGCTAATACTAACTATTTCTTCTTCTTTGTCTCTGCAGATTAACATGAAGGGCCTAGATGGTATTCAGGGTCCTGCATATGTTGGCACAGGGTGCGTATTTAGGAGGCAAGCTTTATATGGCTACAATCCTCCCAAGGGTCCCAAGCGTCCAAAAATGGTAAGCTGTGACTGCTGCCCATGTTTTGGAAAGCGCAAGAAGGTTAAGTATGAAGGGAATGATGCAAATGGAGAGGCAGCAAGCCTCAGAGGTTCTCATATTCCTAATCACTAATGTTGACAGCAACTTGAATACAAATATATTTCAATTTAACCTTTTCTAACCCATGTGACATGTCTAAATAGGAATGGATGATGACAAAGAAGTGCTGATGTCCCAGATGAATTTTGAAAAGAAATTTGGACAGTCATCTATTTTTGTGACTTCAACCTTGATGGAAGAGGGTGGTGTGCCTCCTTCCGCAAGTCCAGCAAGCCAACTTAAAGAAGCCATTCATGTAATCAGCTGTGGATATGAAGATAAAACTGAATGGGGAATAGAGGTAACACCAGCAACGACAGCCTAGAGACTCCTTGATATCTTACCATATTTTATTCACACTATGAAAATCAGCTCATCCATGCTATTTTGCTTTCCAAATATGCAGCTAGGTTGGATTTACGGGTCTATTACAGAGGATATTCTAACAGGTTTTAAGATGCATTGCCGTGGTTGGAGGTCCATTTATTGCATGCCAAAGAGAGCAGCATTCAAGGGTACTGCTCCCATCAATTTGTCAGATAGGCTTAACCAGGTGCTTCGTTGGGCACTAGGCTCCATAGAGATCTTCTTCAGTCGTCATTGCCCTTTATGGTATGGTTATAAGGAAGGGAAGTTGAAGTGGCTTGAGAGATTTGCCTACGCAAACACAACTGTCTACCCCTTCACCTCCATACCTCTAGTTGCCTACTGTGTTCTTCCTGCTGTTTGTTTACTCACTGATAAATTCATCATGCCGCCGGTAACAACATTGTTCTATTCCCTTCATGTTACTAAATGGGTTAGACATGACATACTTTTGAAATTATAACATGCCAGATTTTCATAATATTACCTTCAAAAGCACAAGATTATGAATGTTCATGATTTACTTATGTTATGTAGTAGAACACTAGGACTTAAATCCATAATTATTTATAGAATGGATGCCTTGTTTGTTTTTTTTTTTTTGCTTATAAAAATAATTGTTGATTGATGATGATCCAGATAAGCACTTTTGCTGGTTTGTACTTCGTTGCTCTATTCTCTTCAATCATTGCAACTGGTCTTCTTGAGTTGAAATGGAGTGGAGTGAGCATTGAGGAATGGTGGAGAAATGAGCAATTCTGGGTCATTGGTGGTGTGTCAGCACATCTCTTTGCTGTCATACAAGGTCTTCTGAAGGTTTTGGCTGGAATTGACACCAACTTCACTGTTACATCCAAGGCAGCAGATGATGAAGAATTTGGAGAATTATACACCTTTAAGTGGACTACTCTCCTGATTCCTCCAACCACCATCTTAATAATCAACATTGTTGGGGTTGTTGCTGGAATCTCAGATGCCATAAACAACGGGTACCAATCTTGGGGACCTCTATTTGGAAAACTATTCTTTTCATTTTGGGTGATTGTCCATCTATATCCATTCCTTAAAGGTTTGATGGGTCGCCAAAACCGCACACCCACCATAGTTGTTATATGGTCAGTTCTATTGGCTTCCATTTTCTCCTTGCTTTGGGTAAGAATTGACCCGTTTGTATTAAAAACTAAGGGACCTGATACCAAGCTATGTGGAATCAACTGTTGAAAGACTGGTTTTCCAATAGTATCCATTTGTGAGCATCTTTTAAAGATGCAAGTAAATGTAAATTCTTGATTGTGCTGTATGATGCGCGAGCTACAAAGTTTAGATGTACAAGGATGAAAAAAAAAAGAGTGAAAACTGGGAAGTGCAAATGCAGTTTTCTCATCTTTGTAAATGTGCTGGATGATGTATTGGTTAGCAATTGTTTTGGCTCAAACTGCCCAAGGATTGGAAAGTAAATCAAAGTTATAAATTGTTGCAAGTTAGTATATATTGTTAATGTTCTCTCATAGGCGTCTAGCTTATTACGTTTAATCCAAAAACATGGATAAAAATTGTATAATTGCTGTCGAACGATGATATGCAAGCTAATATCAATCACTGATAGTCTTTCAGTTTCAGGTTAAAAGAATTTGGACTTTTACAAGTTACCTTCTTTTGCTTTTTTTTTTTTCTTTTAATTTGGAATTCGAAGTAATGAATCTTTGAATCAGGAAGCAACACCATTCTCTTCTTGCTACAAGAAGTAAATAACAAGAAAAAAAGAGAGAGAAATATAAGAGCACTTGCTTATTATGTGTAGCATATCTTCCATGAAATAGGCATTGTAAAATTGGAAAAAAAGGACTGGAATTGCACCGAGGCACTCTGCTGCATGAAACTGATCCCTCAGTTGATCCTGATTAGGCCATGTTTCTAATGGAAGAACCATGTAATGCTATTCTAATAACCTTGTGTCTTGAACTCGAGGCAAATCATAAACTAATTAATGCTGGACACTACAAACTGATGCAGAAGTGAAGTAGCTAGACAGCCACTCTTCAGGAAAATACAAATACTGTCAGGCAGATTCAGTCCTTAAAAAAAATTCTGGTAGTCCAGCTTTCATTCTTACACTATTCCTTCAGTACAGAATCTTGCATCCAGTGACTGATGCTACTGCACTCTGGCTAACAGTAATCTGTGAAATCGGGCTTACATTATCCAGTGATAAGGTAAAGAATATGAAACAAAAAGGATGGATGATGCATCTGTCTCATATAACTTGTGAACAATTATTTGTTCAGCTTCACCAATAATCACCACAAGAACAGATCCCATCTTTGAAATGGTGGAATCTGTTAGCATCCCTCACTACAATTACTGATACGATATCAGGAGAAGAAGAAGACCAAAATGCAAACTCAGAGGTGGAAATCGCAAAACAGGAGGTGCAGCAAGAAGTCAAGCCCAAACGCAAGATAAAGAGGCCCACTTACCTGGATGAATTCGTTTGAAGAATCCTGCCAAAACAGAAGCTTCTGCAGATCTTTTCCCGGATCGCCTTGCTTGGAATTGTGATCCTGCTGAGCAATTCTTATCAATAAAACGGTTA
Organism: Glycine soja; assembly: GCF_004193775.1. Taxonomy (NCBI): domain Eukaryota; kingdom Viridiplantae; phylum Streptophyta; class Magnoliopsida; order Fabales; family Fabaceae; genus Glycine; species Glycine soja. The sequence goes on from NC_041003.1 coordinate 41,201,008, forward strand.
TTGTAATATTCCTAGGATTATTCCATATTAGGAATTCTATAAAAACCATGTAATAACAAGCAAAGGCAATAAGAATGATTACAGCTTCTTCCTCCTTCTGTGTGCTCTGCTTCGTCCTTAAATTCTGGAGGTGCTAGACCTCTTCTTCTAGCTTGATATTGGTTCCCTAACAATTTTGGTGCTCTCGTTGTCTTTTTTCGTTATGGCCGATTCTCATTCCCACAACGCATCCCCGCGTTCCCTGGAGGACATTCTCCTTCGCCTGGGCGACACCATGAACACCGTGACCCTTAAACTTGACGAAATCCTTCATCATCTATCTCCACCCTCTCCTTCCCCAAATCCGCAACCAAACCCCATTCCGCCTCCACCTAACCCTGTACCTGCAACAATCCACAAAATGAAATTGGAAGTTCTGCGATTCGATGGCACGGAACCCCTTGGGTGGATATTCAAAATCAATCAATATTTTGAATATCATGGCACCCCGGAACGCGATCGTCTCACAATCGCTTCGTTTTACATGGAGGGACGAGCACTTGCATGGTTCCAATGGATGACCAGCAATGCTCAGTTCACCTCTTGGCCGGGCTTTCTGCAGGCTTTGCAAACCCGCTTTGCCCCCTCACAATACGAAGATCCTACAGGTGCGCTTTTCAAGTTAACTCAGAAGGGTTCAGTAGGGCAATACCTGACCGAGTTCGAGGATTTGGCCAATCGTATTATCGGCCTTCCCCCTCCCTTCATTCTGAGCTGCTTCATCTCCGGCCTCTCCCTGGAAATACGACGTGAGGTCCAAGCCTTACAACCGCTCACACTGGTGCAAGCCGCAGGGCTAGCACGGTTGCAGGAAGAGAAATTGGCTGATATCCGTCCTTCCCCTCGACCAAGACCCCCACCTCCACCACAAATTCTCCCTCACACGAACCCTAATTCCCAACCCTCTCGCGCCGCCTCCCTCCCACCCTTATTACCAGCGCCACCACGTCAGCCTCCCCCTGTGATGAAACGCTTGTCACCGGAGGAGATAACCTCACGCCGTGAGCGTGGGTTATGCTTCAACTGTGACGAGCGTTACCACCGGGGCCATCGCTGCGCTTCTCGTGTCTTCTTACTCATCACTGAGGAAGAGGACCCTCCCTCAGCTAATATAGACCCTAATAACCCACAACCCGAACCCATAACCGACCCATCTGACTTACCCGACCCGTACCCGGCCCATATAAGTCTCCACTCCTTATCAGGCCATCTTGCTCCAGAAACGCTGCGTTTTGAAGGTACCATACGAGCTCATCCTCTGGTGCTCCTCGTTGATGGAGGGAGCACCCATAACTTCGTGCAGCAGCAACTGGTCTCTCAATTGGGACTTCCTTGCCGGCCCACACCACCACTGTGAGTCTTGGTAGGCAACGGTCATCACCTGGAATGCACTACAATCTGTGAAGCTGTTCCTATTTCCATTCAGAACATTGAATTCTTAGTGGATCTCTATGTTCTTCCCATCGCCGGTGCCAACATCGTGTTGGGTGTCCAATGGCTCAAAACATTGGGCCCCATTCTCACGGACTATAATTCCTTAAGCATGCAATTTTTCTATCAGCACCGCTTGGTCCAATTAAAAGGGGAAAGTGCAGCTCAATTGGGCCTTTTGAACCATCATCAGCTTCGTCGTCTTCATCAGACACACGAACCAGTCACTTACTTTCATATAGCCGTCCTCCCTGAAACCTCTTCCACCACGAGCTCCACCCCACTACCCCCCACCCATACAACACTTATTAGCCCAGTTCTCCACCTTGTTCCAAGACCCTCAGGGACTTCCCCCAGCTCGAGAGACCGATCATCACATCCACTTACTACCCCAATCAGAACCGGTGAATGTGCGCCCGTACCGATATCCCCATTTTCAGAAAAATGAAATAGAACACCAGGTCCACCTTATGCTCCAAAAGGGCTTGATCCAACCCAGTACCAGCCCTTTCTCATCACCCGTCCTCCTCGTAAAGAAACATGATGGAAGCTGGAGGTTCTGTGTAGACTACAGAGCCCTCAATGCTGTCACGGTCCGAGACCGATTCCCGATTCCCACAATAGATGAGCTCTTAGATGAACTCGGAGGCGCCCAATATTTCTCCAAACTCGACCTATTGCAAGGTTATCACCAAATACGGATGCATGGTCCAGATATTCCAAAAACAGCGTTCAGAACCCACCACGGCCATTACGAATTCAAAGTAATGCCGTTTGGTCTTTGTAACGACCCATCGTCGTTCCAAGCAACAATGAATAGCATTTTCCGGCAACATCTCCGTCACTTCATCATAGTGTTCTTCGATGACATATTAATTTACAGCAATTCGTTTGAGGCCCATATCCAACACCTAACCACAGCGTTCCAGGTCCTCCTTGATAACCACTTTGTTTTGAAATTATCAAAATGCTTCTTTGCGCAGCTGCAGGTTGAATATTTGGGCCATATGGTTTCGAAGAGGGGGGTAGAACCAGTAGCTTCGAAGGTGGAGGCCGTTCTGCATTGGCCCACACCTCACTCTTCCAGGGCCGTTCGTGGCTTTTTGGGCCTTGCCGGATTCTATCGGCGTTTCATAAGGGGCTACGCTACCATTGCTGCTCCCTTAGTAAAGCTCACCACTAAAGACCCCTTCCAGTGGACTCCTCAGGCCCAATCAGCTTTTGAAGCCCTCAAAGCAGCTTTATCCTCAGCTCCGGTACTCACTCTTCCAAATTTTCAGATACCATTCACGGTGGAGACAGACGCCTCCGGTGTCGGAATGGGAGCAGTGCTTTCTCAGGGCAGCCACCCGATTGCATATTTCAGCAAGCCCTTCAGCCCCAAGCTTCTCAGGGCCTCCGCTTACATTCGTGAGCTGTTTGCTATCACCGCCGCAATTAAAAAATGGCGGCAATATCTCCTCGGTCAACGTTTCACGATTTTGACTGATCACCGCAGCCTCAAGGAACTCCTCACGCAGGTGATACAAACACCGGAACAGCACATGTATTTAGCTCGCCTTATGGGCTACGATTACACAATTCAATATCGGGCCGGTAATCACAACCAAGCTGCAGATGCATTGTCACGACTACCAGAACAGGGGCCTTCCCTTCTGATGATTCTTTCCGTGCCTTCATTAACATTTCTCGAGGAGCTTCGTCGACAACTCCATAACCACCCAGAATACATACAGCGCCGACAAGAACTCCAGCAGAATCCATCTAATTTTCCCACCTTCACGATTTCACAAGACTTAATTTTGCAGAAGGGCCGCATATGGCTGCCTCGGGAATTACCCATCACCTCCACACTCCTTTTGGAATATCACAACACACCAACAGGGGGACACGCCGGCATCGCGAAAACACTAGCAAGGATATCGGAGAACTTCACCTGGTCCGGCCTTCGTGAGGATGTCAGAAGGGTTGTCACTAATTGCTTGGATTGCTAGATGACCAAGTACGAAACCTGGAAGGCAGCTGGGTTGCTGTGTCCTCTTCCGATTCCTTGCCGGCCATGGGAGGACCTCTCCCTTGATTTTATTATCGGATTACCACCATGCCAGGGCCACACCACCATTCTCGTCGTGGTGGATCGTTTCTCGAAGGGCATACACTTGGGTACGCTTCCGACAGCTCACACCGCTTACATGGTAGCCACACTTTTCATCAATATGGTGGTTAAAATTCACGGCGTTCCAAGGAGCCTCGTTTCTGACCGAGATCCTCTCTTCCTCAGCCACTTTTGGCAAGAATTATTCCGGGCCAGCGGGACTCACCTGAAGATGAGCTCTGCTTACCATCCCCAAAGTGATGGACAAACAGAGGTCATCAATAGAATCGTAGAGCAATACCTGCGTGCCTTCGTGCACCGACGCCCGCAGCGATGGGGTAAGCTTCTTCCCTGGGTAGAGTGGTCCCACAATACCTCGTGGACTGCAGGAACCGGGTCAACCCCTTACGAAGTGACGTTTGGCCGGAAACCATTCAATTTTCCGGAATACCTCTCAGGCACGACAAACATTGAAGCTGTTGAGGATTTGTTAACCGACCGAGACGCTACTTTTCAGGTCATTCGTAAGAAACTATTGAAGGCCCAGGACCAGATGAAGCAACAAGCTGACCAGAAAAGAAGAGAGGTCAATTACCAGGTGGGCGATTGGGTTCTTCTCCGGTTACGCCCTTACCGGCAATCTTCGACCAAGGGGAACTCTTCAGTTTCCGCCAAGCTAGCAAAACGCTTCTACGGTCCGTTCCAAGTCATTGAACGCATTGGCCCTGTTGCTTATAAGCTCAAACTACCTGATGAGGCAAAAATACACCCGGTATTCCATTGTTCGAAGCTTAAACCCTTTCGAGGAACACCGACATCACCATTCCCTGAGTCATTTCCACAAACTTTCATCAATGACCAGCCCCTGATTTCACCCTTGGCTATATTAAATCACCGACGAACCTCTCCGGAAGCTCCTTGGGAAGTCTTAGTTCAATGGCGCGGACTATCTCCGGACGAGACCTCATGGGAAAATTGGAACGAACTGCAAGAAGAATATCACCTTGAGGGCAAGGTGATTTTACAAGGGCCCAGGGATGATACGATATCAGGAGAAGAAGAAGACCAAAATGCAAACTCAGAGGTGGAAATCGCAAAACAGGAGGTGCAGCAAGAAGTCAAGCCCAAATGCAAGATAAAGAGGCCCACTTACCTGGATGAATTCGTTTGAAGAATCCTGCCAAAACAGAAGCTTCTGCAGATCTTTTCCCGGATCGCCTTGCTTGGAATTGTGATCCTGCTGAGCAATTCTTATCAATAAAACGGTTATTGTAATATTCCTAGGATTATTCCATATTAGGAATTCTATAAAAACCATGTAATAACAAGCAAAGGCAATAAGAATGATTACAGCTTCTTCCTCCTTCTGTGTGCTCTGCTTCGTCCTTAAATTCTGGAGGTGCTAGACCTCTTCTTCTAGCTTGATATTGGTTCCCTAACAATTACCCTTTCTGTGATCTTTGAAATAAACTTAGTTGCAGCGTGACAATCTAAACAAACTCAAAGATTCTTGATGATCCTGATCTCTGTACCAGGTTCAGTTGTAATAAGGCCAAAAGCAATAGCTAACTTCTCACTATGAACATTAAACATGAGTTCCTTTTCTTCTTCTTCCACATCATGCAAGGCAGTGACTGTCTCTGACTGATACCCCATCTCCCTCATCTTGCCCGTTAACTCCTCCAGCTTTGCATAGATAGCTGTTGTTTGAGAATGAGAACGATCACCACATACAAAGATGTTTGGGGTCCCATTAACCTCAATTACAGTGCACCCCGGAGTCTTTGACAAATTTATTTTCTTAACTACTTCTCGTACTGAGGCAGCCTTTCGGAAGTTTCTCTCCACAGAGTATATATTAGAAAGTAAGACATAGTATCCTACATTCCCTGGATCCAGTTCAAATAGCCTTTCTGAAGCCACCCGGGCCAAGTTTGTGTCTTTGTGAATCATGCAAGCGCCAAGCAATGTACCCCACACTGCAGGACCTGGCTCAACAGGCATTCTCCTTATAAATTCCAATGCCTTTTCTAATTGCCCAGCTCGTCCCAGAATATCCACCATGCACGCATAATGCTCAGCTAAGGGCTCAATCTTGTATTTATTAACCATAGCATGGAAAATTTCATCTCTTTCTCTTACTAAGCCAGCATGATTGCAAGCATATAAAACTGAAAGAAAAGTAACACTAGATGGTTGAAACCCCAAATGCAACATCTCATTGAAAAGCTTAAGTGCTTCATGCCCATATCCATGGAGCCCATAACCAAAAATCCTAGTATTCCAAGTGACAGTATTCTTTTCACTCGTCAAGTCAAATAACTGCCAAGCCTCCGAAATATTCCCACACTTGGCATACATGTCAATCAGAGCAGTCAAGACATAAATGTTTTGCTCAAGATTTTTGCTTTTAATCAACTGATGAACCGTTTTACCAAAACTCAGCGCTCCTAGTTGAGCAGAAGCTGAAAGAATACTCGTGATCATAACTGGATTCAGAGTAAATTCAGTCGCCATCATTTCCTGAAAAAGAGAGATAGCCATCTCCGTTAAACCATTCTGCGTGTAACCTGAAATCAGAGCATTCCAAGCAGCTACAGGTTTCTCCAACGATTCATCAAATAACTGCCTTGCCAAATCAATTTCATTGAGCCTGCTGTAAATAGTCGTGAGTGCAGTTGAAACAGAGGGATGCAAAACAGTACCAGACTTCACACAAAACCCCTGAATACAGCAAGCCAAATGCAAATGCCCAAATGGAGAAGACACTGGAATCAACCCAACCATTGTGCTAGAACTCACTCTCTGCCCAGAAACAAGTAATTCTCTAAAAAAATTCACCGCGCACTCAGTCTCACCATTACAACTAAGCCCAGAAATCATGGCATTGTAAGAAACCAAATCCAGCTTCCTAATCATCCCAAACAACAACCTCGCCGTGTCAACATCCCCACATTTCAAAAAAACTGAAATCAAACCCGTCAAAACATAGTCATCAAAATGAAATCCCAATTTCAAAGCCAAACACTGAATCCCCATCCCAACTTTCACCTCTTGCATCTCCGCAACCGCGGGAAGCACCGTCGCCAACGTGATGGATTCCAACCGCACCCCTCGCGCAACCATGTCCTTAAACCCTTGAACAGAATCATCATAACTACAGTTCCTCACCAACCCGGTAATCAAGGTGTTCCACAAAACGGTATCTCTCTCGGGTATTTTATCAAAAACCTTCCTAGCATACCCCACGGCGAAAACTTACAGTACAAGTCAACGAGTGCGGACGCGACAAAGAGGTTGGAGTCAAACCCGTCGACGACAGCGTGCGCATGCAGACACATGCCGAGGTTGTCGTCGGGGGAAGCGTTGATGGCGAATGCATAGGTGAAGTTGTCGGGGGAGAGGGTGGTGTTTTTGCGGAGATGGGTGTAGAGGGAAATGGAGGAGGCGTCGGGGGAGAAGGAGAAGCCTTTGATGAGGACGTTGAAGAGGAAGATGTCGGGTTTGGGAACGGAGAAGAAGAGGGCACGTGCGTGGCGCGTGGCGCCGACGTCGAAGAGCTTCTGGGCGAGCTTAGTGACGGTGGCGAGGCCGTGCTGGTAACCGTTGCGGATGAGCTGCGCGTGGGTTTCGGCAAGGTGAGGGAAGGTGCACGCTTTGCTGATGCGGCTAATGTCCCCTCGAATCATTGCATGCACCTCAACACCTTAGTTAGGTATTCACTTCAGAGACTTATTGTTTGTTACCTTTGGACTTTGGTGTTGAAAATGATATGATATGTCAGGGTTGGTAACCTTACAATTCAATGTAATTATCTGCTTATTGGTAACCTTATTTTATAATGGTACCCCAGTAAAGGTGGATCTGTAAGTATCATACTTATATTTTACCAGAATGTAGGTTTAGATTAATCTGCCAGACTTTTGTTTGAGGATGATATATAAGTACATGTTTAGTTTCCATGTGAAATTGTTTTAACATGTGTTTTAATACATATCCAACAAATAATTTTGATGTGTATTTCAATACAAATCCAACAAATAAAAACAAAATAAAGCTAAAATGAAGGGTTTTAATCATTTTACAAAAATACTTTTGTCTCAAAAGAAAAACACCTCACAAAAGTTAGGAAAACTTAAATCTATGGTCAATGCCTTGATTTCCGGATAAATATAATTTTCCTTTTTATTTAATTGTTAACCAATGAAAAATAAGACAAGAGTATTTTATATACTTTTCATGTACAATAACATCCTATCATATAATATTACTTTTTTTAAACATGTTCTACGTATATCCGTAAGCAAACATTCTTCAAATCTTAAGACATGTTTTAACTCCAGTAAACTCCTAAATCTCATTAATTAGTTGTCTTGAATTTGAACCTTAACTTTATAATTTAAATATATAATTATGTTAAATATTAAAAAATATAATTTTATCCATCTTAGAACAAGATTGTCTTCTTGAAAGAAAAAAAAAATACATGTTGTCTTTAAAAAAATAATTAAAAATCACCTTTTGCTTGTACAGCCTATCATGGTACTTGTGAGATGAATGCAAATCGTAAATGTGGAAGTAATACTTTGCTCCTTTCGTTTGCATTTTCTTTTCATTTGCCTGATTCAAAAATTACAAGTGGAAAACTTGGGCCACCGGCATTGACTAGAAAGAAAAAAGTGGGATAATAATTGCAACATATTTGAGGAGGGGGGGGGGAAGAAGCCTATTACCGAAAATTTACAATGGGTAAAGAATCTTGGGTGTTGATTCTTTGAAGTTTCAGCCGTACATTCCCAAGAATCTTTTAAATATATTAGTAAATCATTTGTAACGTCTTAGAAATTGCAGTTTCCACTTTCCAGGAATTTGGCTGCAGCAAGCTGCAAAAGACTTCTTGTTAGCGTAGAAGCAGGTCAGGGTCATGCGTGTTTGAATTTCCGAGATTGGTTACTTATTTGCTTGATCTGCATGAGATGCGTCCGAAGGCTATATTCCTCAACCTGTTTACGCCAAAATAACATTGAAAATTAGAAACTGACACAAGGATCATGATGAAGCGCATTCCATGCAACTACTTCAACTTACACAACCTAAATTTGTCACAGATTAGCATTTTTTTCCACTACTCTATTCTGATGGAAAAAACAAGCATAACACATGTCATACTTGTGGCAATATTCAACTGAAGATCATGACCTGGTTCTCTAATAAAAACATCTACTGATAATGTAACCCCAGCATTTATACTACTGGCAAACTAGGATTGTTTAAGCCACATATGTTGGTTGATTAGTAGTACACGTATTTTCGTTGATAAGACATTCATTAACTGGTCGCAAATTTTGCGCTTACACCTCCAGACATTCATCACCAACAACTTTTATGAGATAGTTTAATTAACTTCAATGATTGTCAGATATTAAACGGCAGTACAGCAATGAGCTATAAAATTTCACTTTACATGTCAGAAGAAAAATGTTCCTCAGGAATTTTACGAAAATAGAAAAGAGGTGTAAACTTTTGACCCTCAGAAGTCAGAAGCATTTTGACATAATGACATGCCCAACTTTCTTCAACGACTTATTCATTACTTCAGTGAATAATAGGGACTGCAGCTCAAAACAGGAGAACTCTATGGCCGCAAGACAAGATAGACCAAAGAGGAAGGACCCGGCATATTAAAAGCAGTGACAAAGTAGGAAAATTGCACTCATTTACGATCAACCCAGGTTCTTGTAGATCTAGAGTACTAGTAAGGTTCTCTAATCACTTATGGCTCTTAATGTTGAATAGCCAGAAGTGATAAAATCAAATCAAATAACCCCCTAGGGTCGGCCTAGTGACGGGGTTTTTGGTAGCATGCACAAAGTCTTAGATTGTAATCTTGTTGAGTCATTGTACACCAAATAAATAAATAAATAAAATTAAAATTAATGTAAAATGTGATAAATGCAAGTGGAATTTATTTCCAACTAATTTATGCTCGTTCTCAACATAAAAAATCAAGAGATTTGTTGTGCATAACTCTTTCTTAAGCCATATATCATGACTCTTACCTGCTTAGCTGTCGCAAAATTCAGTAGCGCTTCACATTCATCAAGCATGGCTTTTTCCCTAGCTGATACAACAGCAACTTCAGACATTAAACTATTCATGCCCTCCACCTATTCCAGACACACACACACAAAAAAAAAAATGGTGTCAGCCTTAAGGCTTTAGGGATTTACCATTGAATCAAAAAGGAAAATCATTAGGAAGAAAAAACATACAGTTAGTAGAAGAAAAAAAGTTTGATACTAAATGTGTAGGCCTAGAAAATAGCAAATGCTAGTGTGATATTGTGAGTCAAACCAGTAGAACTCCTAAAACAGTAACACACCCGTGACAGCAAAGGGCAGATAGCAGATCCCATTGCTTGCATGGCATCAACAGCTGAATAGATAGCATGCTTCAAATGTTCAATATCTGCCTGAAAAAGTGTAAACACAGTAATGATGTTAGTGTCTCTTTGCACGCATCGAACCAAAAGAACAGAAACCACCATACATACCTTTGCCCCTCCAGTTAGAGGAAGACGAAGAGTACTTGCCTCCAAGTCTTCTACAGCCCCGGATAAGGCATCAATATGATCACTTTCAAGTACAGCCCAGTCATCAAGGTAGGCCATCTGTGTCATTAATTGTAAAAGGACTACAATTTAAAAAAGTATCAAAAAAAAGTTGAATCATTTAAATAAGAAAATGGTTTCATATATGACTTGTAATCATATCCACCATTAATAATATGAGTTATGAATACCATGTTATGACAGACTAGCATAAACAATTAAACATAACTTTTCAATGTGCAGGGCCAACATCTTGCTGAGTATATTTTCCTCATTTATAAACTTCACAATAAATATCTCTAGTTAAATTACCAAAAATGAAAATCGGGAAAAAAAAAAAGAAAGAAAGAAAAAGTAATTGTAATGTATCATCAACAATAATATCGCACATAGAATGATAAATATTTCAGGCAAGAGAGAAGTATTACTTGATCATTCAAAATAGAATTCAGCTTCAGCTCAAGCTGCAGTTGCTGGAGATTGATCCTCTTCCTAATAATTGATTCCCATATAGACAAAGTAGTGTGCCATACATTGTACAGTGATTTCTGAACCGTTGAACAAGTTTTTGTAAAATGATTAGCTATACACAATCTTCTGTAAAGCAGAACTACACTAAAAAGAGTAAGCCAGCTATTCAAAGATAGCAAGTCATACCTCCGCAGTTACATTTTGGATGTAAAATACATCCTCTGCTTGCGCATTGACAAATCTCCATTGCAAGTACCTGTTGTAGAGAAGTCGTAGTTGGTGAACATCTTCTACGAGGGCTGCACCCTTTTTCCCTTTTTTAAAATCAGCAATAAAGCTGAGCACTGAAGTTGTATTTTGGTTGGATGAATTGGCTGGCCTTATTCGAGATGGACTAACCCCTCTAGGAGGAGTTGAAGGCCTTGACCGAGATGGACTAACACCTCTTGAACTACAAGAGGGTATAACCGAGGTCTTACTAGGTGAAGGGAGTCGTGATCCGGGACTTGAAAAGGACTGAGATCTGACTCCAGCAACTGCTAATCCCGTTTTATCCAATGTAGTTGCAGGAACAAATTTGTGAGGTCTTAGTACTTGAAAACTGTCATCAACCGGTTTCACCTCGCTTACTATTCTACCACTTTCAACAAGCAACATTAGCCTTGCACCATCACTAGAAGCTTTCTGCAAGGGCCTACTTGCTTCACCCGGTAAAGACAATCTTCTCAGCGAAGACACACCAGTTCCCGGAACAGAAGAGTTTGACATTCTGGTTGTCTTATCAGCATGATCAATACCTCTATTTGATGCACTAGAACATACCTTCCCACCTATTCTGCTTGGCCATCTATGCTGATCTATCAGTCGAGAATGTAAACCATCAACAGGTTTCGAATTCTCAGTCTGATGATCAGAGGCATTCTTCCCTTTGAGAGGACTCCTTTTTCTCTCTGGCGTACCCTTTCTTACATTTGGTGTTTCAACCTGCTTGTGAGCCACGTTTGAATTGGACCGCAGTGTACGATCAGAAGCACTAGTCACTGGCTTCTCCTTCTTGATAACAGGTATGGAAATAGTATCCGACTGAAAAGAAACACTCAAACTTCGCATCCTGGAAGGCCAAAGGGCCTCTGGCATTCTGCTACCAGACAGCCTTCTGGATGATAAATGCACATCTACTGATGAGTCTTGGACAGGTGTAGAAGGACTAGGTGGGGAAGGTGGAGTTGCGGGCCTCTTCCTCTCTGCTGATTGAGCTCTTTTGGGTAACAATTTGGATGATGCAGGTGTTGTTGCCCTTGTGAGGCTTGGAGAGGGACATCGACGAGGAGGACCAGCTGGGGTTGCCGGAGTAGGCGAAGGCGACCTATACCGTGAAGTAATTTCCCTTGTCCCAGAGCGTCTGGCCGTGAATGCATTGTTTTTCTCAGCAGGAACCAAGGGTTGTCTTGTTCTAGTTTTGTGTTTCCTTAATGCTTGCTCTGACTCACATACATCCATCCAGTACTATATCCCAATTAGACCACATTGATGGAAGTTCTCATAAAGCTAAACAAAACTTAGCAACTTTGGCTGTTTGGCAATCATGAGTGCACTCAGTGGAATAAATGAACAGCACAGATTATCCAGAAAGAAGATCCTTTTCCCTGCAATAAATCTGCCACAAATGAAGATAAAGTAAGACACCACAGACTGGGAAATTAAAGAAAAGCAAAGAATAAACCCCCCATCAAAAAAGGAAAAGGAAGAATAAGAAAAGCGCACATCTTTACAGAGACTCAGATCTGTTGAAGAAGGAATTTGAGAATCACAGGCAATAAACGCAAGTGGGTATGTTTTATTCATAGAAAAAGGCCCGAATCCAACAAGATCAGGACACAGCAAGAAGAATATGGAGAGGGGAAACAACATTTGGTGTAACGGGTGAGAGAAACTCGCGGAAACTGTCTCAACGTACATTTAACGTTTTATCATGAAAACGTCGTTGTTGGCTATGGTTTAACTGAAGAAAAAAAAAAAGAAGGTTGAATTGCCGGGGCAGGGGGTCCCCTCGGAAATTGGGGATACTACTACTGGGAAGTGGAATCAATGGGGAATAAAAGAGTGCGCAGGATAAGAGAGGGGAAGTGCGTAGGCTAAGAGAAGAGAGGGCTTTAATTTTTTCCCCTTTTGTCTCTCTCACGAGAATGCCATGGTCTCATGGGCTGGCAATGGATTCACTTCACATAAACCCACTCTCTGTCCTATAACTTGTTCTCTCTCAACTCCTTTTCATGAAAGGGAATTCAATGAAAGTGATGCCATAACTTGCATACCCCAAAAATAAAAATAAAAATAAAAGTATATGATCTCTCTTACATTACAATACTCTCCCCCTCTTCCCAAACACACCAAGTTAAACTTAATTGAAACTTTAATTACCATACCATAAATCCATAATGATAATAATGTTTCACAGTTTCATGAGTTTCCTCTTAAAATTTGCAGACAGAATTTTCAATGTAGACTCTTTTGTTTTGTATGCTACATTGCCTACACAGAATATTATTATTATTATTATTATTTGGTGACTTTAATTGAAGTTTGAAGTCGATGGTGGTATTGTTGTTTGGGTTATGGGTAAAGACAAGGAGGTCCACGTGCAGGGACGATCATTGTCCATCCCCATAAAACTATTGTGAAAACCAAACATGATTCGGAGGCATTGTTTCCTGCAATTTTTTTATAAAAAAAAGATATTTAATGGAGTTAGAGTAGTAATTTGGATTTTGACTGGTGTGAAGTAATATCTCTGAAATCCAAGGAGAGAAAGAAAAAACCCTTTTTTACCTGAAAGAAACAAAGGGTTCAGAACAGAGATCCATGACAGATGTATGCATTGGCAGGTTCTTGTCTCGCTCACTCAAGACACGTTTAAGTGTCTCACTGTTCATGTAACCGCTCTGAAACAACACTAGTACTAGGCTGCATTGAATGAATCTTATTATTCCCGATTTTTTTTTTTTTCCTTCAATCAACAGCAAACGAGTTTCAAGCTTTCGAGAAAATGCAACAGCAGTAAAATCTTTCAAAACTAAAATCACTGATCAGAAAATTGTAACCGCGTAATAACCTAATTGACTCAATTACTACGAGTTTCACACCTTCTACTGAAGGGAGTTAAAACTCCACGCATCAATAGAACAACGAATCGACGCGAGAGAACGCTGAACGAAGAAAAAACGGAAAGATGATTCAGATTCCGGCGATGGTAGTTTGGTGATTTTGAAGCAGAGAGGGAAAGCGAGGGAGAAGTAGGGACAGTTGTTTTGGCGCCACCTACTTTTAATTGTTCTTGCCTCTTGCTCCTTGTGTTGTAATTATTGTTAGCATTTTTTTATTTTAATCTTTTTTTAACTAACCTTGTATTATTTTAAAGGTCTTGTTAACCACAATTGTTTATTGTGAAAATTACAAAAGACCTTAAAAAAAGATTCAGACAGTATAATTTTGTGCATCTAAATAATTTTTTTTTAAATTCCTTAATTAATACACTAAGAACATTGATTACTAACTAGTTAACATTTGCATTGTTTTAATATTAATAGCAGTTCTATCTAATGGCTTACAATGTTAACGGAACAAGGTCAATTATTCGTTCATCTATATTTCTATCCAAAAAAATTGACTATTATTTTTTGGTATTGACTCCATTAAAATTAGAACGTAGAAAACTTTTTTCTTTCTTTCAAATGTTTAATTGCCATATTGTTTGTTTTAAAAGCTTAAACATCAAGTACTTGTACCTTATTTGTATGATTTAATTAATTACTTGGTTCACCTAAGACCTTTTCTTTTTTCATTTTTTTTAAAAAGGTTTGATTTAATTTTAATTGGCCACTTAGCTTTCATGGGATATATACAGTGATCTTTAAATATTACTCCGTGACAATAATTCTGTCTAATGACATGATGTATACAGACAAGTTTCGGCGCATTATGCCGTCTTGGTATTTTCATGTATACATCATCTCTTTGAATTTGTCTAAAACGGATGTAATATATAATTTGTCATATTGTATTAACTTAACATGTAAATTTCTCCACGTATTGATGCTATTTTCATTGAGTGTAACATTTTCTTTCGTGCATAAAAAAAATAAATTCTTTTGTTTCTTTATATGGAATACAATTGTGGCTTATCACCAAATAAAACGGTCACCTGTGTTGATAAACGCAACTGAAGTATTATTAATTGTTATTATAAAACTCCCACTTTGGCTTTTAAAGTTTCCTTTAATGAACCCATAAATATGAAATTAAAATAAACATACAAGTTATGCATATAAACTTTAAAAAGGTGTTATAATGTATAAAATTTGTACATTCTCTTACTGCTAGTTAAGTAATAGAAAGTGATAATCTTAAAAAATTATGTAAAATTAAGTAATAGAAAGTGATAATCTCAAAATTAGTTATAAAAATTATGTAATTCTCTTTTTAATATAACCATATTTTATTGCTTAATATTAATAATCAAAATACTAATATCTAATGCCTGTTATTCCGTGTTCCATTTTTCTTATATTTTATCCATCAATATAAGAGGGGGGAGGGGGGGTATGCAATCTTATTGATTCCGGCGTGTTTGCTTAATATAGTAGACTTCTGTTGCAAACAAAATAAGTCATGAGTCCTTACCAAAAAAAAGACATGTGATGAATAAAGTGTTGTTTGGATAAATATCTTAATAATAAATATTTACTCGAGAAGAAAATTAAAAAGTTTAATTCAATCCAAACATATTTCCACAAGTTTTTTAAAATTGTTTGAGTATGCAAAATGTTAAAACTCTGCAAAGAAACTCTCACAATTTGTGTTTACAATATACTTCATAAGCATCAATCTAGTGTCTGCACTTTGTACCTTTAATTATATGTAGATTTTCACAATGAAAATTAGACGTATAACCCAATTAAAAAAAACTTAAGAATAATTAAAAAATTATTTAAAAAATATAAAGACTCCCGGATCAATTTAATATTATTAAACTAATTTTAATAAAATAGTAAATTTTTTAAATGAATTTATTTTAAAACTAACAGTTAAAAAAAACTAAGACTAAAATTTAAAAACTAAAATCTAATTATTATTTTATATATTTTGAAACTCACGACTTGAATTTTGTCTTTTGGATTATCTATTGTAAGTCAGGGGTGTATTGTGTAGAAATATTAAATATTTGAATGAGTTTGATTTATATATATTATTAGTATAAAGTGTTTTAATATAAACATCTAGTAGAAATTTATGATAAAATGCTGTGTGAATTATGTCGAAAGATTCATTTTTAGCACAAATCTAAATACTTAATAAGGTTAAGAAAAGATGTTTTTCCATGTGCCTTCCATAGTAACACAATTACTGAATTACATTACATTATTGATTAGCATATGTTAGGCAAATTTACTTTATAGGGTTTCTTTTAAAAACTATTTACGAAAGTGGGTCTCATTTGTAACAAATTGTAGAGGGGGTTCATTTCTTACGTGGGTGTCGCCATTGACAGTGGCGGGAAGGGTGAGCCGCCAGTGCCAATGGCGGTATAATGGGTACCGCTAGTAGCAACAGCGGGACAAGCTGGCTGAGTAGGAGTGAGAAATGGGTACCGCCATTTCTCCTGGCGGGACATGCCTACGTGGGCAGTCCCGCCTTTGGAGTTGGCGGGATAGGGGCAAAGAAGGTGGATACCGCCAGCTGAGGTTGCGGGATAGGGGGAGAGGAGAGAGGGATGGGATGCCGCAACTGCCAGTTGCGGGACAGGCTTTTTGTTGAAGGAATAATATAACCTTTTGTAAATTGAATTCAAGCAATCAGCATCTTCGTGATTGATTACTTTTAACTTCGTAAGAATTGTAGGTGATAGTTTGTACTTTATTGTAAAACTGTTGAAGAAACATGGACATCCATTATTATTTATTAGGCAAGATTCCTAAACGTGTGTGTTAAAAGATAGGGAATCTTAATAATAATATATTAAATTATCGTATTAGTAAGTGAAGTTTACAATACACATTAGATTTTAACACACAAATTTATTTAAATTATATTTTTTTAACATATTTCACTTCTGAAAAGGCTAAGCTGCACCTTTGTTTCACTTCTGAAAAGGCTAAGCTGCACCTAGTGTTTACGTTCAAGGCTTTCACGGTCTGCACCTTGCAATTTAGTTTTCAGTTCTGAAAAGGCTATACTATATAGCATGTGAACGTTAAAAAAATTTGAACGTTGGGGTTTAATTTTTCAACTATAAAAAACAAATGTGTTGAACTCATTCTTACACAGCTTACTTTGCTTTCTCTTTCCTTCTTCTTGAGTTTGAGAGATTATTGTGTTGTGTTGTTCTGTGCTTTCATCCTTCAAGTGCCCTTCAAGTACCCTTAAATTCTTGGTATGTATTTTCAAAGTAAATATGTTAATATATATTATAAGTTTAAGTTAGTTAGTATTAGTATTAACAAATATTCTAAGTTAGTTAGTATGTAAATAGTAGGTTAGTTATTATTAACAAAAGTTCTAAGTTTAAATGAGTTCGTATGAGTAGCTATTGTGTTATTATTTTGTACTTATTAATAAATATTCCAATGTTAGGTTAGTTAGTATGAAAATATTATTTAGTTAGGTTAGTTAGTATGAAAATATTATTTGGTTAGTTAGAATTAAAATTTTATTTAGTTATTGTTATTGTATATATTGTTAGATGTAATTTGGTTATTGTATATAATATTTTAGTATTAGTAGTAATTATAGCATAACATAGAATATTATTATTAATTTTTTTTATCAAAGAATGAGAATTTTATTATGAATTCTAGAAATATCTGTAAAATAAAATATATTCTAACTCAATAAATATAAAGTTTTCTAAAATAATTATTCTTTCTTATCAACTTGTTTCAATTATTTTTCTAAATTTATTTTATTTGTATACTACATATGTTGTATAGAATCTAAATTAATTGTATTCTTAATTATTGGTAGAATTAAAATATATGATGTACTTTTGCATGGGGTTGACAAACTAATTATTTTTATGAGTTTTAAATAAGAAATTATTTTATAACTTAATCTCTCGTAAAAAAATTGTATGAGTAAGTATAATTGAAAAGAATATTATATATTTGTTTAGTTAGTATAAAAATATTACGTGTATATATATTTAGTTGTTGTGTATATTCTTAAATTTTATACATGTCATATTAGCTTTTTTAGTATTAGGTATATATTTAGGATGATAGTTTAGTCTAATAAATATATATACATGCATGATACACATACGTAATATTAGATTTTTTAGTATTAGGCACAAGTTAATATTAGGTTTAGGTATATATTTATAAATTTTAGACACACGTAAATTTTTAGTTTTTGTAATATTAAATATTTGACACTTAAATAAATAATTGTAATATTAGACACTTGACACACGTAAATTTATCTTTTTAGTATTATAATTTTGTATTTTAAATAAATGAGTTGATAATTTAATATTATTTGAGTTAATTATTTTTTAGTTAGAATGGTATATATATTATTTGTTAGTTTTAATTTGTACGTTAATATTATTTGTTTTAGAAAATTTAAGTGATTAAATATATGATACATTGTATATTATTATTATTTTTGTATATATATTATTGAAATGATTTTTTGCATTTCAATATTTGTTTGTATTATAAATAATTTGTTAGTCCATATTTTATTCAATTATTTATTTGTTAATTGTAGAAAAAAAATTACTAATAAATTAAAGTTTTCTTCACATGTATTTTAATTTATGTATAGAATATATTAAAAATTGACCAGTTTGATTTTTTACAAATTTATTGTTATATATTTAAAGTTTACTAATAAATTAAACTTTTCTTCACATGTATTATATTTTATTTTGCAGTAGCAATGGCATCTTCATCACATATTAACATTAAATCTGGCCACATCGATACTGATGTATTATGGATGCAACCTAAGCATGTTTCAGAACATGTTTGGAATGGGGAAGAAGAAAGGAAATTACATATCAGACGAGCTGTCCCCACGTATCAAGGAGAAGAACAAATTCCAGAACAAATTTTTCCTTTTCTTCAACAATCTGGTTTCGGGTGGATTATCAAGATGGGTTTCTTAAAAATAAATGCCTCACTAATTAGTGCTCTGATAGAAAGATGGAGGCCGGAAACACATACGTTTCACATGAGATGCGGAGAGTGTACTATCACTCTACAAGACGTCTCTGTGTTGTTAGGTATAAGTGTGGATGGTTTACCATTAATCGGTCCAACAAATCTTGATTGGGCTGATTTATGTGAGAAATTATTGGGAGTCAGACCACAAGAAGGTGAAATTAAAGGTAGTGTAGTTAAATTAAGTTGGCTGACTCACCATTTTGATCAAATTAATAATGACGACGACGAAGAACAAGTACGAAGGTTTGCCCGTGCATGGATACTGAGATTTATTGGAGGTGTCTTGTTCGTTGACAAAACCAGTAACAGAGTTTCGGTAAGGTACCTTCAATTTTTACGTGACTTTGAAGAATGTGGTAGATATGCATAGGGAGCTGCCGTACTTAGTTTTCTATACAGAGAGATGTGCAGTGCCACCGATTATAAAACTAAATCAATCGGAGGTATGTGCATCTTACTACAATTGTGGGCATGGGAACGATGTCCCACCTTGGCTCCAAAGAGAACTCCTTCCCACATAGAAAATACACCACTAGGGCACAGGTCAGTCATTTTTAACAGTGTCTTTCATTTTAATAGAATAAATGGTTTTAGGGTATATTAAATTTTATTCTTTGTAGGTGGCTGCGACGTGGAAACCAACATATCGGCAATGATGATGTGAAAGTTTTTCGTCGCAAGTTCGATATTATGAAACGTCATGAGGTAAGAACCATGCTATTGTATTTGTAAAATAAAAAATTATGTCTTATTTTACTACAATGTTCACAACTATATTGTTATATGCAGTTTGTGTGGGAGCCTTACCCATCAACCGTTATGTCATTGTTGCCTCCCGTTTGTTTAGTCGGAAGTCTCGCGTGGTACGCGGTAGTGCCACTAATTTGTTTCCAAGTTATTGAGTGGCACCAACCGGACAGAGTCTTGAGACAATTTGGGATGCAACAACCAGTTCCAGAGTCTCCTTCACAACCCCTAAACATTCATGGCATAACATTAAACATGACGAAAATTGGGGGCAATTGTTCGCCCCAATGATTCAGCAGTGGAATAATCGCCATGCATTTAGGGTCGACGCTTATCCCCGACAAGAAGGCCTATTGAGTTTTAACTCGGACTACATGGTCTGGTATAGGCGAAAGACAAAAGAAGTTTGTTGACCCAGAAAATGCAAAGACGGCTATTTGGTATTTTTTAATTTTTTTTCAAATTTTAACTTGAACTTTTATTTAATGATGGCCATTAATTTTGTTACCGTTACAAATGCAGGGTGAAGTTGCGGAGGCATTACAATACATGGTGTCTCCTCAAGGGAGGAAAACATGCACATTTGATGATCTCGTGCCTTATGCGGAAAAAATTACAATTTTATCCGAAGAGCAAGAGAGAGTCACTGAGCCAGTGTCACATGGTCCCGCATCAGAGCGTCAATTTCCCGCACAACAGTTTCACATGCTTCAGTCAAGTATTGAAACTCAAGGGATAGACAGAAGAAGGGACACTATTGAAGCGGAAGAATATTCCCAACAAATGGCGGAGCGTGGCCATGGAATGTATTACACGCCACAAACATTTGCTGAGTATCCGACACAAATGTATCAGTATCCTTTTCAGGGTCATGACACTGATACTTCTGCAACCCAACAATCGTTCGGTGGTTTTGCGGAAACACAAGCTCATTTTTCATGGCCCACAATGACCCCTTCACAGCAATATCATGGGCCAATTCCATCACCTAATGCCCCGTTAGGAACACAATGGAATGTACCGGGACAAATACCTAATACGGGTGACTTATTCGGTGTTGATTTGCGTCACGCATTTTCTGCGGAGGTCGACGAAGAAGAAGCGGGGAGGCATCGGGGCAGAAGAAATCCTGATCGCCAAGCACGAAGATGGGATCGACCATGTGGCACATCCTCACGGCATCGCGGACACCAAAATGAATGATTTGCATGTCTCTGTTGATTAAGGCTTTGTTGTATATTTGTAATTTGACATTCATGGCATAATGTATGATATTCAGTTTATTAAGGCTTACTTATGGATAGAATTTATGTCGCGTATCAAACTATAATAATCAATGAACCCTAAACCAAATAACAAAGGTAGCCAAAAGGAAAAAACTAATGTTTCTAAGTAACGATGAACTTCAATGTGAACTAAACCCTAACCCATAAAACATAAAAAAGTATCCCATAACCCTTAAATATGAAACACTAACCCTAACCTATCAAATATAAGCACTTAGCCCTAAACTGTTCCGAACTAAAATAAAAACCTAACCCTAACCCCTAACCCTAAAATAAAAACCTAACCCTAACCCCTAAAAATTAGCCCTAACCCAAAAATGTTCAGCACTAAACCCTAACCCAAAAATAAAAATAACCTAAACCTCACCCATAAAAATTAGTCCTAAACCCTGAAATTTTCATAACTAAACCCTAACCCTAAAATAAAATAACTAAGCCTAACCCTATAAAATAAAAACTAAACCCTAACACTAAAATTAAAAACATAACCCTAACCCCCTAAACATTAGTCATAACCCTAAAATGTTCAGAACTAAACCCTAACCCTAAAATAAAAAACCTAACCCTAACCCACTAAACATTAGTCATAACCCTAAAATGTTCAGAACTAACCCCTAACCCTAAATTAAAAACCTAACCCTAACCCCCTAAACATTAGTCATAACCCTAAAATGTTCAGAACTAAACCCTAACCCTAAAATAAAAAACCTAACCCTAACCCCCTAAACATTAGTCATAACCCTAAAATGTTCAGAACTAACCCATAACCCTAAAATAAAAAACCTAACCCTAACCCCCTAAACATTAGTCATAACCCTAAAATGTTCAGAACTAACCCATAACCCTAAAATAAAAAACCTAACCCTAACCCCCTAAACATTAGTCATAACCCTAAAATGTTCAGAACTAACCCCTAACCCTAAAATAAAAAACCTAACCCTAACCCCTAAAAATTAGTCCTAGCTCTAAAATTTTCATAACTAAACCCTAACACTAAAATAAAAAACCTAAGTCTAACCCTAAAAAATAAGAACTAAACCCTTACCCTTAAAAAAAAGTAATTTTATTTCAACTTCTAAATATAATTTTATTTCATTAGAAGTACACATTCAGAAAAAAAAATTTATTTCAACTTCTAAATGTAATTTTATTTCCCTAAAAAATAAGAACTAAACCCTTAGACCGTAAACACTAAACCAAAATACTTAGACACTAAACCATAATGACTAAGTCCATAGTTTGTCATTGTAGATAGTTTAAAAAACTAAGGTAGACAAAATACTTAGACACTAACATTTCTAACTAACGATCAACACCAATGTCACTCAACCTCGATTGATCCACTCCATTTATTTCAACTTCTAAATGTAATTTTATTTCATCAGAAGCACACATTCAACAAAAAGTAACTGACGATTTCATTGAAGACCAACAAGTAAATACATTGAACAAAACCTAAAGCAATACAAGTCAGTCATGTAACATACATAAATCAATTAAATGAATTACTCCCACGGTCAGATTGCATTGGACATCGGCGCCTATTGTGCCCTTCAACTCCACATCTACTACATTTTTGTCGGTGGTCAGATGGTTCGACCCAATCCATCTCATTCCTTATCCTTGTTGATTTTGGCCGACCTTTCGCACGAATTGTAGTTGGGTCAGGGATTAGTGTCCATGCCTCATCAGAAGGAGGAATTGCCGCTTCATTCCCAAGAGGCCACCACTGTGCGGAGTATGCTTTTAAGATGTGTTCGTTGGTGTAAACAACATCTATATATTGGTAGTAGTTCATGCTCACGTAACCACAAGCTGCAATAATGTGTGAACATGGATAGTGAAGCGCAAAATACCTTCCGCATTGACAATAATGGTCATTCAAGTTAACTGCCCATTTTTGTCCGCCACGTTGCGTTATAGGATTGAAGGTCTCCTCTACTTCAAACCTTGTCGAGTGGATATCATACACGCGAACGATGTGCGAACAAGCTTGTTCTTGATTTTTCCTAAGTTCTGTAACAAGCTTAGAACAATAAACTTGGCCTTCTCTTAATTGTCTTTGGGCTTGGCGACCACGATCAACAAAGTACTTTCGGCACCTACTATATGTTGACTTGACCAACGCTGTTATTGGAATGTTGCGACAATCTTTCAACACCTTATTCACACATTCTGATAGGTTGGTTGTCATGTGACCATATCGTCGTCCAGATGTATCGTAAGCCATGCTCCATTTTTCCTTTGAAATGCGATCAATCCATCTTGCTATGGCTGGACTCAGTTGACGAAATTTTTCTAAGTTTTGATCAAACACATGCTTGCAAGGAGTGTACGCTGCATCAAATTTGTTATCATCAAAAGTTGTACGTAGACATCAAACTCAAATTAAATTAATGTATAAAATAAACCTTACCCAATTTCTTGAACATCTCTTTTTGTTTCGCGTTGTTGAATTTGCGATTGAAATTGCTGGCTATGTGTCGCACGCAGTACACATGATAACCGTGGGGAGGTTGCCAACCAAGATGTTCGTTAGCGACAACAGACTTTATACTCGCGTGACGATCAAATATTAGAAAAATTCCATTCTTATTTGTGACATGTTCACGCAAGTGGGCCAAAAACCATGACCATGCTGTTAGCGTCTCGCCTTCGACCACAGCGAATGCTAGAGGAAGAACACCACCATTTCCATCTTGCGATGTGGCCATTAACAGGGTCTCACAGTATTTGCCGTATAAATGTGTGCCGTCAACTTGTATGATTGGCTTACAGTACTTAAAAGCCTATTTGCATTGACCAAATGTCCAAAATACTCGATGAAACTGACGATTTTCGCGACTTACCCTATTACCAACAATAAAATCGTCATGTAGTATTTGAAAGTAAGAGCCAGGAGAATGATTTTGCATGTGTGTTAGCCATGACGAGAGTTTCGCATACGACTCTTCCCAATCGCCATATTCAATTGCAATCGCCTTTTGTTTGGTCATCCATGCTTTTCTGTATGAAACCTTATAGGAAAATTCATTATTTATCCTTTCTTGAATCAAATAAATTTTTATTGATGGATCTTCTCTGATCATGCCTGTAATTCAAATAATAAAATCAAATTACAAATTAAAATAACAAATAACACAAAAGTAGGATAATATGAACATAAAAAACGCACCTACTACGCAAGTCGCAATTAAATTTGAATCAAGCTTCTCATGGTCTTGTGTCATAGTCATATTTAGACATGTGTGCGGTCCACCCCATTGTGTCACTTTCCATGCATCAGTTTTTTTGGATAAAATTGCCCTCATATAAAAAGGGCAAGGAGACTCTTCGGTGTTATTGGGGCA
Source organism: Glycine soja (assembly GCF_004193775.1). NCBI lineage: Eukaryota > Viridiplantae > Streptophyta > Magnoliopsida > Fabales > Fabaceae > Glycine > Glycine soja. The sequence continues at coordinate 41,225,262 of NC_041003.1, forward strand.
ACAAACGATATATTTGTGTGATTTCGTTTCAACAACCTTAAAAGTTTGATGCACCTTCATCACATATTGTTTCAGTGCATTTTTGACCGCATCTTTACTGTCAAAATCCATGCCAACATATAATTCTTGTCCAACATTAAAAGTCGTTGGCATGTCCAGACCACAAATGTCTTCCTCGTCCGGATGACTCCAATTGATATTATTATAATGCATAGCATCATTCCAAAATGGATTTTGAATTTGTGGTACACCTAATAATTAAAAATAAATAAATCATGTCAACAAACTATTCCTATTTAGCTACCATTAAATACAATTCTCATAAAAAGATAGATGTATAAACCCTAATTTTGTATTTCACAAACATTTACCTTCGCTTGGGTGAACAATTGAAACTGGTTCAACAATGTCAGTGACTTCATCGTCTGTATCAGATATTCCATCATCACTATCATCTTCATCGAAAGACTCTTCAACGTATGAGTTAGATGCAAGGTAATCATCATCATCATCATCTTCATCATCATGTAAATTGCTTATATTTCTTGGTAGTTCTGACTCATGATGAGATTCATTACGTCCACATGACGTAACAGAATTTGCAGCATGAAACATCGAACCACCTGCAACATCCTTTTCTACGTACAATTCCAGAACTGACATTTGTTGTTGTTGTTGAAAACTTTCGATCATAGTTTCAACATCTTCGTCATCACAAATTTGCAACGCAACATATTTTCCTGAAACTAAAAATCTACAACTTATAGTAGAAATAATTTCATTATTTTCTAACTTTACCTTATCTCCAATTTTTTTTTCAAAGCATTGAAACTAATTCCGCGTTTAATCTGAATGACCTTTTTACTGCCTTCAAATATTACACCATCATTATCTTCATATACTCTTCCGTTGAAATACAACACTGTAATAATTGAATTCATGATATACCTACATCATCAAAATTAAAAATAATTAATCATAACAATAGTAGTTTTAAAATAAATAATTACTCATACTAATTTTATAATAAAAATTCTAATTAAAAAAATTAATTCACTTAAACTTTAGCTTCAAATATTAGTCTAACAAATAAAATCATTACTTCAATTAAATATAAGATATTTATTTGCTTCCTCTATTAAACTTAAACTACACATTCATACTTTATTCTTAAAAAAAGTACTCTAATTAAATAATTTATGGAAAATTCCTCAACTTCAAAAAAATTCCAGACAGACACAAAATGGAAGGGTTATAAATGAAAGGATTACACTTAAAACAATTTCAGACGGCACATGGCCAACACGCCTAGGCGCCCCAATATTTGTATCTTCGAAGTCGTTTTTCAGTACTAATTAACGAGAACAACTTACTTTACTTAACTCAAATGACATATATTCGGTAATGAAGGATATATCATATATATACATATGAGAAAATTAGTAGGAAAGTATATTGTCTATATATAGCAGTGGAGGAGACAGACAAATAAGGGCGTAATTTTTTTTCCTCCATCTCCACTTAATAGTCTCAATGATTAATTAATTAAATTACATGCACGTATATGTAAGGCAAAAAATACTCGGTGAACAACTAATTTGAAACTTAGTGAGACAAGGAGATAAAAGAAATATATACAATTCAAGTATAATAACTAATATGATATATGTGATAAAAACAAAGAGATACAAAATTAGTGACTGTTAAAGAATTAATTCAACTATATTTTTTAATTTTCTGCACTAGTGATTGCTTGGAGAGATAAAATATTCATCTATTATTTTTCGAAAACTTGACAAGTATTAGAACTGATCTAGTATAAGATAATCTAAAATTCCAAGTAAACTTCTTTTAAGATTATTAAAAATCAATAAATTACTAATAAATATAGTAACGAAAAATTGTTATTCTCATGTTAGTAAATTTAAATGACGGGACTTTTAAAATTGGTAATATTTTTGTTATTGTTTTTATAATTAAAATTACAATTTCTTTTTGTTAACTTATACTAAATTTTATTACAAGTAAAATAAAACTTCGTACTCAGAACACACCACAAAATACTTAAGAAATAGCATGTAATTATTTTTTGTCTTAAATTAAATTATATGTCAAATAATACTTTAGACGCAAAAACCATTAACGAAAAGGCTTACAAATAATTACTACTAATATTTTTTAAATTTAAAATGTAATTTACAAAATTAATACACTTAAATTTGAGCTTCAAATTTCATTCTAACCATAATATTTGTTACTTCAAAATAAAAAATTTGTACATCATAAATAAACAAAATGAAAGAAAACTTTAATTAAATAAATATAAAACATCCTTACTATAGAATCAAACTTCAAAACTCTTTCTTCCTCTTTCAGAATACTCTCTTCAGTCTCAAATATTTATGTAAGTGCAAAAAATGATTGAAGTTTGCTCTATTTAAAGAAATTTTTTAGCAAAAAAGCTGCGTAGCAAATTTATACACCATTATTAAAGTAACTCTGTATGATCACCTCCTAGATGCCTAGCTCTTTAATCTGCCATGCATGCATGTGATTTCTGATTTCCCTATGCAAATAGTGCGCTATTCTCCTCCCTAGCCCTGCATAAAAAAAAAATTTCAGGTGCATGTGAACCCTAGCTGCATCATCAGGCTTGAGTCCCATCATTCAGCATCACTCTCTAAGCTTCAGTCCCATCTGTCCACGTAGAATGGTTTAAAATTATTATTATTATATAGAAAACTGTATGTTTGATTTATGGAAAAAAAAGTGTAAGAAAAGAAAAATAAGGAAGGAAAAGAAATAGAAAATATATAAATGATTTTTTTTTCAAATTGTATGATAAGAAAGAAATAAAAGATAAGAAAATTAGTATTGTTCTCTTCTTGTATAGTTGTATAGAAAGAAGAATAAAAAATGTGTTTAAAATTATAAAACAATTTAAAACAAAAAGATAAAAAAATTGTTTAATTTGTGCATGAAAGAGTTTTTTCTATTTTCCATCTTCTATGTTTGAACAGAATAATTTAATTTTTTTAGTTTGATTCCCACAAAAATGTTTTCAGTCTTTTAAATAAAAAGCTAAACCATGAAAAAATAATGAGCCTCACCTTTTTCGTTTGCCTTTTCCTGCTTCCACATTTTGGGAAAAGAAAGACTAGAACTAATAAAGCTTCCAATTTGCAAATAATAACGTAACAAATTATCTGTTGGAGAAACTTTATTTTAATTCACTAGGTGCAACTTAGCCTTTTCAGAAGTGAAACAAAGGTGCAGCTTAGCCTTTTCAGAAGTGAAATATGTTAAAAAAATATAATTTAAATAAATTTGTGTGTTAAAATCTAATGTGTATTGTAAACTTCACTTACTAATACGATAATTTAATATATTATTATTAAGATTCCCTATCTTTTAACACACACGTTTAGGAATCTTGCCTAATAAATAATAATGGATGTCCATGTTTCTCCAACAGTTTTACAATAAAGTACAAACTATCACCTACAATTCTTACGAAGTTAAAAGTAATCAATCACGAATATGCTGATTGCTTGAATTCAATTTACAAAAGGTTATATTATTCCTTCAACAAAAAGCCTGTCCCGCAACTGGCAGTTGCGGCATCCCATCCCTCTCTCCTCTCCCCCTATCCCGCAACCTTAGCTGGCGATACCCACCTTCTTTGCCCCTATCCCGCCAACTCCAAAGGCGGGACTGCCCACGTAGGCATGTCCCGTCAGGAGAAATGGCGGTACCCATTTTTCATTCCTACTCAGCCAGCTTGTCCCGCTATTGCTACTAGCGGTACCCATTATACCGCCATTGGCACTGGCGGCTCACCCTTTCCGCCACTGTCAATGGCGGCACCCACTTAAAAGACGAACCCCCTCTGCAATTTGTTACAAATGAGACCCACTTTCGTAAATAGTTTCTAAAAGAAACCCTATAAAGTAAATTTGCCCATATGTTAATATGTTACATGTCTTTTTTATTTTCTGGCAGTTATATATATGTTACATATATGATACGAGAGTTGTTGCTGCTTGATTTTTTTTTTTTTACAAAAAGAAGATGATTGCTTACATCAAAATGGGTCACTATCATGAGCAATATAATAGTGAAAATTCTCTTCCTCTCAGCTAAGTTATCTACCTTTGTCTTTTCCTCTGTGTCCAAAAACATCAATCAAAGTTTCCGGAATAGCTTCGGTAGTTTCTTTGTCTGGTATCTCTGTTTAACTTTTCTGAATGGAAGCCAATGGTTGCTGGGTCGTTTACTTAATAGCATCTACCACGTACGTCCATCTCGCACAGGGCCTCAACCACTTTTATCATATTATATTGTGTTCATAATTTCCTTCACATCTTTCTTTACGTCCATTAAATCATCATTCTCCGTATACAGTTGTAACACTAGTTGAGTGCAGAAACGATTATTTTAACCATTTGACATCAACCAAAACTACCCAATGCCGCATCATACATCATTCATTGCTTGTTGATGTGTCAAACTTACAATGGCTAACGTAGTGGAGTCTATATAATGGTACACTCTTGGAACTTGGAAGAGAATGTTCCATGAAGCTAGTCAGATCAGTTGGACAGTTGGTAATCCTTTTTTGTCAGTTTGAAGAGTTTTTGTGTCGTTTTCAGAAACAATATCATGCTGACTTTTTCATCAATCCGGGGCAATTTTTTGAAAATTTTAACAAGATGAACATTTTTAAAATTTTTTTACTAACAATGTGCTAAAATACAATTTCATAAATATTGTGTTTCAAAACAGGATTTCATTGCATGTTATTTTTTTTAATCTAGAAGTAGTGTTTAATGGACAATTTCTTCTTGTATTTTTATTGTTTAAGCAAAAATGTATTTTTGTTCTCATAAAACTAAAAATGTTCGAATTTCATTGTCCCTGCAAAATGTCAATGAGACTTATCAAATTAGTTCTAATAACTTTTTCCAGAACCAAATTAGATTATTTCTTGTAAAGAAAAAAGGATTCTAAAAATTATTTTTTATGGTAAAAATTATAGAATATTATTTAAGCTGATTGAACTATTGTGAAAAAATTTTATTAAGTAGAAATAGAACTATAATAATTAAGAGATTGACAGATTTCGCAAAAATAATAGAGACTATTTAATAATTTTATATTTTTATTATTTTACTGAGGAAAATAAAGTTGAAGTCAAGTAATAACGACTCTACTTCTAGCAGAATGGCAAACTGTTCCACGTTTTTTTATTTTGGGTCCAATCAGTTTCACCCATAACTATATTACCACTGAGTAAAACCATGGGCTGAACCTTAAGGCCAGGCCCGAAAGTTTAATTTTAATGTGCTAGTCTTTTTTTATTTTTTTTCCCGGGAAATTCATTGTTTATAAATACTTCTAAGTTCTAAGTAAATATTTCTATCATTAAACGTATTGTTTTAAAATTCTTAAATTTTTTATTTAGAAAATTAATTATAAAAAAACTACGCATATGAGTTTTAATATAATAAGTCATGGTATATAATTAAGGCAAAAAATTTAATAATAAAACGAATTATTAAGTATATAACTGTATTAAATATTAAAAAATGAACTTTATCATTGAATTTTATCCCACTCGAATAGACACAAGATACATGTGACAATTAAAAAAAACTAATTATTATTTATCCTGACTAATTACTTAAGATACATGTAACAATTAAAAAAAACTAATTTTATCCCACTCATAATCTACTTAGTACTTACGAGAATTAAAAAAATTACTATTCAGCCATGCATTAATTACACATAATAAACATTAGTCCAAGTAATTATTTGTTCTTATGTAATGTCAATATTTTTATAAGACCTCCTGTCCTCCTCCCTCCACCTCCACCCCCTAAAAAAAACCACTGGAAAGCGACCGTTTGTCTCACTTTAAGGTCATATAACATAATGAATATTTTATTATATGGGTGGAGCCTGCAAAGTGGACACTTGTTCACTCCAATGTAATGCTCCACAGTACTTGTTTTCCAAATTTTAGCACCAAAAAATTAGTAGTATTTGCATTAGAACGTTAAAGGCACATGCAACTTGTGGGGTTTTCTCTTCTTTGTGATGGTCACCACATGCAGTAACGCCGACAAGTCATGACACGTATCTCTCATATCAGCTCATGCTTTTGTTTCTATGCTTATCTGTTCCATTTCCATATCATGGGGCTCACAGCCTCTAAACTTTTAATATTATTTACAATTACATATCTCTTAGAGTGATGATCGATATCTCATATTTCAACCTACGTTGTTCATCATTCATAATTGAATATATAGCATTAACAATTCACAAGCTATTTGATATATCTGATATCCCTATTTTCCCACTTTACTTGCTTATAACAATTATCTACTCTTTAGGAAGTAATGGAACTGGGGGAAAATCAAGACCAAGTAAAAATTTGTGGGAGATAAAGCAAAAAAAATTTTGCAAAAGAAGATTTTTTCAATAAATTAATTAAATATTTAATAAAACTACGGGACAAAAAGTCATTAAACCTCAAACCATTTCTTTACCAAAGTCAAATTCTCTCATATTTTAAAGAAATACGCCCCATCAAAGATGTATTGGCGCCCCAAATAGTTTGAGACTTTAATTTGTTCCTTAGCTGGTAAACTTAAACTTGAGATAATACCAACTATGTCTCCCATATATAATATATCCTTATGATCCCCCCCTAAAAGAATTCTTGAATTAATGTCTTATTATCTTTATTGTTGAACTTAATTAACAAGAAAACTTGTTTTAGTTATAAATTGAAGTCCATTGATATTTGATCAGAGTAATAACACGTGAAGGAGCTGGAAACAGAATCACAATGCTCAAAGAGTCAAAGCCCATACATATGCCATGCTCATTCCGTCATTCGATGTTCTATTGTTAGTCCAACATGTCAGGTTTCTTTAGGTCCCCGATTTCTTTTCCTTGTTTTCCAAATTTAGATTTGTTGGTATTTAGTAAAAATTCAAAGACTTTTGTGTATTTACTTTGAGACACTATCATTATGTGCCACGTGTCAAATCCATGTGATTTTTTATTGATTAATTATATACTGTACATAATTCAGAATGATGGCTTTTTGTCCTTGCCACAATAGAAAATTGTATGATTCTAAATTCTCTACATAGGAGGAGGATTACATTTGCATTGGATACCCCTGTCGGTTCCAATTAACAAAGAGAAATAAATTGGTATTGAGGCCTGCTACGAAATTATAGAACTATTTATACCCTTCATTATCAACTCTCCTCTAGTACCTTTTATGTATACAAGTAGTACTATTACTAAATTTATTTGATTTGCAAGATTCGATATGAGTTATCATATTCATTGAATCGTTTATGTCACCAAATTTTGGTGAATATTTTGAGTCTTTCAAAAGTTTTAGAAGAAACAAATCTAATGCATGTTCACAAGATGAAGAGTAATAAAATAGTTTTATCTTTAAATCGTAAACTATATCTTATTATTTTGTGACAAGTTTGTGCAGACTGCAAGCATGTTTCAAGTTTTATTTGTAAATTTCATTTGACAGTCTTGATTGAAGACATTCTAGCATATCAAAATTAACTTCTGAGTTAGATTATCCAAATCAACAACTTGTATTGGTCAAATGAAATTATACAAGTGAGATAAATGTTTACCAGAAAAATACAAGGGAAAGGAATCAAACTTTCAAGTTTCAACCACACACACCCTGATTTTAGAAGAGAGTATTGCACACCAAGCTATAAGCTACATACATAAAATCTCGGTCTTGTTTGTTGCATTTTGGATGTTTCTTTTCAGAAGCTTGTCTTTCTTTGCTAGCTGGTTGATCAGGGCAGGGCCATACTATTTCTAAAAGTGGCTATTTTTTTCCCCTTGTTCTTTGTATTCCAAAAGATAAACTTGTAAAGTAAAAATTTTAGATTTCCTAACAAATACATTTTCAGATTTTGAACATTAAACCATACAAGCAGTTAATAATGTTCAAAGAGCAATTAATCAATCAATTATATATTAAAGGGCAGATTAAATTTAAGAGGATATAAACGACATATAAATGTTTTATAGTAGTTAACTATGCTTCAATAATATGGTATTGACTATTATACATGGTTAATTACATGTATAAATACTATTGATTTTGACTCATACATATTTAATAATGTCATAACTAATAAAGTTATTGACTATCGCACGTAGTTAACTATATGTAAATACAGTTAACTTTATCTCACAAGTTGTTAAGAATAAACATTGTTGTATCAATCATCCATATGCGATTAATAGTATCACGTGGAATACATAATTTTCGAATGTACAAATAACCAGTACTAAAAATATTGTTAAAATTAAATTTACTAAGAAAAAGGTGTGGTTAGGAGAAAAAAATAGTGAAAAAAGTAAGTCCCTAGGAAAATAATAGGAGTATATATGGGGTGGGCTGATGGTCGGGTTTCAAATTTAACAATTACTTAATGCACCTCATTTTTGCTCGATTCATCCCATAATTTGTAAAGTTCCTATCTTACCCTTCTTCTTCCAAGCTTTGTCTCTCCCTCGCCCCCTTCTCCGACTGCTACGACGTCGGCTTCCACGGCCAGATTCCTCTCTCCCTCGTTCGACGCGTGCACCTATATTCAGTCCTTCGACGTCTTCAGCAACCTCTTCTGTGGCGCATTGTCGATGGACGTTCTCACGCAAATGACCATCCTCAAGGAACTCGAGGTGGCCTTCAACGGCTTCCTCGGCTCTCTCCACTTTGGAGTCGCTGGATCTAAGCTTCAACAACTTCATCGGCTCAAATCCCTGCAACGTTGTGTACTGGTGATGCTGGGAATAATATGAAGGCTTGGAAGGTTCGAGAAGCTTCAAGAGGAAGGGTTGGTGGAGGGAGGGGGATAAAGTTCGGGAAGGTTGTTGAATTCGGGGTGTTTGCGAGGAAGAAGGTTCGGTTCGGGTAGGGGAATGTGCACCGCGCTAGAGAGAAATGGAATGGGAGGTTGTGCTGCGATAGGCGTGGAGGTGTTTATGGCTTGCAGTGGTTCCAACGTGAATGCTGGTGGTCGCCGCGGCTGATGGAAGTGGTGGGAGAGAGAAAGAAGATAATATTATGGGATGCACCAAACAAATACTTTCTCTCCATTCCCGAATTCGCCGTCAACCCTCTCTCTCTCTACATATATATAAATTCTTTCACGATTCAATTCAATTCAATTGAGGTGTTAACATTAATAATATTGCAGAGCTTGTTGAGGATGCTGGATGGGTTGAACTTCAAGGAATTTGTTGCCTTCTTGTCCGCCTTCAGTCCCCTGCCACTTTCCACCACAAAATTGAGTCTAAGCAAGTAATAATATCAATATCAATTTCAAAATTATCAAATGCTTCTTTTTTCTTTTTTTTTTATCTCTACATTCATTAAAACACAGCCAAATCGAATCATCATTTCACTCTTTTTTCTTTTTTTTTTCTAGTCATTTTCAAGGTCTATGATTCCGATTGCAATGGAAAAGTAACCTTCCATGACATGCTGAGGGCTTTAAGGGATTTGAGTGGACCCTTCATGTCTGATCAACAGAGAGAGGTCATATCATATAATTATTACTACTACTTTCTTTTGCTCCTGCTATTTTATTTTGCTTCTCTTCTCTCCATATATTACAATTTCATGCTTGTTTTGTTTGCTTTGACTAAAAGATAGCTTTACAAATTGTTTTCCTTTTGTTTTGAATTTAATTTCTATGCAATGTGAGTATAAAAAGTATCAGTGGACTTTGAAGGTAGTTTGTGATTCAATGACAAGTATATATATACTATTTATTCTTTTATTTTAAAGTCTTAAAGATTGTATAGAAAATGAAAGCAAAACAACATGATATTTTTGTAATTATTTGTACTAATGTGACATTTCTCAAATCTAAGAGGCAGGCCTTTCACTGTCACTTTCCTAGTTATATACCAAACACAATTGCTTGTGTTCACTTATTATTCTTCCCCACGTCATAATCAGGGGAAACACTTGACCTGCTACTGCTCACCTTTATTCCTTTGAAACTAAGTTTTGGAATTGGATGTTTCAACCGATTAGCAGTGCCAATAACAAGACTCGATGTTAATAAGAGTATGGTCCACGTAAGCTGGAAAATTAAGCAAAAGACAATATGTAACCTCAAGAGATGAGATAAACCTTTCTTTGAAAGCTTGATCACCTTTACAATGTTCTCAACTTCTAGCTCTAATTGCACTTTTCATCCTTTTGAAATGTAAGGAGAAGAGTGTTTCCAAGCTTCTAAGTTTTATGCTTGTATATATTACCAGGATAAATACATCTTTATAATTTCTTTTATGAAAATATAAATGCACAGAATTGTATCCATGTATGCTTTGTAACTGAAAATATGTAAATGATGCTGATGAGAAGTGAGAACGGTAATTTTATTGGAGGATATCGTTTAGTTAATATTGTTATTTCACATTTCAGTTGCCAAAGATAATGAAGGATGATGTGATCTGCTTATAACAGCATCTGATGTTTTCTGTTTCCTTTGTACATACAGGAAGTTCTGACACAGGTCCTTGAGGAAGCTGGCTATGCAAAGGATTGTTCATTAGTCTTGTCTGACTTCATGAAGGTACTGAAATTAGCATGACTTGCTTCACTAGAAATCTTACATTTAATTTATATAATCGTTTTAATACGCAATTAACAACTAAGGGATAGTGCATTGAGTCTTTTACTATTTTTGTTGTTTCTCCTTCATATCTATTATGATCTTACCATTACTTCAAAGATATGGAAAACCTTTACCAGAATATGATTTTAATGCTAGTTAGGGCTTGAACAGAGATTTTAGGAAGGAAATTAAGTAACAATGCAACGATGAATTGATAATGTCAAATGGGAGCCCTATTTTGTTGATTTATCCTGTTAATTAGTAGGCAGAGTTGTCTATATGACTGCATATATATTAGCTTGCAGTGGCAGGGTCTCCTTCTTACCTTTAACTGCAAATGCGTTGAACCAACAGTAATATCTTCATTTGGATCATGGGTCATAATTAGCACAAAACTCATGCTTGTCTTTGTCAATGGATATTGCATTTTCACACATGACTGTCTGAGGGTCATACAACAGAATTCTAGCTCATGATTGTTTGAGGGTCATACATCTTCATACCCATGCTGGTTTTACACCATGCATACTGAACACTACTAGCTGTTAGCTTGATATATGTTAGTGTGCCATCTTTCATATAAACAATGCTTGACCATCCCCTTTTGCTGACAGATTCTTGGCAATTCGGGTTTGAAGATGGAAGTAGAGGTTCCGGTGGATTAGAGTGAGGATAATACAATTCCCTTTTTGAGTTTTCTTTTTTTCTTTTTTCGAGGAGAACTTTCCCTTTCAGTTCGATAACGGAGATTCTTGGTTCTGGTATTTAATTCTTCCTCTTAATGGGTAAAATATTATTTGTTCAATGTTTAATTGCTGAAACAAAGTTATGGATGATATGATTTTTAACAAATGCTTTCAAAATTTGAGTTTCTCTATGAAGTTTTTTAATGTTTGGTAATTTTTATTTGTTATGAACTAGATTTGGGAGATTTTATTTCCTGTGGCCGACTTAGGTTTTTGAAGTAAAACTGTGTCTTTATTTATTTAGTGGTCAAATTATAACTTTATTTCCTATAATTTAAATGCGTGATTTTCGTCCCTTATTTTTAAATTAAGATATTTAATTTTCATATTTTTAAAAAGAATAATTTTGATCATTTTTTCATAGAAGTTCAACTCATCATCTTTTAATTAAAGACAAAATAATAAATTATTATGACATTTTTATTTACTAAATTTTATAAATACTATTATTAACTTTTTTAATAAAAGTTTATAAATTAAAATAAAATATTTAATTATATTTAATATTTATTTTTATATGTATTTTTTATTATAAATTTTATTTTAATATAAATTAATAAATTATTATATATAAAAGTTTGTCCTTATTTTATTATAATTTTAAAATCAATTACATATCCTAATATATATTTTATTTCAAAAAAATATTTTATGTAATTTATACAAAATTTAAAAATAATATTTAAAAAATCTAAAAAATTAAAAATTTATTACTTTTTATAATTAAAATAATTGTTTTATTTTATATATAAAAATAAGTTTACATAATTTTTTTTATAAATTACATACAATAATTTATATAAATAATTTACATACATAATTTTATTTATTTATATAATTGGTATTAAAAAAATTATTTAGCAAATAAATTTTTATAGTTAAAACAAGAATATTAAAACAATTTACATATAATTAGAATAAAAAAAATATACATATTAAAATAAATTAATTTATGTAATTTGTATAATTTACATATTAGTATTATTTGATTAATTATATTGATTTATATAATTAGAGTAGAAATATCTATATATTAAAATAAATTTAAAAAATGATTTATATATTAATTTATAATATTTAATTATAAATTGGTAAAATAAAATAAAAATATGTAAATTATTCAAAATAAAAATATATAAAATTATATAAAATAAAATTAAAAAAATCATATATTAAATATTTTTAATTTATATTTTTTTATATTTTGAGAAAAACTAATAACTTTTGACTAGTGAGACATACAAAATAGTGTTTATGAGTTATGATTTTAATTCTTGCTAGATGATCAACGGATAAAATAATTAAAATTATTTATTTAAAAAAATTAAAAAATTAAATATCTTAATTTAAAAAATATGGAAACTACTTGATTTATACACCAATACATCCACAAATAGCTGAGCACTTATCCGGTAAAATTTACCATGTAAGATTTTATGATAAACAATGTCATAGTTACTGCATAATCTACTCACTCAGAGAATTCGATAAAATAAGAACAATATTGTTTGAGCTACATAATTTTCAATAGCATCCCAATGTTAACTGGCCAGTTATGTTTATTGTTTGTTAAATGAATTCCAAACATTGACTAAGTATTATCAAGTAGGCATAATATTGGATAAATTAAATAAAAAGGTGCATGTATTGAATTTATAACTTTTGATTTACGACTATGTAACACCTTCCGAGCATGTTCCTGACCAATTTTTTAATCAACGCTAAAATATGTTTGTCTTTCTTATATTTGAGTTTTGCATTTGTTTTTTTTTATCAAAATTTTCTTTATTTTTGTTTTTTGATATTTGAAAATTTTTATTATAGATTCTTGATGTGTTAGCTTTTATCAATTTGGTGTAAATGTGTCCATTAAATTGACACATTAACATGTCATGTATGATGTTACCTCGAATGATTACTCCCTATAATTTTTTGCATTTGTACCTTATAAATTCATCTTCGGATGATATATAACATGTAATCTGATAACATGTCAACAACTTAATAGATATGTCAACATCAAATTGACAAAAGATAATGGTAAAGATCTATAACAAAAAAATTTCAAAGATCAAAAGGTAAAAACAAAAGAAAAATTTATCAAAAACAAATACAAAACTCATATATTTCAAAAAATACGAACATATTTCACCCTTTAATCAATATATTATCTATTTTCATTATTCAATCGCAGAAGCTTCCGACCAGAAGCTCTTTTTTATTTTATCACATCAGTTATTTGGGTTTGTTGGGTCTGCAAGACTGTGGCCCAAAAGTAAATAAAACTTCTCTCAATATAATGGACTGAAAAAATTGATAAACAATATATAGTATAAGTAAAATATAATGGACCAAAAAAAAATGGTAAATTATATGTCCTGGAGAGAAAAAACTTGTAAATATACATTGATAATTTGATACATCATAACTAAGAATATTGATATTTATAAAAGAAATTAATAATACAGAAAAATGTCTGTTTTATTATTTATTTCAATTACTATTGTAATTTCATTAATATAAATAATGCAACAAATTTAGAAATTTTAACTTAAATTAATATAAATAATTTCACGTATTAAAAGGAATTTATCCATCTTTAGAGGGAAAAAAACGAGAACAAATTTATCACAATTATAATGCATGGAATTTTTAAAAATACAGAATTAACAAATATTTTTCAATAAATTTCATAATAGCCTTTTAAAAAATAGTGGGTTAGTTTGAAAAGTCTGGTACTTAAAACTAGACTTAGTCATATTATTTATTATATAAGTTATTAATTATTTAAAAGATTAGTTATCTAAATTTGATTTGCTTTTGAACTAATTATTTATATTATTATTTTTTGTCTTCTTGAATGTAGTATAGTTACAGTATACTACTAGATTTTATTAATCATACAAAGTTAATGATTTGTAAAGTTTTACCTATTCTTATTGAAATGGACACGTACTTGTTATATACTAACATTTCACGTAACTAACATCATTTAATTAATCATGTTATATTAATACAAATGCAATTATTTTGATGTCGTGGGTTATAACTAGTTTCTTTACAGTATTGGACCAATGGTAAATGAAAATATCAGTAACATGGTATTTAAGATGTGAAATTATTTAATTAGAAGTTCAGTATCAAGCTGCCGATAATACTGAGAGTAGAGTTGACGGAAAAATTGATTAATTATGCGTTATAGTTACCAAGAATGTGATCTTTATCTTAATTTCTACATAACTATAAACAGATATAGATATTTATTTAGGATAAAGATGACAAAATAAAATAAAATTGAAGAACTTTAACCAAGTATTTTTATTTATATATCCACATGATTTTGTTTGAGGCATGAGAAGGCCAGCACCATGCGTGTGTTGGAGTTGACATGATAAAATAGTATTTGATATATAGAATTTTATCATCATCACATTGTAGCCGTTGGAAAGTATGAAGAAACGACTTTTTGAAACCCCAAAAACAAACGAAAAGAAGGGGCTACCTTATCTATGACGGGAAAAGAAAGGAAAGGAGAAGGGACCTACATGGAAACAAACAATCAGCGCCTGAGCCAGAGAGAATTCAATGCAATGCAACATAATAATGCCAGGACACAAACGTTAACCAACCATGATTTTGTCCGTAACTGTACCACATAACGAAACTCACTCTCTGTTTTTTTTTCCATCGTAATTCGGGCTCTTCCTGTTACTTCCTGCACAAAACTGAAACCCCAACAACACACAGAGGTTTGAGATCCATTTCTTTTCCTTGCTTGTGTTGTGAAACCATTCACCTTTTCTTTTCTAATCTGGAAACAGAGAAACAGAGAATTCTGGTTTGGAAAAAAAAATTAAATAAAATTGCTTGGTAGATTCGGTTTTCAATGTATTTCCTTGTTAGAAATGCGTGGCGGTGTTCTTTGCCAATATATCCTCGTGTAAACCGCGATTTTCTTACGATTTTTTCTGTATTTTCTTGAAGCCTTTGCTTTTTTTTACCAAAGAAAAAAGGTTTATTGCTGAGATTTTCTTTCTACTTTGCCTCAATTTATTTGCTGTCACCAGATACATTACCTTGTTCTGCTTTCTGATCAACGTTGTGAATGATGAAGGTAAATATCAAGGAATTGTTTCTGAGCCACAGACAACACGTGGAATAGACTCTTAAAAACTTGATTTTCTCCTCCCCAAACATCTATGGTCATTTTCGTAGGTTATATGTATATCAGCTATTTGCTACGCTAACATACCTTAGAGTTAGAGCCATCAGGTTCATTTAACGATGAAATTGATCACTTGGAAAATATTAAAAAATATATATATGTATTCAAAAGTTGTTTCTCTGATACTATGGTAGTCACAAAATTGCAATTGTTATCTTGTGTGTTCAGGAATAAGTGATTGCTTGGACATTTAGAAAGCGGCATGGCTGAAAGTGATATAAGAGCCATGAAGGAGACACTCCGCGCCCAACAGCAACTTCTGCAGAAGCTATATGCGGAGTTGGATGAGGAAAGGGAAGCCTCAGCAACTGCAGCCAGTGAAGCCATGGACATGATAGTGCGGTTGCAAGGAGAGAAGGCCGCGGTGAAGATGGAGGCGAGTCACTACAAGAGAATGGCAGAGGAGAAGATAGGTCATGCTGAGGCCACTCTTGAAGTTTTTGAAGAGCTTATGTATCAGAAGGAAATGGAAATTACTTCTCTTGAGTATCAAGTCCTGGCTTATAAAAACAAACTTCTCACGTTGGGGTCTGATTTCAATGCAAGTGATTTTGAATTCGATGAGGACCTGTTGTTGAGTAGAAATGATCAACAACAAAATGGAGAAAATGTTCAAGCTTGTAGCACGGTAAGAAGGCTAAGTTCACTTCCCCCTATTCCGTTAAAGAACAACTTGAGATCTGCTAGGAAGAGAGATAGATCACCTAGTCCTGTTCCGGTTCCAGATATGGTTCATAACATAATGGAGAGTGATACTGATCAAGAAGTTACTTCTCCAAGCTTGGATTTACCGAGAAAATCGGTAGACTATGGACATGGAACTCTTGATGCATACTGGAACCAGATCCAGACGTTAGATGAAAAAGTGAAAGTGATTTCAGATTGTAAAGAATCAGGAGGAGAAAAACGCACCACATTGAGGAGTAGAAGAGGGAGATCATGTTCAGTGTTTTCACAAGCAAGCACCAAGATAACCTGTGACCTAACTGATAGAGTAGGCCCTACTTGTTCAGATAAAGTAAATCACAGTGAAGGTACATACGATGGAGAAGCAGTTGCTATTCCCTCATGCTCCGGTAATGTCCATGATGTGTTTGAAGTCCCACAAACGAGTGAAAAGCATAAAGCAAGTGGAAATGGGAAAAGAAGACTTGAGAGATGGAGTTCAGATGCAGATAACAGATTGACAAAACCAGACTCGGTGTCTGAGGAAGTCATTGAATCGCATGTTAAACATGACATGGACAAGCTAAAGAGCATGATGATTAGTGGAAACCATGAAATCAAAATACCTAGTCCCAAAGATATGAAGACCATTGTTTGGCAGAGAAAAGAAGGGATGGATGGGGATTGCAATGCTCATGCTGAGTTTCAAAAGTTGCATCAGAGAATTGATCAGCTTGAGAGGGAGACAATCAATGCAAGGAAAGAGATTATGCATGAAGTGAATGGGAAAGAGCATGTGAGGTTGTTGAAGGACATATGCAGCCAACTCAAGTTAATGGAGTCAGAGATGAGAAGTTGGAAAACCCAAAAAGCACCACCTAAGAGTAGTAAGAGGGATAATTGTTTGGATCCTCTTCAAGAGGTAATGCATACTCTAGTGCTTTTGCCTTCTTTTGAGAAGAATTGTCTGTTGCATGCAAATATCTCCTTTATTTGATTCTCCCATTCCAAGGCTAGTAGTTTTTTGTTTGATAATATTACATTTGATGATGGAATTATTTGTATCCTTCTTCACCTCTGAAATAATTGGTTTCCAAATTTCTGTGAACAGGCAATGGTGTACTTCTGGATTTGATCTAGTGAATACGGAAAGACCATCTCAGACAGCCAATTAACTCGGTGCATCATTAGGTGTCCGCAAAGAGGATTATGTGTGGTATTAGTATAAGCAGGTAGAATAGATCTTCTAAACCGAATTTTAGTCACTGAGGAATGTATACCTTTTTCATAATTCCATATTTTATAATGGGCACAAGTATGAGGGTGACTTCAAATTCTTGTGTGGCTAAGTATAGTGTCTTGTGTTTTTTCCCCAAAGAATATACACGACTTAGCAAAATTATCTGTTTGTGTCCTGACTCCTGAGCTAGCTAGTTCTTGCTTTTAATTTTAAAATGGAACCTTAATGTTTATTATCTTAACTTGATAAAGATGAAGATATACTAATAAGAGAAAATTTATGAGATGTCTCACTAAAGATTTGCCGCTCTTGCTAATTCTTTCCATGAGAATAGCCATAACGCTGACTTTTGAATTTGATTGTGCCTTCAGTTGAAATAGCTATAGTGAGATATTCTTCAAGACTGAGATATGCATGTATAAGGATTGCAAAATGGGTTAAATTTAGTGGACAGGTTATCCCATTTAGCCTGCTAGCGGTTTGATTAAGTTACATATATAATTCAACTTATTAATTTGCATAACCTAACCCGCCAACCTGACAAGTCAAGGGTGGGTTCAGCAGGGTTAACCTGTCAGGTTAATTTTTCTTTTTTGTGTGCATGGATATTTTGTGGATTATTAAAATTCTATTGTCATAAGTTAAATATACAGATGTGTTGATGGATTGTTTGAATAAAAAAAAAAACTACAATTCTTGTATTATCTGATTACAATATATTAATTATTTTGTGTTTTTAACGATACAATTGTAGTTTTAGAAAGAAAAGTATTATTGTAAAAATCTTCATCACCTTGTGCATGAGATTTTAGTAGGCATGGTAATGGGAGGGTCGGAGCCGGGTTTTGCTTATCCCACCCCTGTTTTTAACTTTCCATTTTTTCCCACCCCGAAACCTAACCGGGGTGTAGATTTATCCCATCCCCACCCCCGACGGGTCGGATTTTTCCCGTCTCGCCCTGCCCCCGACATGCTTATAATATTCTATAAAAAATATAATTTTAAATAACAATCATAACATATATTTTTAGATTGTACATGACAACTTAAAATTCAATCCACACACTAGCATAAAATCCAAACCAATAGTTTCATGTTTTAGTGTGTTATATATATGTAATGATATTTTTGTAAATTAATTATTAGCGGGGCGGGTTTAGGGGCGGATTCGGGTTGAGTATTAATAATCTTGTCCCCGACCTTGAACCTAACTTTGACTATTGGGGAAAACCCGAACTTGATCCCGATCAATTTGGGTTTTTCCCATCAAAATCAAGGCGGGTCTGGGGCAAGCCCTGTGGGTTCAGGTCCTATTGTCATGCCTAGATTTTAGCATATCATTATCAATTTCATATATTGAATTGTATATAGGTACATTTCTTAGATTATATGGTTTAAATTAGATTTGATGGTAATACATGTTTATATATATATATATATATATATATATATATATATATTGTGTCAATAAGTTCTTTTTTACATTATATTTATTTAACTTATAATGATTGTGACATCAAATTTATGTTTGAATAATTTTATTTATTTATTTAGTGAATTAACTTATGAGTCACCTGTTTTTTCTATAAATTTTTCTTTCTTTTTACATTTTGGGAGGCTAAGCCCTGATTGGTTGAGGACAGACTAAGTTGGATTAGTCCATTTTACTATCCCTTGATAAGGGCTGATGTGCTAGGCTGTTTTTTTAGGATGGCTGGATAATTCCAAGAAGGCAAATAAATTCGTTTGATAGAAGGAAAAATATTAAAATCAATTTAATTTTTATTTTATTTTATATTTGGGATAAAATTCAAATATGTATTTGAATTCATTCATAGTTATTCGAGTAAAGGCTGGCCCTAGGGGTGTTCATGGATCTAAATCTATCCGTAACTCAATCTGATCTAATTATATTGGAACATTTATGATCGGATTGGGTTGGTTTGAATTTGCAAAAAAAAAAAAAAATTACATAAACCCAACCCAACCCATGGATTTTTTTATTGGGTTAGGTAACATGTTTAGTTAAACTGGACTCACGAATACCCCTAGTTGGACTATTTTTTTTAGAAATTATATTAATATAATAAATATATAGAACAATTTATATAAATAAGAAATGGGAAGAGGAAGAATGTGAAGATAAGTGATTTGATGTATAAGTTATTGGGATAAGATGAATGATATGTGCAATAATGGAGGGGAAAATGATAGAGAAAAAAAAGTGTTGTATAAGTTATTATATGAAATTAATATTTCTTTTATTTAAGTATAGAAAAATACTTTTTTTTTTATTAAAGGCAGGCTTATTTGGATGGGGAATGACTATTCTCACTACCTAAATTATTATTGGCACTACCACCCGTAACAATTTTATCATTT
Source organism: Glycine soja (assembly GCF_004193775.1). Taxonomy (NCBI): domain Eukaryota; kingdom Viridiplantae; phylum Streptophyta; class Magnoliopsida; order Fabales; family Fabaceae; genus Glycine; species Glycine soja. The sequence continues at coordinate 41,245,224 of NC_041003.1, forward strand.
TACCATCCTCCGTTCCTATCTCACTTTTTCCTTCCTCTTTCATAATACACCCAATCCTTCTTCCTTCCTCTCTCACTTCTCATTTCTTCATCACTTTTCCAACTCTTTTCTTCTCTCTCGTCTCCCTCAGACCACCCACCGTGATAGCTTTTTTAACACAACATAATCATATTTCCATCGTGTGTCAAAATTGATACACAATGGAAACATGATTCTGTTGTGCAGATATACAATGGAAATAACATGTTTTCATTTTGTAAAGTGCATAAAAAAAATCTAACAATGAAAACATGTTTCCATTGTACATTGATAGTTACACAACGACGCATGTTTTTGTTGCACAATTGCGGGTGGCAAAAAAATCACAATGAAAACATGCTTTCATTGTATAACTATCAATGTATAATGGAAACGTATTTCCATTGTGCATTTGGGGGCGAAAAAAATTTAACAATGGAATCATAATTCAATTGTTAAATTATTTTTTCCGTTTTGGTTTATGTGAGAGGGCAATTTCAAGATACCACAAAAAGACACCCACATGAGTAGTGTCAATAGCAAAAATAGGTAGTTGTAGCCCACGCCACTTATGTTTTGATAAGGGCCTCAACATGTCAAGTCCAATTATGTTTGACCTTGTCATTGGCACCCATTAATATACTCTTTTCACCCTTAACTTTTTGTTTTTTAAAAAATAAAAATAGTTCCAATAAAACATGATTTTGTTGACTAGAGTACACAACAAAAATATGTTTGTTGTGTATATATATGAGTGAAATACACAAAGAAAATGAATTTCTTGCAGCCACTTGTTGGTGTCTTGTAGCCTAGCCGATAATGACACTAACGAAGACCTTGAGAAGGCACTTCACATGCATCCCAGCCTCCAACGATCCTTCGACACCAATAGCTACGACCCGCAGAAGAAGAAAGAGTGAAAGACAATCACCGAAAAAAGGGAAAGATAAAAATAAATAAATAAGACTTAATAATTATGTTAAAAACTCTTATTTTAAAAATGTGCGTTTAATGACCGTTAAAACCACAAAGTGTTAGCGCTATTTGGAATTTAACATAGATATGCAAAAATATATTGCAAGATTTTTAAAAGTGAGTATAAAATGTCACAAAATAGTTTATTAGGAACAAAACTTGACAAATAATAAAAAGTAGGAATAAAAAGTACAATTAAATCTGTTAAATAAGTGTGTAAATTTTGTACACAAAACATTGATTTCCATTTGGTCTAAAATATAAATCAAATCATGCTAATTTAGGGTGTGTTTGGTTTGCATTTTTATTTTCTGTTTTTATTTTTTGAAAACTGTTTTCATTTTTAAAATATTAGAATTCTGAAAGCATGTTTGATTTGATTTCTTATTTTTTGTTTTCAAGAAATAAAAACGAGTGAATAGACAATTTAGTCCCTGAAATTGTACCTATTTTGCATATTAGTCCCTAACTTAATATTAAATTTAAAATAGTCCTTATCTTTGCATAAGTGTTACAAAATAGTCATTCCGTTAAATTTTAAAGTAACGCCGTTAGTGAGGTCAATTTTAGTGCCACGTGGACTATTCACGTGGCACTAAAGGATGATGTGGCATGACACGTGGACGTGTCTGATGCCACGTCATTTGATGATAACAAAACGAGTAAATAGACAATTTAGTCCCTGACTTTATATCCCTGTTGCATATTAGTCTCTAACTTAATGAAAAATTCAAAATAGTCCCTATCTTTTACATAAGTATTGCAAAATGTATTTTTAGATTTGCTCAAAATTACATTTTTGACACCACGTTTTCATTTTACTCAAAATGAGATTCTTGGTTTCAACTGAAAACAAAATTTTATTGTTTTCAGATTTTGGTTCGTTTGAGAAAATATTTTCACTGAAAATGAAAACAGAAATCCAACCAAACATATTTTCATCATTATTTTCTATTTTTAGTGAAAATAAAAACAGAAAACAACAAAACCAAACACCTTTTTAATGATTCAAAGTTATAAATATAATTACAACTTGAACTAGTTTCAAGACTATTTGAATTCTAAAGTGAAAGAAAAATGAAACTTAATTTTGATGAAATGTAAAGAAAAACATTCAAATTGCAAACATGAACTTCAAAAATAAATGTGTAAATGAAAAGAAAGTATTCAAATTGAAAACTATAAAAATGTAAAGTAGAATTAAAAGCAACTTGAAATTTAAAATAACTAGAAACCTTAATATTGCAGAAATTTAAAGTGCTTGTAATGTAAATTAATTTGCAACAAAGATATACTTGAAAAGCAAGTAAATGTTCTAAAAAGTAGGAATGAGTAGGAATGATGTTAAAACTGCTTGAAATTTAAAGTAGGAATGAGTAGAAGAAGATGCAATTGAAAATATAGCCGAATGTAATTCAAAAAAGTAAAATAAAGTTGCAGGGAATTGAAATTAATATGAAACTTGAGGGAAGAAAAGGGGTAGATCGAAGAAGTGCAAATAAGAATAAAAAACTTGAAATGCAAAAACTGGAAAGTAAATCAAAGAAATTAATTTAATGACTTGAACTTCAGTTTGGTTAGAAATATGCACATGACTCTTTGTATCAGTAGTTATCGATGTGTGAAGCATATATATATATATATATATATATATATATATATATATATATATATATATATATTTGATGGTACAGATGTGTCTGTATAATGTATTTTCAACGACGGAAAGTGATTTATAGGATCCTATTTATAAATTTCTCTCTAATTGTCAATTTGTCAAGAATGGCTTGAATTCTCGTACCCTTGTTTAGAACTATTCTTCGTAGTGACACATCGTTTTTCTTCTTTATATATATTTGACTTCCTAGTTTCGATCTCCATCTCTAATTGATTTCTTCTCGTAATCTTCGTTATTCTTCTCAATATCATGATTTGAATCAATTCAAGATTTTATAAATCAAGGCCTTTCAATGAATCAAAACTTAATTGGCCAATCTTAAAGTGATGTTTTCAGCACTTAAAAAATTTTAAGTTGACACTAGTATATCAATTAACTTTTTTTGCCCTTGGCAGTTGTGGTCTTGTTATATGATACGAGATAGTTGTTTTACATAAATTAATCATGTGCATAGATACCTAACTCAGTTTCTATTGATAAGATTTTCCAGTGGCATAAAGAACAGGAGCAGCTAGGGCCTATGCACTGGTGCATGCACCTACTCCTGATTATTTATTTAATCCAACTTGAGACTGAAAGGACTCTGCACTATTTTAGTATAAACTACTGTTTTAAAGCACACAATGAAAGAAATTATTGCATCACATACCTCCGTCCATAATGAATCAACCTATGAACGCGAAGATTTAAAATGATAGGGCATTGTGAAAATAATTAAAGTAAAAGGAAACACAAGGCAAGGAAGGAAATGCTGAGAGACAAAAGGATGAAAATCATTTCCCGTTTCCACTAATGAATAAGGAATGGAGAATGTATATATGTACAGCCTATGAAAGAAAAGTTAAAAGAAAATAACAAAATAACAGAAAAGATACACCTCAGCAAATTCTAGATCCTAGTAACAGAATATAATTATGAACAGAAACAAAATAGAGAAGAAAAAAAAAACAATGGACTCTATAGCTGGATAAAGATGAGGCTGTACAATAGGTTTTGGAATTGATGGTAATTTTCTGTTTAATTGTGATTTTCTTCTTCTTTTACAAAGCTTCATGAATTGAATAAGGGAAAATTCCAATGACAATTTTCTTTTTTGTAGGTCACCAATGACTACTATTTCAAACCTCTGAAATGGCCAAGCTAAAAGATGCGTGACACATGGGTTTGGCTGCAATGGTGGATTAAATAAAGTTGTTAAACAATCTATTATAAATTGTGATAGTGGTTTTCTCTAAAGCTAATATGACTTTTTTTCATACAGAAAGTAAGTTAATATACTTTACTTGGAGGATCGTATTATTGGTATTTTACCCGATAGAATTGTGTACAAACATCTCAAGTATCTATCTCCGAGTACAAAATACAAATGTAATACGGATCAGCCCTGCTGGCAGCTACCGTTTATCTTACCAACCTTGGACATTGATAAGCAATACCCATCTTTGGAACAGATACTCGCGAGTATGAGAAATTTTCGAGAAATGTATTAATGATTAACACACCTTTTTTATTATTAGTTAAAATTTATTGAAAATTATTTTAAAATTATACCGGTTTTCACCTTTATTTAACCATTCTATTTATAATTGTATAATTTTAAATAAATTTTAATTAACTAATAAAAGAATCACTCTCATGGACAAACGTGAAAAAAGAAGTAAGAATTAGAAACCCCACGTATAGGAGTTAGTTATGCTTCTGTTATAGTGATGGAATAGGAACATAACATTGTGCTTAATATTGCAGAATAAGTACGCCTCTGATCTAATACTACAATATTTCTCCAAGTACATCCTTAGTACAGTTTTCTACTTTTCATTTTAATTATTGGTTTCTGAGAGAGAATGCTAGAAGAAATTTATTAAATGTCGGATGAAATGATGTTTGAGTTCTTTGGATTAGTAATTTATTCTTCTAAAAAAGAATTGAGATGGGTGCCACTTTAGGCATTTGTTGTTCAAATTAAGTTATTCTTTTCTGTAGCTTTTATAGATAAAAAATAAAAAAAAAAACCCTCAGCACCTTCATCGACTGCTCTTAAAAGATTGGCATGGGCATGACGTAATTGAACCGTTGAAAAAATTAATAGCACAACCTTTTCAAAGACCCCACATTCTGGCTCTACAAGTGGAGGAGTGACCGGCCAAACAATATTGGAAACTTTTTGTATACCTCCGAATGGCCGGAAAGATTGTTAGATAATCTGAGCTACCAAGTATTTATGGTCCAACTTATCTCTACATAATATGTACTTGGTTTTTTATTTTACAAGAAAAAATTAATCGCTTAATTACATATCATGTAATGATCATTAGAAATCATATGATCTGAATCACCTAATAATATTTCCTACTCCCCCATATAATCACTTAGTTTCCACTCAATACAAATACTGAGAATTCACCAACCCTAGTTTTTCCCATATATATAATCTCTAGGTAAAAGCCAAGGCAATCCAGAGTATTTTTGCGTTTTGTGACTAAATCTATTTCCGCTCCATTTTCACCCATCTCAATGTTCAATAGATACGTGCTTCATTAAGATAGCATTTAACTCAATTTTATTTTATTTTAATGTTGAAACTTGTTTTAAAGTTAGAAGCTAAAAATAAGGGCTGCATATATGATATAAAACAAATGAATTTAACTTTTGTATATATTCTCCACAAATAAATTCATACTATACTTAAAATATTTATAGCATAAAATAAGTTTAAATAAACTATAAATTAGTTGTTTCGAATGCAACTTGGTCACTCGCCTCGCGTGTAACTTCTTCACTCCTTCTTCCATATACATAATATACATATACCGACACAGCTCATCGGAATAGGTTGAATGTGGTATTGGAAAGTCAAAACCCTAATAATATCAAGATGTTGGATTTCATTGTTATAATTAAGACCATTTCGTTGATTTCACGGGCTCTCTTTATAATTGATAGGCCAGGGTTTAGGAAGCAGTGCAATATATGGGTTGGATAATGTTATGTTGTTGATTAACAACGTGGGAATCTTGTACGTACCCTTAAGTGGGGTTCTTGCATGTAGATTCAAAGCTCTTGAGGAATCAAATTAAGGTGAATATCGACGGAACTGTTGCAACTTAATTTTGTACCCTTAATATTGCTTTGAACTCAAGGTTAGCAATGGAATGAAGAACTTTCCTGGTAAAACTACTTTGTATTCTTGCTTTGAGTCTGGTTTCACAATAATTATTAGACCTTTTTTGAGCAATGAAGAAAGACTATACACACAGCTGTAGACGAGCGTACAGTGTGAGAAATTGTTGTGCCAATTGGCTTCAAGTCTTTCTTGAGACACGGTGACATTTGAGTGAATATAGTTTAAGATATGTTAATAGGAATTTACCATATCCTTATCGTGATATCTCATATTAATTAATGAATAACATGATGATGCATGTGATAAAATAGGTCAAGTTGCATATTTGTTTAAAATTGTTTTCCAGGGATATTCTCTCGCTTCATGTTAATTAATTTAAGGTTGATGCAGACGACAAAGTGACGGCATTGAATATGTAATCTTGCTTCGGATCTCTGTCAATGACAACTTGACCTACCGACGCAAACAATCATGTCACAATGGTTTTCTAGTGCTAAAGTGCATGCATGATCTGTGCAATCTGAATAGGATTCATGGATGTGGCTTCTTTTCTTTTCTTTTCATCAATGTCCACTCCATAACTAGTTTAACTACATAAAAAGGTATCCAAAAAGTGAAATATATATATATATATATATATATAATCAATTATCAACTTGATCGTCTAAATAAAAGAAGTGATTGACCAATAGGAACATATATACTGACCCGCATGTTTCACTCGGTCAACATTAAAACACCAACATTTCAACGCAACTCAATCAAATTTAAATAAAAAAAATATTTAAAAAATTGACTATGATACTTGAGAATTGAGGTACTAATTAAACTTACAGAAATTAATTGACAGTAGAATGTGTAACAGAGTTTTACAGTTACAATGAATGAAAAAAACTGAACTATTAATGAGGGGGCAAGTTTGACTTAGTGAGGTAGTCCTTCAATCTCTCCATCTCTTGAGCTATATCGTGCATGCTTGGTCTTGTTGAAGGATTGTACTGTGTGCATACTAGCCCCAGCTCAATGAGTTCTAGTATAACATCTTTCCAAATTTTGTTACGATGGTTTGGCACGCCACAAGGAGAGAACCTTTGCAGTGCTTGTTCAACAAAGTTTTCAAGTTGGTGTTGGTGTGTGTATTGCTTTTTAATCCACTCACACAAGCTTGAGCCTTCATGGCTGAGTACATCTGTGGGGCGTCTACCTGAGACCATCTCCAACACAAGTACTCCAAAACTGTAAACATCACCCTCAGTTGAAGCATGTTTTCCCATTCCGTATTCTGTGTCCAAGAAAGTGTAATACAGAATATATAGTGAGTTCTACAGCACATACAAAAAATTACAAAGTTCAATTATGGAAAATATTTTCTGTGTTTCTCATTTTTACTTTTAATTATAAAATAACACTTTATTTTTATTTTATTTTTTATCTTCAAATATTCGCATATGAAATAGAAAAAATGATTTTTTTTTATTGTTTTCACTCTTCTATAAATCTTTTAAAAGTGAAAATAATGTAAAATTTTAAAAATTAAAAGTGAAAACTTAATAAAAATATATTAAAGTATGTTTTTGCAACCGAAGAGACCTTGAAAATTTTCTTATCATCCTTTTTCAGACCAATAATTATTCAGATTGGAGTTTACCAGTTAAAAGTTACTCATAGAAAGTAGTTCATAGGCCAAAATTCCTGAAAAATATCATATTGCATAACAGTCATGACCATAGTATAGAAAAATGTTGGATCAAAGTTCATAAAGTACATACCAGGAGCTATATAACCAACTGAGCCACATAACAAACCATGTGTTGAACTGAAAGATGCTGATTCATTGATGGATGTATTCTCATCACTTTGTACAAGCCTTGAAATTCCAAAATCAGTAACCAAAGCTGTCATATCTTCATCAAGGAGTATATTGCTTGGCTTAAGATCACAATGCACTACTTTCACTGGAGAGTAATGGTGCAGATAGGACATTCCCTCGGCTACATCACTGCAGATTCTTACCAATTGAACCACATCCAACCTTTGGCTTGGATATAGGTACTTCTCAAGGCTACCATTTGGCATCAAGGGAAAAACAAGGGCATTAAATTCTGGCCTACAGCAAATTGTGATGATTCTTATTAAATTTCTGTGCCTTATCTTTTTCAGAATTTGATATTCCCTTCTAAAGCTCCTTGAAATCTCACCATGCGTTGTATCCAACACCTTCACAGCTACTCTTGTATTATCTTGTAGCATTCCTTCGTAGACTTGTCCAAACCGGCCTGAACCAATTAAGCTTGAAGCACTGAAGCCTCCAGTGGCCTCTCTAAGTTGTTTATATGAAATTCTTGGGTACTTGTGGTCTTCTGTTCCCTCTTCTACATCCTCCAAATCACCTCTTCTAACGACAGCAATTCGATTTCTCACTTTTGACTTGATCGTTACCATGGAGTACCTAAAAAGCATGCATAGGAGAGGGGTGCCAAATAGTAACACAGGAATCAACAAGAACACCAAATGATAACCACGTTTCTTGTGACAATGTTGCATGCCTTTAAACCGGCCACAGAGACCATCATTTCCTAGGAAAGAGTCAATGGTAAGATTTGAAAATGCTCCCTTGTGTGAGACTCTCCCTGAGAATTTGTTGAAAGAGAAGTTAAGTTCCTTGAGAGAGGAAGACAACTGCATGGACTCTGGTATTTTCCCAGTCAATTGATTTGAAGACACGTCAAGTGCTCGAATATAGAGCAATTTTCCTAATGAATAAGGGAGAGGGCCTTCAAAGGAATTACCAGAGAGGTTGAGATACTCCAGTGCTGTGCAACTTTCTAGTTGTGGAGGGACGCTGCCAGAGAGGTTATTCATGGATACATCAATAGCTAGCACCATGTCCATTTTGCTGAGCTCCAATGGTAAAGACCCATGTAAGTTATTGTTTGACAAATTTAGGTATAATTTCAAGCTATCCAAGGCAGCTACTTCTGCAGGAATCAAACCTGTTATCTTGTTGTGAGATAAGTCTAAAATCTCCAAATTAACACATTTTCCCAGACTTAGTGGAATTGTTCCAGAAAGCTGGTTGTCATAAAGTAAAAGCCTTCTTAACTGGGAGAGATTTGCAAAACTATCTGGTATTGGACCAGAAAGCTTGTTTCTTGACAAGTCTAGAAGTCCCAGATGCTTTATATCACCAAGGATTGATGGAATATCACCAGATAGTGAATTATTTGACAAATAAATTCTCTCTAGCCTATTCATGTGACCGAGGCTGGGAGGGATAGATCCATTTAATAGGTTACTGGACAACTTCAAGAAAGTCAGGTTGACAAGGTTGCCAATTTGTGGAGGTATAGAGCCATATATTAGATTTTTTTCTAGGTGAAGTTGTTGCAGGCTGGTGGGAAGATCACCAATGTTATGAGGCAGCTTCCCACCAAGATTGTTTCCTGCCAATTCGAGTTCTTGAAAGTGTGATAAATTCACCAAGGAGGCAAAGAAAGGTTCAAGGTTGGTATTACCATCATGGCTGGTAAAATTGTTGTATGACAAGTAGAGGAACTGTAGTTGTGGCCAATTACTTACAATCTTAAAAGGAAGCTCTCCACTCAACATATTCAACTCCAAATCAAGCCATTTAAGCTTGGTAGAGTATGCAAGAGCTAAAGGAACTTGGCCTACAAGCTTGTTAGACCAAAGTAATAGGAACCTGAGGTCTTTAAGGATACACTCTTTGTTCAAGGGGATTTCTCCCCCTAAGGAATTGTTAGAGAGGTCTACATAACTCAGTGAAGTTCCATTACAGAAAAGTGATGGGGGAATCTCTCCCTCAAGATGATTGCTTCCCAAGTTAAGGTAGTACAAGTTGTGAAGTGAACCAAACTCGGATGGAATGTGCCCTTGAAGAAAATTCCCAGACAAACTGAGTTGTCCAAGCTGAACCAAATAGCCTAGTTCCTTTGGAATGTGACCCACAAAATAGTTGCCAGAAAGGTCAAGAATTTGCAAGGAAGATATGTTAGCAAGAGCAGGGGAAATGGTGCCTCCTAGTGACCCTCCACTGAGATCAAGCTCAATTATCATGTCACTTGCATTGTTGCATCTTACACCTGACCAATCACAAACATGAACACCCGGTGACTTCCAACTCTTTAGAGCGTTTTGAGGGTCAGAAACAATGCCTGACATGAATGAAATAAGTGAATTTTTTCCATTGACGATGCCAGCATTTTCTTTCCCATGAAGTACTCTAGACTGAACAGTGCCCAGAAAGAAAAATAGAAGCACTATTGATCTAAAGATTCTAAACAAACACATCATGGATCAATATATTTTGTCTTCTAGTTCTATCTAAAAGAAGGAAAATAATGAAGAAAACGTTGAAAACAAAAGAAAGATGTACAGTACAGGATTAGGCTCAATGTGTCTCAATAAAAGGGAAGCACTTAGGATTTAAAGGAATCATTAGTGATGGAAAAAACTGAAACTTAAACCGTGCGCCTAATTGTCGTTGAAGAAGCAAACGAATGTTTGGTGCCTGCCTACGATGTTTGACTTTGAAATTGACGTATAAAGAATTGACACGCGGGCAACGTTACGGGGTGTTTAGCAATAGTGATGTACATGTCAGCATAGCAAGTTTAAGTGCCTAACATTAAAAAATTTTATTATTAATGAAGATCATATCATATGCCAATTTTGTGTTATGCACCACCATTGCTTCCTAGATTCAGTTCAAGTAGTGGATGATGTGCTGTTAACTAGGATAACCTAGGTTAATAGGCACGCCTTGTGGGGACTTTGCTGACAATGTTGATTTTGTTTTGGTGTTTGTCGGCTGCAGTGATCTTGATTCATGGTTCGATTTGAGCATCATTTATTTATTATTTGTTTGTTCATGTATTCAATTGAAGAGTTCCCATTGCAACTAGTTAAGGTGGCGGGACGCGGCGACTTGATTCTCTCCACTCGTGTCAATAGATTAGGCAAATTTAGGATTTGAGCTTAATAGATTAAGCTTTCGCAGAGAAGTAAAATTAAGAGGAGGAAGAAGAAATACAAGGAATGTTTGAAATTTCGGGTACTTTTTTGGTGGGGTGGTTGTAGGTGAAAAATAAAATAAAAAATTAATATAAAATTTAATGTGATTCAAGTTAAATATTTATTTTAATAATTTTAATATTAAAATAATTTTTGTATAAAAATTTTAAATGTACAAAGTATTATAAAACTCATAAATTTAAGATAAATAACTGATTGACAATTAAGATTCAAACGAAATGATTAATCCAAAAACTATCAATTGTGTTGAGCAAACCCATTATACTAGTTCACAACCATTCAGCGGATTGTTTTTCTATATAAAAAATTTATAACACTTATGTATTTTGTTCAACAAATGAGCTAGACTTCATTTATGTATATTTCTTTCTTTTTGTGCACCTTTTTAAATGTCAGGTGTTTATTTTGGAATTGTTTATCAAATAAAATTAAGGAACCTCAATATATTTTCTTTAATGATCCGAGTTTGAAGACCAATGAATTCTATAGACAATTAAAAATTGGAGAAGTATGAACTGTTGGAAAATATTGTTTCAAAATTCAAATAATGTGGTCGATTAATTGCCTTGGAAGATAATCTAAATTTATGTAGATTTTTGTTTCAGGTAACAGGTGAGATAACAAAATAAATAATGCATGCTTAATTAGTAGCGTACCTTTTTGGTTTCGCGCACTCTTTGTTTTATATTTTAATAATAAAATTTATTTCGAAAAAATGGTGTTAAAAGAATGATTTCTATAAGAATTATATTAAAAGTTGATATATATATATATATATATATATATATATATTTAAGAATTATATTTAAAATAAGTAATATTTTACTTTTTTAAGAGAATTTTTATTCTAATACATAGCCTGATAGAAATATTTCAAAAAGAAATGAAAGAGAAATATCGTCGTTGCTATCGTCAAAAGGAGCATAAAAGTAACGGCCGAAATAGCGATGAACCGTTGAGAGGAGACGGCTCATATATATTTATTATTAACTGTTATTAAGATATTGATTAATAATATATATATATATATATATATATATATATATATATATATAATAAACGTGATAGAAGAATGCAAAAATAGTTATAAATAATATAATTTTTTATCTCCTTATAAAAATATTTTTACTTTCTTAATTGGTATCCTTATAATATCTTAACAAACACTAGTTAACATTTTCCTTATTATTATTATAATTTATATTAGTAAAATCGCCCAGTTATACCACGTGTTGGTTTTCATACATGTTTTACTGTATATAATTAAAAGAGGATCTGTACCAAACTAATATGCATACTTTAGGAGCATATGTTTTTCAACTAGACCAATGACCATGCCATAATCTGTTTTCAAATAAATAAAATATAATATTGTTTGGAATGTTAACATTTGCAAATAAATTATAGGATTCATAGGCTGAGAGTATATTGCGGATAGTTCTTTAATTCATTGTTTTTGTTATCACAATGCTTGAGCAATGTATGAACTAATTAACTAGCTTTCTTTTCATTTGCCTCTGGAAAATAAAAAAATTTGCGTCCTTGATTAAGTACTACTTTTTTTTTTAAAGGAAGTACTACTTTATTTAAAACTTTTATCACATTAGATGCGAGTAATGTTAAGAGTTTTTCTTTACATTGTCACTGTAAGAAAAAATTATATTGTCAAATAATTAAAAAAAATTAAATAAGATTTTTATTATTAAATTAATAATCTTATCATATATAATAATTTATTATTGAATAACTATATAAATTCCTTACCTTGATTTCTAACATTTTTTTATCTAAATTCCTGGTGCATTTTGCGTGGTGCCTTACATTGAAGTTTGTTTTATGCAGGACTCTTCATCTGACAGTGCATTTTCTGACTTTTTATTACTGTTTTCACTTGAAAGTTCAGACATTGGTAATGAAAGTGAAATGAGAGGGTGCTCAACACTTTAGTAATTAGTACTAATACTGATTGAGGTTCAATCCTTCAATTACTCCTTTTTACTTGTAACTAGCACGAAGGAGCTCTTTGTCAATGAATTCTTACCGTTGGGGGAGGAAAGATACTGGCGGGAAGTTCTGTTTCACTGAAATTTCCTTCTATGTTCTTGGTTGTTCTTGCTGTAATATAGCATCAATAGCGATGTCAGATAAGAAGTGCACCCTTTCTACTGGTTCCTATTCTTTTATAAATTTGATATTTGTTGTGATTATCTTATTGTACTTCAGGTTAGGATTCATAAGTTCCTGGAAAAGACTAGAAGTCACCAGAGTAAGAAAACAGAGGTTGGTGGTGACGACAGTATGGACAATGATAAATAAAAAATAAGGAAACATGTAAATGGCTTGATTAAAAGAAGACTGAAACAGGTTCAGAAGCTACTGAAAGAGGAAGAATCTGGCCCTTGGGGTCGTGATATCCAGGCTAAGGTTGGTTTTAATGTCTGAGTGTAATTATCGTTAACTTAATTTTTTAAACTGGAATCTAATGAGTGAACTCTATGAATCTATGCAGCTGGGAAGTCGATTAATAGAATTATTAATTGAAACAGCATTTGTACACTCTCCAGTTAATCAGTCTGCTGATACTCCACCTGATATTCGACCAGCATTCAGTCATAGATTTAAAGCCATATCAAAGAATCCAGAGTGAGGCTTCACCTTTTTAAAAAAAAATTTAAATCAATATTATGATTGGTTCAATAGTTTAGGCCTTGATCCTTAGCAACTAAATGACACTATCAGATTAGAGAAAGTAGCTATTGGCTGTTTATCTGAATATTATGATACTAGGAATCAATAATTATTATTTTAGGGACTGCCTCGATGTGATGTTTTGTTAACTTTGGAATACCAAAGGAGAGAAATTATGAAATGGAATATATTCATTGTCAAAAGAACATCTTACAATGCATAAGAGTAATTAATATATATAGTAAACTAGCTAACTAACAAACTCTTAACTTGGCTAAACTAATTCAGTTACAACTATGATTAACTAAGACTAACTAGAGTTACTATTTACATCATGTAATAGCCCCCAACAAGCTGGACTATGAATGTCTAATAGGCCAAGCTTGGAAATTAATGAATTGAAGGAGGGAGTAGGCAATGGCTTGGTAAGTACATCTGCCAATTGTGCAGCAGAAGAAACCGGCAGGAGATGAATGAGGCCAGTTTGTATTTTCTCACGAATGACATGACAGTCAATTTCAATATGTTTTGTCCTCTCATGGAAGATGGGGTTGTGAGCAAGATAGATAGCACTCTTATTATCACAGTAGACTGAGATAGGTTGATCAAGAGAGATGTGAAGATCCTTGAACAAATACTGCAGCCATTGTAATTCACAAGTTAAGCTAGCCAAAGCTCTATATTCTGCTTCTGAACTTGACCTGGATACTGTGGAATGCTTTTTAGATTTCCAAGACAGCATAGATGTGCCAAGAAAGACACAGTAACCAGTCACTGATCTGCGAGTAGCAGGGCAACTTGCCCAATCTGAGTCTGCAAAACCAGAGAGTTTGAGTGTGGAGGAGGAAGAATAGAACAATCCCTTGGCAGGAGCACTTTTGAGATATTTGAGGACTCTAATTGTTGCTGAGTGATGAACTTGTAATGGCTAAGAGATGAATTGACTAATTTGCTTAACAATGAAAGCAATGTCAGGCCTGGTTGTAGTTAAATATAAAAGTCTGCCAACAAGTCTCCTATAGGTTGTTTCTTCTTCATAAGGGGGTGAGTCACTGTCATGAAGCTTCAAGGAGCAATCAAAGGGAGTTGTACTAGGCTTAGTAGCCAATAAACCACTGTCCTCAAGCAATTCCAATGCATACTTCCTTTTATTGAGAAAGATGCCTTGCATAGATCTTGCAATTTCCAATCCAAGAAAGTATTTAAGCTTGCCAAGGTCCTTGATTTTGAATGTGGAGTCAAGGAATTGTTTGACAGATTGTATTTCCTGCAAATCATCACATGTCAAGACAATATCGTCAACATAGACTAGAAGAGCAGTGAAATGAGAATTATGTAGTTTTGTGAACAAAGAATGGTCAGCAGATGAAGGTGAGTATCCAAGGGAGATAAGAGCAGTGGATAACTTGGAGAACCATTGTCTGCTAGCCTGTTTCAGTCCATATAAGGACTTATGTAATTTGCAGACTTTATTAGAAGAAGAACCAGGCAGCAAGAACCTAGGAGGCAGATCCATATATACTTCCTCATGCAGATCACCATGAAGGAAAGCATTGTTGACGTCAAGTTGTTCTAAGTGCCAGTCCTTAATAGCAGCCACAGATAGAAGGGTGCGAATTGTGGTAAGCTTAGCAACTGGTGAAAAAGTGTCAAAATAATCCACACCCTCTAGTTGAGTGTATCCCTTTGCCACCAAACGGGCCTTGTATCGTTCAATGGATCCATCAGCATGATGCTTGATCTTGTAAACCCATTTGCAACCAATTGGTTGCTTACCTTCAGGCAGATCAACAACAGACCAAGTGTTTGTGGATGCAAGAGCATCTAACTCAGATTTCATAGCAAGATTCCAACAATCAAACTTACAAGCTTGTTTATAAGTTTTGGGTTCTGTAAGGGAACTAATGGACAGACAAAAACGTTTGTGACATGGACTACATTTGTCATATGACAGTACAGAAGAAAGAGGGTAAGGAGATTTACCTGGATTAGATGCTGGCAGCATTGAGGATAGCAAATTGCAGTGGTATTCAGAGAGATAAGCAGGAGGTTTTGTTAGTCTATGTGATTTTCTGGTTGGTGCAGGAGGGGAGGTAGGTTCATTTGGTGGAGGTAAGGATAGTGGAAGATCTAGGAGAATGTCAGATGTGTCTAAGGTAGTAATATCAAGGTTGACACTGACAGGATTATTGGCAGGTGGAGGTGAGGCAAAAGGAAAGACAATTTCATGGAAGATTACATTCCTTGAAACATAGAACTCATGGGTGATAGGATCATAAAGAAGGTAGCCTTTGGTGCCTTCCCTATATCCAAGAAATATGGATTTTCTTGCCCTTGGTGCAAATTTGGTTCTATGGTTATGTAAGGTCGAGGAGTATGCAAGACATCCAAAAACTCTTAAATGATGAAGGCTGGGAGGAGTAGAATGAAGCATTTGATAAGGGGTGAGGTTGTTCAAAAGAGGGGTGGGAAGTCTGTTGATAATGTGGATAGCTTGTTGTGTAGAGAGGTGCCAAAGGTTATGAGGGAGATGAGAGTGAAAAGAAAGAGCACGTGCTACATTCAAAATGTGTTGATGCTTTCTTTCCACGATGCCATTTTGTTGAGGTGTTTCAACACATGACCTATGATGGATGATACCTTTAGAAAGGTAAAAACTAGTCATGAGAAACTCAGGCCCATTATCACTACGAATACATTTGAGTTTCTTATTGAATTGAGTTTCTATGAAGGAAATGAAATTAACTAAGTGAGTTCTAGTTTCACTTTTATTTCTCATGAAAATTGTCCAAGTAAACCTGCTGTAATCATCTACAAGTGTTAGAAAATACTTATGGCCAAATATGGAAGGGCTGGAAAGAGGTCCCCATATATCAGCATGAATTAAATCAAAAATGGCAACAAATTTAGTAGTACTATGAGCAAAAGGTAAATTTCTTTGTTTAGCCAAATGGCAAGTATTACAAGGTTTATGATTGTCATTGAAAGTGACAAAGGGAAAGTAAGATGAAATACATTTGTGTATATGAGAACTTAAATGTCCTAGTCTAAAATGCCAAATGGTGGCAGGATCATGAGAGATGGAGGTGTTGACAAAACCAGTTGTGGGAGAGAAAACCAGAGGTGAGGTGGTGTCAAGCACATACAATTTGCCAATCCTCCTAGTTGTAAATCCAGTCATCTTGGGATGAAGTAGCTGCACAATTTTACAACAATTAGGGTAGAGTTTCACATCATATAAGGTGGAATCAAATAGAGTAGTAACAGAGATAATATTGGCATGAAACGAAGGAAAGTAGTAAACATTATGAAGAACAAGGGAGTCATATAACAAAACTGAACCAGCTATTGTGGTAGTGACAGTGTCACCATTAGGCATGGTCATAGTTTTGGTGCAATGTGATATGTGGAAGAAAAACTGTCAAAGATATGAGTAATGTGATCAGTGGCACCGGTGTCAACAATCCACCAGTGACTGGTATTGTTTGAGAGATTCTTACCAGATGAAGGAGAGGGAGAGGTATGAGAGACAGAATTTGTAGCAAAAACAGAATTAACTGAAGAAGGTGAAGTAGATTGCAAGTTGGATTGTTGGAGTAGCTGTAAAATCTGAGTATATTGCTCTTGAATCGTGGACAAAGAAGCACTTGATCCATTTGTTGATGTGGAAGCAGATGATGATGAGGAAATGTGAGCAGAACCAGCATCTTGAACAGAGTTCACCACAGAGGCATTTCCAGAGGAATTGGACTTACGATGTTGAAAACCAGGAGGATACCCGTGCTTGATGAAGCAAGTCTCAACAGTGTGATTGGTGCGATTACAGTGAGTGCATAGCCGGTTGCCACGGCCACCGGAGGAATATCCACGACCACGACCACAACCGGAATTATTAGAAGGACGAGAAGGCGTTTGAGAGAAGTGATTCACCGACGATTGATTCTCAATTGAAGAATCAGTGGTTGAAGGAAGATTGAACTGGCGTTCTTGTTGAAGAATCAAATTGAACGCATTGTCTAGGGTTGGAAGTGGAGACATCAGCATAATCTGCGAGCGAACATGAGAATATTGATAACCAAGACCTTTCAAGAACTTGATTACCTTATCTTGCTCCTTGAATTTGCGTAAATCTGTAGCAGCACCACAAGAACACGGTATAGCACAAGTACAATCACGAATTGGACGAAAATTCTCAATTTCTTCCCAAAGCGTCATCAATTTGGTGAAATACGAAGAGATGTCAAGAGTTCCTTGTTGAAGACAAGCTACTTCCTCTTGAATATCAGCAACGCGAAAAATATCACCCTGAGAGAACCGATTCTCCAAACTTTTCCATACAAAAGAAGCGCGATCACACCAGAGGAGAGATTTCGCGATTTCTTCAGAGGTTGAACGTTGAAGCCATGAGAGAACGAGGTTATTACAACGAAGCCAGGGTTCATAGAGAGGATCAGAGATAGGGGGAGGAGAAAGAGTGCCATCAACAAATTTGACCTTGTTCTTGGAGATAAGAGCCACCTTCATCGATCTGCACCAGATCTGGTAGTTTTTGTTATCAAGCACAGGTTGAACGAGAACAAGAGAAGGATTCTCATTCGGATGCATGTAGTATGGATTAGAGGGATTGGTAGCAAAATCAGAGTAAGAAATCACCATTGTTGAGATGATTCAGCAAGAAAGAATTGTAGAACGCGAAGAAGATGAAGGCGCGAAAAAATTGCGGAAACAGTTTCAAACTGATATCATGTTAACTTTGGAATACCAAAGGAGAGAAATTATGAAATGGAATATATTCATTGTCAAAAGAACATCTTACAATGCATAAGAGTAATTAATATATATAGTAAACTAGCTAACTAACAAACTCTTAACTTGGCTAAACTAATTCAGTTACAACTATGATTAACTAAGACTAACTAGAGTTACTATTTACATCATGTAATATGCTTATTTATAATTCTGCCCCCCGACCCACCCACACACATGCATTCTGATAGACAAACAGATGCCACATGCCTTCAAAGTTCAAATGAGAAAGGTAGGGTAATTAATCCAATTAATTATTCTATAATATTTTCTGTTGCTGGAAAATTCCTGTATATACTATTCTTAATTTACTGGAATAAATGTGATTTGTCAGTTGGAGGCTGCTACAGTTAACTTGGCCACTAGTGAGAAACCCACTGATGTTTACTCGGAGGCTGCTGCAGTTAAATCCTTTATCAACAGCTTATACACTTTACGTTCAAACCTCTGTTTCATGCTACGTTATTTCAAGCTCAAAGCCTTTCACATCATTACCTTACTGCCTTGCTGAAGTTTGAATGCAAAATGCATTGCTTTCACAACTGCATTGAAATAGTAATATCACTCAAATAGTTACTTTTTGGTTAAAATCTGTTACCTCATGACCTACTTTGCTTGAGTATATTTACTACATTATCTTGCATTTACAGATTTTCATGATCTACACCCCATAGTACTAGGTGTACAATACAAATGATTTCGTCAACTTTACTATGCATAATCAATATTTAATTTTCACTTGAATGGTATGTTTGAGCAGGGTTCATGAAATTATGAGAAAGGACTGTAACAAAGACCCAGCTGCCTATCCAAATGCTTTGTTAGCAAAAGCTTTAATTGATCAGGTCAATACTGATTAAAATGTATGCTCCTGCAGCTAGCTATAATCTCTTCTTTTCACTCACCCAACTCTTGGAAGCTTTTAGATTGACAGGAAACTGGTCAAACAGACAGTGATGACTTCAGTTTATGGTGTTACTTATGTTGAGGCACGAGAGCAAATAAAGAGAAAATTAGAGGTGAAAGGCCTTATTACTGATGAAAAACCTTTATTTGCTGCAGCTTGCTATGCTGCTAAAGTAAGTTTCAGCCATGTTGTACGAACCTATATTAGCGGTTAGAAACTGCAATGTCTGACTTGATGTGCATTTCTTATCATTGCATCAGCAGGAGATTATTACCTGCTGGAATACTTATATTAAAGAAAATATTCCTTTTTAGACCCGATCAAACCTAGATCAGGTTTTTAGATCAAGTTGGTTATTTGACGGTGTTGTATATTTAGTACAATCTTAATGGATTTGGTTTGATTAAATCTATCCCCGTAATATGAGTGGAAATACATGTGAATCAACATGCAAAGGCATGCTTATACAATAAATCTGCTTTCTTGTCTTATATTTTATACTCTTATCATTCTATAGGTAACATTAACTGCCCTTGGAGAAATTTTTGGTGCTGCACGTGTCATTATGGGTTGGCTTGGTGATTGTGCAAAGGTTTGGTCTGATAGCATGTTGGACTTCAAATGATACTAAAATCCTATTGGTTTTAACACTGTTGTATATGTGTGTGCCTGCATGTTTGCAAGCTTTCTTTCTATTCCTGAATGGTGGCATCTTAAAAATTTTATAGGTAATTGTTTCTGAAAACATGCCTGTTTGTTGGACCACTCCTCTTGGTCTTCCAGCTGTACAACCATACTGTAAAACTGAACGGCATCTGGTAAGATTTTATATACAAATGATTTTCCCCCTTTTCTTTTATTTTATAGATATTAATTTACTCAATAATGCCAAGTTAAAACCGACATACTAAATGTACACTGTATGATATCCACCTAAATGCTTAAAAGAATGACTTCTATAGCAATCCCATTAAAATAGGTAAATTATGTGACGTGATGCAATGGATTGATGTATTAACATATAAGTGTGGAGCTGTGGATCCTTCTTTAACGTGTTTCACCATTTTCTTGAGCAGTTGTGATACTAAGATTCGTAACCATTATTCTCTATAAACAACATGTCTTGTATTACTTCCTTTTTGGTGGCTCATCACTGGAGTGTGAAAGCTTTTATGATGTTTGGTAATTTGTTTAATCTAAATATCCAATAGTCTTTTAATTGTGAGACACCTGAACAATGTCCTGCTATTAGGCAATGCAATGGACATACACCAGTCAATTACCTGCAGAATATGTAATAATAAATTAATGACGGTGGCTGTAGGACTCCATTGCATTTAGAACTATTTTGGTATGAACACCTGATATTTCCTCATAATGTCTAGACCATGTGCTCGTCTGCTTCTCAGAGCACAGGCCAAATATTTCAAAGCACTAGTTTTAAGCAACATAGATTTGTAGGTGTTATGTATTTCAATTGTAGAATTAGCAGTAAAAACCCGTGACAGGTGCCAATAATTATACATTTTAATCAAAACATATAGTTTCAGAACTTTTTTACCATCTAAAAGCACAATGCTTATGAATCTCACCATTGACCTGCAGATCGGAACATCTCTTCAATTTTTGGCTTCGAGATGAGAGGGTAATGCAGTAAGTGTACATAGTCCTCTTTTTTGCAGCTTTCCTTTCTTTCTGAACTATATTCATTATTAAAACTACTCTTATTCCAGGTAGATGCCAAGAAACAGAGATCTGCGTTTCCTCCAAACTTCGTACATTCACTGGATGGTTCACACATGATGATGACTGTTCTTGCCTGTAGGGATGCTGGCTTATGTTTTGCAGGTTTTAAGACCTCCTTTTACTATCAAAATCCTAAAGCATATTCAAAATTTCCATCTAAAGTCATAAAAGTATACAATGTTAGTTTAATTGCTTTTTTCTGGTTCCAAGGGAGGCTGTGTAGACCTAGGAATTCAGGACATAAAAGTCTGATGCCGTTGCCACTTGAGCTCTTTTGTCATTGGGCACTTTAAGACTTCTAAAAGCATAGAGGATTTGTCTATTTTTGAAAGCCAGCAATTTTCTCCTTGGCATCTTTTCTTAATTGTTTCTGAAACTGGAAGATGTAGGGATTCAAATAGAATCACTTTAAAATTATGAAAGTTTATCACAAGTTTAAGGGAAAGTGAAGTTCATTTTGAGGCCTGCCTTCTTTCAGATGTGTTATTTAGTTTCATTGAATTCGTATGTTGAATATTGCAATTTGCACCCTAAAAATTTTAGGACCTATTTTGCAAAGTTCAGAAGGCAAAAAACACATCCTTAAACTATTGCTTTGGATCAATTTACATTTGAATGTTTTACAATATCATGTTGGAGGCTTTGATAGTAATGCTCAAGGTGCATCTATGATAGCAATCACTCTGCAGTTAAATCTGTATTCTAATTATCTGGCTCTGTTAATATATTTACACTCAACTTTCACGTCCTTACTTAGTGCAAATCTTTTTGCCTTTTAGACCAATGGAGGGAGAAAAATAAAAGTCATTATTTGATCATTTTGATATGTTAACAGTTGCTGGAAGGCTTTGAGACATCATACCCAGGATTAGCTTTCCCTCCACTGCCAGAGAGAAGAGGTGATTTTGACTTGCAGAAGGTTCTTGAGTCTCCATACTTCTTTAACTGAACATTGCAGAAGGTTCTTGAATCTCCAGGCTTCTTTATATGGAATCTCCATGCTTCTTTATATGGAAGCATTATTACCTTCACTTCCAATGCAAAATCATTAAGAAACTTCTGAAATACTTCGTCTTGTCGCAGAAGTTGTGATTCAAAGAAAGACCCCAGCTTGCATTCGGGGAAAGGCCTGGAAGGAAGTCTCCTGTTACTAGAATGCTCAGAACACTACTTGGCTGGTTTAAGGGGAGATAAGCTTTGATCATCCTTTACATTTATAATCAACTTGCTGGGATGGAAATTCCCCATGAAATATTTAATGTTGGCGATTTCCTTCTCTCAAATTGAGCTTGCAGAAAGTCTTTCTATTTAATGCAGAGCTACAGACCGTAGCTGATTTTGATGATGTAAACCATCTTTTTTCTGTTTAGATCTATTACAATGTATGAATTGATGTATTATATCTACGATTGAAAGATAGATAGCTAGGCATAGAATTATTCATTTTGTAATTTGTACATAGAATTATTCATTTTCATTGACTTCAGTTATAAATTTTAATTGTATCGAGAAAATTTTGATATGAATGGCAGAGTTAATTCATGTTATGTCAGCTTTGCATTAGACATATCCAGTAGATACTATGAATCAGATGTAATTTCATTTATAAGGCTGCAAACAGAATTATTATGGTCACATCATCTTATTTTGTTACTATCTTGCAATAACTTTTTGCTTTTAAACTTTGACACATAATAGAGTTGAATACCAATCTATCCTTAAAAGTGGTCAAAACTCAGAAAAAAAAAAAACATGGTGTGGAAATGGGGGCAAAATGACAGTACTAGTTTTTATCCTGCAATTCTGCAACTACTCTTTTGTACTAACAATTATTGGTTCAGTCCAAGCTACTAAAAAATGCATTAATTTGCAGTGGACCAGCCTAAATTGATAATCTTTGTCTTGGTTTTAGGTGACTAAAAATGAGATCCTTATAATAATAAAATGGGTGTGAAAAGAACTACCCTCTTACTATTGCTAGTACTGGACTGTTTACATACTATTGGGCCGTTGGAGTTGGAGTCGATTACTCGGTGAAAGACTTGAGTTAGGACTGCTTATAAGTTTTTTATCAAAATGTTTTGTTTTCTCTTATTTTCAATTTTAGTTTTTATAAGAAAAACATTTTTTTCATAAACACTGGTGATGGAGACATGTGTATTGGAGTTTTTTTTTCAAACATTTTCATATTAATCAGGCCTGTCAAGGGAGACAGAGAAATCACACCCTTTGGCATTATTTTTAGTGAACGGGAAAAAGAAACAAAAACCACCCATTGTGCTACATAGACCACAAATCACCTAGTTACAAGTAACAGCATTTGGAGACAACACATGTACCATCCTCCTAATAGGGGCAAAATGTATCACTACTGACTAATCTAGTTTCTTTTCTTTGCACCGTACAAAGATCTCAGTGTAAGGGGAGAGAAATTTCTCTAGTGGGTTTTAATTAATTAATTTTTTTTCAGAATTCCGAAAACTATTGTTTTAGACACACCGAAATATTCCTCCTCTTCTCTTTTTCGTTCAGTTATCCTGGGGGATTTGGGTGATCCTCAGCATCACCGTTTCCAACAATAATTTACTCTCATCTGAACAATTAATATTTCACCCCTTTTTTTCTATAACTTTTCTTTCTTAAATTTATCCAGCCAAATACGTGTGCTTAGTTAGTAAACAATTTATAAATATATCATTATTATAACATTTCAATGAAAGGAACCTCAAGTCATTATAAACTTTATAATTAATATTGAATAAGTTTCCTTTTAATAATTACAAACTCATTACTGTTATCTCTGAGATAAAAATATGAGCATAGAAGGTATTAATAATGAAGAACCTCTGGATGAGTGATTAAGAAGAGTTGAATCTCAAAAAATCAACGAAAGGAATCTAATGTGAGCTTGTGTCACTATAATTATCCACCACATGTATGATTTTGATTCCATATCACATAGAGAGAAAGTATGTGGGCTGCAGCAGAATATATCTATGTGCCTCTGCCAGACACATGACCATGCTTACTAGTTGATGATATATGTGGTGGTCCTTCTCTTCTCAATCTCAATCTCAATGTCGCTCCTTTTAAGGTGAGACATCACTGTCTTATATGCCAATGTGTTTGCCCATAGCACCCCTTATATATATTGATGCTACTAACTCCTTGTGAACGACTCTCTTGGCTTTTTAGTTTTGTCATGCCATGGAACAACATCCATAACCTCAATTCTTATATATATTTTTTTTTCTTCAAGCAAAATCAACTATCACCATTGTTTTTGCTGGTAGAAAATTAACAAGAATCAGTAGAGCAATTAGGAACCACATGAAATGTCGCAGCACGTTAGGAGCGGGTGTCTGAATTCGTTGGTTATACTATTTTACTCTAAAGTTTGAAAGGAGTATAAAAGTTAATAAATTTCATGATTACCCCGACAATCAACAAAAAAAGAAGGAGCCACTTATTTGAAGATAAGCATTTAGGATAAGTTTCGAGGGAAATTAACGGAATATGATATGGCGACACGAAATATGCTATTTGAATCAAGGAGGGATTCTTTTTAGATTACATAAATGTAATATGACCATTATATAATTTAGAAACGTAGATTGAAATATTTTTCTAGTCTAACTAAATATTTGATAGGATATGCTGATGTAGCTAGATATGCGTGTGTGTGATCATATCTTTGTCTTTTGCTGTTTCTATTCACTCTCGGATACATGAGATGGCCAAAGCTTCATTAAAGGAATTACTAACTCTAACCATATCATCATTCATTGGAATTATTCCATAATTATTCGGATGAACATGCAAATCAACGTTCAAACGACCATAGCGAGACTTGACATTATATATATCCTCAATCGACCTTACTCTAAGTCACATAGGATGAGCGAATGCACGATCCTTCTGAATGAAACTTGTGCGTTGATGTTATAGGTGTCATTTTTATTTTTTAAGTAAATTAAAATAATATTTTTCAGCAACTAAAAAATTAAGACAAATTTGAAGTTTTAAAGTAAATATAAAGGATACTTATCATATATTCTACTTCTAGAATATATTTTTAAAACTATTAATATATATCAACGGTTTTAATTTTTTATGCCATTTTCAAATTCATGAAGATAAAAGTCAACTTTTATATTATAAATTTGGGTCGTTATTCATGTTAAATGAGAGGATTTTAGTGTCTTTTTTTTTCTCCTTGCGTGTTGTAATACCTAATAATTAATTTCACCAATATTTAGTACTTTTATATTTTTTATGGAAAGTACTTTTATATTTTTAAACCTTATGAATCTATTAATTAATTTTATAAAATTTCTTTATGTTAAGATCTCATCTTTCCCTTTAATTTTTAAAACTTTTTATATTAAATTATCTGTTTGGGTTAACTGCATTTTTAGTTTCTCAAGTAATACACTTGTGTGATTTTAGTTTATCAAGTTTTACCTCCATTTCAATTTCATGCAATATTTAACAAAAAAAATTGACATGTGACAAACTAGACATGACATTACAGTGAGTAAAAATACAATTTATCAGCTAAAAAAATACAGAATATTTGAACTAAATAGACAAAATAGGTACAAAAATAGTATTGACTTAATTGTCAGGTTGACCATCTTGCAGGTAAAATTATTGACTTTATGACAATAATAAACAATAAAAAAATGTTTTTTTCTATTTTAAGTTAATTAATGACTTAAATATCAAATGAAATCATAATAGAAGGACCTTGTTATAAATAGGAGAAAAATTGAGAGACTCAATCAACACAATTGAAACCTGAGAGACCAAATTAAATTGCACAACCATAATATCCAGGGTAGTATTTGTTTTTTATCTTTTAATTTAATTTTTAAATTTTCATTTTGACTTTTTCTCTTTTCTCTTTAAATATTAGCTGTTTATACTTTTTTAAAAATTGTTTGTACATATTTTTATTATAATTTTAAATATTTCCATTTTCAGTTATACTTTTAAATATTATTTAAATGAAAAAATATCCATATAATATACGAGACATTTACTAGTACTATATAAAGTTCACCGTACCGGATGGTAAATATTTTCATTTTCAGTTGTATTTTTAAATATTAGTTAGCCGTTTATTTTCCTATATTTAATAAAAATATCTATCAAGTCAAGTTAGTAAAATGACACTACTCTTGCACAAAATTAAGAATGCATTCTTCATCCGTTATCTAGGATATTGACGTTTCTTCAAAAACAAACTCGTTTTTGAATGCTCTGTTAATTATCAAACATTTCACTTTTAGGTTGTTTCGTTCGCAACTTGGTCGAAAACGATATCGTTGCCAACATTGACCTTCATATGTTCCTCATCGAGACAACGACCATTCAAATCAATTAACTTTGCCCAACTCATTGCAACATGCATGGATTAATTGAAACTATTGGCAATTAAATTTTTGGTTTTATTGTACACGTTACTCCTTATTTGTTAACCAAAGATAAAATAAAAGGGGACCACATTACTCCTTATGCATAGACAAGCGCACCTGTTACATTTGTTTTAGCATCTTGATATAGGTATTCTTATCTTAGGGAGACTTTTGATTTTTTTTAACTACGAATATGTCCCGTTTATTATTGTATCATTTTGGATTTAATATAATTTATATTTTTTTTTAAAAAAAAAAAAAAAAGAGGACCACGTGCCGAATAATGAATATTTGGACAAGAAAAAGAGAAGTGGGAGTGCAACTCTATGGAAAAAACAGCCCCTCTTCCAGCTTCTAGTGATCCTTATGCTCTGATTTCTCATTCTATCCGAATCAGATTCGTTGGCACAAATTAACAAAACTTTGAATATAGAATTTACTTGTTTTGGTCTTAGTGGAGTTTCCAGGAACTTACCCTAAAGTTTCATCGTGAGCCACAAACAAACAACTAGCAGATAAATAGCACAACATCATTGTTTGTCACTAATCAGCCGAAAAAAAGAGAGAAAAGGTCAAAGATTGAAGTGAGGGGCTTGACAAATATGTTAAACGGGGCATTAGAAAAATGAAATCATTATAGAGGAGCCCAAAGCCCCATTTAATTTTTTTTAAATCTGTAAAAGTAAAAAATGAACTTCTAATTAAAAAAAATCAAGGTGTGACACCTCACCCATACCATCAGCTAACGCTGCCCGAGTGGAAACACTATATTTATAAATAAAAAAATTGACAAAATCTATAAAATTTTCTTAAAATGTTATTATACATTAAGAACATGTTTATTTTACCGTTAAAAATACTACCACGTGTGTTCCAACCACCAATGAATGGAGAAATAAGGATGGAGATCATTTTATAAACATGCACTTGAAAGGTGTATTCACATCATAAAAAATGTAATATAATAAATAATATGAAAAGAGATAGAAAAATAAAACAAAAGACATATAGATATGTAAATATTGTTGTTGCAAACAAGTGTGAAAGTGTAGAATAATTTCCTTAATTATACTATATTATAACAACAATTTTTTAAAACGATAAACATATTTTTTTTAAAAAAAAAATATGAATATATTAATTTAATATGTACAATAACTTTAACTCATTGAAATTTAAAAGACAAATATACTTTGATTTATCCAGCTTAAAAAGTAAAACTTACACTGAAAGATTTATTCCGGTCAATTGACAATTTATTTTGATATTAGTCTCTGTAAATTTTAAATGCAAAAGTAATTTTTTAATTCGAATTACTCTCTAAATATATACTACATCAAAGTAGAAAACACTCTAAAGCTTATATTTTACAATTATATAATTAAGAATTTCGGAGGAAAACTAGAAGTAGTGGCTATTAATTAATTTGTTCCTCGATCCTCACGGTACCCTCTGTAATACTAGTATCTTCTACACTAACCAGTAACCAGAAATGAATGAAGTGGCTCTTTATTTTTTTTTTTTGTTATGGCAATGAAGTAGCTCTGATAGGTGGGTGAATGGCACACGTGGTAAATGTAATTATCATTTAATAAAGAAAAAGGGCCCAAGTATCATATTGTTTAAAGGTAATTTTATATATCTACAAATGTATTTATTTCCTTAGAAAAGCAATGTATGAAGACATTATTTATGCTTTCATTCATTATCAACTTTGGAGTGTATACTTTATGTCTACTTACATTTCTGATTATACATTGTTTGATTCATAATATCTCACGATGAAAATTACCTTAAGATTCGACGAATTATAATGAACGATTGCAGAGAGTGTGTTTTTACTTAATTAGTATATTTAGAACTATTCTTTTTACTCATGCGATGTGTCTTTTTATTTTGGGCATAAATTATAATAGCTGATCAAATTTATATTTATATTTAATAAGTACAAATGATGCCGTATAAAAGAAGACAAAAATTTATAAAAACATATTTTGAAAAGGAGGAAATCAAAAAATTAAGGTACCTTTTAGATTTTGAAAAAAAAATAGACACTAATAAATGATATCAACAAGAATCATACAAAAAAAAAAATACTCATTAACATTCACACCATCTCATGGCAAGATAACTTTTAGGTTCCAGCGAAGTTGTGAAGGGATACAATTTTCCTTAAAGAAATTGCCCATGTTCCTAAGAGAATAATTCAGAATCCAGTACAAAGAATGTTGAAAATATATTTTTGAAATTCAAAATAAATGTTTCATTTGCATTTTAAAAAATCATGTCGAACAACATGATGAAAGCTTGACTAATTTACACTAACAAATTATGTTACCTTGTGTTTAGAAGGTTTTAGACTACTAATGAGATTCAAACACCAAATTTAATTGTTCACAAAATATACAAATATAAAAGAAAGAGAAATAGGTGACCCATATTATCATTAAAATATTTTTTTATTAATATAATGAGTTTCATATTTTTTTTCAAAAGTTAAAAATATCAAATATGTATTTTTTGTATTTTTATTTATTTGGACTACAAATGAGATAAAATGGTAATAGGTGACACATATTATCATTCGAATATTTTTTCATTAATTTTATATTTTTAAAATAAATAAGTTTTCATAAAAGGAGTAAAAATGAATGCATATTAGTTTTCATAAATTTCATTTTTAATTTATTATTCTAACTAAATATGTGTGTATATACCTATAGGACAAGATGGATATTAAAATCCTCATACTCAAACTCATCCCTATAAAATTTGGTAGATACGCTAATATTCATCATGTGTATACACACATGTTATCTTACTTTACATAAACAATTTTTATAGGCAATTTCCAGTTTCATTATTATTATTATTATTATTAATTTGATAAAACTCACATCTTAATCAAATCCATTATGTAGTTGAAAAACTAATTATACTTAAAATAATCATGATAAAAAAAAGTCACCCTAAGTGATTTTTTTCACCACAATCATTCCTTTTTTTATATAAAAAAGAAAGTAAAATCCATTATAAAGAAATAACACCGGGTAAAACTAACCTAATGAAATCCTGCCAAAGCAAGTCCATACAAGCCATAAGAGGTTGATTAAACACAATAAACTCTTGTAAAACATGATGAACCTAATTAGTAAGGTAATTAGCCACACTATTCATTTCTCTAAACACATGCATGATCGTCACATTCCAATCATGTTGAATCATGGATTGATAAGTTCTAAAGAGCCAAAAATACGAATGGAAAGGCAAAACTCATTGATTGACAAAATTAGCAGCAACCAACGAATTTGTTTCAATGAGGACAGACTAATCCCTATGATTCCAAGCTATCTCCAAAGCAAATATAACACACACAAAATTTGTTGCCATAATAGAGCAATCTCCCAACATCCTGCAAAAATCCAAGATGCATTAACCCTCATCATTCCTCAAAACACCACCATAGCCTGCCAAAGTTCTTGAGTTCCTGACCAAACCATCCACATTGAACTTAACCAAACCACCTGGAGGAAATTTCCAAGTCACCATAGACTCATGACGAACCAGAAGACAATTAATATTAAGCCTCATAG
Source organism: Glycine soja (assembly GCF_004193775.1). Taxonomy (NCBI): domain Eukaryota; kingdom Viridiplantae; phylum Streptophyta; class Magnoliopsida; order Fabales; family Fabaceae; genus Glycine; species Glycine soja. The sequence continues at coordinate 41,275,234 of NC_041003.1, forward strand.
TCTGATCAACATCAAGAGAAGTAAACGCAATACTCTGCACATTCCAATTCTGGCTATTGAAAATGAAATCATTCTCGGCATACCAAATAGTTGCTAAGGCAAGGCCAAAAGTTATCCTCCCTTTCTGCCTCCTCGACAACATGGACATGAAAATCCATTCTTTCATATAAAAGGAGAAGAAAAGGCTTAACTTGTCATTCCAATTGTTGTTGAAAGCTTCCCATATAGGTCTCACCACCGAAAAATCTCTCAACACATGGAAATTCGTTTCTACATGGGTTAGACAAAGAGGGAAAGTATGATCCTGAGCAATCCCACAATTGACCTTTCTAACATTAGTCTTTAACTCCTTATGAAGCATTAACAACAGAAGGTTCTAACTCTATGTAGACCCTTCCACTGCCACATCCATTGGAAATAGGAATCAACTTAAGAATTATGATCATTACAAAGAAAGCTATAGGCCAACTTAATAGTAAAGATCGTATCTGGGGAGATCAACACCATTAATCAGAGAAGGAAAAAAGTAGGCTAACACCTCATGAATAGCCCAGCTAGGCAAGAAGTACTGAAAAGGATCAACCTCTCATCCCCATAGACTCACATAATCTACAACTTTCTTGAATTGATCATACAAAGGGGGATGCATAGAAGCAACAACCAACAGAATCGTACTAAAGGAAGCCATGAACCCGTTCAGAAAGATATTGTCTAACCATTACCAATTATCCAACGCATGTTATGTAAACATCTTTCCAGATCGAACAAATACCCTTCCAAGTTTAAGAGTCATTTGTCCACTGGACAACATTAGGGATGATACAATTTCCACTCTATACTTAACCCTAAGCCCCTTGACCCACAAGTCATCCAATTTTGATATCAACTCCCTCGCCATTTTCATCAGAAAGACCTTGTTAAAAGTGTGGAGATTCTTGAATCCCACCCCTACGACTTTTGCTTACAAAGAACTTCCCAATAAATGGTATGCTATCCCCTTCCTTGGTCCATATCATTCCAAATGAACCTATGTTGGATTTGCTCAAGAGAATCACAAATCCCTTTAGGAATAAGGGTAGACTGCATAGTATACACATGCATGACTTGAACAACAGTTTTAACTAAAGTAACACTATCAACATAGGAAATATGCTAAGCCTTCCAATATAAGAGACGAGTTTTCACACGGTCAATAATATACTGATAATGAGCCTTTTTCTTTCACAAATGAAGTAGGGGAATCCCTAAATATCTCCCTAAATCTGAGGTGATTGAAAATCCCTCTAGCTGTAGGATTCTATTCTGACATTGTGATTGACAAACTTGGAGAAAAATACTTTGATTTTGTCCTTGCTCACAATAGTCCCAAACAAATCACCAAAAACATTCAAGCACTCCATAATGCATTTGGTTAGTAAATGTCTCGATAAAAAGCAAGAGATTGTTCACAAAAAACAAATGAGACAAACTTTGCCCCTCTTTAGCGAGCTAAATCTGTCTCCAAATCCCTTGATTCACCTTAGACTAGATTATGTGAGAGAATATTTCTAAACACAACCCAAAGATATAATGGGATAGGGGATCCCCTTGCAGGATTTCCCTCTTTGACTGGAAAGTCTAAGCTTTATCACTATTGACATAAACCTAAAAAGAAAGTTGAAATACATTGAAACAACATATAAAAAAATGGTTATTAAAACCCAATTCCTTGAATGTGTCAACAATGATGGAACAATCACCCTAATTTTGAAACCAATAAACAAATTTTTCATATATCAATGTAAATAAGTTAAAAATAATATTAGGTAATTTTTTAAGGCATAATTATTAATTATTGTAAAAAGTCAAACTTAGTATATGTTACTAATATATACTTAAATGACAATATAGTATAGATATTTTCTCATTTTTAATCATAAATCCTTCTATAATTAAAAATCCCTAACTTTTTTTTTTTGAAATAAATCCCTAACTTTTATAATAGCTATTTAAAAAAGTTCATCTTTAGGTAATTTATAATGTATAATTACGTTAAATGCAGTGAATTATTCTAATTTATGAGTTAGCACCAGCTAGAACGACAATTTAGGTATTACGTTGTGCTTAAGTTGATAGTGAGTTTTTTTCTTACAAAATATTAACAGAATTTCTTTTTTTCCGAATACATAACAGATAAGAGTTATTTGCTATACGAAGATATCCAAACAAAATTGTGTTTTTACCTTTACGTTTCGGGAAAAAAGAACCAATAATACTAAATTCGGTGCAATATAATCTTAATCGCTCCATACATAACAATCTTAAATGATTATCATCGAAAAAGTTAAAAAAGTTTTCAATCCTTCCAAACGTTCTATAATTCGTGATATAAGAATTCACTACACTGCCTGCTTTTTCAATCCTTCCAAACGTTCACCAGAGAGAGCGAGAGAGAGAGTTACTTCCCGCAGAAGGTTCTGTGTGGAATCTATAAAACAAAGATGGGGAAAGGAGAAAAAAAAATACTATAGAAAGAGAGAGAGGAAGAAAGAGAAACGGTTTAATTTTAAATTATTAGTGATTAGTGATTGATTTCTAAGAAATCATCAAAGGGGGTTTCGTGACATCCTTGTTCTTCTGCTTAGCCGAGATTCTGGAAAATCAAAATCTCCACGTAATCTACTTGTAACCATCTTCTTCTCCAAGATTTTCGCCTTACCCTTTTCCCTCAACAAAAAAAAAAAAAAACTGTTGTTTGCTTCTCAATTTTTTGTTAAATATGCGTTGTCTCGTGTTGGGTTCTTGCTTCCCTTGACGAACCGGGTTCTGGGTGGGGGCGTAATTTGGGTTTATTTTTTCTTCGACGTCGTTTTTGGGTTTTGATAGTTTCGTCTCTTTTGGGGCATTTTCTTCATTGTCGCCTCTTAATAATGATAAGGGGTGTTTTAGTCTCGGTCTCATTGGTTGTTGCTCACGTGGGTATGGTTGCTTTTAACTAGGGTTTTCGAGGGGATCCGAGGTTAAAGTTCGTGTCTTTCCACGAATATCTCTGTTGGGTACGTGCAAAGTTGAGCTGTTGTTGCAATCTTAAGGGTTGAATTTATTGATTTGAAATTTTTGCGTAAAAATTTGTTTGTTTGTTTTCTTCTGCGGTTGGTTGAACTCTTTTCCGGATTCCGTAATCTGAGGATTTATTAGGTTCCTAATCGAGAATCGCGTCCTTGTTCTTGTTCTATATATTTTCTCCGGTGAAGTGTGAAAGATTGTGTGGTGAAAGTAAGGGTGTTGCATTTGCTTTGGTGGTGTTTTGTGTTGCAGCTATTGGTTAGGGTTTGATTTGAACTCTGTTTGCTATTGATTTGTTTCCTTTTGGGGTGGAAGAAGGGGTTGTGATTCTTGTGTTGATTGGTGGATAAGATGAATTCCTGTGTGACTGGAAGTTTAGTCCATCAGGGCCAGTTGCTTGTTCATATTGCTGAGAATGGACACTCCTTTGAGTTGGATTGCAATGAGAACACACTAGTTGAGTCAGTTATGCGGTCTATTGAATCTGTTACTGGGATTAATTTCAGTGATCAGCTTGTTCTTTGTTTGGATATGAAGCTTGAGTCGCAGCGGCAGTTGTCTGCATACAAGCTTCCATCTGATGACAGGGAAGTGTTCATATTCAATAAAACAAGGCTTCAGAACAACTCGCCTGTTCCACCGCCGGAGCAAGTTGATATTCCCAGTCATTTGGAGCCTCCACTGCCAGCCTCCTCCCATGATCCTCACCCCCTTGATGATGCTTCGGATCCTGCTTTGAAGGCTTTACCTTCTTACGAGCGGCAATTCAGGTACCATTATCATCAGGGTCATGTGATTTATACTGGTACCATGATGAAATATGAGCATTGTGAGAGGCTTTTGAGGGAACAGATGGTCCAAGAAAGAGCGGTGGAGGTTGCAAGGGGTAATTTGGATCAGTACTATCGAATGATTAACCAAAACTATGTGGACTTCATGAAACGTTATATGCAACAACACAGGATGCATTCTGATCTATTGGTGAATTTTGGGAAGGATGTTGAGAAACTAAGATCTATCAAACTTCACCCTGCTTTACAAACTGCTAATCGCAAATGCTTACTGGATTTGGTCAAGGAAGAAAACTTGAGGAAGTCAGTGGAGAATTGCACCTGCTCCCACAGGCAGTTTGAGAATAAAGTGACACAATTTAAGCAGACTTTTGGGGAAGTGAAGCGGCGGGCTGAGGAACTGTTGTCCAGCAGGGCTTTCTTGCCCATCAAGAATTTAGAACAAGTAATTAAAGAACACCAGAGATATATAAATGAACAAAAGAGTATCATGCAATCTCTGAGGTTAGTTCTCTACTTCTCTTTCATTTTCAACTATTTTTTGGGTGCTTTATTATTGACGAAGAGTCTAAGGTTAATGTTTATCCTGACTTTGTGCTGCCAACCTCTTTTGTAACTTTTTTACTTGTTTCATGAGTTTAATATTCAAATTCTGATTCTTAACTTATCATATGTTGTGTTATCAGGCCTGATCTTAAATAATTATGCACCATTCCATGTTGATTGTGAAACTTGTACATCTGAGACTTTTCTTTCTAGTTTTTAGGAGTAGTGGAGTACTTAACAGTTTACTAGAGGAGAATCAGCATGGTATAATACTTGATTCCAGATATCACTTGCTGTACTTATTGAATGTTGTAATTCAAATTATATTTCTTTTGTCTTCTGTGATATTTTCATAATAGCAAATATTATCCATACAGCTTATAAATTATATTTTCATGGGATTTCTGCAGCAAGGATGTTAACACTGTAAAGAAACTGGTAGATGATTGTCTATCCTCCCAATTGTCCTCCTCACTCCGTCCTCATGATGCAGTTTCCGCCTTGGGTCCTATGTATGATGTTCATGACAAAAATCACTTGCCTAAAATGCAGACTTGTGATCGTGCTATTTCAAAGCTAGTCGAGTTTTGCAAGGAAAACAAGAATGAAATGAATCTTTTTGTTCACAATTACATGCAAAACATAACTTATGTTTCTTATCTCATCAAAGATCAGAAGCTACAGTTCCCTGTTTTTAAAGAGGCAATGGCTCGTCAGGATGGCTTATTTGTGGATCTAAAGTTGTTCCATGGTATTGGTCCTGCATACAGAGCTTGCCTTGCAGAAATAGTGAGACGAAAGGCTTCTATGAAGCTGTACATGGGCATGGCTGGGCAAATGGCTGAAAGGCTTGCTATAAAACGGGAGGCTGAGCTCAGGAGACGGGAGGAGTTTTTGAGAGTTCATAGTTCATGCATTCCTAAAGAAGTATTAGCATCTATGGGATTGTTTGACACTCCTAATCAATGCGATGTCAATATAGCTCCATTTGATGGTGGTTTGCTTAATATTGACATATCAGATGTGGATCATTATGCTCCTGAATATCTAACAGGAGTAACTTCCAAGCTGGAGAAGCAAGGAAGCGTTAAAAGTTCATCTGCTTTGAGTAGTGATAGCTCTCACTTGGCTGAGGCTGTAGATATTACTGGTGACTCAATTGAGAGATATGATTCTGAGGACTTGCTTGATGGCAGTGAGTTGATTGAAATTGCTGGAACCTGCAAGATGGAAGTTGAGAATGCAAAACTGAAAGCTGAACTTGCTGGTAGAATAGCTTTGATATGTTCTCTCTGTCCTGAGTTGGAGTATGAGTCACTGGATGATGAAAGGGTGAATAATATATTGAAGAATGCCACAGAGAAAACTGAAGAAGCCTTGCATTTGAAAGATGAATATATTAAACATGTTCAATCCATGCTTAAGATGAAGCAGATGCAATGTGTGTCATACGAGAAACGTATACAAGAGTTGGAGCAGAAATTGTCTGATCAGTATGTGCAGGGGCAGAAGATGTCCAGTGTAAATGATGCGGCTGACTTTCCTCTTGTGGCTGGGAAGACAGATAATTACAAATCAGAATCTATCAGTGGTGAAGCCAACATGCCTTGCATATCTACTTCTGAGCCCATGGATGAGGTTTCATGCATCTCAAGTTCCTTGGATGCAAAACTTGGTTTGTTCACAGAACATACTGGTAAAGCGTTAGATGGGGTGGATGAAAACATGCTGGATTCCTCTGGAGTTCAGAACCCGCAGTTGGATTCATCTATGATGGAGCCGCATCGCGAAGAAGCACAGAGTGCTGATAAAGATAAAAAAGGCAAGATAATAGTACAATTGGGCATGTCACTGACAAACAGTTCTACTGGTGAGAACATGCCTGTGTCACATGATCTTGTACCTTGTGACTCAGCAGTTTGTCAAGACTTGGAATCCAAAGTAAACGATGAAAAAGTGTTGGAGCTACAAAGTGCACTTGCAGATAAGTCAAATCAATTGAATGAAACTGAAACCAAGCTTAAAACTGTTATGGAGGAGGTTGCTGTGATCAGAAGGGAGTTAGAAGCAAGTCAAAAACTACTTGATGAATCTCAGGTAACCCTGTGGAGTTGAATCAGACACATATCGTTTTAGGTTGCAATTTATTTTTCTAAAAATCTGTTGCCTAATTCACCTAAACTATTTCATATTTTGTCTCTGTTTATTCTCAGTTTACTATTTTAATTTCATTTTCCAATCTCTGTCCTTGTTTTCTTCATCCCTTTCTTACATTACACTAGCATGCATTCTACTGGTAATTCTTCTGAAAAGTGTTCAAATTATTTTGTCAAAAAAGCAAAAGTGAAATTTGTCATTTCTTTCATCGTCCTATGTAGCCTCTGCCTTCAAACACCCTTATTCTTGTATTTTAGTTTCTACTATAGATCTATTCAAATGATACTAGATGTATTACTAATAGCAAATTTCTTAAGCATCCATGCATTCATTTTGATATTCTATAAAACCATGCCAAGCAGAGTTTTAGTTTACTCTTGGCAGTTGGTAAGTGTACAGTAGGTAAGTTAGGCTCATAAAGGCATAGTATTCTGTAGATATGAACAACATGCTTCTTTGTCAAAAAATCCAACTAGACTTGAGATTCTTAATTAATTCTTTTATATATTGGATTGAGTTGTGAGATGAAGTTGAATTGATATAGTTGATTAAGAATTTGGTGTCAAAGACTTGTGTAGGATCAGAAGGAATATGAGATGAACTATACATAGTTGATTTTTTTTTTTGCCTCAAAGGCAAAGCTTCATTAATTTCTTACTCATTGTCGGTTCAGTATTGTGCTTGCCTTTTATATTCTAATGTACTTTTCCTTTTTCACTACAGATGAATTGTGCTCACCTGGAAAATTGTTTGCATGAGGCAAGAGAGGAAGCTCAGACACAAAAAAGTTCTGCTGACAGGAGGGCCTCTGAGTATAGTTTACTGCGTGCATCGGTTATTAAAACGCGCAGCTTTTTTGAAAGACTCAAGACCTGTGTTTATTCTCCTGGTGGTGTGGCTGGTTTTGCAGATTCCCTGCGTAATTTGGCGCAATCTTTGGCCAAGTAATTTTCTTACGCTAGTCACTTGTTTCATGAGGTTTCTTGGAAAATTTTATATCCTTCCCCCAATATAGCACCCATTACCACTGAGAAGAAAAAAATGTTCTATGGTGGTAGAGTAGTAGTGATAAAAGTAATTTCCTCACTTATTCTTTACTTGAAATATGGCACACATTTTAGTAGTAGGGATATTCATTCATGAAGTTTGGTGTCAATGAGGCCATCTATAGTAAATGAATTCATTTTGCAATCACTTTGTTATGTTGAGACCTGAGATTTTATACAATTGAGTAAACAGTTCTTGCTCCTTTTGTATTTTCTCTTGCTTGGAGAGAAAGACATGTGTCATCTAATATAAAATAATTTCCGACAAAGCTCCTTGCTGTTTGTCATGAAAAAGAGAAGATTCTAGGCTATTGTTTTAGACTGATGTGCTTTCCAGTGATATTTTTACATTTATTCTTAATGAATTGTGACAAGGATGATTGAAATTCTTTTCTCTTTTCAGTTCTGCTAATGACAGAGATGATGACGATATTGCTGAATTCCGAAAATGCATTCATGTATTGGCTGATAGAGTTGGTTTCATATCTAAGCACCGGGAAGAGCTGCATGAGAAGAACACAAGAACAGAAGCTGCTAACGAACAGCTGCGGAAAGAATTGGAGGAGAAAATCGACCAGGTCAAAACTTATTACAATAAGCATCAACTTGAAAAGCAGGTAATTTATTGTCCTTATGTTGATGATAGTTATTAGCTTTATTTTTTAACATGTGACAATAAATTGTGTCTTCCTTTGAGATGTGCTAGTTTTTAGCATGAATGGTTTTAGTTGAGACCCATTTTAAGCTCTGGACTGAGTTATATCTTGCTTGTGATTTTGGTACAGGCAAATAAAGAGAAGATTTGTTTTGGTTGCCTGGAAGTTCACGATATAGCTGCCTTTGTGCTCACTCCAGCTGGTCACTACGAGGCAATTACTAGGAACTGCTCTAACTACTACTTATCTGATGAATCTGTAGCCCTGTTTGCAGACCGTCTTCCTACCAGACCTAACTACATTGTTGGACAAATTGTGCATATTGAACGCCAAATTGTGAAGATGCCGACGCCTCGGCCTGAGCACGGTGGGGCTGATAAATTTACCCCTGACAAGGGGACTGACTGGTTGACCTTGAATTCAGGCTCAACTCCAAACCCTTACGGTCTCCCTGTTGGCTGTGAATATTTCCTAGTGACAGTAGCCATGTTACCTGATACCACCATTCATTCATCCTCTCCTTCCTGATCCTGCTTCATCCCTGGCAGATTAGACGTGATGGAAGAATTTAATTGTACATAAACTACATTCAAAATCCAAATGCTCTTTTCTTATGGTCGGTTAACCATTTGTACAGCTGATGAACCAATTTAGTTTCAATCTTCCTCGTGTACATATTTCTACCCTTTATGATAATGTATAAATTGTGAATATTATTTACAACTTGTTTATTTGCACGTTTGATATTTTCATCTTATCAAGTTCTAATATTTGGCAACCAATATTGTCCAAATCTACTTGATTCAAGTGGCTGTAATAGAATCAGAAATCATAAAGCTTCATAAAGTCAGATATGGTCTTAGGTCAGAGTTCCCCCCCACCTAACTTACTGCCAAATAAATATACGTGGCTGTGCACGCTCGTCAATCTGATCAAACAGGAAAGTAACATCCCTTTAATATGTTAGGTACTAGGGTATCCAACTTGTCTATAAAACATTGTAGAACAATTAAACCTTGAAAAGACGTGGGTATTTAGAGAAGCAAGACTTTTCCACAGAAGTAAATTCCATATTTTATTTCGTGGGATTAGGGGGGCAAAAAACAGAAAAATAGTCAATCCCGGATTCTTCTATATCTCTCGACCCAGGATTCTTATATCTCGGATACACATATTGTATGTTTGGTTTAACGTTCTTGATTAATGTTAATTTTGACGTAAAAGTGACTAAAAGTTGCTTCAACTAATGGGTCTCATTGGTAGACTGTCCCTGTAAGTGGGATTTGATTTTTCTTATTTAGGGTTTATTTGGATAAGTTTTTTTTAGAAGCACTTCTAAAAAAAATTAAAAAAAAAAAATAAGTTTCTCCATATACTAAAATTAATTCTCCATTAACTACGTTATAAAAGCTCTCATAATTTCTCTCACACTCGTCTTACTGCTTCCATGCTGTAAGGTCCAAAGTTACTTAACGACACTCTTAACACTTAAGAACAATACGGTTTCTTGGGAAACCCTGACAAGTGTGAACAATAATTGAAGAATTAACTTCTTGTCCCTTATCTATTGTTTGGTGGTTGAGCTACAGGGACGTGTATCTCCCCTCCCTTAAGACCACAAAAATAAGATAACTTGTTAAGAGCAAGGCCCCTCAACCTTAGAGTCAAACTGAAGCAACATCTGGATCAAGAATAAATACACCCAAGAAAAAAGAGGCATCCTTGACAAAGCCATAAAAGTATTTAAACTATAAGCCCGATATTTTATTAGGTAACACATTGTTTACTTACATGCAGTCAACTGTGTACAAGAACCGGAAGGAAAGATTAGTAAATTGTGCCAGAGCAAATGTAACAGTTCTTTTCACGGGCTCCACCAGGATTCTTCATTAAAATGTTTCCAAATCCTTGAAGTTCCTATCGTAAAAATTAAACTTTTCATGTCCACTAAGACAATATGTCCTATATGCACCTTGATCTGGGCCATTTTGAATTTCAAACATCAAAATAACTATTGGGCTTAGTTGTCACTATCTTCTGATATGTCAAACAAGAACTTTGAAAGTGATGCAATTCGGGGAAGTTGAAGAAGCAACTCTCCTAATGAGTCTTTCCTCGGCATGCCTAGTGTTTGCTTGCCCCGAGAAACATCTCTGAATTCCTCTTCAGAAGCCTTGACATCCATTTTAATTTTGTTGTTCTGCATTGATTCAAGATCATGGCTAAGTTGAATACTTTTTCCATCAGCAGGTCCTTCATCAGCACTTTCCTTGTCATGTGAACTCTGCAATGCTGCAGGGTCCTTCTGTAGAAGACAGCAGAGAGAATTGACCCTTGTCATGAGTGATTTTTCATCAGAAGTTGTTATAACCTTATTGTCATTGAGAAGATGCTGTGCAATTTCCTCTAGCATTTCCTGAAACTCTGGTCTTCCACCACAAAAGGATGGATTTCCGGAAGTTATTTGTTCAGAAAGGCAATGTTCAATGTGGCCGATAAAATCACTCACTGCCATAGAAGGCCGGAGTCCAGGCAATTTTATCTGATCCCAGTTTCTTGGTCCCTTGAAATCAGTTTCAGAACTTGTACTACCTTCAGTTGCACAACAATCCATGAATTTTATGTAAAAGCAAAAAACAGCAAGTTAATACAATAATACAAAGCACACTACATGCAGATAAAAGTCAGCTTTAGATATCTAAGGCCACCCACACGGATTAATAAATAAGCCATACAAATGACCAGTTAATTGAAGTTCATTATGTAGTTGTGTACATGCAACATAGACATAAATTGCTTAGACAGAGATAAATTGTAAGTATGTAAGATAAAAAAATATGAAGCCCCCTTAGGAATGGAAAACATCCAGCACAGAATATGGTAAGTCCGATCCAATGCCCAATATTATTTCACATTATAAATGCTACACAAATCTCTACCCTGATCCCAGTATATATGTGACAAACTGACAATGATGCTATTCAGCAAGTTCAACATATTGAACTAATGATGAAATTGACATGTTAAAATAACATTGATAGATTTGTGAGCCGTCATTGATATTTTATAACCATGCAATTGACAAATGTTGGAGATTTGTTTCATAATCTGTCAACAAACAGAGCATCTTGTTCTCCACCTCCTACTACTTAATTTTCAAGGTTACATCTCATCCTTTTATTGGTAATTTTTAAAAAATTGAATTGAACACCAAGAAAACAAACATGTTTGAAAGAAATCTGTAATCATGAGATATATGTGAAAACTGTGTACGCATGAACCTCTCTCTCTCTCTCTCACGAATCGAAACACACATATTTCTTAGTCTATGTTTGGATTGATGGCAAGGGATGAAATAATACAAGGTTCCATTGTTTGAAATGTTAAAAATAGAATGAAATGGAATAAGAATTGTTGGAATGGATTCCATTTTAGTTCTGTCCAATACCCCTCTTTTTCTTCCCTTTTTTTCGTGTGGTGGTGGTGCGGGGTTGTATGGGATGCAAGCAGCCTTTTTTCCATTCATCACACAAGCATTCAAACAATGGAAAGATATTATATTTTATTCCTTTCCATTTCATTCCACTCTACTCACCATTAGAACATTAGATATACAAAATACAAACATAACCTTAGGGAATGGGTGGGTGTTTCAAAAGGCCCAATGTCCAGAGGGAAATCAAAACAAGAGTTAAGTTCTTACAGTACCTGAACTGGGGAAAGGTGCTTCACAAGGTAGATTATCCGAGGCAATGCCAAGAAGATCAATGTGTTCAATCTTAAATGATGGTGACAGGGATGAATGAGGTGATCCTATGTCCTGCAAACAAGATGTGGTAGATCCTTTACAATTAACAAGATGCAAATCAAGATCTTCTGGATTGTCAAGGTTCTCAAAAGCAGCTGGTCGTGTATCAAAATGAGGTGAATCCAAGATTATCTCAGGTTGTTGGCTTAAGAAATTAAGATGTGTGTCACACTGGATAAGCTTTTCAAAATGCTTGGCTAACAAGCCTTGTGGAAATTCCAAAAAATGCTGCCTACAAAACCACAAGATGAAGTTCTCGAACATCATGGCCTAGTACATATAGGATCATTGGAAGAAATGCTCTAAAATGTACATTTAAGAGCCCTCTAAAGCCAGCAAATACTACATCAAATGCAACTCAACCTCTCTTCCTCAATTATTTCAATAAGCTATCTTGCTCTATTCTGACAGTATACTCAGACAAAGGTTTTTATTGAATGCTGGTTCTCCTACCCAGCTAACTATAAATCAACAAAACCATAGTATTTTTCAATCTATACCAATGCAAAACAGTTGAGACCACATCCACATATCAGAGGACTGTGAAAAGAATATACCTGTGTTTGCAAGCCTCTCCTTCAGTAAAATCTGATGTTGCTTGCCATATTGTATGCTTTCTAGGCTGAGGATTAGTCTCCTTGAAGAAAAGAGGTTGTCTAGCGAGCTGCAATATGCAGAAACTCACCAATAATTCAATGGAAATGAAACTGAACAGTTACCCATGCATAGGTGTTTGTGTCATTGTATTGTTAAAGAACTATTATAGCAGCTATATATAGAGAAAAATATGAGAATAAATTACCACTACAGTCAATGAGCTAGGTCCAGTATCAGGACAATTTGCCTTAAGTGCCATGATATCTGACCATTGGATTTCCATTTTGTTCTTTAGTTCACCTTCAAGAACTTCCCAAACAAGCTTATGTTTAGCGAAGTAACATTTTGCCACTAAGTCACCCTCATGTTTTGATTTATACTGCCACAAAGAGAACCTTAAGCCAAGTAAAACTCGGTGAAAAATAATTTTCCCCAAAATACTAGTGACATGTAGTAATCTTGGATATACCTCCCATGAACCAATTCTTAAAAGTGAAGCTGGGAAATTTGAAGCCTTAAGCTTCTCAACAGAATCCGATGCAGCAGCACCCCGACTCTCCTTTTTCAATCCAGAGCTTAAAAAGTTTTCATTTTGTGTATTTGCAATAATCACATTCCCTTGAGAAAGCTTCATTTCTATTAAATCTAAAAGCGAAGGGCTCTTCCTCAGACGTAAACCCAGAGGGCTAGGCTCATCAAGTATATTGTACTGGGAAGGAGAACAGGAAGATGCACTGTTTGAAGCATTCCATTGCTAAACGATTTTTAAAATCATGCAAAAGGAGAGCAGGAACTTATCAAAGTGAACATTATTAAGATACAACTCATAAAGAATGAGTATAAAAACATGAGTAAATCACCATTTTAGTCCCCATAAGTATATACCACTGTCACATTAGTCTTTGAAACTAAGGAAATTCCAAATAAATTTCTATCACTAAGTCACATTTTTTTTTTGAATTTCGGACAAATGTGATTGACAGATTAAAACGGTGGTTTACCCAGAAAAACAGTAAAAATGCAATACAAGCATTTCTTTTTCAAACTGTGCTTGTGATATAAAAAAAAAAAAAATGCATGTTCAATGATCTCAGCTTTATATTACATCATTCAAGACACCCCTAATTCAAAAATTAAAACTGTTACACCCCCTGGTATAAGTGTATGTATCTATCAAAAATGATGACAAACCTCTTGTGAAGTGGATGAAGATTTGAAGCGCTTGTTGAGAGGAGCATGCTCTTCTTGTAGCGGTTCCTCGATCTCCAACTTGAACGGCACCGTTTCAAGGTCTGAACGGAGCTTCCTGAAACCCATTACCTGAACCATCAAATTTTCCAGTGAAGTTCAAAATGCTCAAACCGATGACAAATTCGGATATAACAAAAACCCTTAAAAATAAATAAAAAAAAAAAAAGAAAAGCAGCAGCAACGCAGAGAGGAGAAGACCAATGAGAAAGACCACTTTTTGTTTTGGTTGGGTTGGCAATTGGCGGAAACAAAACATTGTTCGATGCTTCCGAGGTGCTGCGCGTGCACGTGCCGAGTGGCGCGTGCGAAACTTTCAATTGTCTAAAACAGAGCAATTCTTTGTTGTTGTCAGCGCGTGTGCTGGCAGACACGTATGAAACAAATTGAGGTTATGGATAATGTGGGCCCCTTCTTTTTGCGCTTTTAAGTGACGGCAGCTTTTGATGCCAATGGTTCAACTTTTGACAAGTGGACTCTTTCCATTCAACGACCAAATGGATAACATACGCGGAATGCTTTCAGCCTTTCACCTCCTAATGCTTTGCATTCTTAATTTTACCTTTTTTTTTTTTTTGTTAATTAATTACACTTTGTTAGATTGCGTTATCAACGTTTTCCTACGTTTTTTTTTTTTGGGTACCATATTCTCCGATCCCAACCACACAAAACCCATCCACTCCATGGGTTTCCACATATTCATCCGTAACTAATTCAATGGTTACTTCAAAATTCATCTCAAAATGACCCAAAAAAATACTTTCTAAAAAGAAGCAAAAATAAAATTATATATATATATTCAGGATTCACAACTGAAACATCAAATTTTCATTGGGCTACCATTGTGAAAACTGTTAAAAGTAGTATACAATACAAAAAAACACAATCCAGATCAAGATTTTCATAACAGAAATAACCAATCTCATGACATAGAACTGAATATTGACAGAATAACATTTCGATTCCAATGAATCAACGCATAAAACTACATTGGAATTCCAATTTGAAGAAATCCCCATTTTCGAAACAGAAACGGAGTCTTTCAATCTTGGTTTTTCCGAAGTGGATTTGACAAAGAACGGCGTGAATTGTCGAGGGTTCCAGAAGGAGAAAGAGGAATGAGGCCTATGAACATGGTACTTTTTCCGTTCGATGCACCCTCACTCATACAGTCGTTCATTTTAATCGCACGACCCAAACTCACTTTCGCACCGTGCGAGACCTATGAAGGTCACACACGCTAAAAGCCGCCTTCAAACTAATTATAAAAGTGTGTCGTGTGATAATTCAACTATAATCGCATTTAACATCAAGTTCAGTGTTATATTTTGTACGAATTTTAACCAAAGAAATAAACTAATCAAGTAGGGTGTTTAGATCTAATGGGAAGAGAAATGGGAAAGGAAAAAAAATGCGTGTTTTCCAATCACATCTTGAGAAATATCAACTATCAACTATCAAGCGTATTCCTTTTGGATTATTTTTCTTTTGCTTTGTAAAAATATCTTCAACCAAAAATACTAGTATTGAAAGCGATATTAGTTTGGCAAAAATAGTTTTTTTGTAAACAATATTACGAATTATTTAAAAAATTTAAATGAAAAAATATGTGAATGGAAAATTTTTATTTTGTATACATAATTAGAAAATAAAATTATTATGTTTTTGAGTGTTGTTTCACGTACAAAATTGTTCCATGCTTTTTTCTAATTAAGGAACGATACGTGAGTCGTGCACTATAAAATTTAACCCATCCTTTTAATTAATGCTTATTAACGATGTATTTTACATTTTAAAGTATCACACTTTAGATGATAAAAAGAAAAGAAAATTAAGATGTGGGCAAGAAAGCTTAATTTCCCTTAAGCAATATCTTCAGATCGAATTTTGTGTATGAATGATAACAAAATTATACCCCTTAAACGAATTCACATATCTTTAACTCGGGCTAATTAAAGTTTAAAGTAACTTCTAATTAGAAAAAGTCTAGGATAAAGAAGACACTGAGTTGCAGAATATTTTTTTAGAGAAGTTGCAGAATATTAATAACTAACAAGATAATAATATTTGTTTTTGCATAATTTGATACTTTACAGGAAAACCTGAAACACCCAGTTTCAAGTTATCAGCTATGTTCTTAAAAAACAATATTATTAACTATGTACCCTAAATTCCACTTAAAAAAAATGCTAGCTAGACAATTTTAACATACTCTTCATTATTAGATAAAATTCATCTGTAAATTCCACTTAACAGTAAATAATATTTTTAGAAGAATGTATTATAAAGTATTTTGTTAATATTCCTCATTAATGATTATCAATTATCCATCTTTTAAAACATCCTTCTTTAAACGGTAAAAAGAAAGGAAAAAAAATCAAGATATAGGCAAGGAGCAAGCTTAATTTCCCTTAAGCAATAAGGTGAATTCGAACTTCGTGTATAAAAAAGTTAAGATGATTAAACCCCTAAAAACTTCACCAAATAGATTATGATGATCACATGATTCATCATAGCTTGCTAATCAATTGCGAAGATAAACTGGAAGATGGTAAACAAATTGCAAAACAGTAATGTCAATAGATACCAACTGTTACATGATACAGGAAGGTGTACCATTATCTTGAGGTACTGATATCTCAATTAGCAAAAACTAACTATAATCATTTGAAAGCAGATTTGAGACGTCACAAATCACTAGACTAAACACGGCTAGGCTTATGACTCAGTCTTGCAAACACAACATCTATGTAGCATTTCTGTTTACTTTCAGATATGGCAAGGCTCCAATTACATTGTCATAGTCGCTCCTGCTGACCGCATGCTGTGCATGAAAATAAAAAGAAGTTAGAGATGAGAAAACCAATCCCGTAATTTAATACAACAGTTCAAGTCCTAGCCAAAACTTTATTCATTCAAACTGCTTTAGACCAGAATAAGAAAATTTCTGAGAGGAAGAATTTCCAATGTAATAACTTCAGGTCAGCAAATGCAACCTTTCAGCTGAATCCAGCAGCATCATTCTAGAAATCCAATTGCTGTCGGGAGGGATGGATGGATGTGGATAATGAGACATACTCAACAACTGGATTTCCCGAATGAGTGTAATATTCATTTTATCTCTTACAAAGCAATCAATTGAAATGAACTATGGTGATATTAGTTTCATCGATAATTTCAATCAGCTTGACACTTTGATGCATGCATATCATAAATAGCTGTATTTTAGCTCTTCACATTGATTTATCAGATATTTGTTGATATTGGACAAGTCAAATGTGGATGTTTTGTTAAATTAAGATTTTGAAATGACCACAAAAAATGTGCAACTTAGAATACACTGCTAAAGGCATTTCAGTGACATATGAGAGTGTTATTTTGGCTGTGCAAGTTCTTATAAATGATAAGGTTGGAATACAGATCACTCAAAATGCTGCTTATCATACATATCAAATTCAAACCAATGTTCAATTCTATCAATTTAATTTACATGATACACGGAATCCTCAAAATCAAATAGCTACTTAATAGAATGGCACCTTATACAGAGTTTTACACAGCATCCCCTACTGCTTGCTACAATGATTAAATTTCAGATTCTCATACAGGGAATGCTAACACAATAGAATGACACTAGTTAAGGAAATAAAAGAGGAAAGTTTTATGGAGAAGTGTTACCAATGCACCCCCATAAACAATGATTTCCAATGCACTGACTCCCATCACAATTTCTAAAAAAAAAATTCTATTTATTAATTCCTTAACCAATGGCCATAGAGTACTCATTAGTAGGACTCTTCAATAATTAGCTGACAGAAGAAACCCATAGCAAAGAAACAAAGTCTCCTTCTAAGAAACAAGAAGTGAGAATTCTTGCTTGGTACTTAGAGAAATATTAATTAACGGCAGTATGGCCCAAAATGAGAAATCACTCAAGAGACTTTTAACTAGATTGAGGACGAAATTAAACCATATGATAGTTACTGTTTCTTAGGAAAGGAAGGCAGTAGGTGAACCCATTACAAATCATTCCCCTAAAAATGGACACAGGCATAAGATCAAGATTGCTTTCAGGTATCAACATACAAACACAAAAAGAAGCAAACTACCAGACACATCTGATACCCGAGTCACTTAATCTTATATTATACATTCTATTTCTAATACATAAGTGCAGATGTTTTAATATCATAATCTTCAATGAGAGAGCAGATTGGAAGAGAGAATTTATATTCCAATTTTTGCTTTCATGCCCCAAAGTAACCCCCATTCCTCTAATCTCACAAGTCACAATCAAACCCAAAGCAAGGAAATTAACAAACACATTAAGACCCTAAAATTCAAATGAAAAGGCATTTAGACAAGCAAATCTAACATACTGCATAACCAACTGCACGTAGAAAAACCTAATCAGCCATTGCCCATCACAAAATCCATCATTATCTAAACTCCTAAATGCGCAATTTTAGATAATTCATTAAAAAAGGGGTATGAATAACCTCCTAAGAACATTTGATTAGATTAAGCAATAAGAAAGTTGTGAGGATGATAAAAATAAACAGATAATTTGAATATGATTATGTGAATCTGACCATTTTGGAGAGTCGGGATTTGCGCTTGGTATTCTTCTTAACGAGCAAATGCTGCTTGCCAGCTCTCCTACGCACTATCTTGCCTCGCCCCGTCACCCTAAACCGCTTTGCAGATGCCTATAGCATTAAATACACATTCAAATTGCATGAACCCCAATTCACAAAAACAAATGAGAGAGAGAGAGAGAGAGGGACCTTGTGGGTTTTCATTTTGTAGCCCTTAGCGGATACAATGGTGAGAGGGCGAGGCCTTAGAGCAAGGGGAGAAGGAACAGTGCAAAGCTTTTGGTGAAGAATTGGACTGGAGATGTTAGCTGAGGAGCTGAGTTTCAGTGAGTTGGCGTTGTTCAATACGGGAAATCGAACTGAACCATAAGAGACGCGGGTATAGCAAGAAGAAGAAGAGCAAGGTAATAATCCCACGGCAAAGGACACCGAAGCCATCTTCAGGTAAGGTAAGGCCCGTTGAAGCAAAAAAATTGTGCTTTATGGATAAAGCTGAGTGAGGTGCTAAGGCAGAGAGCTACTCTTTTGTCCTCAATTTTTTCCCCCATTACATTTCCGTCATTTCACGTCTTGACAATTTCTATTGTTTTACTTGGGAGGTGACCCAAATGTAATGGGAAAAAGATTCGTGTAAAGATGTAAATTTGCATATGAAAAATGAAAATTTTTTCTTTTTATTTCTCCCTTTCATCCTTTACCAAACACAACCTTAGCCCTGAACTTGTGAGCAGGGTGGCTTGGCCATGTTAAAGTTTTTAATGTCTAATATATTTAGCTCTAACACCTTAATCAATAGTCAGAATGGCCGAATGGTCGAAGGTGCTAGCCTTAAGTTCTGGTCCTACTTAGGGAGGTGGGTTCAAACCCCGCTTTTGACAATTCTTTTATTTTATTTTTCTTTTCTGCTTACCTTACCTTCACTCTTCTACTGTTATTTGTTTTCCTCAAGTGCGGTGCATTTGATATTTTTGTTCGAGTTTCGTGATGTATATGGATGATTAGCATTTCAACTTCCAAAATCAAATCACGTATACTTGGGCAAAAGAAAATAATTTAGTTGCCAATTTAAAATAAATTTTATAAAAAGAATCGAGATTAAGATTTATAAAAAGGATTAAAGGTACACTCGATATCCATACTCAATAATCAAAATATGTTTTTAGTCAGTTAAAATATTGAACTACCCAGCTACATTATGATGCTAATAGATCCATTTTTTGTGTAAAAAACTTCAATGGTGAATCCTCATTGATAATTCTTCCAAAGACCAAAGCCATGATGTGTCAGACTTGACATTTTTACTCAAATTAGAAGAGACTACACCAGACCTTATCCCACTACACAGAAAGCAACTAGATCACACTGGGGAGGAAAAGAGAGAGAAGTAAAGTGCATAGGAACTGTTGGAAACAGCGTACAACAAAAACATAAATATTACAGCAAAAAAGATAACTGTAAATTTCACAGATACAGCATTTCAACTGCAGTGTAGTCCCATCTCTAGAGTGTAACAGAAGACGAAGCTAACTCCTCAGGTGTCACGGGATTATGCAGCTGCACCCAAAAGCAAATATCTAGTAAGGTAAGCTTCAAAACTGGAAGTAAACATTAACTGACATATCCTTTAGAATTATTTGAATGAATTTATTTGTCATATGCTACTATTAGATTCAATGAATGGGACGTAGACACTATAATTGACACACAAATCAGCAGAATCATTCAAACACTAGTTGCTTTGTTCCCATCAACATTTCTTTTTTACTTTAAAATTTTGAATGAATTTGCTGAAATCCGAAGCCAGTGCATAAAGAAGGGCCAGAATTTTTGCTTCTAGCAGAGCATCCTCTACTCAACAAGAACTGCCATGCGTAAGAGACGAAGCAGGTAATAGATGGGCTACCTTGTTACCTCCCTCCTAACTCCTAATTCCTAACAAGGAAACAAATTAAGTGTCTAAACAGAGAGGAAAAACTTTAACAACAGGAAATTAATCAGGTGAACAAATTCCAAATCTAAGCAACAAGCCTCCACAAATGACACCCAAGATGCACACTCTCAACATTTACACAAGTTACAACTCAACAAGATTTAGGTCAACACGCATAATTTATTACTAGATTAATAGTCCGTGACACTGACAAATTCATGGTTGTGTAAATACTGAGTTTTTTTCTAAACAAAACGTGCAACAATCAAGTTATCCCCCTTCCAAAGAATGTAATTTAATTCTCTAAACCCAAGCCCTAAATCAATAATGCAGAAATGACTTACAGCTTTTGCGACAGTAAGCCAATGAAAAGCTCGGAATAATTCATCATTCTGGGAAGGGGAGTAGTCATGGTTCCAATACGTGATGTCCTGAAACGTTGCTTTGGTGTCCCAAGAGTGAGAGTTTTCGTCGGAGGTGGGAGGCGAACTCTTACTCAAGACAAAACCTGCAGACACACACATATACATAGGAACAGAAAACATTCACTGACATGCGTGTGTTGAGAGAGGAATAGCGTACCAGAGTAACCGTGCGGAAGAGGGAGTGTTGTTCCTTGGAGTAACCTGCCTCTAAAATGAGCCTCTTGTAACGGTAAACCCTCGTCTTCCCCAACACCTTTGTGTTTGGGTTTGAAATAGTGGGAAACGGAGGCGGGACCGTCGTGCTTGACGCAGCAGGGGAGTTGATGAACGCGACCGCTCAGATCCTTTCCATCGCGCTTCAGATCTATGGTGGCCTTTTCCATGTGACAATTTCCTCTTCCAATCCACCCTGTTCGCTTTGGAGGAGGCACGGATTTTGGCTCTAAACTCAATCCACCAAGCTTTGTAAACATTCTTTCCTTTTCCCTCCTAATTTTATTAGCTCCCAAACACTCCCGTTAAACAAAAAATTAATGAATGATGCGTTGCTTTAAGAAAATAAAATGAGGTTATTAAAAATTACAAAAACAAAATATATTAACAAAAAATCATGGAAGTGTAAAATGTCAATATCAATTATTTTCAACTAAAATTATTTATTTTATTGAATAAATAGTCACTTTTATTTTTGAAAGCGTAATTCACTTACACGTGCACTGAAAAATATAAATATAAAATTTAGTCCTTTTATAACTACAATAAAAATATATTGCGGTCTTTCTTACTGTTATCGTTCAGAACGTTATCAAAATGACATATAAGGGACAAATTTATCACTAAAAAAATTACCTACATAGTTATGAATGTGGGACATATTTATCATATGCAAATTTAGTGACTTTTGATTTTCTGTGATTAAAAATTATTCTTTTTGACATTTGTTCATTTTCTTTATTTACAAAAGTTTTTTTTTTACACAATATAACACCTATTCCCAAAAGTAACTATTTATTCTTGTACGTTTTTCATTTTTCTTCATCTTTCACGCTTTGGTGCCTGCTGCCTTAAAAAGGCTGCAGTTTGATAAATAGCTTTAGATGGAAAATATTAGAAAACTTATTACGGAAGTTGATGGGTATCAACCTCATCTAATAGCTCCTGAACAAGGATACCGTCGCCTAATTGAATCTTCTCTAACTACTGTTAGGAGTCCAGCTAGTTGTTAATGTGGTATGTATAAAGTGGGAATAAAGAAAATGACCAAGCACCCAAAGAATCCTTTTTCTCACAGTTTAGGAAAATAAAAGTCACTAAATTTGTATATGACAAATATATCCTCACATTGATAGCCACATAGATAATTTTTTTACTGACATTTATTATTCTGTGTTATGTAAACAACTTTTTTAATCGTAACAGACGAAAATTTACAACAGAATATTTTTGTCGCATTTTTAACGTTGAGAATTAAATTTTACATTTATATCTTTCAGGACACATTTATCAGCAAATTACACTTTCAGGGATAAAAATGACTATTTATCATGTTTTATCCTTAATCATTTTGGAGAAATCAAATTCTAATACCCCTAAATCATTTCAAGAAAAAGACCTGGCATTCCTACTCTCATTCTCATTTTTCTCTTTTAAAACCAAAAAATAAAAATGGAAATTAAAATTTAAAAACAAATCCGAACCAATACTCTTCAATTATTTACAAAGATTGTAATTAACTTAGTAGGGCATGTCAAATGAATAATATATCAAGGTCGACTGCAGTATCAACTCTGTTGTTTTAACTTTTACGTGATCAGGTTAAAACAACACAGGAATCAAATAGTTGATAGATAAATATCCAGGATACAGAGCCCACCAGCATTAACCACTAGGCAGTGCATTTTAGGAAAAACGGATGATAGTAGTATTGATCCAATGTGCCTCTTTAAAGTCAATTATACGCATGCTACATATTGTACCATCCCAAAATCCATTTGCATGCAAATGACTTTAGAAAAGGAATAGAACATTGCGGAGTACATCAAACACAAATTGTCCGTTAAAACCTCCACTCCTTCTATCAGTTACAAGCTATATCCTTTCGGAAATTCAAGCCACCAAAAAGTAAAAATCCTGAATGTTATTGTCTTGTCAATATGGCTACTGCTTCCCATTCTAAACTACATATCACATCCTGCATAGCAGTCAAGTAGTAAACCATCAGAAATAAATTTTATCTGTTTTTTTATAATAAAAAAAATGAGCTAAAAAATACCATCGATCTTTTCTTCATAATAGTAATACAAACAATACTAACTGCCTCCACTTACAGATGGATTATGTCGATCAATATCAAAGCTATTGATGGCACAAGGTTCAGCCAGCAGCTCAATAGGTTCCTCACCTATACAATGTAAGAATACCACATTAAATTCGAAGACGCACCAAATCAATCCACAATGTAGTTCAATTAAAGGGGAACTTGGTTTGAGAAAATGTTTTACGTATTCCCTTTTAATTATAAATCTTTGAAAACATAAAACAAAATGAAAATAAAGTGACATTTTAGCAATTAAAAGTGAAAATGAGTAAAAGAAAACAGAATATTTTTCCAAAATAAACAGGCCTTAAAATTTTCTTGTTCCACGATAGACATAAATGGAGATTCCACTAGCTTGTAAATAGACAATATAAAGTCCAATTCATTATGAATTGATACTTCAACATGATGCAAATAGCAACGAACTATATACCTTGCTCAATCACACCGAGAATTCCATCCTCTGAGCATATCATGGAAGGTAAGATCCGGGTAGATGAAGTGTTTGATTTTATGCAACAATCATACTGAACCTCCCAAACCTCACTTTCAGATATGGACTGAACCGCAGTGTTGGCAGCTCCAGCACCTGAAAGTATAATTGGTTGTTGCTGCCACCTAAGATCCCAGGCAAAAACCGTACCTAAGGAACCACCAGCCTAAGTACATAATAATCACAGAAACATCAGCAGCAGCATACAAGAAAAAGCACAAAGCATCTTCAAACCACCAGTTTGATTCATTCAAGTCTTACAAAAGAAAATCAATAATCATTCATCTAGTACTGATGTCAAAGCAGTTGTTAATGCATTAGTGAAAAGCAGCTAACAGCTCCTGTAATGTCATTAAACTAGCCTTAATTAGCAGCATGGCATAGATGTACTTTTTGGTTGTGCTGGCATCATGCCACATTCATATTTTATAAACTTTAGTAGGTTATTGACCAATAGAGTTGCATATATTCAACTAGCAGTCTACTGCTGAACATAAAGAAACAACAGCAAGCATCAACATCACAAACAAACATTTCCGCATGTTGCAGCATCAACCATCAAGGTTTAAAAAAAGATGGCCTGCAGCCATGACATCGGCAACAATGTCACGGTTCTTGGGGGTATTTGCAACCGCAATTGTGACTGCATCGGTTGCATTTGTCCACAATTTCCCACAGCCTCAATTTAAAAGTTAAAACTTTGTCAACCACTAAGGAGTAAAACTAAAATCTAAACACAACTATGCTCCCAGCTCTTTACAAGAAGAACATTCACAAAGTGGCATCTTACCAGGCAAGTGTGCTTGCGCGAGGGATGAATGTCAATAGAGTGCACAATCCCAGATGTCAATTTCTTATCCCTGCAAACATAATTACATAGCAACCATCAAGCAGATTTCAGACACAACATAATAAGCTTTCTATGTGGTATGCATTAGAAATGTTATAAATTTTATGACACTAAAATAATTACTCACTCACAGTCACTGCCCTAACATTTTTTTTCTTCTTCTTACCAGTTACCCTTAAACTGGGAAACCGGTCCTCCCGGTTTACGTTGGTCCCACCACTGAAGACCGAAGCCGAACCCACCGGTGGCGAACTCCATCGGCGACGCCCACCTCACTGCGGTGTATGAAACCAACCCGGCGCTATCAAACAACCTCCGGTAATTCAAATTGGAATCCCCGATACCAACCAAGTTGACCTTGCCATCTTCCCCAACGGTGACGCACTCAACGCCACCGTCCATTAGGTCAACGCAAGAAGCGGGAAGCGAATGCAGCGCGCCCTCGGGAAGAGAAACCTCGGATAGGAGCGAGGCATCGGAGGAATTGGAGAAGAGGAAGTGGAGGGAGCCGGAGGAGGTGGAAGCGACGATGAGGGGCTTCTGAAGGAAGTGAGAAGGCTTGAGGGAGGAAACGCGGGAAGGAGAGGACCAGGAAGAGTGGGGCTCCAAGGAGAAGGGGTTTTGGTTGAGAGCGTGGATTTCGATGGAGGAAGCATCGGAATCGAAGTCGAAGAGAGCCAGAACTGCGAATCGGTCGAATGCGGATTGTAGAGGAAGCCAGCGAACTGCGTCGACGTATCTGTGTTGGGGGAACCTCTGTATTGCCGTCGTCGCAGCTGCCATTGCCACTGCCAGGGTTTGATGCAATGCAACTAATCAGCGCCGGTTTTCGAAACCAAAAAAAGAATCTATGACCTAAATATCCCTCAGCATAAGTGTTAACTTAAGAGAAAAATTAATGAATTCGTTCAAATTTATCGAAAATTATGAAATTTGGTGAGATTCATCTTTGTATTCGCTCCATCTTATTCTGTTTGATCACTTTGATTTATTTTTTTTACTTTATAATAAACGCTTCAGGACATAAAAATATATTTAATATTTAATGATATTGTAAAATGACAATCAAAATAGAAAAAAATTACTTGATACTATTAAGTAAAAATTGGTTGGGATACACATGGTGATCCGTCGCTTATAATTTCCCATGCTAGGATTGTATTTTTATTTACCAAGAAAAAACATTACCTAGAACCAAATTACGAGGTTGCCCTTCTCTTTTAAGGTGACCCTCTTTCCCACTGAAGGTTTCCAAGTCAATTCTCGCTCGCGGTGCCATTGGACTGTTTGGGTTGGGCTTCATCGATGCCTTTGTTGAGTTCATAGGAAACATTATTGGTTCTGGTTCATGGGAATGCTTCAAGTTCAAACGTTATTTCAGGTACAGCGGAGACTGGTCGAGGATCGGAGTTATAACACCGCAGAGTGAGGATTTGCTTAAGCTTGCAGCTTTTCTCGTGGTCCCCTTGTGTATTTTTCTTTTTTTGCTCACCGAGCCAACTAATTCTTGAAATTTTCAACTGGGGTATGGAATGGATTGTGAGTTTGGTTGAATATCTTGTATACTGAAGGTTTAAAATTTAATGGATTGCAGTAGTGATCTAAATCTCAAAATCATGTAGTTAGGATAAGACTAGAAGTTGTAGTTCACTTAGATCCTTCAACGCCAATCCACTATATATTGCTTCCGATTAACTGATTTGTTGATTTTACGCGTTGCAATGGAAAGTCAACTAACAAGAACTAAACATGCTACTAAGGATGTTACTTGAATAACCACCGGAGAAATATTAGAAATACATTTTGAATAATGTGTGATCTAAAGTTTTGAAAGTATTCTCTGTGAATTCTAATGCATATAGTAATAAATATTTTTTTTTGGTGAATTGATAATATAATAATAAACATCAATACATTAAATGAAAAGTAAAAAACTATTGCTTCCAAAGTAAAAGTATTTTAGGGTTTTCTCACCTTGAATCAAAACACATACTTTTTGTTTTAGGACATTGTTGCGCTAGCCTTTGAATATGAATTATTAGATTAGCTCGTTGATGAAGGGAGAAGGGAGGGAGAAGATTATGAATTTGAATCCTCTCATTAATAAAAATTAACAACTAATATTCACTCATAAAAAAATATTAGTCTTTTGGATTAAAAATAAAGTAAAATCAAGAAGTCTTTGAAATTGGATTCTATTTATTACGTTAGTTCAACCATTAGTTTTTTTCCCGCTAATATTAACATTCCTACATAGGTAACACATTATCTGCACATGTGACAACTAATGATATACACATGAAATCACACATGATAATCAAATTAATTAGACTAAAATAATTTGACTTCATTAGGACTCATAACGTTACAATGTATATCACATTTAACTTGGATCCTAAATTCAATCACTTACTATTATTTCATCCTCATTATATTTAAAAATTATTAGTTAACTCACATGTTATATGTAATTATAAATATGCATTACCTCCTACATGTCAGATATTAAGTTTTAGCCGTGTGTTATAACTTGTAATCCCTCAAGACTTTATGAAGCAAGGTAAGGAATCACTTTCAACTGTCTTTTGTCCTTAGCGTCAAAATTATTTTTATTTATAATGAATTTAATTATGTACAAATAAATACCTATCCTGGCTAAAAATGGTAATGTGGACTATCTGTTTTTTAAAAAATATCCAAATTATGATGAACTTCGACAATTAGAGAGCTCATTGGGGGAGGTTGAATTTTCTTTACGTATTGGTAACCAATATGCGGGTTATATGACTAAGCTACGGCATAATTCGGGTACGAGACATTAGTAGTGCGAGATGCTTTTGATGGTCTTGAGATTTTTCCTTTGGCATATGTTTATATGATTGTAATCTAAACAAGGCTCATTCAATCTAGACAAAATGTGAAAATGACTATGTTCACGTGCAGCATAAGTGACCATTCTTAGAGACATCCAATATGACTCTCTTCACAAAGTCATTAAATGCTAATATGGTCTTGTGATCTTTTCTGTGATTACATCTTCTATCTAAAGATTTGAATGAATAAGTTGTCAATTTTTTTTTTGCTATAACACAACATTACTGTTACTCTGCTAAGTTAAGAGAGAAAGTTGAAATGCACTCTCATCTCTATCAATTACCTAGCCATTTCTCACTCCAATCATATTGCAATTCATGCAATGGAAAAACCGACATAATATAATTCTAGTTATTTCTCTCTCAAGAGTTTTAAGACACATAATTAGTTGGCTAATTTGCACAAGTAGGTGATCCCAGTCGGAAATCCAATATGACTAGTGTGGCAACACTATGGGCAAGTGCGCCAAGAACAACAAAAACATGAAAAATTTGATGGCTGTGCCCTGCGATATCAAATGCTCCTGGCTTCCATCGCTCTGGTACTCTAGCAACATAAAATCCAGCTCCAGTAGCATACAGAATGGCCATAACAAGCTCATATCCAAGTGCAACAAATATATGCGGCTGACCCCAATATAGGGCAACAGCATGAGCTGCAGGAATTATACCTGAAAAGCCCATTGAGAGGAATAATGACGCCCTGAGGGGTCGAAATCGAGGTGTAGAAAGTGAAGGTGCGAGTAGGGTAATAATGGCAAGGACTCCAAGCACAGATATTGATGCTAAATAGAATAACCTTGCGTTAGGATTGCAGAAAAAAGCATAATAAATTGGAGCAAAGAAGGAAGAGACAATCATAAGAGAAATGCCAGCATAATCTAGACGCCAGAAAAATAGGTTAAAGCCTTTGGAGTGGCACGCCAGAAGATGGGAAAGAGAACTGCAAGCTAAGCATCCCATTCCTCCAGCTAAGAAAACGAACCATGGCCATCGAGGAACTGTTTCTACCCCAGATCCTTTCATCTCACCAAGGATGGAAGGGTCCAGAACATGTCTAAAATGCAAATCCTGAAAAACAATACATAAAAACAGAACCAACAATTGATAAAAATAACTAATTAATACTATAGTTATCTTATGTTTAGGGCACACACTCCATCACAATAATAATAGCCAAGTAAAGATGTAAAAACGTGATTAGACCATGATCTAAAATTCCTCAGACCAAGTCCTACAAGAGGATGATTAAACTCACATTATCCTCTATAATGCAATATACTTGTGTTCCAAAATCAGATGAACTGGCCGATCGGACGGGAAAACCGACCAGGTGATTGGTTCAAATAAAACACAAAATCCAGCCCGAAGGAAAACCGGTCAAAGAACCCAAAAACTGGTTAACAATAGAGAAACCCAATAAAAAAATCGAGAAAAAAACAATTTATAGTGAGTCAACAAAAAAATGCTTAATACAACATTATTTTGACTTGTTTTCATAAAAAAAAAATGCTTAATACAACATTATTTTGACTTGTTTTCATAAAAAAAAAATTTAAATCAACCTAAAATAATTATCATTTTTTTTATTCCAGATGTAAACTTGTTATTATTAATAAATGTTGATGTGTATTGTTGAAACTTTCACTTTTTGACTTGAACTCTTGTATGCACTTTAAATGGTAATAGCCTATGAAATTATGTTTTAGTTTTAGTTTTTAGTATTATAAATTGAAATTATGTTTTAGTTTTAGTTTTTAGTATTATAAATTGAAATTATGTTTCTTTAATTATTTATGTAGTACTACCATAAATACCTAATTCGTAAGACAAATAAAAATAATTAAATTAATTGATTTTAATTAATATTATCAGAAACTTCAATTTCATTATAAAAATATTCATAAAATTAATTGATTTAAGTAGTAATGATATATAATGACACTACTCATAATTTAAGAAATAATTTTTAGGCCAATGAGAATGATTTATATTATTAATAACTCAATAAGTGTATTAACTTTCATGAAAATATTGACATCTCATTAATAGACTTCCCAATAAATTTGAATTGATTGGGCGATATGCATAATCCAGTTTGTTTAAACTTATAAAAACAATTTTAAAATAAGTGTTTAAAAAAATCTTTTTTTAATAATCAGATAAGATTTGCTTATTACAATCAGTAAAAAATTGTTTTTTAAAACATAAACTATTTAAACAAACATATTATATGAAAGAATAAATTACTTATTTTATTAAATAAATATTTTTTTAACAATTAAACAAATTAGTCATAATCGCACTACTATAGCTTCTTTTTTTGCAACAATAATCACTACTCACTATTATTATGCGAAACAATGAACTTAAAAATAAATTTAATAAAACATTACCGGGAAGGCGTCACTGTTAGACCCGTTCATCTCCGCCGCCGTGGTCGTCGACAACCCGAGCGCCGTGGACGATCTGGCGTTCCATTGTCACATTCACAAAATCAGTTCATTCATTCTCTCTCATACCGAACAACAATACTATACAGAAACATCAAAACGACGCGACGATCCTGCGTTTAGCATACCTGAGCAAATTCCAGAGTTCCGAGGTGGTGCTCATCGCCGCCAACACGGCGAATATGAGAAATCCTCCTATATGCCTGCACTCACCAAACGCGAGTAATTAATCATCAATCAAGCAAACGAAGCAATCGCACACCAAATTGAAATGTTTGAAATGAGAGTGTTGGAACTTGGAATTGAATCGTACGTCCAAATGTTTAGGGTTTCGTTGTGCCACGCGAAGATGCTCCACAAGGCTTCCTTCACGGGCCATTCAGAGCGGTAATAGTCCAATATGAACTCGCTGTCCTTTAAGTACTCCGGCAGCTCCTCGAACTTCACCAATCGGCATTTGAATCGCTTCGATTTCGCCGGGATCTTGTTTACGCTCCGGCGAAGGCTAATCATAGTTAATCGCGGTTATAGTGCAGCCTCGCCGTCGCCGACGATTCTTTGCTCTGCGACAGATCTACTATCTACTATTTGCCCCCACAAAAGCACGCACCTCCACACTTCAGTTTCTACGATATCTTGTCTTGCAAATACTTATAGAACCGCGGTAAAATATCGATTGTCACGGTATTCGCGCTTTCTAGAATAAATAAATAATTGTCCACCGACCACGCTTCCCAAAAACGAATACCAGGCAAAAGAGAGACACTATCTTCATTTTTTAAAATAAAAGGAGAATATTTTGAAACTCAAATAAGAAATGAGTATGAGGATATAACAATTGGTTGAACAGAGTTGTTTTATAAACTTTTTAGTACTTTGAATTCCATTTTTACCCATAAATAAAAGAGGCAAAAATGTTAAATAAAAATAAAGTATAAAAAATATAATAGTTACTTAATACAAGAAGTTAGAAGTAAGCGTAGCATGATTTTGAGGATGGTAAAAATAATTTATTTGATCATTATTAAAAAGGAAGAAAATGTAAATGTATGAATACTGGTGTTGATGATACCAAAGAATAATCAAATAAGATTGTTTCAATAAATATTTAAGGTTAAGCAATGAGAGATTACTTCAAGATTAATTCAAGGTCAAGTAAACAAGATCAAGAAAAAGATAAGACCTTAGTTTATTTGTTAAAAGAATCTAATTGGTTGATCAATTTTTGCTTCAAACAAATTATTTTCAACAACTCAAGGCACTAGTAATCGATTACCATATAATCGAACCAAGACAAATTACAAATGGGCTTTTCAAAAAGGGTTTTGTTTTGAAATTTGAATTTGAATCTTGTAATCGATTTCCAGCAGTTACCAGTAATGACACTTCAGACAAAACTTTAAAAAGTCATGACCCTTTAAAATATGATTGTGTAATCCATTATCAGAATATATATGTGTGTGTGTCTGACTTCAAAAAGAATAAAGTTTTAAAGAGAACTTAATTATCAAATCCTCTCTAAATAACTCATAGTCAACCACTTGCAAATCTATTGAGAATTCTTTTAGCAAATTCAATTTGTATCATCTACTCTAAAGAAGATAAATCTTTTTATTCATCTCATAAACTTAGTTGTAATCAAGAAACTGTTTATCTTTTGGATTGTGAGAATCTTGAACACAAGGGTAAGAGATCCCAAGATGTGTTCGAAGTCTGTAAAGAGATAGTGGAAAATCTCACGTAGGTTGCTTGAGGATTGGACATAGGTACGAGAAGTGGTTGAACCAGTATAAATCGAGTTTGTAATTATCTATTCCCTTATCTCATTTATTTTATCGCAACTAATTTTGTCTTTGTACATTGGTTAATTTAATTGTTGTTCATTCTTCTACATTTTGAGTCTATCATATATCATTTAAAATGGGAATAACAAATTGTTATTAGGAAAATTTTAAAATTTAATTCACTCGCTCTTAAGTTATTGATATCACTTGTCTAATAGAAGTGTCTAATAAAATAACAAAATAATATATTCCATTATTATTGTTCTAGTTGTATTCAGTTATTTTGAGCTAGAAAAAATGTATGCATTTATTTTAGAAGCAAATAAAAAAAATATTTTGATAGAATTTATTTTAAAAAATTATTTTTTAAAATAAAAATTTGTATGAGATAAAATATAAAAAGAAATAATAGTCTACTAAATTAAGTTAAAATAAAAGCAAGATAATATGTATCCTATTTAATATTTAATGCATATTATGTTAAATAATATATTAATTTAATTTTATGTTTAAGACAGATTAGATATTAGATACTATAAATATAATATAATATAAATTACAATACTATTTTTAATCTTGTGAAAAGAAGTGTTCGTATTTATTTTTGAAAATATGAATTGTGGGATAAAAGAGGAAGAAGAATAATCTTTGAATTGTTATTTCGGACTCTGGGCAACAAAATATACAAGCATGATATTTATTCAATGAGTGAAAATGCACAAAACTAATGTGTACTTATAATTTATGTATATTCGTGAGTTTTATAGATTTAACTTATCGATTTAACTCGTAAATTCATAAAAATTAATTTTATATAAAAATAATAATAAAATATTTATAAATAATATAACAATAATAATACAAAATAATAAATGATAAATTTCATAATACTTAAATAATTAAGTCTAATAATACATCATTACTAAATAATGTGATGTTATAATAGTGGTACAACATTTCTATTTAGAGTTTGATATTGTTAAAAAAAAGAGTAATATATTAGAGTTGGAACTTTTTCAATTTGGGAACAACACATCAAATGATGTGTTGAACACTAAACAACTCAAAATAACTTGTATTTTTGTCTAATTTTTTTTTAACTTGTTAACAATGATTGTTAACTTAAATTTGAGAGTTTGAATTTACACAAAATCTATTAAAGAGAATTTACACCTGAGTTAACTCAAAAGGGACAAGTGAATTCGTAATCTCTTAAAAATTAGAAAATTAATTTGAAAAATTGATAATGATGATTATAAATGTGTATTTGAATGAACTTGACCTGAGTTAACTTATTGGTTTTTGAGCTTAGCCTCGTAACATTTTAAAATAATAAAATTCTTTTATGTTACGTTATAAAAAATCATGTTAAAATCTCATAAAAAAAAATCGTGTACTTATAGATTGGGTCTGTCCAGGGTGGACCAGTTTTTAACCAGTGCACCAATGAATAAGTTGGTTTTACCTATAATAATAGGAGGTTAAGGTGACCGGTTAATGTATATTTTTATTAATTATTAAATTAAATTTAAAATAATTAAATAATTAACAATTAATTACATTTATTTATTGTTTTAATGTGAATACTCTCTCTTTGATCTCCTCCGTCTCCGTGGCCTTCCATCTCCATAACCAAGACAACAATTCCTTCGACCATGACGACCAATTCATCTTCTTCCCATCAATGCTGTCGCGCCAGATGACATGGCCAAACATGCCGCTCACATTACTTCAAACTTAATTTAATCAAAATTAATTTTACAAATACTTAACTACACACAACAAAACATCTAATCAAGCCTATTTTTTTTCATTAATATCTTTAAGATGCTCTGCATTTTTTTTCCTAGATTAAATTCTTGATTATATACAGCCAAAACAAAGTGTTTTCACTGTAGTTGGAGGTAGTATTAAATAAAATAGTTGGAAATTAATAACGATATTTTTTACATCTTCCTAAAACAAGTTGAGATTTTTTCATCAGATGCATGAATCGTAGACCGAGGTTTTCTACTTTTGTCGGATCGTACTGGTATGATATTAATAAAAGGGGGAATCTCGCGTTACGTACGTCAAATCAAAAGCTAATAAATGAACCCGTGCCCAAATAAATATGGGTGCAAGGCTTAATCAGAGGACATTATTTATTTCTTAAAGTATAAATTAGACTACTCTTATTCATTCACGGACTTACGTTCTATTGAAGCAAATTTCAACTGTGATCTTTCATCAATAAATTATGAATTGATTCCTTCACCAATTCAATGGCTATTTTAATTTTTCAAAAACTTAGCTAAACATTTGTGTTGCTACTAAAATGGACTAATAACATGTACCAAAAAATGGACTAAAAGTTTTTTATATAAATAAAATTAACTCAAATGTGAACAATATGTTATTCTCTCGGAGAAAATAATAGATTAAGTATTGAAAGATAAAAATAATACTTTAAAAATTATTTCTAGGTAAATGGATTTTCTTGTTATTTTCATTTAAATTTAAGTATGAAAGCAACAATACTGTATGTGTGGGTAAGCTGTACTCAGATAGACCACGTTGTATTGGGCCTCTTCTTACTGGGTTTGAAGTCCTGATAAGGTTTCTTTTTGGGCTTTGCTAATTGCTGTCAGGGGTGTCTGCTTTCTTTGGGCTTTTGTTTACGGTGAAGTCGGATTGGCTTTTCTAGTTAATGTTTTCATTATTTAATAATTAATTTGATAAAAATATGGCATTGAAGTGTTCCACAAATGAATAGCTAATGCCGTGATATACATAAATGAATAGCTAATGTGACATTTCGCATATGTGTATAGTGCTGGTTAGCTCAGGATAAAACAGAAAAAATATGAAAAATTTAATATCATAATCTTGGTGTTTATTAATTATTATATTGAGAGCAATGTTTTAATATGCAAAAATGAACTAGTGAAATCATTTATAATTTATAATAAATTTTAACGTCTAGTTTATCTAAATTTTATCTAAAGGGTATATAAAAGGCTTTGCTTTGTAAAGGAATGAAATGTCGAACCAGTTTCTTTTTCAATTTTCACGTACTTACCTTCATTCTCTCATCTCATCAGATAGACCTGTGTAATCCTAATTCTTATTTATAAGTTATAATAATCTTTTGTTCATTTCTCACAAATTTTCCGTTCCACTAAGACCTTTAAGAAGTATGAATTATAAAGAATATGCGTGAGAGGAAGCTTCAAAGTTTTTTGTTTTGTTTTTTCTTTTTTTACGTAAACCAACTCATAGTAGCATTTCATACGAATAATGTCAGAAATACAACTACGAAAATGATAAAAGATAGATGGACTAGCATGAGCTAGTGAGGAAGCTTTAAAGTTAGCACAAACATGTAACACAGAAAAATATTTATTTCGTTAATAATAATTCAGGAATGTTTGGGTACAGTTTATTTCTCATAAGTAATTATTTGGCTTTCAAAATAGTAACATTATAGATTAAACAATTGTTCCTTTTGTTACAACAAAGACGAGAATAAAATATGTAGGGGAAAAAAGACGCACATTGTTCAACATCTTTAATCATTCTCGATTCTATATCAAGATGCCAAAAGGTATGAGAAAATAAATATTTATGTTGGGATAATTTAAAAATGATTTTACAATCTTGTTCAAACATAAATTATAACGTAAAATAAGTTTATTGACTTTGATTTGCGTAAAAAAATTAAATTTGATAATAAATTTTTTTATTAACTTTGATAATAATTACTTAATTTATAAGTCATATTTATCACAAGATTTTATCAATAAACAGTATACAACTTTTATATAGGAATTAAACTTTAACATTTATTTATGAATAAAAAATAATTAATAATGAACATAAGATGAGAAATGATTGTGTGAACCTTTCACTTCCACTACATACTTCCATGTTTTTTTTCTTCAGATTTTGAACCAGAGAAATCAAATCAAACTACAATTCAATACATGTTTGGAACGATGATGTCTAAAGACCACGTCTAACACACACACAAAAAAAAAAAGATCACATCAAACCCATAATATAATGCATAAATAGCTATAAAACTATACATCTAAAGAATGTGAATCACGCGGATCAACAACATAATCCGATTCACAAACAAAAAGTCTTATACTAACTAATTAAGAAATAAATAAATGAAAAACATTTAATTTTAATTTGCGTTAGAAATCACATACTTTTCAATGAAAACTTTATAATTTTGACTTCTTAATCAGTCTCCAAGGTACACCATTTAACATTTATTTTTTATTTTTTTTAAAAAAAAAACACAAACATTTCAATATAACAAACCAAATAAGAACTTGAGACTGGTAAATGACTTTTGGCTAGTAGGTGCAATTTAGGTGACCCTCAGTGAGTGGCAGTGAGAGTCAGTGTTTGAAAATGAGCAATGGTTTGGTTACCAAATTTCTACTAAACACCGAAGCATGACTAATTAATGCATATCCTTTTTGAGTGCTAAAGTGCATGTGTCGTTTTACTCATTAACAATTCATAATCAGTGTGCATGGCAATCCATGTATATCTCCATCCACTATAAGAAGCAAATAGTTACTGCAACCATGATCTAATTCTTAGGCCCCACAAACATTAAAGATATTATAGAGCACGCAAATTCAGAAATGGTGGAAAAGTGGGGCACCCCTTAAACCCAAAAACTGTATAACCCTTTTAATCGTCCACATGGGTAGTTACACCTACATGGGTAACATGGTGAAACTGCTCTGCGTTAAATTACTTGTCTAAGCAGACAACAACATTAGGTAACTTAGTAAGTATATTTCATTTGGAATTTCTCTTTAAAAAATATGGAATATATTGTTCAACCACGCCTACAAAAGTCAAAATTGATCTTGCTAAAAGTTTAGATTAGAGTACTAGTATAATGATTTTTGTCCAAGTGTGAATTAGCTTATTCTTAACCGTTAAATCCCCAATCCTCCCACGCATTATATTATTAACTGATTAACAGTTTTTACTTCAATTCCTCTCAGCCTTACCATACACACGAACAGTCTCGTCTCGAATTTGAGCCTCAATTTACAAATTTTATAGCGCGAAATATGCATATATAAGTTTATCGGCATTAATAAAACTAATTTGTTGTATGAATAAATGAATGGAAATACCCAAATATAATTAAGATAAAAAAAACACAATTGTTGAATAAAAATTTATATTGATAAATCATTTAATCTTATGATTAAAACTTTATAACTTATACAAATGATTGATTTACAATAATATATATAATATATTTTTTTTTCGTTAATATTTGTACTTATTTTAAAATTATATGTATAGCCTTAGTTTTTTTTATTAATTATTAAGTTTAAAAGTTCTCTTGTAAAATATTTATGTACACTACACTTTTAATGTGGAAAAAAAAGATGACAGCTTGCTAGATCTTCAACTTTTTTTTTAAACAAAAGCCTGAAGATGGATAACAATCTTACTTTAAGCCAACATAAAACACACTTTTAATTAGTAAACTCCAGCATATTAATTATAACGAGGACAAGAAGATTTGAATCTAAAAGCTCCTTCAAATGATCTAAATCTCCTTCATTAATCTAATAACCTAGCTATTGGGTTCAAAGTCTAACATATTTTCACTTGTGTTAGTATCGAGGGATGGATCCAGGATTTAATTTAGGGGCCAAAAAGTCAATTGTTAAATGTTAAAAACAGTAAATTATAACAAATAAAATACATTGTATCTTTTGTTTAAGTCGTGTACAACGTTTTTTTATATCATAAAATTCATCAATAATAGAATCTATATCAAATTTTTCAGTAATTTTTTTCTCAATGTAGGTAATCAAACAATCAACTAGATATGTAAATTAATGATAACAATTCAAATTAAAGATATGTGTAAAGTACTTGCTAGGCCCTGGAAGCAAAAAAGGTGTATGCGCAAATGAAAAACATGTGTAAATAGAAGTTTTTATTTTATTTTAGACAATGGGTGTAAATGTAAGAGGGGAGGTGTGAATAAATTCTATTTTTTATATATATTTTCTCTTTTTGGGCTAGGATTGGAATCGGGTCAGGACAACCCAACCCAACTCGTAATTAAGCAACAAGGTTGAAAAAACCTTAATTGCCTAACCTCAAAACGGCTCGAGAAAGAAGGTCACTACCATGAAGGGTGGTACGCCTCTATGGCACCACCAGTGTAGGGCTCGATGACACGAGGCGAGGCCGATGAGGCGGTGATAGTGGCACAGTGGTGGCGTGGTCCCAGAGCTAAAGAAAACGAAAATGCCTTTAGAAATGCATGAATAACAAAAAGAAAATGTAATAACAAATTATATATCGCAGTCCAATCCACATGAACCTCGTTGGGGGACAAGGTGCCCCAGTGAGATAGAATGCAGATCACAAAAACAAAAAGAAAGGAGAAATAATGGGGAGAAGAAGAGATGAGAGGAAAACGTGAAAGAATGAGAAAATAAGGGATTATCTAGTGACCCCTCTCTCTTCTCTGACAGCATTGACGATCTGTGTTGTCTTCTTTGTGCATTAATGCATAATCTCCCTTTCTTTTTTTTATGCAGTGTGATCCTTCCTCTTGACCTAATGGACTTTCCTTCACAACCTAATAGGTCATATAGTCTATTTTTTTATTTTATTTTATTTTTATGTGTCTCCTTTTTTTTTTTTGGATATGATTTGAGAAATTGAAAAGGAGGGGATTAGCCCTATGCCCCCCCCCCCTTCAAATTTTATTATTTGTGTGAATCTAGGATATTCTTAGGTAAGAGTTAATGATTAATTTCTTAAAATATTAACACTTTTTTATGTAATTGAACTTAAAAGTCGAGCCTTTAATTATATACTTGGATAAAATTATTTGTGAATCATTATGTCTCAAATTAAAAAAGATAGAGATAGAATCATACCCTCTACATACATGAAAATAATGTAAACAGAAAATACTTGTTTATGAGGTACAAAACAAAGGATAAACCTATTAAAATTAACAAATCAAGAGACATCAAAGTATTGAACGCTACATCACACAAAGTTGGAGTGAAGACAAGGGAGAAAGAATTTAACACAGCCGATTTTACAGACGGCCAGAAACAATCATCTTAGAGCCGGCTATCCCCATGTTTGCCAGCACAATCTATTCTACCCCTGTCCTTTTGCCCATTCCTTTATAAACCTCTTCACTTCATTCACTACTTCATAATTCATTCATATATATAAACTTATTTTGTATGCACCATTAATATCATCACCATCCATCTTTGTTCTTTCTCGTGCATGGTGCAACCTTCTCTATGGCCAAAAAATCACAGCTGCGTACCCAGAAAAACAATGCTACTAATGACGATATTAATCTTAACGCAACCAACACTGTAATCACCAAGGTGAAACGAACAAGGAGAAGTGTCCCTAGAGACTCCCCACCTCAACGCAGCTCAATATACCGAGGAGTCACTAGGTCGATATATATCTTTAATTAATTGATTCCATGTTAATTCAATTTATTGCCTCTCTGTCTCTCAACTTCTTCAATTTATCATTTTAATTTTAATCATTCCTATAGTTAGCTAATTTAATTAAATTGGCATTCACCATCAGGCACCGATGGACTGGCCGATACGAAGCTCATTTGTGGGACAAGCATTGCTGGAATGAATCACAGAATAAAAAAGGACGACAAGGTTCATGCTCTTTACCATTGTATCAATAGTTTGCATCAATTTAATTATATATGTAGTTTGAATGTTTGATGAAGTTAGCTAATATTTCTAATTTAATTTCCTTCCATGTACTGTGGTGTTCTCAATCTTGTGGGGGTTCTTCACTTATAATTGGTTCAGTCTATCTTGGTACGTATATTAGATTATATATTGATTACAAGAGTGGTCATATCCAAGTTTATGGTTATTAAGCAAGTTTTATACCATCCAGGCGCTTATGATAATGAAGAGGCAGCAGCACATGCTTATGATCTAGCAGCACTGAAATACTGGGGTCAAGATACCATTCTTAATTTTCCGGTACTTAATTGTATTCTAAAGAACTTTCTATTAATGTATGATTATATGGGGTGTGATTTTTCATACTATACGCATCGTGCGTGTGAGATTAACTTAGAATAAAACACATCAAATTTGTGTTGCATGCAGTTATCAAACTACCTGAATGAACTGAAAGAAATGGAGGGTCAATCACGGGAAGAGTATATCGGATCGCTGAGGAGGTAAAGCTCTAGCTAGCAAGCTTCTTTTATGATAATCAACATGATTTTCAGAAGAAAAAAAAAGCAAAAAAAAAACCGTGGCTTATACTGAGACATATTCATTAAAAATTAAATTGCAGGAAAAGCAGTGGTTTTTCTAGGGGGATTTCTAAATACAGAGGTGTTGCAAGGTATATATATATATATATATATCGATCCTATGCATACGGGTTGATTCACTCTTTGAATTCAACCAAACACCAGTTGTAGGCATAATCTTGTGATCCATTTTTCATTACTTGCTTTTCAATGATCTCAGGCATCATCATAACGGAAGGTGGGAGGCTCGGATTGGCAAAGTTTTTGGCAATAAATATCTTTATCTCGGAACTTACGGTAAGTTCTCATTATAATATACTTTTACCTGGTAATGAGATAATTAATAAGAAAATAAATTAATATTAGTAAATAGTAATTAATATAAAACGTGTTCTTTGTTCTTATTTTTTAGCAGTAGTGGCAACACTCAAGTACAGAACCTTAAATAGTTTTGGGTGCTGTTTAATAAAAATTGAAGTTTTATCAAAATAATCATTATAGATCTATAATGTGTGACTTCTCAAGAGAAAGCTTTTATCTGGATTATAGAATAGCACTAGAAATAGTTATTTGCATCTATACTTTGTCCTTTAATAATGTACAAATGGCACAACTCTAACTAGTGTAAGTGATCAATCCTTTTAATTGGTACAGGTCAATATAAACTTCTTTATATTTCAAACTTAAATGAAAGCACTTTTGCAAATTATTGTAAACCAAAACCATCCAGAAGTACTACTTTAATAAATTGCTTCCAGTTCCATAGTTCCATTCATTACTTATCAGTCGTCGTATTCAATGTGGCAGGGAAAGCCACCAACTCTTAACTGATTTGTTAACTTAACCTTTTTCTCTTTAAGAACTATATAATAATATGTCATTATCATCAATACAAAAACTTATATATATTGATCATATAATGTTATCCATTATAAAAATCTCAAATCGACTATCTTTCTAATTTTCGCAGCTACCCAAGAAGAAGCTGCTACTGCCTATGACCTGGCAGCTATAGAATACCGTGGACTCAATGCTGTCACCAATTTCGATCTCAGCCGTTACATTAAGTGGCTTAAGCCCAACAACACCAACAGCAACAATGACCAGATTAGTATTAATCTCACTAACATAAATAATAATTGCACTAACAACTTCATCCCAAACCCTGATCAAGAACAAGAAGTTAGTTTCTTCCACAACCAGGATTCACTCAATAATACTATTGTAGAGGAAGCCACGTTGGTGCCACATCAGCCTCGTCCAGCAAGTGCCACGTTAGCATTGGAGCTTCTACTTCAGTCATCCAAGTTCAAGGAAATGGTGGAAATGACATCCGTGGCCAATCTTTCAACACAGATGGAATCTGATCAGTTGCCACAGTGCACATTTCCTGATCACATTCAGACATACTTTGAGTATGAAGATTCCAATAAATATGAGGAAGGGGATGATCTCCTGTTCAAGTTCAGCGAGTTCAGCTCCATTGTGCCGTTTTACCATTGTGACGAGTTCGAGAGTTGAAGTGAGGTTTATATAATGCATGGAAAAAAGAAAATCCGATATGTTTGTTTATTATTTAATTTGTTGATTATGTTAAAGACCATATTCACAAATCTTTAGCTAAGATTTAAGTTTTTAGAAGAGAGATCATGTCTTTCACTAATATTATAATAAGTGGACTTGTTTTCAATATGTGAATATGAAAATTTAATCTGCTTATATAGGGACGACGTCATTAATCAGATAAAAATGAATATTAATGCGGCTTTGGGGACATTGATCTCACTTTTATGTACATGTACAAGGAAAATTTTACATTATATGCATTACATATGAAAGCTTTGATCAGTGACACGACTGTGGTTCGTGCATGCCACAAACCCTTCATACATACTAGTTTCTTGGGATTTTAAAATTTGTAGAAATTTTGCTGCGAAATTTCTTGCAAATTTTTTTGCAGGAAACTTTCCTTAAAAAAATAATCACATGAAATTCTGCAGCAAACTTCTTGTGAATTTCAAAATCTTTAGGAAATTAGCTGCGAATTTTCTTGCCGATTTAAAATCAGCGCAGGTAACTTTCCTGCAAATTTTAAACATATCTAGATTTGTAATATTTTATAATTTAAAATGTATAATTTTAAAATATTTATATTTTTAATAATATTAAAAAATATTATTTTGTTATTAATAACTAGAATTATTGTCTTAATAGTTTTTACTAATATTATTATTTATTTAGTCTGGAACTTTTAAATATTGTTGAAATATATATATATATATATATATATATATATATATATATATATATATATATATTAACGACGTGAGACTCTATACTTCTCCTTTTCCTGATCACTATTGCTACTCAAGAAGTTATTGCTTTGAACTGTTTGCTTATTCTCGCAAATCAAAGAATGGCTTATGTCAGTATCTTCTACTCCCGCTTTCTGTATGGTCATATTTTTATTTATGATATTTTCGTGCTAATTTATTACTTGAGAAGGAGAGAACGTGTAGATTACTAAAAGAATAACAAAAAATTATTGTGTTAATTTGAAAAAAAAATTTACTTCTCTTTTTGTTTGTCATTTTTGAAATTGGGTTATAAACTCAAGATAAAAGAGGTAACAAAATTTTGAATTTTTAGATTAAATCAGAATAACGTAAAATAACTTTAGTTGATTAAATTTGTTTTTTCATTTTCCTTGTATATTTTTTTAGTATTTTATTTAATTATCTGGACGAAATTGGGTGTTGATACTTAAAGAGTTAAGATCTACATTGAAAATGATTAAATTCATACTTTTTTATGCAAAAATTAAACAAATTGAAACTCGAGTAATATCAATTTATCTGCTTGTTTTTCTTATTTCAATTCAATAAATTTCATTCAAATCATTCTTGTGTTTTTTCTATTCTTTTTTAGAATCACTATTTTAGATTACTATTTTTAAAACTAATTTAAGTGAATCCTTCATTAGAAGCAAAATGAATGAAACAATTAAATTTAACAAGCAACCAATTGTAATGGATATTGAAATTGAATGCAATAAATTCAGAACTGACATAGAAGAATGAAAAAGTAAGAATGCAGAACTGACATTATTGAATGAATCAACTCCAAATGACAATTAACACAAAAAGAAAACAAGCTAAAACTATAGCCATAAACATTTGTAGGATACAGCTGAGAACTTGTAGTTTATATACTCCCCATTTGTGACAATACACCACTGCACATAAGAAACTAGACAATAATGTACATATTATCCATGACACTATGCAGTGAAAGGAAGAGAATGGAGCATCAGCAATGGTGGATATACAAGCTACAATAATCAACGTACCCAGCTAAATCCTTTAGCTGCAAAGATTAAAAAGAAAAAAAATCAAAATCAAAACACAAAGCAGGTACTTCCTAACCTGTTTTCAAGATAATATGTATAAAGTATAACTTAGTCAAACCATCAAAATAGAACTCTGATCTTGGTCCTTTGGTTGGATCAAACCCATGCTTTATCTGTGGCACTGCACTTGTGAGTATTATGAGAGCATCTATATCTGAAAATTGTATCCAATCAAAACTACTTGCCTGCAATTCAGGCGGCAAACAACCATGTAGGTGAAGGATTATAGCATCCATGCAAGAACCTTCCTCGGGAGCACAAACCTTGTCT
The DNA here is from genome assembly GCF_004193775.1 of Glycine soja. Taxonomy (NCBI): domain Eukaryota; kingdom Viridiplantae; phylum Streptophyta; class Magnoliopsida; order Fabales; family Fabaceae; genus Glycine; species Glycine soja. The sequence continues at coordinate 41,318,853 of NC_041003.1, forward strand.
TCTAACTTAGATACCAACTTCTCTATGTCATCCTACATGAAGATCTTGTTCAATCGTCACATCATATCAGAAACTAAGGAATTTTGGATACAGATTAATTCTTGAAAACAAATGCTTACACACAAAAAAGAGAAAGAAATCTCAGAAAACTTCAAATAAAAAAAAAGGATTATTTCCCCTAAATAAGTTATAATCAAAACATGCACTAAGATTTACACCTTGACATTTAGCAAAAATTTGAAGTATCAAAGGCAACTTATCAGATGCAAACATACCCACACACACTTTCAATGCACATCTATTTCATAGAAACACATAAGCAGGCAGTGACAAAAATTGCAGAGTGCAGACATACCAAATTAGAACAGACAACAACTATATGCTTCTCTAGTAGAACTCCTGCAAAGAATGTTAACCCCTGTAAAGGAACACACAATTAATTAAACCAACTCATAATTGTAAAACTCGTATACAAGCATTATGAAACTATTACACTTTGATCACTTCATTTCAACGTCAGGAATTTGATTTGATTTTGTTACGCACTAAATCAAATCGAGATGAATTAGATTTGATGCCTATGCCTTCTCAACCATTACCCCAACCCTAACTTCCTTCCTTCCTCAATTCCAAAAATTCCAATCGAGATGAATACGATTTGATTCTGTTACACACTAAATCAAATCTTCAAACATCTATAATTCGATAATCTATAAAAATGAAACAGAAATTGAACACTACCTTCAGTTCAGTCAGAGTGAAACCAATTCCGAGAAGAACACGAGCATAGGAGAGAAAGAGAGAACGGAACATGAACGAAATTGATCGTAGAATGGATCCCGGAGTTCAGAAAACACGAGCATGAGTGAGTGAGCGATGAACACGAGAGTGAGCCTTCACAACAAAATTCTTCAAGCGAAAGTGTACTTCAGAGTCTGTTCCTCTTCTCCGATCGCACGGAATATGGAATGCAGTGGTTTTTCTTTTTTTGAAAATGGAATATTCGCTCGAAGAAGCTTCTTCCATGGCCGCAATTGTGAGAGCGCAGTTTTTACACTCACTCACCCATTCTTCTTTCTTTCTATTTTGAGATGGACTAGGGCCCTAGGATTAGGGAGAAAGGTGGAGCGTAACTCTCGGTTCATTTTCAAAATAACTTTTTTAATTAAAATAAATATATAATTTACCTAATTTTTTTCATTTTAAATAGAATGAGAAAATATTATTTACTTGTAATTTCACAGATTTAAGCACTATAAATAAATAAAAAATCTATTTCAATGCTAAGATTTTTAAAATGAGTGTTTAACAAAATTTTGTGGGTTTACAATTGACCCTACATATGAATACTTTTTATTTTTAAATCTCGAGACAAAATATTGTTTTATTTTTAGTATAATTAAAATTAAAATGATAAAAAAAATTATTTATGCATATAAGTTCAAAGTAATGAGAAATACATAAAAACAAATAAACAAACAATCATAATATTTTTAATTATTCTTAATCATCATAAAATATTCACTAAAATAGTAATTTGTTTAGAAAATTATTTTTGATTATTTTAAATCATCAAAAAATTTAGTAAAAACTAATTTCTTTAGAAAATTATTTTAAAAGTAATAATTCCTGCGAAGTAAAATTGATAGAAAAATTCGCAGGAAAATTCATAGGAAAATATATGTTGATTTTGTTTTGCAGCAAAATCTGCAGGAAATACCTGCGAATGTTTATCCGCATAAAAAATCACAGGAAATACTTGCGGATTATTTTTCACAAAAAAATCCACAGGAAATCCACATAAAAAACCACAGCAAATAGCTGCAGATTTTTTGTCCAAAAAAATTCAACAGGAAATTAGCAAATTTCTAATAGTAAGTGCTAAGAAAATTCTTTCATTAAAAGTATTTATTATATTAAAAACATTAAAAAAACAATAATTGTTGTTATGTAATGTAAAACATTTAATCGACTATATTTAAGAAATCACCTCGTGTGCCCGTATATACACGCAATAGACAACCTCTTTTTATATTGTTTCCTTAAAAAAAAAAACTTTTTATATTTTTTAAGGTATTCATCAATTAAAAAAATCAGTATACTTTTTTAACTTAACTGTAAACAAAATAATAAAAATGATCCCCAGAAATATATATATATAATGGATTCAATTCCTCTAAATTGAACTACTCATTTTAGAGAATAAAGTAAGTTGCGCACTTTACAGTTTACAAGAGCCAAATTGAACTAAAATAGATTTTGAAGCACGGAAAATTCAATTTTGCATGGGAGACATTACTCCTACCTTCCTAAGGAAAAATTACTCATTTATGTTGGGCAATAAAATTATTATATTGAAAAAAAAAGTGTTAACAATATACATTTTTAACAAATTTATACATTATTATTATTAATAATAAAAATATAAAAAACTATAAAATCATGCGTTAAGCTCATTAAATAAGATAATAAAAAGGATATATAGAACTTTGTAACTTCTGATAAATTTAACTGAATGAACAAAAAATATACTAGAAAATGTGTTACTAGCATGTTTCTTAAAAAAAAATATTCTTAAATCGTAACACATTACTTGCTGTTCAATGTTGCGAAAACTGATGAGTCAATTAGCAGTGCCTGGCCGTTGACAGAAATGCCTTACAGATTTAAATCGTAATGAAGCCTGAAATATTTGCAAAGGAAGCAGTTAGTCTAAACGTTCACAGTGGACATTCTTTCAAGCCACTTTAGGACCAATATCTATTGAGGTACAAATTTTTTTAGAATACTAATGAATATACATCTTACTCATTGTAAGAATATAGTAGTATCTACTTCTGGTTCGAAGGGCCGATTATTAATTTGGTCTTGCTCAAGGCACTGTTCCAAAATAAACTCTTAAGCAGATGATGACAAACCCGGAACATACGACACATAGCTGTAATTTGGTGCCAAATTCAAATCTTCATTTAGGCACTCCAGTCTTCACAATCACATTCATAATCTATACGTTAGAAATTATGAACTGATTTCAACATTCAAGATTGACAGACAATATCATTTTAACGTCTTGCTTAGATAATTCATTAGTAGCCCAGAACACTGAATAGTGAATGGCTTCCAGTACTAAGCACTTGTCATGACCAAAGGAAACATTTAACCAAACATTTTACTAGGCTCTGAAGAACAAAGGACAAAGGTACAAATCTCCCTGCTATATTCACCAAAGAATTCAGATTACCCTCAGCATATATTTGTTTACCTAAAAACCACTAAAAAATATAAAGTTTAATTGACAGAAGAATATTAATATAGCGTTTTTATTCTGATGAAAGAACTAAGTGCGATGGAACAAGTAGAGCAACTATGTTAATTGGCTCCACAATCACACCAAGAAACTATCTCCTTTCAGACAATGGGAGAGTTGGGAGATGACAAGCATTTCCTTGCCCATATTCAAACATATCATCAGCTGCTCCATCAAACTGTCAAGTCCCTAGCTAGTCTGCTGATTTACAACTGCAACTGCCCCATTTACAAAGTAATGTTTTCCAAGATTAAACCAACAATCATGAAAAAATAGGGATGGTATCTACCATTTCAGGCTAATGAAAAATACAGGCCCAAGAATTCGTTGTCACAGATCCCTCAAAAATACATCCAAATGCATCATATATAGCCTAATGAGTAATGTCCCACTACCATCTTCATACATACTGGATAGTGTAAGAACACTGGTTGTTCTGACCGGAACAGCTGGCATCTGATGATTGTGTATTCAATTATAGCACCTTTGGTCAGAACAATAGATTTAATAAAGATATTGATGGGGTCAAGAAAATTGAGCTGAATCTGTAACAAAATCCAGCAAACAAAACATGATATTGACAAATTCTGGGGTACATTGACTTTACTGTTTTATACTTAAACAAGATATTGAATTAATGGAGAGAATTGAATTCACCTTAAGCCCACTTGTCTGGGGACAACCATTGCAGGAGCTGCAACAGACCCAGGGAACATCACTGCCAGTGTCAATCTGCACATAAGTTCTACATGAATACCCGATTGCACCCTTCTAAAGTAGACACTGGAATAAGCCATTAATTTCATATTAAAACAAAAAACAGAAGATATAGTGCAAGGGAAAAAAACTGACAACTGAGAAGTGGAAGGGAATTAGGACATTTGCTTACGATTGAATAAAGAACAGAATTAGAATTTTGTGAAAGATTTGCAAGAGCTTCAATCATAGACTGCAGCCGTCCCAAAAGAACAGAATTAGAAATGAGGCTAGTAAGTAGTAACAGATTAATAAGATATGAAACTAATTGTCAGCATTTGAAATGAGACCAAAATAGAATAACCTTCATAACCACCAAAGTTCCTCATATCAAATTGCTTTGTTATTGGTACAAAGGAAAAGAGACGGCAGAATTTGTCAAAGCTGTAACTCAATTCAGTTATACAATAGTAATATGTATTACACATACACATAAAAGGTGACTACTATATAGAACCCTGTGACAGAATACCTCATTTAATCTTATGAAATATCACTAACTCACTAACAACATCAATCATTTATATTCTTATTCTTTCTTTTTGTAATTGAAAATTTAGGTGAGTTGGATCCCGGGGGTTACTAGGATTAGGACAAACTTCAAGGCTCAAAGAATACTTATAGAGATACTTATAAATTGTTCACCAATAAAGTTCTCACACTAGTAAGAATAATCGAACCCACGTCATTTTGGGGTATTAGCTCGTTCCTTGCCACGTGAAATAAACAATAAATATAATTAACAATGTTATAACGTTACCTCTATGCTATACTCAGGATGACCCTGAATTCCAAGAATGTGTGGTCTGCAATCGCAAACATTTCCACTCCAGTTTTGTCTGACGATCCAATCACTTGTGCACCCAGAGGAACCTCAAAAACCACATATTGGTGTACCTCAACGATGGAAAGCGATTCTGTCATCATTTCATGGTCCTCTAGGTAGCTATAAGATCGAGCTAGATCTTTCATGAAATGCACTTGTCTAAAGCCAATATCCCACCCTCTGTTCGATTTACCAACTCTTCCACCCAAAGCCCTGCATAGCACCTATAAAATCAAGGTCATTGTCAACATTTTGATTTTAAAGGGCATAGAATACATATTTACAAAAAGCATCATTGAGATTTGAGAGTAATATGCTAGCATCAAGAATTTTACACTTCGACGATTGTTGTGTTAATTTTGTAAAATGAGCGTTTAATAGTTTACAGTAATTTAATTATCTAACTTAAGAAGAATTCTCTCAAATATAAAATACTTGTAATTTTTATACAAAAAATGTTATATTGATATAGTAAATTAATTATTAAAAATTATTTCATATTTTTTTTTGAGAAAAAAATATTTAATATGATAAAATTAATTATTAAAAATATTTCATATCATTTTAAGGTAGATGTATGTTTATTATTACTCTTATATATTTGAAGAGTATTTTTTACAACATATATTTGAAGAGTCAATAATAAGAAATCTCTCATATGTCATAACCAATTGATTATAAATTAATGATGGCGTCATGAAGGTGATTTCAACATTGATAACCAAGCTTAGATTCTGTTCAAATGATGTTGGAAAACTCTCTTTCAGGATTAAAGCGTCTGAAAAGAATCGAGAACAAATATGTTTAGGCATCTTAAAAGCAAATGGAAGCAGATGGAATTTATTACTTTTTTAAGTTATGGCTAAGATTAATACTATTAAGAACATTAGGAAATTATAATTGATTTGTTAAGGTCCACACATTAGGTTTCTATGACGTGCACTCTTGGAGAGATGCTGAGTGCCGATGTGTTTGAGCGTTTGTCCATTTTGTTGTGCTACTATCAAATCAAACTACCAGTAACGAAGAATCACACGGGAAAGGAAATTCTTTTGTTTGTTTTAGCTTCATTTTTTTAAAATCTACATAAAAAGCATTTTTACTTTTTGGTGTATTTTGTTTAACTTTTTTTTTTTTTGGGGGGGGGGGGGGGGAATATAAAAAAGAATAAAAATATTTAATTTCTAAAAAGAACAAAAATATCTAATAAAATATGTTAATTTTGATCCTTAATTATCTCATTCTAATTTTAGAAAGCTCGAATCTCTTATTTTTGAGCTTATACCATCGGATACCACTGGTGTGATTTTAATGGGCTTCTATATTGGCCTAGATAATTGTTGTTTTCACTTTCATGGCCGATTGATCAACTGCTACTCCCACCAATACCTCCTTGGATTAAAGACAAACAAAGAAGAGGGATTCTATACAATGCACCTTTTGAGTGAGGTGCATATCCATCCTGTTTAGATCCAAGGATTACACATATAAGCTGTATAGATACACATAGATGCACCTAATATATATGGTGCATGTTAGAATTGCACAAAAAAGAAAACTAAGATCTTGTTCACTCCTCCCATCTCTCTTCCTACAAATTAATGATTCATCATTCATATAATATAATTCGGACATGAAGGCCAGTCTAGGGTGTAAAGTGATTGATTTCTCGGGCCTCCCTTTTCTTCTTTTGACCAGAACTGAAACATTTCCTATATAGCTAGTTTGGGCCTTCCCCATTTTAGAACTTCTTTTCGTAAATTTAGAACACCAAACGCACACTCTCAACCCCACTCCAACTTTCTTCTATGCTTTATTAATAAATAGACAATAGTATTATGATGCTTAGGTGCCTGTTTAGTGAGGTATGGAAAACGAACCTTTGAAAATTGTTGCTATAAAACCTAAGCACTATGGGGAAAAACAGTGAATACACCCAACTTTTCAGGCTCCCGGAAAACCATCTCATATGTTAACAATATATAGGTCTTGAAAACATAAGAGAAATGATACTTGTATGACAACTTGTATAATAAATCTTACAACAAAGAGAGAAATGGAAAAAAGTGAGAAAAGAGAGAAAAATTTGAAATGTAATGCATGATATGATAAAGAGAGATAGACACATAAAATAGTTGGTGTTTTATAAATTATAATAAGAATTATTGTATAAGTATTATATCTCTTACTCCATATATATCAAGCTCTAAGATTTGCATATTTGGACATCAATTGAAGCTTAAAAACACTTTTATTATAAAGTAATACATTTTTTCTTTATTTTGTGTCTTGAAATTTAAAAAAGTACATTCCCAACTTTTATCCAAACATAACTTGATTGTAAAAGATGAAATGTGTCATTTGTCTTGGTACTCTTTTATATATTTCTTTTTTTCCATTATAATTGTTATGTAAGAGAGAAAAAATATTATAAAATAATTGTTATTTTTAACATTTATTACGCTTTTTTACTTATATATCTCTTATAATCTTAATGATAAACAATAAAATCTATAAATAAATTAATGATAATATAATGTTAATTTTGTAAAAGTATTATTTTCTTTCATTTTTTTCCCTATCCATATAAAACAACTTAGAAAAACTATTATTTTGAAACAAATGGGGTATATTATGAGTAACACACTGTTGATTGAAAATCATTAAAATTAAAGAAATTTGTAAGTTAATGTTTTATTTAATGGGTTTCACTCAATATTCTGTAGTTTTTAATGAACAAACATATTAAGGAGACTAAAATATATTTTATTTTTAATAAAAAAAATCAAAGTTAAGAATAAATGAAAACATTCATAAGTGAAGTATAACAAAAAAATGTTAATATGTAAAACTACTATTTCAACAAATTTGCACAAATAATTTTTTGTATTAGGGAGGAGTATTAATAACCCTCTCTTTAATATTATCTTCTTTTTTTAACTTTTTCATCTTGATTAATATTTATTAAAAATCACTATTTTGGTGGGTTCGCATAGAATTCCTCTTGTGTTAGAACATGTATTATATTTTTTTCAATTTTAATTAATAGTTATGTAAAAAGAAATGGCCATCCACAAGTGCTTTGGTGTATTTATTGCTAGTGGTATTTTAGGCATAGCAATATTTTTTCCATTTTATTATAATTATCGTGTAAAAAAATTATCATAAAATAGTTTTTATTTTAATTTTTCAATACAGCATTAATTATTTTTTTCTACTTATATTCCTTATGTAATACTTTCTCTTGTCTCAGATATAATAAAAAACACATTTTTCATAATCTCAAATATAAGAAAATTTCAACTAATTTTATTCTATTTAATGTTACTATTTCTAAAATATCTTTTCATTTAATTGAGGTTTTAGTTTTAACTATTTTTTTTATTCCTAATACCAAGTTCTAATGAAAGGTAAGTTTGAGAAAAAATAATTTTCAATTGAGATTAATGCAATTAAATATGATTAATTAACTTTCTTAATTAATATGAATTAATTTTTTTCCTTATATTTGGGACAGTGTATTGTTAATGATATGAGTTTAAAAAATTAAAAATAAATTAATGATAGGAAGGTTAATTTTGTAAAAAAATTATTCTCTTTTATTTATTTATTGATTTTGTGTGTATAAATAAACTTAGAAGGATAATTATAATGAAAGGGTGGACTGCGACTCTAAGTATAAATATTATATTCTTTTCCTATAAAATGTTATCTGAGTATGTTATGGAAGCAACCTCATTAATCAACTTTAATGACAATCAATTCTATAAAATAAGGAAGGCTAACTATTCTATTTGCTATCATGTACAGGAAAAGTCAAGAGTAATCTATATTAGCTTTGAAATTGATTGACTCGTCAATTATGAGTTCAACTTCGGATATTGATCCGTCAGTTAAGTGATTATAGTTGCTTAATAGTACAGGTCAAATATCATTAAAATCAAAAGATTGTGACTTGGCTATTTTAATTTGGATCATTTCCCTCACTCATTTTCTCCATCCCCTCTGTCTCTCTCTATTATTAACCCACTTTTTTATGCTTTAATACACTTTTTCTCTTATCAAATTTAAGGCCTCATATATTTATCACAACCATCTAGCACTAGACTGACCCCAATTAGTTAAATTAGTCTGAATTATTGCAACATCACACTAAAATTTAGACAGAATATAATTATTATTGTTTTATTTTCTTTTAAATAATGTTATGATATTTACTACTGCTCTTATGGTTCTATTACACTAGTTCTATTAACATGTCTTTTTGTACACTTTTATTGAATTAAACTTCCTTTTTGATTTTTTATTATAAAATCATTTTAGAGTAACATACAATAATTAAAATCCTAAACTTATAAAAACTAATAATTAAAAAGTTATGCTAAAAGTACAAAAAGTAATAAAAAAAAACATATTTTAATCAATATTCTCTTTATTTAAACCATACCTTGATATTTGAATCCATATTTAAATATAATGCAACCGTGGTTTTATTAAATATATTATCGGCAAATGAAACTCAAATTATAGTTTTACATTTAACTTAAATATATTTTTTATATTTATATTATTCATTTTAATATTACTGTCTAAATTTTTTTTTGTTTTACTATCTAATTTTTTTATATTTGATTTTAATATTTTTTGTCAGAAACTTTTAATTAATGATATGATATATAATAAAATATTAAGTGATGACATGAAACACTAATAAAATGTCATGTTATTATTAAATTAAACAGACCTAACCAATGACAGGTATTAAATAAAAAATTTCACATAGTAAAATAATAAAAAAGTAAAATTTTGATAGCAAAATTAAAATAAATTATGTTACATAAGAAAAACATATTTAACGTCTATACTTTTCCAAATGTATTTTGAGATGTACCATTACCAACTAACCAACTACAATCCAAACATTAAAAAAAAAAGGAATAGAAGGGCAACTTTTGAAGAAGGACAACTTTTGAAGAAGGACATTGTTGGAATTATGGTGATTGAGGAAGGTTAGGCGAGGAAGGGAAAAAGAGGACAGAGGTTGCTTGCGCAAATCTAGCTAATCTGGGCTTTCTGGGACAACCAGTAGAGAAAGTAAAAGGATTGAGATTGAGATTTGAGAGAAAGAGAAAGAGAAAGAGAAAGAAGAGGTTAAACACACACAAAACAGAAGAAGAGAACTCTCCCACCATGCCATGCCCAAAACCGTACTACACAATAAAGCACACCAACCATTCATTTCCTTTTGCCCACATTTACTATCCCACATTATGTTTCCACAGACAATCGCAGTGCCACAGAACCAACTAGGCACTCCTTCATGTCCTTAGCTAGTTTAGTTACCTCACTTCTACCTTTCCCCCACAATTATTCCCTCCCTTCAACACATGCACCCCCTTTTCACCCTTTTGCTGCACCCAACCCACCATCCACTCTCTCCCATTGTTTTCTGAGTGATACTCATGGCACCACTGATGGGAGGGTGCTTTTGGCTTTGGTGGCGGCTGAAGCAGCAACAGCAACAGCAACACCAGCAGCACCGGAATATGGCCACAGATTATGGGATCCAACCATGCTTTGTCTTTCACTCAACAAATATCCTTGTGAGGCAAAAGGGTTTCAGTGAACTCCAATTCTTGCCTGTCACTATGTTGTGCTTCCTATTCTCTTGATTGTTAGTATCTTGCTCCTGGTGGTGATATTGGCTAGATGGCTCAATCTATGTTAGCTTAGTGGTATTAGCATTTAGCATTGCTATTATTATTTTTGTTTACTTACTCTCTTTGTAACCAATGTTAATATGCAAGGAGTGAATATTTCCTTCAAAGCAAAATGTTATGTTGCTTTGCCACAGGTTTTTTTCTTCTTTTTTTTTTTTAATTTCTTATGATCTGTGTTTGCTGACTGATCTTTTGGATTTGGTGAAAAGGAAAAAAAAAATGGCTTTGTGTTGTTTGTGTGTTTTGAATTGAAGTCCTGGGAAAGCCAAGCAAGGAAGGAAGTAGACGTTTCTTCGTTTCAGCTTTGGGTTGCTACATTTTGCAGTAAATGGGGATGCACCTAATCCTGTAGGATTTTAGTCAGTGATGCTTTAAATTTTGGGGGTCCCTTAAGGTACAGACTACAGACCCTTCAACATCCAAACACTCTTTTATTACCGTTTCAAATTTAATGTCAGTCTTTGCTTCTGTCTCTTTAGCAAATTTTATTGATTTTTCTTGGGCAATGTGGGGCTCCTCAAATTAATAAGGGGGTCAAAAAGCAGACTCATTTTAAATACATTACTATTAGTACTGTGCCCAACCCAATTATGTCTAAACTTTAGACTAATAAATTATTAGTTAATCATCTATCTATTCATTCAGGCCTTCCAAGCTTGAACATCTTCCACTTCCACCATAATGAAAAATTGAAAATCCATAAAGACTCATCATCTATCTATCTTTGAATAAGTAGGTACTATCTGAATTTGTTATGGAATTTCGTTTTCAATATCACGTTTTATGTAGTGGTTGTATGATTATTTCGGCTCTTAATATATTGTGGGTTTTATATATATTGTCCAATCAGTGTTTATGGGTGTAGTTGAGGGTGGGTGAGGTGACAATGCAACAGCGCAAGTAGGGTCTTGGGTTGCAAAATACTGAAACTTGCAGTCCAAAGGAGCCTGTGTTTGAGCACAATCATAGAGCATTTTTTAATTTTAATCGAATTAACTGGGCTAGAAACACAAAAACAGACACAAAGACAAAGAAAGTTGAACTACGGGTGACGAATGCTTCTTTAGTCTATTTGCAAGTGTCCTATCAACTGTGCTCCGAAGCTCCTCTTTTCTCTCAATCCTTTTAGTTTTAGTATGCACGTGAAAGTGGGGATTGTGCAGTGCACCATTAAAAGGAATAAAGGTTAAAATTAAAAAGGAACATGATTCTTCCTCGGAAGGGGACTTCTCTTGTTTTAACCACGGATCCTAAGCGTTCAATTAAACCATACATTGATAATTTAGCCTTAACTCAATTACGTTATTTTATTTAAAAACTCCTTGGGCTCTGGGACTTTATTGGAATATGCTTGTGAGGCATCGTTAGGGTCTTGCTTGAGGTGTTGTTTGTTTTAGTGTTTAGTGATTTATTAGGATTTTATTTATAAAAGGTATTTCAATGGGTTAAGAGAGGAGATTGTTTATAATTTTTTTTATGATTTTGACTCTTCTTAATTGATGTGAGACTATTTTTAGCATACCCGAACAATTACTTTCTTTGAAGGAAAAGAATATATATGAGCTGTTTGTAGTTGCCTTTTACGCCTCAACTTCAATTACTATAAGCAGTGTTTAGTGTCAAAGTAAACAACACCTAACCGATTCCTTCCCTCTTCCCTAATTTGCATATCTATAATGTGAGACGTCTATTGTTAGATTTAAATAAAAAATTGTCTCTAATGTATGGTATATATTTGTTTTGATCTCTGTTGTACGTCTTTCCTACTATTTTTTTTTTCTTTTCATTTTAGTCCTTAATGTTAAAATTCTTTGGTAAATTGATGATGTGGCTAACAAGTCCACCTCATCACCCTGGTATGTATACAATCTTGCCATAAAGGTTCATCCATTTAATTTAATTCATAATAAAATTCTTATTTTTTGATTTCGATTTTATAAGTTTGTATTTTATTAATTTTGGTTCGTTCAGATCCATTTTTCTCATCACCTGCCATCCAAGTACTCTTGGGTCGTGTGCAGCTCTTTTAACATAGCATTGATGCACTTTAAACCTCTCCTCACATATGAATTTGTTGACACAATAGAAGCAACAAAAGACAAAAAAATAAAATAAAAAATCACATGCAGCTGTTGAAAGTTGAAACCAGCATACAACTTTGCACATGAACTACAACTACTTTCCATACAAGCCTTACCATTTCCATTTTTAAGTCAGTAGCAGAGTAGCTATCATATACCAAACCAAGAATTTAAAATAAACATCTTAACCAAACAAGATTGAGCCAAAAAGGGGTCACAACGTGACCACTGACTAGATATCGTTAAAGCCAAAATGATGGATCTAAAATCTGAATCATAGAACTCATATGTTTAAGAAGACACGCAAATAAAAGTTCAAAGCAAAACAAAATGAGAAGGCTCCAAATCAAAATAGTCAAGGAACATACCCAAAGAAACACCTTCTTCAATATCAATGAAAATGCCGTACAAAAGGAGTGTTAAGTAATGAGGGCGCTGTGGCATAAATAAGATATCACAATGAAACAATTTATTTAATAAAAAATAAGAACCATATCTAACACATTGGTAGAAATATTTCCAAAAAGGAGTAACTAAATTGATTAGTCAGAGATCGTAATTAAATCCCGTAACCTGTGAATTTACTTAAAATTTTGTACCCTAACTCTTTTAACCCTTTGTCTGAATAATAATTAGAATAATGTGATTGTAAGGAAGCAAGTGGGTACGGTCGGTCGCATGATCCCATCAACGATAATTTAGATGATGTACTTTGTACATTGTCTTCATAATGAGCTCGTTCCCTGCTTCTCTTTTTGTTTCCATTTAGGACATGTAACAAAGATCCATGTTGTCTTAGCAAGTTTGAATTTTGGACTCAGTTTGGCCACGTAGCATGAAACCAACAAAATAAAATTTGCCAGATTAATTGGAAGTTACCAGTAACAGTGTTCTTATTTCGAAGTTTAGGCGATGTGCATATACAACCAAAAAAAAAAAAAAAAAAGAAAGAAAGAGACTTGAAGAAGTAAAGCATTCTTATCCTTAGAATACACAGAGCATATTTGGAAATCGTTGTAAAATTATGTTAGAGACAAAAGTCATTTTATCAATGGATTGGGACTTTTATTTTTGTGTATATTTTATTTTTATCCGTTGAATTTGTATTGAAACATGCAAAACAACATTTCCAACTACAAATCAAACATAGCATACAATGAGAGGAAACCAATAAAGCATTTGTCTCCAAGGGAGGGATGAATTTATACTTTGCAAATCATGCATGCTTCTAGTGTACTAGTTATGCACTTTGCTAGTTTTCCTATTTCTTATGTTTGGTAGAAGAAATTTTTTTATTTTTTGGAAATAATTTCAATTTATAAATAAGTGAAAATAATTTTTTCTACTTTTATAAGTAAAAATAAAAATTCTTGTCATAATTGAATGTAAAGTTAATAAACTTTCTAATGATAGTTAACAATAACATATCATTCTTAAGAAAATTAAATAATAACTAAACATATTTTGTAATTTTTCAAGGCTCAATTGCATTTTCTCACTTTGCCTATAAAAAAAAGCTTGATAGCGTTTTTGAACTATTAGGTACCGCGATTGTGCGAATTTTGTTTTCTTGATTATAATTGCGCTAATTGAGTTTCTCATATTTTCTATATTTACAATCATACATCTTCATCCTAATTTTATACAGTATTTAATAAAATTATCTGACGTGACAAAGTGAGTGAAAAATACATAATATTTAAATTAAATGACTTTAAAACGTTTTTTTATTATATTAACTTAATTATTGTATCAACAATGTTTGTGATTAATTCTTTTATTTTTATTACAATTTTTTTAGAAACTCGTTTTTATTACAATATTAACCATGAAATGGAATACCTTTTCATTATCAGGAAATTTATAAGCAAATTAATGACTTAAATATTTGATCAAATCAAAATAGAAAAACTTGATTATAAATGAGAAAACTTAAAAGAGTCTAATAAAAGCAATTGAAACATGAGTAATCAAAAAGTACTTCAGTAACTAAAAGTTCAATTGACGTTGTTTCAATAATTGTTGAGAATCTTATTTTTCTTAAAAATAGATTATTTAGAAATGAAAATCAAATGATAAATACGACCCCACTTCTAGCATGGGAACTGGTAAGACCGGCAATCACGAATTTTCTTTTCAACCATGGCAGAGATAAATGAAAGATGATAAACATTATGGACCAGTTTATTTAAATTTTAAAAAAATTAAAAAAAATGTTTTTTATACAAGTGATTTATTAAGAAGTGGATATATTTATTTCTTAAAAAAAATTATTTTAAGTAAAAACAGTTTAAAGATACACATCATAAAATTACAAAATTACTTATTTTAAAAATAAATTAAACTTAAAGAAATCAATCATATATCAACTTCTTTTTCGGATTTTGTGCCCTGTATTAACTTTAAAAGGGTTGAAAGTAATCATATAAAGGTTGAAGTTTTTGTTAAAAAAATCTAATGTATTTAAAATGCAAAAAACATTTATTTTTCTCAATAAGAAAGTTTCCTTTATATCCTTGCTATGCTCTTTTATAAGGATCTTATTAATGAGTGTTTTACGAATAATAATGAAAAAATTAATAAATAATTTTTAACTGAAAAATAGAGTAAGAGTACATTACAAATAATAATAGGGTGCATCAATAACACTGTCCCATGCATTTTTGTTTTTACTTTTACTTTTAACTCTTCCTAGGAGTCCGGGTTAGCATGCTTTTTCCTTAAATAGAAATACTTTATATACTTATAAGAATGGTTGAATTTATTAAATTTCATAAAATATAGTTTCGTTAAATAAAAAGAAATCCAAATAATTTAATGAATCTCAAATAATAAAAAGTAAATTAAAAAGAGTATATTGCCACCGCCATTTCACTGTTCCAAAAGAGGAAAGCAGATAGAGAAAAGAATAGAGGTAAAATAGTGAGACCACCATCATGATTGGATATCAAATATGTACATTCAATGTGAACATATATTTGTAAAATTGAACAGACAAGGATAGAAGTATTTTTCTTCGAACTATAGCATGCTTGGCAAAATTGTCCATTGTTAATGGCATAGAGAATTTTAGAGTACAAAAGGGACTAACAATCAAATACTTTTTGCTTTTGAATGAAAAAACTGCAGGTGGATGCCAGAACAATTTGAACAGCATCAAAGCAAAGGCAAACCTAAACAGAGTCGTCTTAGTCCACAAAATAAACAGGATCTAGGTACTTGGATGAGACCTTTATTTTCAAAATCCAACCACATCCTTTTTTAGCGGTCTCCATCTTAAAAGTAACAAACTACATTATATTAATTTAAAGCATAACCTCTTCCAAAAAAATTAAAGCATAAAAAACTATGCTCAAGACCCAATCACTAACGCAAAGTGCGCTAAGCCCAGTCTCGTACATAACTACATACGCAATAGGGTTAGCTACATTAGAGCCTAAGAGAACAAAATACTAAATGACATTACTAGAATTTGATCAATTACAATGGCATTCAGTAAAAAAAAGTGTTTTGGAACTAGTAATATACCTTTTCTAATTAAGAACACCTGAGGAAGTGTAACGTTGGACAAAGCTTAAGGGGATGCAATTTTCAATTATTTGTCATGAATTAAGAAAACTGTTGAAAATAATCTAACTCTCACATCGGCTAAAGGTAATCCCACATTAGAATATGTAAGTGAGAGACAACCCTCACCCCTTAAGCTAGCTTTTGAGGTTGAGTTAGGTCTTTCACATTATTCATTCTAAGATGATATCAGAGCCAGTTCTGATCCTCGGACCACGCTTCCGCTAGTCCTCGTTTTGTGGTGACAAACACCCACCATTTGTTGTTCATGCCCCGAGCCCAGGAAGTGTTTAGCGTGTTCAAAAATCTTTTCCTAAGCAATAAGAGACAGAATTCTGGTTGACACTAGACGCCATCGTTCTACAATGGATTTATGCCACCATTTCTCATGATCTTTTACATAATATTTTTGAACCCGACACCACGGCAATGGAGGCTTGGAATAGGTTGTGTGATATATTTCAAGATAACAAACACTCTCGTGCTGTTACACTTGAGTATGATTTCACCCACACAACCATGGAGGCCTTTTCAAGTGTTTTTGCTAACTGTCAACATCTCAAGTCATTGTCAGATCAACTCAAGAATGTTGACTTTCTGGTCGATAACAGTAGGTTGGTTCTGCAATTGGTGTCTAATCTCACTGAACCCTACAAGGGAATGGCCACACTCATCCGTCAAAGTGATCCATTGCCTCAGTTTTATCAAGCATGATCGATGCTTGTTCTCGAAGAATTCGGCCTCAAGAAGGCAGCTCAGACCTCGTCCTCCACCATGGTGGCTCGTGACTCGAATGAATCTCAAGAGATGTCTGATCATTCATCAGCACGTTGCACAAATAATGGTGGAAAACGGTATTCAAATCGTGGCAATTCTAGAAAGAATCACAACAACACTAGTGGTCGTGATAACTCAGGCGCTGGCAAGGGAGGCTCTGGTGGCGGTGGCAGCAATCGCAAGGGTGGACAACAACAGCCCCATAACAACCCTTGGCCTGTAGGACAGCAATGGCTTTGGCCATGGATGCAGTGGGCTATTCCTCCTTGTCCGTACCCAGCTGCTCCATGGGCCAGGCCCAATTATCAGCAACCTCCACGCCGACAGCCTGGTGTTCTTGGGTCCAGACCTCAGCAGGCATACACAGCCACAGCTCCTACTCCAACAGACATCGAGGCTGCTATGCATACCCTCGATATTACTTCTCCGGATCCGAATTGGTATATGGACACCGATGCCACCTCTCATATGACGTCCACCTCAGGTAATCTCACGTCTTATTTTAATATGAGTAATCATCGTGGTATCATTGTTGGTAATGGTCAATCAATTCCTATTCATGATTATGGTCAAACTAACTTGCCTTCCAACAAAAACTAACTAGTAATTGGTACACTATCTACACCTACATTTTCAGCAGCTTTAATTTGCTTATATAATAATTATTTTCAAAGTTATACTAATAATGATTTTAATTAGTTGATAATTAATATACTAAAAGTGTACAGAAATTAAACTCCTAATGCATACCATGTTAAAGTGTTCTTACGTTCTCATTAAAGTTGAGGTATAAGGTATTCTATATTTGAAGAAGTGAATCGTACAGTGATTTATCTATGAAATTGGACTGCAGCCTACAAAAGCTAAGGCCCAGAAGCTGGTCAAACACCACTTACGACAAAATAGAAAAAGTAAAAGAATTCACAACACCTTAAACTGCACCTGAAGGTCCAGCACTGTGGGTAAATCAATGGAAAACAGTAAATATAATCATCAATAAACTTTATCTTTCATCCCTCTTTTACATTTTATTTACTTCTTATATTTTTTTTCTCCATCATTTTATCTATTTACGTAAGAGGTCACAGCTCCATGAGAAATTTTAAAGTCAGAAAGACTCAAAAAACCTTAGCAAGCCCTACTTTGCGTGATATAGGCATGATAGATATAGGCGTAATACTAGAGATATCGCATATATTTATGTTGTATATTCTCTAACAATCTTTTATCATTTTCATGTGTGTTAGATGGGGTGCATATTGCAATCCTCCCACATGCACATGCATCTGCTTATCATGCTACTCACGTGCTAGAAAAGGCTTTAGAATTCCATTAGGTAGGCCCAGTTCTCTTGAGCTTGCGAGCATAGGTTCATGACGTCACGACAACATGACATGATAATCAATTTTCTATTTACTCTTAAGTTTGGTCACCTTCATTAGTTTAGTCATTTTAAAGGACTCAGACATTTTGTGTCAAGTTAACCTCCTTAACCAAATAGTTGATACTTTATAGTCCTCAAACAACAAATTTAATTAAAAGATGTGGACATTTGTTAAAGTTGTCATCTATGGTTCAACGAATCACAATTCTTATAAAATCGTACTTGAAAGGCATAAGCATGTTTTTAAGTCAACCACCCTAGACAAATGAGTCACAACAACTAAAATGTTGGACCTAAAAGGTGTAAATGTTTGTTAAGATTGATCAGCCTAGTTGAATGATCCAAAGTCTCTAAGTGTCAAAACTAAAAAACATGAACATTTATTAAAGTTGATCGTAAAGAGTCTACACATGTAATAGACTCATGCTCAAGTGAGTAACAATTCCAACACTTTTTCGATTGAATCATCCTTGTACTTCTACTTGAAAGAGTGATTGAATCAAATGTTGTGTCATTGATTGAATTTCAAGTTCTTAGATGGGCTTGTTAAGATTGGTCAGAATGAAGCAAATTCCCCTAATAGAAGGAATATTTACTTAGTGAAAACATAAACATCCATACTTCAAATTATGACCTATATTTTTACAAAACCAAAGTGTTATTTCATATTATAATTATATAAAAAAAGTTAGGTTTAATTAAGTTTTTCATACCTGGAATATAGCTCGTTTTCAAATTACTACCTAACATTTATTTTCTTTTCACCCAGATACTTGAAAAAAAAATTGCATTTCATTTTACTACTCGTCGTTAGTCCGCATTAGTTAAGTGATGACGTGGTGGACAAAATGTCACGCCATCACACCCTAGTCAATAAACATGTAGGCATAGATGTCCACGCCATTAATTTTTGTGCGGTTATGATTCGATGTGGCAGGGACTACACTTCCAAGATGAGGTCCATCATCGTTTTCAAATGTCGATCATTCGTCACCTCTAAACTCAATTGCGATGAGGCCAAGTCTTGGCTACCTCCGATGAGTATTTCGGAGTCTCGACAATGGTCCGATGACCTTGTCGGATTGAGATCCAACCTCGTCGGTGCCAACGGAGAGGGAGAAAGGTTGAACCAAGCAAATGGGATGGTTTACCACGAGAGTGAATTGAAGAAAAAGGATAAGTTAGTTATCGACGGATGTGCAGCGGATTCGATGTTGGAGGAAGAGGAGAAGGTGGAGCTGGTTTTTTCGATGTGCTAAGATTTCAATGCTGCAAAGTTGACGGCGGTGAACACACACATCAACAATTACCTCGTGCAGACGGTGAAGGAGGAGTAGCGACAGATGAGGCGGTGAAATTGAAGACACTGAAGAGATGTTCCATCTCAAAGATTTTTGAGATGAAAGAGGATGTTGAAGAGGAGAAGTCGTCGCCGGAGATCGAGATGGTGTTGAAACATTTGTCGTTTGATGCTGACAAAGTTTCGATTACGGTCACAAAGTTTCAGTGGCTTTCGAAGCGGCTCGAGGCCTTAAGATCCAACGGAATTTCCTTCGATTCGATGAAATTCGATGAAGGAAACTTGAATTCAACGGATGAGGAGAAGGAATCAGAGATGCTTTGTCTTGCTTGTAAGGTTTTCAACACCGCAACGGTGACCGCAGCGAAACGTGCACATAGACGGTTTGTCTAGCAATCGTTATGAAGAGTGGAAACCTGTACCTACGTGTTTAATAACCAGACATGATGACTTGACATTTTGTTTATCACATCATCACTTAACGGATGTGAATTAATAGCAAATAGTAAAATAAAACGTAAAAACTTTTCAAATATCTCAGTAAAAAAATATATTAAACAGTAATCTTAAAATAGTATATTTTAAGTATCAAAAACTTAATTAAATAAAAAATTTATTATATAATTATTGAATTCATCATCACATCCCTAACAATTTAAAATTAGAGTTACATATTAAATTACTGTAGAAAATGTCAAAATCATGAGGAAGCCTCAATTATTCAAATATATAATGTAACATCAATCCAAACACCAAAAGGTTCTATTAATTACAGTTTATCATTACAAAATGATTGTCACATAACACCAAAAGGATTCAAGTTCCAATAATCAAAGATACAAATCCCATACATCATTTAGGATAGATTTAGTTGCAGAAGGAAAAAAGAATGAAAAAAATAAAAAAGATTCCCTTGAATTTGAATAGTAACTCTCCTCCATAACTAAACCACTCCTTACACGACACGAAGCATGGAAGCAAAAGGTTAGAATAGGCTATTATGCTAAGCAGATGTGACACACGAAGAAACCATAACCTCCTCCTTCTCCTGAATCTCCTTGCTGCACTTGACGATGGCTATTTTGGGCGTGCGCACCGCTCTGCCTCTAGCGGAGTAAGTCCGATACACTAAGCACCCTTTCCCTGACAGCAACTCTTGCTTCAACAATAGCCCTCCACAGCCTCGTAGCTGGCATAACTGAACCCACTTGAAGGATATAAAAGGCGCCTTTTAAAAAAAGAAAGAAACAAGAAGAGGACAACAGAGCAGAGACAGGACCAAAGGCAACTGAAGAGATTCAGCCTGCCTTTAAAATTTTAAATATGGTCCTACATTCAGGATCCACTTTTATCAATATATATTTCATGATCCTACATTCTGTTGTCTTAATTATCCAAAACGTCTAGATACATTAGCGCAGGATTTCAGTTTAACGTTCTGTCTTTCTTGAGTTTAAGTTCTCAACATGTAATTACACCAGATATTCAATGAAAGAATTTTGTTGTTAATCATAATTTTACTTGAGTGCCTTTAAAAAAAAAATAGTTTTACTTGAGTTAAGTAGGATTGCTTCTCCTAAAGTATACGATAGTTTATGTGAAAAAGAAAAACATTAACTTTATTTTTTTAAATATCATTTTTTCTCTTTGGTATCTGAAAAAAAAACATTTGAATAGTTTTACAAATTATTGGAAAAAACCTAAATCTCATATTGACTAAAGATAAAATCAAGATAGAGTGTATAAGTGAGGGACAATTCTTATCCCTTAAACTAGCTTGTAGGATTAAGTTAAGCTTAAATTCACATTTTACAAATTTAACAAAAATACTTAGCAAACATATTAAATAGGCTCCAAAAAAATCTTTTCGATTTTGGTCTCACAATTTATTGAAATACATCAACTTAAAAATTAGGATAAATTGCGATTTTGGTATTCTAATTTTGAATTCATGATTTTGGTCTCTTTATTTCTAAATCAAGACAATTAGCTAGTCTTCTTATTTTTTTTAGAATAAACAATTTTAATCATTATGTCAATTGATCATCTAAAGTCAAATATTAATCTTGATGTAGCATATTGGTGCTAATGTAATATTTATTTAAACTGTTGACATGATGCTTATATAACAATAAATAAAATAAAATAAAATAAAAAATCTTAGTAAGAATTAAATTCATAATCTTTTACTCAAACATAAAATAATAAATCATTAAAATGCATGTTTTATTTATTTAATTTATAAACACTATTTTGTAATATCATTAGTCAATAATTATTAATTTTTTTTACTTATAAAAACTTATAAATTGAAAAAATAGTTTACATATTTTTTATTTTATTTTATCAATTTATAATTAAATTTAATAAATTAATATATAAATTATTTACATCAATTATTTCATAAATTGATTTTAATATACAGATTATTTTTACTCTAATTATGAAAACCAATATAATTACATCAATTACTATGTAAATTATACAAATTACGCAAATTTTATTTCAATATTTAAATTATTTTTATTTTAATTATATAAATTAATAAAAATTCAATATTTAATTTTTATAGAGAACTTACATGTTAGTATTTTTGTTTAACTATAAAAAATTATTTTAATAAATAATTTTTTAATACCAATTACACAAATTAATAAAATTACATAAATTAATATCTAAATTATTTATAAAAATTATGTAAATTTATTTTATTATGGAAATAATACAAATTTTTATTTTAATTATAAAAATTAATATATTTTAATTTTTTAGATTACTTAAATTTGCATAATTTGTATAAATTACATGAAATAATTTCTAAAAATAATCTACATATTAGTTTATATTTTTTAAAATTATAATAAAATAAGAAAAAATTATATATAATAGTTTATTAATTTGTATTAAAATAAAATTAAATACATGTAAAACTAAATATTAAATATTTTATTTTAATTTATAATTTTTATAATTCAAAAAAGTTTAATAATTCTTGAGTAATGATACATGTAAAATAATATTTATAATATTGATTATATTGATTATAAATTTAAAATTATAGAATGAACAAAATTATAATTTAACCTAAAATTAAAATGATAAACATTCAGTACGTGGAAAATTACTTAAATTGGTTTATTACTTTAAGATTATTTAGAAAAAAATATAATAATTTGGAATTAAACTGGTACTTTATTCTAGCTTATGCCTTTGTCCCCGACATTGTCCAGAAAAAAAAAAAAACCCTCCATTGTATAGATTATAGAATCATATCCGTTCCAATAATTTACATATTGAAATCAAATCAGGTTAATCAGATACGTCAGAAGGCAGATCGATTGTTCATGCGCAAAACTACCATTGGCTTTTAGCTTTCACTTTGTTGCAAGTCATATATGTATCCCTGACTCACTAGGTCAAACCTGTCAATTAATAATTCAATTATTGATACCAACTTAAAGCACTTGCCTACCTTATGCAATTTCTAAAACAAAAATGGTTAATGTAAACCCAAGTGTTCCTAGACAGTCACAAAGAGAAAAGTATAAATCTAGTAATAAGATATGATGCGATAAGAATAAAAAATAAAATAATACTATCCCACTCAAACAAACAAGATTATGATTTAGAAAAAAAAATATCAGTTAAATGTATATATTATTCGGGTGTTATTATATTATTATTCTTTTTAAAATCTATGAAGAAAAAATTGGGGCTGAGCATATTTGATTCCCCTCCCCTCCGCCATCCCATTTTTCTTAAATATTTTATACTTAAAAAATATACCGTTTGAAGCTTTTCTTTTTCGCCATGAGGCTAACGGTTGGAACATACTGGTGGCATGTCCTTGTACCTCATTTCACACTCTTCGGAGAGTCGTTGTAGTGCTAAACGAATAAAAGAACAATAAAGGAAACAATGTTTAGTTGTTATTCTTAACAAAATTGTTGGATCATAAGTGTGAGATGAAATCTCATGTGTAGGAATAAAAAGTTTAAATATCATATAAATAAAGAAATACTTATAAATTTAAGTCTTAAGATTTTCGATGAATATAATGTTAAGTTCACTTAAAAATTTATGTAGTTATAGGTAATATTTATCCGGCGAAGGCTAAATGATAAATTTGCTAATTGTTAGATATGCTGGTTAAATAATACTACATTTTTAATGACATTTTTATAAGTCAAAGGATATGATATGTCTCATCTAAGAATATAAACCGATGACTACTAATGAGAAATCTCAACATTAGTAGTAGTAGTGGATTTTATATATAAGAAATAAAAAACAAAATAGATATTGACAAAAGAAAAGATATAAAGAATGACTAGAAGGCGCGCGAGAATGAAGTTTCAGCCTCATGATATTATTAGAGAATAATATTAAAAGTGAAGCTCATGCATGCGTGGACGATTGCCCAGGCATAAATAACAAGAAGTTGGAAGAACTAAGATTTTGTGGACCATAATTACTGGAGAAGGTGACACTTTGTCACTGGATCTTAGTTTTACTATTATATTTGGCTCCTCAAAGGTTTTAATTACTATACCCTCCCTCCAATCTCCAAAAGAGCATACAATGGTGAAATGAGAAGCAAAAGGGGTTTGACTATTGTGGGTAAGGGAGCAAATTAAAGTGGTGCTGTCCACATTTTCATGGCTGTTCTTTGTGGCCTTAAAATGATGGAAATAGATTACCCAAGTCTAGGCATTCACGCAGTCATGAATGTGGACCATCTGATTAGACGGTTAGTATTTTAAAGGTGTTTTTTTAAGTTAAATTTACTAAAACAATTTGTGAATCATTGGATCTTCATCAAACAGTTTTAATTATCTGACTGTGTGAATGCGTAAGTCCGTCGACTACAGGAATCCAGCTCCTAAATGATCAGTATCTACAAAAGAAGGGTTCAGACGTTAATTTATTGTGGCTTGTCCTTTCTAGCCAGCTGCAACCCATGAAAGCACTGCCACCTGAACTCTATATCTAGTAGTGTCAAATTGAACTAAGCCTTTTAATTTCAAGACTAGATAGATAAATAAATAAAATAAAACCAAAAGCATTTCAGAACTATATGAAATTAATGTGAACAGCACCATATATACTAGAGCATGCCTACATGCACCCTGGTTGCATTCATTTGTCCCCAGTCCCCACTTCTCCATCTTTGGGACTTAATTTGGCGTTTTTAAAGCTTTTTTTGTCTTTGTCTGAGACTGCTATCCAGGGAAGCTTTTGTTGGTAGGGGGGCCTTATGGAAGGTACGTAGAAATGATAGTGGCTTCTTTGTGGATCTTTGCCTTTTCCCTCTCAAGATAGGAATGAATTGTTCCACCCTTTTTTTTTTTTACCAAAATCCAAATCATTCTAATGGCCAAATTACTTTTAATTGATTAAAATCAAGTTTTAAAAACTAATCTTAAACTGTTTTGGACATATGTTAAAATTGATATTAACCATAATTTTTATTTAAACATGTACTTTTTTAATACGAGAATTAAGCTCTTAACAGTTAAATAAACAAACACTAATGATTATTTGTGTGAAATCAGGCAGCCTCTACCGTGAGTAAGCTAATGAATGGTGCATGAGTAAATCACAGTAGTTTAACCGTAGCTTCTATTGATGAATGAATAAACAACTGAGATTTATTACCTTGACTTAGTAATGCAGGTTGCTGGAAAATTTACTCTTTGATCCTTGAAATTTGTTTTGGAAAATTTGAAAATTGCAGAGTGGGGATATAAGCTGAGAAAGATCACGAAATAGGTTTGGAAGGCAAAGTACTGATCAGCTGAATATTTGAAGTCCAAATTATCATGTCACTTCAGGAAAAGGAGTTTGATGTTAGTTTTGGGAGCTACTAGGTGCTAGAAAGAATAAGGATCACCATCTGCATAAGTATGCTTTTAACTGAATGCGAGGTTTTTTTATTTATAACTAGTGATTGCTTCTTTTTAAAATTCTGCAGTAATGCAGTAAAAAAGAAAATCAGCATTAAGAAATTAGTTCATGGGGTAAATTTATAATGAGCTAATTGATTATGTTCTGAATTTTGTATCTAGACAAATGGTTCTGTTAGTTGTCCAAGAATAAAACTTAAAAGCTCGTTCTTCTTTTACTCTAATCTTGCAATTAGATGATTGGCATGCTATTTTGTACTGAGTTTTTTTCTTCTGTTTTACTTTTCAGGCACAGCAACTAATATGGATGGCAATCTTTGACATATAAGCCACTCTAAATATCACACCACTATTTGCTAGTCGAAGAAGTTTTATGTTAGTTTTGAGAGCTACTAGGTTCTGAAAAGAATAAAACAGAGCACTATATCTACCCAAGTATGTTCATAACGCGTGAGAATGATTTATCAAACAATTGTTTTTAGAAACACTATCTGTTTATCTTCTAAGAAAGATTACAATACTAAGAAGAAAGAAACAATAGTCATACAATATTTACTAAATGCAATATCCATCATTCAATGTTAAGCTAAATACAATAGTTGGACATATACTATTACCTAAATACAATAGCTATGTTACATATTGTTGCCTAAATACAATATCCATCATTCAATGTCATAGAACAGTATCTTCTAGTAGTTTGGCATCCAACAATAAATATCTATAGATGTTAAGCTTCAGACTGTGAAGAGTCTTGTAACAATATAATAATCAACAAGAGTCATGTTGATTATATATATTGAACTCCTCAAGCCCAACAAACAACCATATGAGTGGCCTTATAAGTTTTCTGCATATTGCTTGCTGAGTACTTCCATATTAATTAGTGCCTTGAAAAGAAGATATCTTCTTTTACACAGTTTTGTTGTTGCATACTGCATTGACAGTGAAATCTCATGGTGTGTCACTATAAAAGCGTATGAAAGGTGTAAGTGTAAAATATTCCGTATGTCCTTCAATATGCAGGCATGTCAGTTTTTATATCCACGTGATGACTAAGATGAAAACAATATGCAGGCATGTACCCAAATCTGTCTCTTGTAACAATTAAGAGTTCTTAAAAGGGCATCAGTCTAATATGGACTATTTCTACTGGTCACACTTGTTGAAGAGAACCATAGCATAGGACCATTAACATTCCAAATATAAGCTTAATTCAATGGTTTTTGTGAGCGTTGTGTAAATTATGCAGTTTTAAAACTTGAAATGAAAATCCATATCTGGCCTACTTGATTTAATACTGTCTGATAATCCAGACCAATAAAATTCATGGAAAGCTCAAATTACGCGAGTTAGTATCAATTATGAACATTTTAGTAACTAGAGTAAAATTGAGTGCCTAGACATTTTCATACAGAACCATGAAGTCTAGACTCTACGTGATAGCTAAGCTGATGGTGAATATTTTTAATATCCAAATCTAAAATATAAGCAGGAAGTGGGGATGCTATAGCACTCTGTCAAAAGTGGGTAAGGCATGTTTGATCTATCACACATGCATTTCTTTTTCACTTTAGCACGCAATGATAATGGCAATACCAATTTCGATTTGTCCTTAGTCACCACATACTAGTTAGTGGATCTACACACTACCATTTCTATTGGGCTCAGATTTAAGTGGGAGTTTCAAGTATTAAGAAAGTCTCAATTTAAATATTGGTTTGATCCATCCAGTTCAAAGCTAAGACCTTCTATTTGGACGCATTTAAGTTCGAGCTTTGTCATATATAATATATGTAGCATTGGCCAGTTATAACATTTGTCAAATCCAGTATTACCCTTTCATTCTATTTGGACTCTCTTAAAAATTCTACGTGATTTAATCTCAAAACGCTTAAACGATGAACACGAATGGAGAAAATGTGCGGTAGAAATGACGAAACGAACTGAAACCAAAAAAACATTTTGAGGGGTTACAGGCAAAAATAAATGTTGGTTTTGTGGAGGAAATTATAAAAAACAGAGGAAAGAAGAGAGACAATGCGTATGCGGAGAAAATAAAATTATTCTATTCTAATTCAAATTGTTCTCAGCAGCGATACAATAAATAACAAAAGATAAACTAATTAGATAACAAGATATTAGCAAAACAGAATATTAAAACTAACTTGCTCCTTAAAGATAAGAACCACTTATTTGACTAGGCTAATCCATTAAAACTGTCTTATTCCTAAAATATAGGAAATCAACTTATTTACTAAATCCTATTTTAAAAACTGAAAAATAAAATATTATGCAGTTACAAAAGTAAATCTTCAACACTCCTCCTTGCTTTTGGAACTGCAAACTCCAATTCTTTGAGTTCAAGTTTGTTGATAGGTAGTGATTTTGTAAACATGTCAGCCAGTTGATCTTTAGACTTGTAGTAAATCAAGTTCACTTCTCCACTTTGTTGCATCTTTATCAAATAATAAACTTTGATGTTGAAATGTTTAGTCTTCCCATGACACACAAGATTGTTTACAATAGCAATGACTACTTGATTATCAACAAAAATTCCAATTTTATTCTTTT
This sequence comes from Glycine soja, assembly GCF_004193775.1. NCBI lineage: Eukaryota > Viridiplantae > Streptophyta > Magnoliopsida > Fabales > Fabaceae > Glycine > Glycine soja. The sequence goes on from NC_041003.1 coordinate 41,347,051, forward strand.
GATAAAATAGAATGTTTGGCCTTGTTGTAGTGAGATACATTAGACATCCAATCAAGCTCTCATAATATCCTTCATCAATGTTATCAACGCTTTCTTCTTTTCTGAACTTCTCCTTTTGATTCATTAGTGTGCTAGCAAATTTGCATTCCTCCATTTGAAACTTCTTCAAATTTTCTTTTGCATATTTCCTTTTTTTCATGTTTAGCATTCTTTCAAGATGACAATGATAAAGTCTCTTGTGCTTGAATTCCGTGTGTGTGACTTGAGTGAAATAGGTTGTATGCTTCTCCTCTGCTGGATCAAATGAGAAGCTTTTACCTTTCATTTTAACCCTTAGAACTTCTCGGCCAAAATTGTCATAGATAAAGCAATGTTGATGTTCAAATGACACTTTAAATCCCTTTTTAATCAACTGACCTACGCTTAGCAAATTTTGGTCAATGTTAGGTACATAAAGAACATCTGATATTAATTTGATACCTGAACACGTTGAAATTGCAATAGTTCCTTTTCCTTTTACAGGAATATAGCCACCATTCCCAATTCTGACCTTTGAGACATTAGTTGGCTTCAAATCTTTGAATAAAGTCTTATCATATGTCATGTGGTTTATATAACCACTATCAATCAACCAACTTTCACTTGATTCACTACTCAAGAAGCATGTGGCCACAAACAGTTGGTCCTCCTCTTCTTGATTAGCAATCTGAGCTCCCTCATCATGGTGATTTTTGTTGGGGCAGATCACCGCTTCATGTCCTATCTGGTTGCACTTGTTACATTTTGCATCTGGTCTCCTCCAACATCTGAAAGGTGCATGACCTTTTTTGCCACAATGATGACAAGGTGGATAATTTTTCTTTTTATCCTTATCTTTGTTTTGGTTGTTTGCACTATTTTCGCTGCTTGCTGGTTGATTCTTCTTGAAAAAATCATTTTTGCTTTCATCAACTTCATGATGTTTGGCTGGCAAAGCACCTTCGACAACACGATCTTGCCTCATCAACCTTCGCTGCTCTTGAGCTTGCAGGGCATGTAGCACTTCTGCCAATGTGATTTTCGACAGATCCTTTGTGTTCTCCAATGAAGCTATAGATGCTTCATACCTCTCCGGCACCGTTACCAAAATTTTCTCTACAATTCTTGAATCAGCAAAATCACTTCCCAACAACTTTATCTTGTTGGCAATACCCAACAATTTGTTTGAGTATTCTTTGATTGTCTCTGACTCTTTCATCCTTTGAAGCTCAAATTTCCTCCTTAAATTTAGCACTTGCATGCTTCGTATTCTATCATCTCCAGCGTATTCCTCTTTCAGATAATCCCAAATTACTTTGGATGATTTAAGAGTCATGATTCTGATGAATATCATTTGTGAAACACCAGTGAACAAACATGACCTCGCCTTTGCCTTCTTCATCTTTCTTTCCTTGTGATTTTTAATTTGGGCCATGGTGGGATTTTCAGGCAGCGGATATATTTCATAATCCTCTTCCACAACATCCCATAAATCCAAAGACTCCATGTAGGATTGCATTTTCACTTTCCAAAGATCATAATTCTCTCCATCAAAGATTGGAAGAGTTATGTGGGAAAAACTTGCTTCACTTTCCATGGTAGAGGTCCTGTAAGAATAAGGCTCTCGATACCAATTGTTGGTTTTGTGGAGGAAATTATAAAAAAACAGAGGAAAGAAGAGAGACAATGCGTATGCAGAGGAAATAAAATTATTCTATTCTAATTCAAATTGTTCTCAACAGCGATACAATAAATAGCAAAAGATAAACTAATTAGATAACAAAATATTAGCAAAACAGAATATTAAAAGTAACTTGCTTCTTAAAGATAAAAACAACTTATTTTTCTAGGCTAATCCATTAAAACTGCCTTACGCCTAAAATATAGGAAATCAACTTATTTACTAAATCTTATTTTAAAAATTGAAAAATAAAATATTATGCATAAATAAATAAATGCTTCCTATAGAAACCTTCAATTGCCGGTCACTTGAGTGACTCACATATGCAGTATGCACCATTTGAACACTAATTCATCCTTGTCATCAACTCATCATCGTGATATCAACACTTATTTCTTCGAATTGTTTTAGGTTTCTAGTATTGCAATGCTTAGAATAATGTTTTTGTTATAATTTTCATCAACCTTGTTTTGTTTTGTATACACTGGTCTAGACTAGAACACATAAAAAAATGACGGGCAAACACCCAAACTCTAAAGACACTTAAAAGAGATAAAGATGAAGAAAATTGTAGATAGAAATGTGATATAATGTAATAGAAAGAGAAAAAATGAAGAATGATGACAGTTGGATCTAATAAATTAATATCATTTTGTAATTTTGTGCATGCCATCCTTGTAATTGTTTGTTTTAGAAAATGATATTTCACTTATAAATCTATAATGGAATTATAATATTTACAGGTCAATTTTTTTTTATTTCTTTTCAGTCTTCATGACATCATTTATTTTATTTTACATTTCTTTTTATTCTCTTCTTATCTCTCTTCCCTTATAGAAAAAATGAAAAAAAAAGAATAAAAATGTAATTTCTTTTTATAAAAACATTGAATTAGACAGTGTTACTACACAAGCTCTCCAACTTTACATTAGAGAGACCCACAACAGAATTTGCTTCTTACCTGATGTTTTCAGTTTGGGCTTGTATTGGGTCAAAATTTCAAGAGCTGTCCATCCCAAGATCCAGACTAATTAAAAGCAGCAGTACATGTTATGACTGTATGGCCCCAAAAGTAGAAAAAAAAAACAGAAGATATCTCATCTCACATTATTGAAGTCGATAGGTACTCAGCAAAAAAGAAAAAAAATGGTGAAAAAAAGAAGAAAAAAGTTGATAAGATTGAATGGGTACAAAGGAAGCTATAATGAATTTATCATTGAAACTGTGCTAAGAGAATTAAATAATTTATAATCGGTCATCGCAGATAAATTATTGTTTAAAATACAGGCCAACATATGAGATTTATATGCACCCAATTATAAAACGGTAACACATTAAAATTTGATCATGTTAAATCAATCCAGTAAAACTTCAAGAATACCATCAGTGTAATATGTAGTGGTTTAGAAAGGAATTGAAAATGGAAAGCACGTTCAAATTATTGTTGTTTTTGTTTTTTCTTTTGGTTGACTTGATTATTATTGTTCTCTAATGTGCTATGATGATTTAACCTATTGCATGATTAACTGGCGGTAATTGGGATTGGACCCTGCACCACTCAGCCAATTTGATGGTAAAAAAGAAAACAAGTGGGTGAAGCAGCTTGTGGGAAGTGAGGTTCTTTATGCTCTAATGAATGGGATCGTGGATAAGGAAGTAAGATTTCTATCACACACACGTGTATATATAGAGAACCTAATTTGTATTAGTAGCCTAGTAGGCGTATAAGTGTGTGTTGCTATATTGGAATCATAAAGGAAGATAAATCACGTCCTATAGTTTAATTGATTTATCTCTTTGTCCTAAAATAGTCACCAGTTAATTCATGTGAACTGCCTATATAGTTTTGAGCTATTGATCGCATAATTTGACAGCCAGTCTTTTCTCCATCCTACTCAGGAGTAACAACGGGCCCAATTAGTTTAGATTTAGAGAATATTTATATATAAATAAATTAATATTTTTTTATCTCCAAATTAATACTAATCTGTTTGAGTGAAATCAGTTTTTTTAAATGACAATCCAAATGAAAGAAAAATCATAAATAATATGAAAAGTATTTAATTATAAAATTGCACAACATAAAATTTTAAAAATATAAAATTAAACAAAATAAAATAAAATTTAAAATAATACGGGTTCGAGTTGGTTTGAGTTTTACATGCTAAAATCCAATACCCAGACTAATATCATCATGTGCGTAGTTTTAACATTCAAACTAAACCGATGATTCTAACGAACAGACCAATAATGTTTTTCTTTAGTTTGGTTCATATTGATCGGATCCTCTGATTAATCCAGACTCGTGTCCACTCTAGCTTATTCTACTTACCATTTCTCTACAAAATGAAATTAATTTGATGTATATTGTTGTACTGCATATTAAACTAAAATATATATATGTAAAAATATACATACACTGATCTAAACATGCAAATAAATTTAAATAGCATATTTAGATCAAACAGCGGAAATTAAAAGGAATTACAAGCGTACCTCCAGCCATTACAAATCGAACGGGAAGCGGCTCACACACGAACCTGAAAGACAGTTTTGTTCTTCTTGACCCTTACTCACTCTGAATAGATGGTGTATTTTTTCTGAATAGAGAAGTGGGTTTGGTGATACAAAACTGAGAGCACCTCATCCTATTTATAGAGTCTGTCCATCACAGAGCTCTCTCAACTTGTTATCAGAACGTGAGATAGGAAGTTATCAGACGTGAGATAAGAAGTTATCAGTACGTGAGATGATGGGTACGTGATTTGTTACTGAAGGTGGTTGCAAATATATTTTGCAAAGATATGGGATGAATGTGGATGGAAAATGGACCAGATTCAAAATAACTAATTTTTTCAAAAATAATAAAATTAATTAATTAAAAGAACGTGGAGGTGAACGTGCACTTCCAACATTCTCCCACTTGGTCCATTTAACCCAACATCAACCGTAACAAGAAACATAATATATGAGTCATGGCGATAGGTCCTCTGATGATGAGTAGTATCTTCCATGTGCCACAATATATCAAGTCTCTCAACACTAGCTCTCAACTTAATGAATAAACCATATGTTTATTCTATATCTAAACCGAATGATTTTTCTCGAAATAAATAAATATGTGCACAAAACGATATGAGAAAATATCTAACTGAATAAGAGTTTCATTGAAAATAACAAATGTACGTACAATGAAATTACATCATGGAACCAAGTCTCATTCGTACTACATGATCCTTAAAATTCTTTGGTGGCATGCCTTTAGTTAAAGGATCAGCAATCATTAACTCAGTGTTGACGTGTTCAATGACCACTTTCTTTTCTTTAACACGTTCTCTTATGGCTAAGTACTTGATGTCGATGTGCTTACTTCGACTTCCACTTTTGTTATTTTTAGCCATAAACACCGCAACAAAGTTGTCACAATACAACTTTAATGGCCTAGAAATAGAGTCCCCAACTCTAAGGCCAGATATGAAACTCTTCAACCATACACCATGCGAGGTAGCCTCAAAACAAGAAATGAACTCAGCCTCCATAGTGGAAGTAGCAGTCAAGGTTTGTTTGGCACTTCTCCAAGATACAGCTCCACTGGCTAACATAAAAATATAACCAGATGTTGATCTTCGTGAATCAACGCAACCAGCAAAGTCTGAGTCGGAGTAGCCAATCACTTCCAGACAATCAGTTTGTCTGTACATGAGCATGTAATCTTTTGTTCCTTGAAGATATCTTATCACTTTCTTTGCAGCTTTCCAGTGGTCAATACCTGGATTACTTTGATATCTTCCCAAAACTCCAACAGCGAATGCAATATCAGGTCTAGTGCAAACCTGAGCATACATAAGGCTTCCGACTGCTGAAGCATATGGAATATTTTTCATGTGTTCCCACTCAAAATCATTTTTGGGGCATTGACTCAAAGCAAGTTTGTCACCCTTCACAATGGGAGCTACACTTGGTGAACAATCTTTCATATTAAATCTCTCTAAAACTTTGTTGATATAGGTTTCTTGAGACAAGCCTAAAGTGCCTCGAGATCTTTCTCTATGGATCTTTATGCCTATGACATAAGATGCCTCTCCCATATCCTTCATATCAAAGTTCTTTGAGAGAAATTGTTTCACCTCATATAGCATACCCTTATCATTAGTCGCAAGCAGAATGTCATCTACGTATAATACAAGGAAACAAATCTTACTCCCACTGACCTTCTGGTATATACAGTGATCCATGACATTCTCTTCAAAGCTAAATGAAGAAATGACCTCATGAAATTTTAAATACCATTGGCAGGAGGCTTGTTTCAATCCATAGATGGACTTATTAAGCTTGCAGACTAAGTGCTCACCAACACTAGATAAGAATCCCTTAGGTTGTTTCATGTAAACCTCTTCTTCTAGATCACCATTCAGGAACGTCGTTTTCACATCCATTTGATGCAGCTCAAGATCAAAATGAGCTACTAATGCCAGAATTACTCGAAGAGAGTCTTTCTTAGATACAGGGGAAAAGGTCTCTCTGTAATCGATTCCTTCTCTTTGAGTGAATCCTTTAGCAACAAGTCTTGCCTTATGTCTCTCAATGTTGCCTTCTGAGTCTTTCTTTGTTTTGAAGACCCATCTACATCCGATGGCTTTTACACCAACAGGAAACTCAACGAGATCCCAAACTTGGTTAGATGCCATAGAATCCATCTCATCCCTCATAGCATTATACCACAAATTTGATTCCTTAGAACTCATGGCTTGTGAAAACGTCTCAGGATCATTTTCGGCTCCAATGTTGTAGTCTGATTCTTGTAGGTACACTACATAATCACTAGGAATTGCTGTCTTTTTTATTCTAGTAGATCTTCTTAATGTTGTTTGGTCATCTTGCTGAGGAACTTGTTCAACTGGTTCTTCACCAGTTTGTTCAATATCATCATGTTGTTCCTCACAAACAACTCGATCTACATGATCACTTTCAACAGCTTGTGGAACTTCAATCACTGGTTGTCTAACACCCATTTTAACTTGAGGGGTGGGAATGACTACCAACCTATTACTTGTCCCAGAAGGTTCAGCTTCACAGTGATCCCTTTCAGAAGAAATGTTCTGAAATTGATCACTCTCACTGATCAAGTCATTTTCAAGAAACTTTGCATTCCTTGATTCCACAATCCTAGTGTTGTGGGATGGACAATAGAACCTATACCCTTTAGACCTTTCGGCATATCCAATGAAATACCCAGTAATAGTCTTAGGGTCTAGTTTCTTCTCTTGTGGATTATAGATTCTTACTTCAGACGGGCATCCCCAAACGCGTATATGTCGCAAACTTGGTTTCCAACCCTTGAATAATTCAAAAGGTGTCTTTGAGACAGCCTTGGTTGGAACTCGGTTTAATATATACGCAGCCGTCTTAAGAGCATCAATCCACAAAAATTGAGGAAGCTTTACATTACTCCTCATGCTTCTCACCATGTCTAATAAGGTTCGATTTCTTCGTTCTGCCACACCATTCTGATCCGGAGAACCAGGCATAGTGTATTGGGCAACAATCCCATGTTCTTGAAGAAATTTCGCAAATGAACCTGGTGCTTGTCCATCCTCTGTGTATCTACCATAGTACTCCCCACCTCTATCTGATCTCACGATCTTAATTTGTTTTCCACATTGTTTCTCAACTTCAGCCTTAAAAACTTTAAAGGCATCTAAAGCTTCATTCTTAGAATGAAGTAAGTAGAGATACATATATCGTGAATAATCATCTATAAAGGTTATGAAGTATTTCGGACTATTTGCATCCATGTCTGGACAACATATGTCTGTATGTATGATTTCTAATAAATTAGAACTCCTCTTTGCACCCTTTTTAGACTTGTTAGTTTGCTTACCCTTAATGCAATCTACACAAGTCTCAAAATCAGCGAAATCCAAAGTACTAAGTACTCCTTCATTTACTAATCGCTTGATTCTTTCAATAGAGATATGTCCTAATCTCCGGTGCCACAACATAGAGGATTCTTCATTCACAATACATCGTTTTAACCCAACAGAAACGTGCATAGAAGTAGCGTCATTTTGCAATTCAATCGAATAAAGACCATCAACCAATTGACCACAACCAATAATTTCAGATTTATTTAGTAAATTAAAACCAAAGTCTGTAAAATTAAAATAAAATCCCAAAGGTGCAAGTTTAGAAACAGAAATTAAGTTTTTACAGAAACTAGGAACATAAAAAACTTTCTCCAAATGTAATTTAAAGCCACTATTTAAGACTAAGACGCACGTTCCAATGGCCTCTACATGTGAGCTCATCCTACTCCCTGAGTAGATGCACTGCTCACTTCCCACTGGCTTCCTTAGGCTTTCCATACCCTGCAAGGTATTAGAAACATGGATTGTAGAACCAGAGTCAATCCACCATGTATTATGATTCACATTAATCATATTAGATTCATAACAAACAAAGGCAAATGGTGTACCTTTCTTCTCAAACCAACTTTTAAATTTGGGGCAGTCCTTCTTCATGTGTCCTTTCTTTTTACAGAAGAAACACTTTGACTCCTTTTTAATTGTTGGTTGAGTCGGAATCTTTCCTTTATTGGTGCCTACAGACTTCTTCCTATCCTTTCCAGAATTAGAAGTAGTCAAATTTACCTTCTCACCCTCTTCCATTATCAATCTCTCCTCTTCTTGAACACACATGGTCATCAATTCATTAATAGACCATTTATCCTTATGTGTGTTGTAGGAGATTTTGAAGGGTGTATACTGTTGAGGTAGGGTGCACAAAATGAAATGTACCAGGAAGGATTCAGACATGGTAACTTCCAAGGTTTTCAACTGAGCCACTATGTCCCTTAAGCGCATGATATGTTCACGCACACCTCTCGTTCCAGTAAGCTTAATGGAAGAGAATTGCATAATGAGTGTGCTAGCAAGTGACTTCTCAGAGGTTGTAAACTGTTCATCAATGGCTTTCAACAGATCTCTGACCTTATCATACTGGTCAACTGAACCCCGGATACTAGCGGATATGTTGGTTTTTATGAACATAACGGAGAGACGATTAGATCTCTCCCACTTTTCATAAAGATCAACAGCATCAGGTTCGCTAGTTTCAGTAATAGCCGGTGGCTCATCCTTCCTTATAGCATAGTCAATATCCATCTAGCCCAAATGAAGGAGAACTCTTTCCTTCCAAACCTTATAATTATCACCTTTCAAAATGGGAAGGTCACAAGAAATATTCATAGATTGTGAAACTGCAAACAAACACACATGCTCATTAAGAAAATTTGAGACTAAACAAATGTCATGTTTTGCCAATGCAAATCATGTCTCAATATATGAATATAGTGACACAAAACTTGCCTGTGGGCTAAAGTCCTACTCAATTAGATTCATCATGCAACTTTATGATAAAACTATTAAATCATGTTCTTTTCCTTAATTCCTGTGGGTAAATTAAGAAATATAATTTAATATTTTATCCTAATTAATCATACAAATATAACAAAATTCCTGTGGGTAGATTTCATCACATTACATATGATTAATCACAATTAATATTTCTAATGTGATTATAAATTTAGTATATAATTTTACTCAATTAAAGATGCTGTGGCTATTCTCTAATTTAATAAAATTATATTAATCACTTAACATTCAAAAATAATCCTTGCATAAACATACTTAATAATGCAAATGTGCTCAATATTGAATCATAAAAAATTACATGTAATAAACTTTAAAGGATTAAATCCAATGCATACCAGTATTTAACATAATATTGCATGTTCAACATAACTTAAGAGACAGACAATTTTTAAACAGTTTGTGCATAAATGATTTATCCTTCAGAAGTTATAAATACACGTGAACTGCAGTTAATAAACAATTAAATTGCAATAGCTTAGCGGCAAAGGAAGTCCTTTCATGCTTGTAGGGTGAGGGTTCGAAACTAGCATAAGGCGTTTTCGTTTCATTTATACTTCCTTTTAATTAATTAAAACGAAAACAAACAACAAAAGGCAGCAACAAGATTCAAACCCAGAACAATGAGGTAATACACATCACATCAATGAGGTAAACAAAACCCACAAGACTTCGTCTTCAACCTCCAGTAGTGGTAAAAAAAAATATTATTACCTCAATTTCGAAAAACCCACACATTATATGCATTTTAGACACCCAAAAATACGTTTTAAATCATAGAAAAATTAGAAAACTCACATCATTCCTAATTTTGATGTTATTTTGAATTAAGGAGGCTTAAAACATAACACCCATATACTCAGAAAATAAACTCCACATAGAAACGACCCAATAAGCAAGACAGAGGTACAAATAGGCTCTGATACCAAATGTAAAAATATACATACACTTATCTAAACATGCAAATAAATTTAAATAGCATATTTAGATCAAACAGCGGAAATTAAAAGGAATTACAAGCGTACCTCCAGCCATTGCAAATCGAACGGGAAGCGGCTCACACACGAACCAAAGACAGTTTTGTTCTTCTTGACCCTTACCCACTCTGAATAGATGGTGTATTTTTTCTGGATAGAGAAGTGAGTTTGGTGATACAAAACTGAGAGCACCCCATCCTACTTATAGAGTCTGTCCATCACAGAGCTCTCTCAACTTGTCAGAACGTGAGATAGGAAGTTATCAGACGTGAGATAAGAAGTTATCAGTACGTGAGATGATGACTACGTGATTTGTTACTGAAGGTGGTTGCAAATATATTTTGCAAAGATATGGGATGAATGTGGATGGAAAATGGACCAGATTCAAAATAACTAATTTTTTCAAAAATAATAAAATTAATTAATTAAAAGAACGTTGAGGTGAACGTGCAATTCCAACAATATATTGATAGAAAAAACTTAAATATATATGCCCATTGATAATTTATTTAATTTTTTTATTTTCACATACTTATGCATGACACGGGTGGGTCACTTTTTTGCTTTTCCCAATTCAAAGTACTCTGGTAAAGCTTTGGTGTTTTGAACAAATTAGCAAGAGGGCAAGAAGCAAAATCAAGCATGGCATTGTGATTTGTGGAAGCAAGGAAGATAAGGAATCAAGTTCCAACACCAACAGGCATGGAATGGAAGAAGAATAAACGCACTCCAACGAAGATTTTGTGTCTGCAATAGCGGAGATTCCCACGCTACCACTACCACTTTCACGCTACATCGCCATATTGCACCATCAAATTTCAACACACAACCGCATACATAGGTAACATAGCTATCGGCTATCAAATTCAAAATCTGCTCTTTTTTTTTCCAAGGAAATTTTGAAGAGAATAAACAAGAATCTTCTCATTAAATAAATTATTCTCTTTAAACTTCAACAAAGAAACTTGCGCCATGGGGTCAACATGAGTTAAATTCAAAACGTGCTTTAGCCTTTAAGGAAATATCTTATAATTTTATTTTAATAAACTATTAGGGTAAAGAATTACACATAGTGCAGTCAAATGTGGAGAATACTTTTTTTTTGTTGAGAAAATGTAAATTATATTAAACCCAAAATGATAAAATAATAAACGGAACATAAAGAAAATCAAGAGTCTTCCTTCCTAATACGAGAAGACCTATATCAAAATACTAAAACAAATATAGAAAATACTTTGTCTAGGTTGGCTAAGGGCCTACATGTTTTCGAGTTGAATTGGATTGGTTTAAATTTCACTAGTTTAATCTTTAGAGAATTGTAGATTAAATGAGCGTTGTCTCATACTTCTTTAATTTTATTAAAATATTGAAATTTTTTAAAATTAATTAATAATATGAACAAAAAATATACAATAATTTTACACATTCATTTAATCATAAATTATTATTTTATAATAAATTTGTTAACTTTTATAAAATTATCTTAAAAGTTATACTAATTATAATTTGTATTTGAATAATAATATAAAATCATTACGTACTGCGAGTAGATCATCATTAAACTCTAATATAATTAAGGGTTTATTAGTTTTTTTCCCTAAACATTTTTATTTCTATTTTTAGTCGTTTATTTAAATTTTGACAAGTCAAAATTCTTAAATTTTCCTTGATCACCACTTTTAGTCACTCCACTCTAATAATATAGTTGTTGACATAACAATGACATTAATAGTCCAATGCACCATTAAGTTAACACTATCCTTTAAGTTAAAAGTAGTTAGGAAGAAAAGGTTAGGAACTTCAATATGTCAAAAATTTAGATCAATGACTAAAAGAAAAGAAAAGTATAAAAAAAGTTTATGGACCATTAAAGTGAATGTAAAAAAAATTATATTTATTCTTCATTTAAACTAAAGAAAATTATAAACATGAATCGTTTTAAATTAATAATGAATACAACTTTACTTTCTCATTTTACATCTTATTTTTGAACAATCAAAGCCAATTAAGTGGCAAAATATTATTACACTATTTTTTGACGAATATTATACAAAAATTATACATTCCAGAGTAAAAAGTATTCCTTCCCGGCCAACACATGTTTTGTGCTTATTTTAGGTATTTTTTATTTAAATATATCTTTAGTAAAAAAAATTATTTTTAGATCTTGCAAATTATCTTTACCTGATGTTTTAGATAATTTTTTTCACCAGTTAAAGTGTTATCTAAAATATTTTAAAGATTAAAAATAAAATAAACATAATTTGTAAGGAAAAAAAGTATATTTTTATAAATATTAAAAGTAAAAAAAAGTTAAATTATAAGAATTAAAATATATTTAAAACTTTTTTTTAATTACATGTATGTTTGCAAACACATTCCAGAGACGGTGAATGTACGGTTAACTCAAAAGACACAAAGGATATTTTATTTTCCCTGTTGAATACCCAGCTAGCATATTTTCTGACATAAATTAAGACACTTTTTTTTTTTAATTAGCCACTGTATATAACCTTCAATGAATCGATTTGTGATGGCAGAAAATAGCGTAGTGCCCCCTCATATTTGCTAATTTCCTTTTCGATCTGCACTCGTTGGCAATGTAACAAAATCAAATTGTTGAAATGGTTGTTAATCGAAGTATATGAAAGAGTACTATCAGTATTGGTTGCAGGCTTGTCTAAAATGGAAAATTGAAATGAAAAGCAAAGTTAACATGGTTTGTGTCAAAATGCAATAGCATTTGGGTGGCACAGGATTTTCAACAGAATTGGTAATAATGTTCAGGACCCATAATTGAAATTGCGTTTTTGGGACTAGTAATCACATCTCTAACTTTTTGTTTACTTTACGTAATTTTTGCCCAATTACATATATAGAGAGATCTTTTAATTTTTATAACAATTAGTAAGATTTGTTATTATTATTATTATTATTATTATTATATGATATTTAAATTATGATTATTGCTGATAAAAAAAGTATGATATTTAAAGTTAAATAAAATTTAAAAGTATAAAAACATTATTAGTATTAAGAAAGAAGAAAACATAAAAAACTTTATTATTAAAAAATAATTTTATATTCTGAAATATCCACTAGCTTTTTTATAACTAATTTTTGTTAAAAAATCTAACTAGTTATTTTTAATAGAATTTTTTCTATCAATCATATTTTTTTTCATTCATACAATTTGAAACTTAATAAAATTGAACTCAGAACCACCACAATTAACTATTTATTTTGTGAAGTTAGAGAATCAAAGTTAATACTAGTGCGTCATAGGCAATAAGTCTAACAATGAAACAAATTTAAGTGGAACATTTATGTTAGAAGGACGGTTTATTTCAGTGACTTGAATAAAAAAAAAACTTTATTTATAAAAATAAGGAAAAATACTATAATTAATTATTTTTTAGAAAATATTAAAAAAAATTAGTATTCTAATTTAGTTATTTTATGATAATATCTTATTTCTTTCATAAGTTTTTTACTTGTTTTTATATTTATTTTTACGACATTAGCTTAGTTGTAGAGTTTTTGCATTGTCGTAATTTGCATATAACTAAAATTTTGCATGTTTATCATTAATTTTCACCCAAATTTTTTTAATTATATTATTTTGAGTATTACTGATTTAGTTAATAAAAAAAATCAGGTTATTACAAGTACTGTAAACATAGATCATCAAATTAATATTTTAATAGTCAAGCTTAAAAAAAATACACATACCTTTTAAATGGTCATGTGATTATCAATTAACTTATAATCTCGATGACACATACAACACACATGTTAGCATTTATATTTAATAATGTGATTTGAAAACTTAAGATAATAATTTTTAAATTTTATACTGTATATGTTTTGATAGATAAATATTAATTGTTAATAGTTTATATTTTACTATAAATTTTATAATGAAGTATGAAGATTTGATATTTTTATAGGTTAAAATATATTTTTGATTATTAATAAATATTTTTTTTTTTATTTTTTATATTAAATCTTTAATAAAATAATAATTTTAGTTTTAGTGTTTAACACTTTATTTTAATTGCTGTTAAATTAATAAATTTATATGTATTTCTTAATTTTTTGTTCATTTGTTATTAACTTTTTTTCAAAAGAACTAATAATAAATAAATTTACAAAACAATGAAAAAATTAATAATAAATGAAAAAAATTATAAACTTGTACTATATTACCATAAAGTAATGACTAGTTAGTATATAAATTTTTTTTATAGTCCAGTATGTAAGTTACAACTAAAATAGCAAGTTAAGTTAACTCTTAAAGAAAAGTAGTACTTTTTTTCCTAAAATAATTGATGTCCAACATTGTTTTATAAAAAGAATGACAATATTATAAAATTTATTATTTATTATTAATATAAAAACGAATATGAGTGAAACGAAATAATTAATATTATATTTAAAAATTAAAATAATAATTATTTCAAAATAATTTTTGTCTCTTATACAATACTTTATAATTAAAAAAAAAATAGTCTGGTAAAAGGGAACTAAAGCAAAGGAAGAATGATGAGTGTGTGAAGAGCGAACATAACAAAAAAACAGGGACCCACTACTGAGTGTCGTTGGACGGAACAATTGGCTGCGCAGTGCAGTGCAGGGAGTCTATGTCAAATCAACAAGCAGCTTTACTTTATGAGGATCAGTACCCTGCACCTCCCAAATCTCAATCACAAATGCTTCAAAACACTAATCACAATTGGATACCACTGTTTTATATTCTTCTTTAATGTCATCCAAAAATCATCAATTAGTACATGTAGTCCATCATTATTCATCTTTTCCCATCCTAACAATAGACACAAAAAACTATTTCATTAAGTTTCTAGTATTTATTAATTTTTAATTAATTAAGAGTTTTCTTAAAATATACTAGTTAATATAATAGACAATTAAAAAAAATTTATAAAAAAGAAAAAAAATGAGAGAGTAACACTTTAAAAATAAATTAAGAGTTTATTCATTTATATTTTTTTAAATATTTTTATTCGATATTATAGATTTAAAAATTGCATAAAGGTAGAATAAATGAAAAATAAAAAAATATGTTATAAAATTTTAAAAAATCATATTAGAGTATAAATAACTCTATACACAATCACAATAGTAACAATTTAGAGAAAAATTAGTTACAAATATAAGGATCAAATAATGAATACACTCTTTGAATTTACTGTCAATGTATGATAAATGGACTAAATTATTGAAATCAATAACATTGGCATGTATATAGACCAACTTTTATGTATAAAAACCAAAATAAAATGCGTGAAAGGTACATGTACTAAATTATATATTTAATCTAAAAATATAAATAAATATTTTAATAGTTACAAGCTAGTTTAACTTGGTTAGAAGTTTGTTTGATTTAAAACAAACTTATTTGACATAAGAACTTATTCTTATATTTTTGTATCCACTAATTTGTCAATTAATGATTATAGATATAACATAATAATTAGGATATTAACTCGTATTTTTTCAAAAAATTATTTAAAAGGAAACAATAACATTGAAATAATATTAAATAAATAATAAAAATAATTATATCAAGAGTTTTTGACAAGTAAACTCCCAATAGAAAGTTTAGCCTTTACACGAAGAAATACAAGAGGAATGAAGTGAAGAATGAAATAGAAATCAATGCAACAATGTTTTTTCACTCTACACGAAGCTTTAGGTTGATACTCTTTAGATCTCATGATAATGTTCTTTTATATTGAATCCAAGGTCCTTGTCTCGTCATTTCACTTAATGCATTGCTTGATGGGTGAGTTTTGCAAAATCCAAAACACACTTTATAGTCGACTTTGCTCGCTGGCTGAGCCCAACTCATTGACACTATTTCTTTAAAATTAATTCTCAAATTGTATTGAAATTAACATGGCCATCTGCTTCTACTCTTCAACCATCACGTGCTCTTCTATGTACAAACTTCCTCTCTCTTGCTGTTCTAAAACTCTGATAAAAACATAATAAAAATTAATAAATGCTTAAAATTTTATTTATAAGACTATAGTTGTATGAAAACATTAAATTCTAGCTATTTGGGATGAAATTAAGCAAAAATTAAGAAAACAAATAAATAATTATTGTGTGAAATGTATGTCAAAAGTAATAAAACAATCATTAAGTAGTTACCTACTTATAATCATATTTGCTACCCATATTTTAATTAAACAAGAAAATTAATAAAAATATAAATTGAAATTAAATTATAGCTGAATTAAAAATTATTTCAAGATTTTTACATTAAATATTACAAGAATCTTTTACAATAATAAGTTTTAATTTATAAATTTTAAGTCTTATATATGGGTCGTGAACCTCGTTATATTGGTTGAATAACAATTCAGTAACAACTTTTCATATAAAAAAGATAAACATCTATTTTAGCTTATGGAACTGTAACACAGTGATAAATTGTTCACTAAAAATAAAAAAAATTAAATTTAAAAATGTGAAAGATTAGTTGTTTCTGATATAAAAAATCAATACTTGAGTATGCTAAAAAAATATAAAAATTAAAAATTGATTAAAATTCTCATGTATATATATATTTGTATAAAAATAGTAAATAGAACAAAAAAGAAAAAAGCGGCAGAAGGAAGCAATAAGAATAGTAATAAATAATATATATTATAGAGTAGGCAGGTACTGAACTACACATCTGATGGACGTTTTGATTCTGGCGGGCTCCCTCACGTTCTTCTGCCTGAGTAAAAAGCAAAGCAAGCCACACACAACACAAAAAAGAAAAAAGAGGAGAGAGAGAGAGAGAGACACCACCGGTCCAGTCTAGTCTAGGAGTCTTGTTCTTCCATCTCAACCCGGCCTTTGCTGACGTGCTTCTCTTACTCATTACTTAATATCATATCACCCTCTGTCCCTCCCTCCCTGTTCCATGCTCTCATGGCTCTCCACTCTCTCTTCTTCTTCTTCTTCTTCTTCTTCTCACGCTACACTCTCTCTTCCGCTTCCCAGCCTCGCAACCCCGAAGGTCTACTAAACACGCTTATTTTTCACATTCATTCTCCAAGTCTAAGATTCCCTTAATTGATATATAATTGTGCGTGCAGTGGAGGCTTTGATGTACATTAAGGCAGCTCTCCATGACCCACACGGCGTCCTCAACAACTGGGATGAATACTCCGTCGACGCTTGCAGCTGGACCATGATCACTTGCTCTTCTGATTACCTTGTCATAGGCCTGTTAGTATTTTACTATTATCACCACTTTCTCTTTCTCTTTTTCTGCATTTCCTTTCTCACTTTCACTTTTACTTTTCTCTCTATGCAGTGGAGCGCCTAGCCAATCTCTCTCCGGAACTTTATCTCCATCTATCGGAAATCTAACAAATCTTCGACAAGTGTGAGACCATCTTTCGGAACTTCTCCTTTTTCCTCTTACTTTTTTTTCTTCGTATTTTATTATATGTTTTTTTTTTTTTGTGTCTGTAACGGTCATTCCCTGCTAGATAGATACCTGGCATAGTTTCAGCATGATTCTCGTGGAGTGGAGTGGTTTATGTTCTGTGGTGTGTTCTAACAGCGGTTGAATGCAGATTACTGCAGAACAACAATATCTCAGGCAACATACCACCGGCACTTGGAAACCTTCCCAAGCTTCAGACATTAGACCTTTCCAATAACCGTTTCTCAGGGCTGATTCCTGCATCTCTTAGTCTATTGAATAGTCTCCAGTACTTGTGAGTAATTATTGTTTCCTTGATTTTAGTTAGTTCTCTTTTTGCTAAAGAAAGTGCGGGAAATTATTTAACCAACAATTGGCCAATGCCCACTATCTGTTGTTTACCTTGTTGACTTGCCTTTTTTTTCGTTGAGGTGTAAAGTATATTTTATTTTTTATGCTTTGGGATATTGTTGCTTCAAATCTTGCTGTGTGAATTATGAAATGTAAGTCACTGTTTCTTTGTACGCTACGGGAGCAGGAGACTCAACAACAATAATTTGTCCGGATCCTTTCCAGTGTCACTGGCCAAAACCCCACAGCTTGCTTTCTTGTGAGTGTAGTTATATCAATATATCAGTTTTTCCCCATTCTCACACGTCAGTGTCTTGAAATTCGAAACAACACGCTTCTTGTTCATTTCTTGCTATTTGTCAATTTCTTCTGCTGAAAATCTGATGTGCTAAATCTTTGTTCTCAGGGACTTGTCTTATAACAATCTCAGTGGACCATTGCCAAAGTTCCCAGCCAGGTCATTCAAGTATGTTGTCTCTTATTTCCTCCTGTGCTTGTTTTGTGGACACGGTAGTGTTTTATTATTCTACTAAAGTTTTAAATTGTGCTTCTTTTGTCCTGATTCACTGTTACTTCTGTTTGTGTAGTATTGTGGGGAACCCATTAGTTTGTGGAAGCAGCACCACTGAAGGTTGCTCTGGGTCAGCAACCCTCATGCCCATTTCTTTCTCCCAAGTGTCATCAGAAGGTTTGTCCTTTTACCTCCACCTTCTTGGTATCTCATCTTTGTCTTTATACAACATTTTAAACATGTATTACATTTCTGTTTATAGGAAAACACAAGTCTAAAAGACTAGCAATAGCACTTGGGGTCAGTCTTAGCTGCGCCTCCCTCATCCTTTTGCTTTTTGGGCTATTGTGGTATAGAAAGAAACGACAGCACGGAGCCATGCTTTATATCAGCGGTGGGTAGCACTGTAACTGAGGTTCTTGGATTATATGGTACTGGATTGGTATGATTAGGATATTAGTATTTATGATTGTGGTATTGTTGCAGATTGTAAGGAAGAGGGAGTTCTTAGCTTGGGAAATCTGAAACATTTCAGTTTCAGAGAGCTGCTACATGCAACGGATAATTTCAGCTCTAAGAATATTCTTGGTGCTGGAGGCTTTGGCAATGTCTATAGGGGGAAGCTTGGAGATGGCACAATGGTGGCAGTGAAAAGGCTGAAAGATGTAAATGGTAGTGCTGGTGAATCACAGTTCCAAACCGAGTTGGAGATGATCAGCTTGGCAGTTCATCGCAATTTACTTCGCTTAATTGGATACTGTGCTACTCCTAATGAGAAACTTTTGGTTTATCCTTATATGTCTAATGGCAGTGTGGCCTCCAGGCTCAGAGGTTGGTAACTCTCTCCATGCCAGAGGTCTTTCATGTGATCATAGAATAAGATATGTTTTATTAAGTGCAACATTGTCTACCTTGACTTATTGTACTTGAACCCTGTTTTATTCTTGTGATTTGCATTTGTCATGTTTTGGTTGTCTTATTTTCATGGTTGAAGGGCCTTGATGCTGGTTCCAAATTGTAGTCTAATATAATATGGTTTGGGATGTGGGACATTATCTAGGACATTTTATATTTCCTTTCTCTTTTCTTTTGTTTTTGAAAAAGTAATTTGGGATGTCAAGCCTACTTTTTAATGTTA
Source organism: Glycine soja (assembly GCF_004193775.1). Taxonomy (NCBI): domain Eukaryota; kingdom Viridiplantae; phylum Streptophyta; class Magnoliopsida; order Fabales; family Fabaceae; genus Glycine; species Glycine soja. The sequence goes on from NC_041003.1 coordinate 41,366,607, forward strand.
AAACATGAAATCATGCTCACAATTTCTCGTTGGTGTTCACAATCTTAATGCATTCCATTAAATAAATTTTGGCAAATTGTTATAATTTTGAATGATAGGCTAGAAATGGTCTGAATCGTCTGAAGATCAGGGATACACATACACCTACAAACAGTAGTTGGTAATTTCGTATCCTAATCATTACATATTAAATTAAACTGATTGGATTACTTCTTTCTGGTTTTAAAAAATGTTTATCCTAGGCATTTAAAAAAATGTTTCTCTTTGTGGCTACTAGCAAGAGTAGCTATAAAGCCAATGGATTTTGCCTTTAAATAGCATAGGAATGGAAAGTGTTGAAAGTTTTTCTTAATGAGTACTGCCAACTGCTTGTTGTTTAACCTTCAAGGTTTTCTGTATTTCAAGAATGATTTAGTTGCTGAATCTTTGTACTTTCACTTTCCTTGTGATTTAATATATCATGTATGTGGTATGATAGGAAAACCAGCTTTAGATTGGAACACAAGAAAGAGGATAGCAATTGGAGCTGCCAGAGGTCTTCTGTATTTGCACGAGCAATGTGATCCAAAGATAATACACAGAGATGTTAAGGCTGCCAATGTGCTTCTGGATGACTATTGTGAGGCTGTTGTTGGAGATTTTGGCCTTGCAAAGCTCCTTGACCATGCTGATTCCCATGTCACAACTGCTGTCCGTGGCACTGTTGGACACATTGCACCAGAGTACCTCTCCACCGGCCAATCATCTGAGAAAACAGATGTCTTTGGATTTGGCATTCTCTTGTTAGAGCTCATAACTGGAATGACAGCACTCGAGTTTGGGAAAACAGTGAATCAAAAAGGTGCTATGCTAGAGTGGGTAAGTCAACTTTTTGCAACCGAAACAAACTGTTTGTTGCATTCCAAAATATATATGACATAATAATCTGGTAGTTAGTCTAGTAATTAGCTTATTCAATATTTTACTCTTCATTAGGAGTTCCTCATGCATGACTTGTCTTTGAACATGATTTATTTTGAATATTCCCATCTGCACTGGGCTACAATTTCTACCTCATTGTCTTGATACTTACCTATTGGAAAGAGGGGAAAGGAAAATCAATTCTCTAATGTTGTAGGATTTGTTTTCTCTGAGATGACAAGCAACTGTGTTAAAACCATTATGGGTTCTCGTATTGCTCTTAATAACTTATAAGAATGGTTAGTTATGTGGCGCTATGGAGGGTCGAAATATATTAGTTATTGCTGTTGAGCAGTGGATGACTTCGGTGCTGCAGTTAGTAAATTACAGTAGGGGCTTTTCTATCTACAGCTAATGAAGGAAGATTTGAATCTTTTTTTTTTCCTTTAGTATTTACTATGATATTAATGGAATATACAGTGAATATAGTTTCTTTGTTATCTGTAAACCAAACCCCCTTGTCCCCCCCCCCCCCCCCCACCCCCCTAAAAAAAAAGCTACTGTGAGTGTTGGAGAGTTGGTGATACTTAGCAGGTGATTCATAACCTGCTAGTACAGATCCTTAAAATAGATATCTGAAGGTTGGTTTAAAGAATTGTTCACACTTCAGAGACTGGAGATCGTTATTCGTCCCTATTTTTGTGTGGCAGGTTAGGAAAATACTACACGAAAAGAGGGTTGCAGTGTTGGTGGACAAAGAGCTAGGAGACAATTATGATAGAATAGAGGTGGGGGAGATGCTGCAAGTTGCTTTACTGTGTACTCAATATTTGACAGCCCACCGCCCTAAAATGTCTGAAGTGGTTCGAATGCTTGAAGGTGATGGGCTTGCTGAGAAGTGGGCATCTTCACATAATTACGGTAATCAAGACATGAACCCCAGCCACGGCAACAATAGCAATACTTCATCCCGCCCTACCTCTGCTTCAAAACATGATGATGACGTTCATGACCGTTCCAGTATGTTTGGCATGACAATGGATGATGATGATGAACAGTCTTTGGAATCCTATGCAATGGAACTCTCTGGTCCTAGATAAACAGTAAATGTGGAAAAGAAAACAGCAAGATAGAAAAGGAGAAAGAAAGAAAGGAGTTTTCTTTGCCATAAATCTTAATTAGCTTTTCTTTTCCTCTTCTTAATTAGCTTTGCTTATTCTAGGATAATTAATATATATATATATATATATAAATCAAATCAAATGTATATATATTCTAAAATTTTTGTCATTTGGGTTTGTAATATTGTAAATAAACAATTTAGTATTATTAGTGCATTTGTACTCATGTTGTGCTGCATTTGGGTGGAAAATATGTATAATGGTAGAAAATGGGGTAGGTGGGTGCGCAATACGCACGGTAGACTTTGTATAGGGTGGACAGGGAACATCATCAGATTCTTTCCTATCGATTGTGAAGCTGAAGCAGCAGCAGAGGCAAGAGGGTGTGTTTCCACAGAATGATATTTGACTGAAGATGAAGATGGGCATGCATCTTGCAGTGTCCTCTCAGTTTGTCTTGTTCAATATGTATGTTCAAACTTGAAAGCATCAGTTTCAATATGTATGTTCAAACTTGAAAGCATCAGTGTGTGATGGTCACGGTCTGAGAGCTTTTGAGCTGTTAGAGGTCATTGTCGATCTGATAGCTTTGCAGGGTCACGCTTGCTCTTTTTCTCAATTTGGTGTCTTTTCCTATGTTCTTTTTACCTTTCTGTCTTCGTTACTCGTATAGTGCAATTTTTCCTTTTTTCCCCCTATGCTTCTTTTCCTTTGACTCGTAATACCTTCTACGAAATACTTTTAAGATGAAGTAATTGATTTTTGTTTACAACAAGTGGTTTAAATGGTTAATTATGAAAGTATGCTAAGTGTGATTATTGAGTGGGGATTTATGTTTAAATTTGGAGAATGTAGATTTTTTATTTTTTGAATGGAGCTCAAAAACACAAGCATACAAAACTAACGAAGATACGAGGAAAGCTAACCTACAATGAGATCGTGATGCAGAATATAAACCACAACCTTATAATAGAATCTCTGCCTCTGGATTTTACTTTAAAGTACCGTCCAACCCAAACATCAACTTCATCATGAAAGTTTTCACTGTCTGCTCTTTTTTCCTTTTTTAAGTGACATCCCTCTATTTTTAAACTGTTGTTTGAAAATTATGTTTGTTTAACTTTGGAATTGATTTAAAAGTTATTTCTAAAATTTTAATTTCAGAAGTGATTTACAAACTATTTTAAAAAAATTAATTACATAACATATTATTTCAGAGTAATTTACAAACCGTTTCTGAAAATTTAATTTTGGAACGTATTAAAATTCAGTGTGGTACTGGTATAGTTTTTTTTTTTTTTGTTGGCGTGGTACTGGTATGGTGGTATGGATCCCCTTCATTAAAGGTGAAGCCGAAACCATAAGGAGAAGAGAAAGATGTGAGAGAAAAGAAAGAGAGGAAAGAGAAAATAGAGAGAAAAAGAATGACGAGAAAAAAAACATAAATTGAGTCCCTAACTTGCATTAAAAAAAATTATAAAAATAAAAATCATATATCACATTATCATAAATAAATGATTAAAAGATGATTTTTTTAAAACACTAAAACTGAATACTTATCATCTATTAAGGAAATAAAAAAAATCATCTATTTGTAAAGATTAAAACCAAATTTAATCCTTATTGATAATTTAAAGGCAGAAGAATTTACATTTTACAAGTATTTAATATTTAACTTCAAAGTATTAAAGATTGCTTAATGTTTAACACGTATTTGGTAAATGATGTATGCTTTGACAATATAAAATATTTTATATTATTATTTAATCATAAATTTTTAATATAATAAATTTGTTAATTTTTATAATAATTTTTAAAAGTTATATTACCAATAATTTTTATTGATTGACAACAAAAAATATTTTATAATGATGGTGCATAAAGAGAAGAAAGAGAGAAGTGAGAGAGAAAAAGATACAAGGAGAAAGATGAGAGGGAGAAAGAGTAGAGAGAGGAAACATAAAATAGAATAGAGAGCAAAAAGGATGACACCATAGAAAAATTATACATCACATTATTATAAATAAAAAAAGATTAAAAGATGATTTTTTGATACAGTAAACAAATATCATCTTATTTTTAAAGATTAAAATCATATTTAATCTTTGTTAACAATTTAAAATGATTTATCATTTGATTTGAAAAGATGACTTATTACTAGCACTTATTTGGTTTAAAGTGAGTAAAATAAGTTTTAAAAGATAAATGCAAATGCAAGTTACAACCAATAAATAGAGTTTAATAATTTTATAAAAAAATCCCAATTTAGTTTTATTTAATTTTCCTAAGCATTATCTATAAATACCCCATTAAGAAAAAGAATTGGGTAGAGTCGGGTGGGATAAGTACAAGTTCATAAGAATTGGGAAGGTGATGAAACTAATCGATGAGCAGCAGTGAAAAAAAACTTGTTTGAACCCCAATGATTAATTATTAATCAAATTCAATTCAATGACCAACCAATCTTCTTCGCCCTCTTTACTTTGCGCTTCTTTCAACCAGGACCACAGGTAGGTCAATTCTCTTTCAAATCATGAATCCTGATTTTACCTTTAAGTTCGCTTGATATCTTTCTTTTTTCACTGCAGTTACTTTGCCGTTGGCACCAGAGATGGTGTTAGAATATTTGATGCTAATACAGGAAGGCTTTGTTATGAAAGAGGTAAATTCAGTTCCTTTAATTAATCACCTTTTTTCTTGTTAATTTTTTCCCCCTTCCTTCGTGTAGCGGTTGGAGCTTTTGTTATTGCTGAGATGCTGTTTAGCTCCAACCTTCTTGCTATCGTTGGAGCTGGTCATCAGGTACTGTACTGTAATCAAACTACCTTACCGTGTGTGCTTGGGCCTGTGCCTGGGCCTGGGCTCGGGCTCGGGCTCGGGCTCTGATAGTGTGTTGTTGTTTTGACTGATGCATGATGCACGTGCAGCCATCTTTGTCTCCTCGCCGTCTTTGTTTATTCAATACAACCACTGGAGCTGCTCTTAGAGAATTGAATTTTCTAACTTCCATACTTGCTGTTCGCATGAATAGACAAAGGTCAAACCTCCCATCTTCACTAGTGCACTTTTCTTCTTTTTAGTTTAGTCTCGGTTTAGGTTTACCAATGCTTCCTTATTAAAATGTTAAACAACATTACTTTCAACTATGTTGTGTTTTTATTATTGGAATATGAAGTGGGCATCAAACGAAATGAAGCTCGGGTTGGGGTGGTTTTATGAAGTTGATTGCTTGACACTCTGATTATTTATGAATATATTATGATTAGGGCATCACGCTATTTTCCTAATACTTAGTGTAGCACTGCCAAATTCTTGGTCACTAAGATTACTCTAATCTCTCGTTTTCTCTATAATGCAGACTCATTGTCATTTTACAAGACAAAGCATATATATATGAAATAAATAGTCTCACAATCTTGGATACTATTGACACAGTGCCAAATATTAAAGGTGAGGCTGGAACCAATATGTGATATTATTTCATTCAATAAGGAGACATTAATTGTTGACTTGCAGTTCTTACTTGTTAGATTATTATTCTATTCTCAATTGGAGTGTGACAAACATGGTGAATTAAACTTTTAATTATGCCAACCAACAGCTATATTATGCATATACTTTTCTGAGGCAATTTTCCCTGCAGGACTTTGCGCTTTTTCCCCTAGTTTGGATGCATGTTACTTGGCTCTTCCTGCCAGTACTACCAAAGGATCTGCATTGCTATATAATGTCATGGAATGCCATTTACACTGTGAGGTTATACATAAATTTCCTTCTGAATAGTTTTATATAATAAATAAATGACTTTGTTACCATAATATTCGCTAATTCTTTTGCTTTTTACCTTCTCTATCATATAGCCTAGTGAGATGATGAAAACTGACAAATATTCTGCTTCATGGTTTTCAATTTTTAATAATAATTTATATTATTCAATGCTTTCATGATTTGGCATTTCTTGTTTATTTGAATGAAAATTATTGTCATTATTTTATGGAATTTCAAAAACTAGTTATGTTAATATATTCGTCATTGACATGGACTGTATGCTGTAAATGCCTACTTGAGGTATTGTGGGATTTCCTTCTTTAGGGAGCACAGTAGGAAAAAGTTTTGGGTTTTACTGCACATCCGTAATTGACTTATTTCATTGTTTTATTATCTGGCAGTAATATTTTCTTTTTAATACTACATATGAACTAATATATGGTTGTTTATATCTTTTACTTATATTCATGAACATTATTATAAAACCTGAATTACAGATTGAGGCTCATCGTTCACCATTAGCTGCAATGGTTCTTTCTTCTAATGGAATGTACATAGCTACAGCATCTGAGCAAGGGACCATAATCAGAGTCCATTTGGTGTCAGATGCAACAAAGGTGATGAATGAGAGTCAATTTTGTAAATACTGATAGGGAGTATTAATGGTATCAGCCATTATTTCTTGCATCTTTCTGTGTTTTCTCTCCTTAAAATTGAAAACAAAATGATTTTGGTTATAAAAGATCAGATTATGATACAATTATCTGGCAGGTCCCTTTAATATCATGTCAAAACACACAGGCCTTTTACTCAGTTTTTACCTTGAGAATCCAGTCCCTAATTTGTTTGTTCATGGGACCAAATATTTTTGTGTCAATAGTGCTCTTTATTATTTTGTTTTCCATCATCATTCTTTGAAGTAATTCATACATGAGTTATATTCTTTATGGATTGATTATATACCTTGTAGCCGTTTTTTATCTTTTAATTTTGTGTTCAATTTTGCATCAAGTGTAGAACCAGACTGATGTTTTCTCCGCAGTCATATAGCTTTAGAAGGGGGACATATCCGTCTACTATATTTTCTGTTTCATTTGGACCATCAAAGCGGCTTCCAGATATTCTTGCAGCCTCAAGTTCTTCTGGTTCTATTCATCTTTTCACTCTTGGATTTGCTTCACGTCCAAGGTATTTAAAATTTCCCCCCCTCTTTCCCATCTATTAGACTACTTTATTGTTCTACTCAACTCAAGTTAATATGTCATGTAAATTTAGGTTGCTGTGGATTACTGAAGGTAAAGCCAGCCTGATTTAAATTTAAAGCAAACATTAATTATTGCGTTTGACTTAGTCACCAAATAGTACTGAATGGAAGATGTGGATGTCCTATTAATTATTGTGTGATAAATGTGTACAAGTGCAACCTTTGCTGTAGCTGATTTTAGTTTTCCATATAATTTTGATTTTGGACAAGCTTCCTTTTCTCTTTGAAAAAAATGTGATATTTTTTTCCCTTAATTATTTTGATTCCTCTGAAGTGGATTTGGGAAGTCAGCTTATGTATATTTGATGACTTCAGCAGTAGCAAGAGATCAAGTGGTTTTCTTGGATCAATAATTCCTGATGCTGTGCATGATGTGCTGGATCCTGCTCATCATCATGTACTACATAATGCTGTCCCTGCAGGGGTCAAAAGGTGAAGTATTTTGATGTTATGTATCTAGATTCATGACTTATTTAAGATCTTTTTATTTTTATTTTTTTTATATTGACCTGTTTAAACCTTGGAACTATTTCATATGATCTTTATTTCCATAATCTAAAATACTTTGTTTACCTTGACATTTTATTGTGTTAACCAAACCTTGTTGAGGACTTTTTATTATATATTGGTAAGAATATTTGCATATTTAAAATTATTTTTTTAAATCTGCTGTTTGTCATACAGCTATGCTGTAATTCGCAAGGTTGAAAATGTCACCAACTCCTCATCATCTGAACTCCTAGCTTGTAGGTGAGTGCCTCATTATTTACCTATTGGTCTCAGATTTTGACAGTCCACTGGAAACTCTTTATTTGATGTCCCGTTCTACCCCATTCATCTGCACATGTGATTTAAGCCTCATCTGCACATATCTTCTTGGCTATTATTAATACGAAGTTAATATTTCTCATGCTTGTATGTTCATGCATGCTTTTTTGCAATTCTACCATTGTTTAGCCACGCCAACAATCAATTAAGAAACCGTAACAAATACATGGTGATGGATGTTGTAGATTAATAGATGAAAGATGATATAGTGAACATAATTAATTGTGCTCTAGATAGGAGACTCTTTCCTATGGATACTGATCAAATTTTGGAATCTCCTCCTCTGCTGATATTGGGTTCAGAGTGTAGTATAAACTTTTAATGTTTCATTATTGCCTTCAAAGTGAGGCTCAGTGTGACTACGTAAATCGAAGCTTTATTTTTTGTTGGATCGAATATTTACTTATTTAGGATTAAATTTGAGTTTTACTGGGTAAAAATTACATTTCCTGTTATTGATGTTAAAGGTGCAGCTATTGAAATTTGAAATAATTTGGCTCCAAGTCATTGTATTTAATGCCATGCCTTGTATTTTTGTATTCCACTTGGACTATGTTCTACTTTGCTGACATTGATATCAGTATATCCATGTCTCAGATTTCGAAACTAGAACTGCCCAATCTTAGGGTCTCTATAGGTTTCTCCGATTAAATAAGTACAGTACTCTTAAATCTTAATCCAAACATTAATTGGGGTGGTTTGATAGAAATCAAGGTACAATATAAAGGTGTAGAATTATCAAAAGTCAAAACCGTTATAAACAAGATAAGTAAATGGTCCCTTCAAAGCTATGGCCATTGAAATGTGGTAAGCTGTGTGGCATTAGCAATTTATCACAAATAACTTTTCCAGAAATGCTCTTCATAACTTATGTTCTTCCCATGTTTCAGAAAACTTTTGATATCTATTTGTTTGCTAAAATTTTATATTTTTCAATTTTCCAGGGCCATTATGTCCGTAATAACTTATAACGGTTACTTCCAGGAATACAACTTAAGCATTGATGCTCACAATGAATTATCTTGGTCTTTAGGACGCCAGTTCAATCTTTTGACTGTGACCATGGATAAGGCATCATGAGTGACATAAAGTGTTCTTAGAGCGCCAACTATAACTGTGAAGCTTGAGGAATCACATGCTACACTTAAACTTCCAGACCTACTACTGCTGCCAATGTTGAAGTGTTAATCAAAGAAACTGGTAGAGCTGTCGAGGCTGCCAACATGAATGTGTTATTTGGAGGAAACAATGAGTCCAAATTAGAGAACATTTAAATGTAAATTATTGGAATGAATTAAAAAAAATGTAAATTAGTGGTGTATTTGGGATAGAATATTCTTATTTTATAAAGTAGTTTCACTAAAAAAAAAAAAGAGTAGTATATACATAGAGTATGTAGTGTCAACCAATTGGAAAAGTCTTATATATTACTGATAAATATGTTCGCAGTTATATCATTATATATGCAGGGAAAAGATTCTGATAAAATATGCCCTTCCTCGGGAATGAAAACAAAATTGATCTACTCGTGAAATATTTTTTTTGAAAATATGTTATAAAAAAACCACATACAAAGTTGAAATGTTTTTTGAATTGTAAATAGATATGATTATTTACACATTAGTTTATTCATCAAGTTATTCATTAAATTAATCCAAGTGTGGTTTTGTAATTTATGCATAAAAACTCTATTACAGTTACATAAATTATTTAGGTAGAATGAAAAAAAAAGAAACAACGACAAAAAGAAATTGATTCAAGTAACATTTTGAATTTGAGTTGTGTATTGAAAAAAAAAAATCCACGAAAAAATAGTCGTATTATGTTAAAAATGTTTGAAGTTTGAATAGAATTGATTATAATACAAAATAAATCTAGGTTGATTGAATAATTTTTATAGAAGTTTGATTGAATGTTATGATCATAATTATTAAGTTATAATTTATAAATAAATATTATTTAAAATAATTAAAAATGTTTAACATCTTTATTATTAGACAAATAATTGTAGAAAAAACTGATTTGATATAATATAAAATTTTATTAAATAAAATTATAAAATAAGGATAATATGATTATATATAATCACATGAAATAGAAAATATAAATAATTAATGAATTAATGAAAAAATAATTTTATAATTTAAGCATTTAGATGAATTTTGGATTTATATTTTATCTAAATGGATTAAAGATAATGCAGGTGTATGTAAAAAAAAAAATACTATGCAACCAAAGTAATATAAAGAATACTAAACAAAAAGTTTGTTTTATTTAAAGGAAAACAATTAAAACTAAAAATAATAGCCTTCGGAAGCCACTCTTTATCAGAGCCAGGTTTCGATCCTGGGACCTGTGGGTTATGGGCCCACCACGCTTCCGCTGCGCCACTCTGATTTGTTGATATATAAATGTTTTCATGTAATATATTACTTTTTGAATTTAGAAATAACTTTTTGTGACCTGTTGCGAATGTTTTGCTGCCAAAGGAAAACATACGGTAAATAGTTTATTAAAAAAATCCTTCGGTTTTTCTTTGTCAAAGCGAAGAAAATTTCATTTGAAATTCTCTCTCATCTAACAAATTAAGAATTAAAAACAAAAAGTAACGCATCATGAGATCAAATTCCCACACTGACAATGATGTTCTGCAAATTGACCGATTAAGCTGATCTGAGGAACATCAAAATTCTAAATTCTGAGAACATACACAAAAAGTTGTAAAAAAAAAAAACAGCACATACCAAGTAAAAAAATAAGTTTGGGCATTAATCTCATTTATTAGTGTCTAAACTTATTGAAGCTAATGTATTTAGTGAAGATTAAACAAGTGTAGTAAGACTAATTTGGTAACAAATTCAATGCGAAAAGAATTCAGTAACTAACCGTTCGAGTCATGTAAAAATAGTTCAGCAACTATTTCATCTCATGAAAAAGTTGTTTTCACGTAAGGAGTTAAGCTAATAGTCACTACTCACTAACTAGTCAATGCAGCTCAATTTCTCCATAAAATGGATTTGAAACTTGCTCAAGAAACTGTAGTCATGGCAACACCACTTGTTTATACACTTGTTTCACTGCCTTTCATATTTCATTTCTCCTTAACCACTGCCACCATCACAACCTCAACTATTAACCTAGTGATTAAGCTCATACACCATGAATCATCATTATCTCCCTACAATTCAAAAGACACCATTTGGGATCATTACTCTCATAAAATTCTGAAGCAAACTTTTAGTAATGATTATATCTCCAATCTTGTTCCTAGCCCCAGATATGTTGTGTTCTTGATGAATTTCTCCATAGGTGAACCACCTATTCCACAACTTGCTGTCATGGACACTGGCAGCAGCCTTACATGGGTTATGTGTCATCCTTGTTCATCTTGTTCACAGCAATCTGTTCCAATATTTGACCCTTCAAAATCTTCCACATATTCTAACTTGTCATGCAGTGAATGTAACAAATGTGATGTGGTGAATGGTGAGTGTCCATACAGTGTTGAATATGTTGGGAGTGGCTCATCACAAGGGATCTATGCTAGGGAACAATTAACACTAGAGACCATAGATGAAAGCATAATCAAAGTTCCTAGTTTGATATTTGGATGTGGTCGTAAGTTTAGTATATCATCCAATGGATACCCCTACCAAGGAATCAATGGGGTGTTTGGACTTGGTAGTGGAAGGTTTTCTTTGCTACCTAGCTTTGGTAAGAAATTTTCATATTGTATTGGTAACTTAAGAAATACTAATTATAAGTTTAACAGATTAGTCTTGGGGGACAAAGCAAATATGCAAGGTGACTCAACTACTTTGAATGTGATCAATGGTTTGTATTATGTTAATCTAGAAGCTATAAGTATAGGAGGGAGAAAGCTTGATATTGATCCAACATTGTTTGAAAGATCAATAACAGATAATAACAGTGGAGTGATAATTGACTCTGGAGCCGACCACACATGGCTTACAAAATATGGATTTGAAGTGCTAAGCTTTGAAGTTGAGAATCTTCTTGAAGGGGTTTTGGTTTTGGCCCAACAAGATAAGCACAATCCTTATACTTTGTGCTATAGTGGTGTGGTAAGCCAGGACCTAAGTGGCTTTCCGTTGGTGACATTTCATTTTGCTGAGGGTGCTGTTTTGGACTTGGATGTAACAAGTATGTTTATTCAGACCACAGAGAATGAATTTTGCATGGCTATGCTTCCAGGGAACTATTTTGGAGATGACTATGAAAGCTTTTCTTCTATTGGAATGTTGGCTCAACAGAATTATAATGTTGGCTATGACTTAAATAGGATGCGTGTGTACTTTCAGAGGATTGACTGTGAACTTCTTGATGGGTGAGCTTAACTTAGTGCTAACTCTGTCTCCATTATCCAGTGTCCATTTTTCAGGTTCTAGCAGTTTTCAGGTCCTATTTTATTTTATTTTATTTTTTGTATGATTTAACAATTATGTATTCCTTTGAATTTGGAATGAGAGTTTTATCATACCTCCATTCTGATTAGAACTCATAGGACATAGATGACTTTTTTTTTGGCAATGACTAGTTTGAACTTTATATATATATATATATATATATATATATATATATATATATATATATACACACACACAAAAACTACTCAAAGTCTTGTCACTATACTAATATATTTTTACAAAATAAAAAATTTACGACCATCACCAGTAATCTTAGTGGATTCATGGAGGATAATACTTGTACCATGCATACTAAAACAAAAAGAATATTTAAATGTGCCCAACTAAACGCCACGTATGTCTTATTGAGTAAATTGAATTTTCTTATTCTTATCACGTAATATGCCTGAACTTTACGTTGGTACACAAACACTTTACCTTATAACTAGGCAAAGGTAACATCTACATGGGAATTAATTCAACACCTAGAAGGCGTAAAGGGTAATTAGAGGTCTTATCATTTCATCCCCACAATATCATGCTTGGCTTTTTTGGTACAGCAATAAATTAATAGATGATAGTGCGTTAACATTAAGTGCCATAGTATGAGATTTTGATATGCTATTGTTAGCTACCTGTCTGTCGTACATAATGCTCATTTTTGACACCCACGTAAGATTTCCAACAAGGTTAAACTCCATTTATGCAATTCCACGTCATTCACTAACGTTGAGTCATTTGATAAAGATGATGAATCTTCCCGTAATTGACAACTCTTAATCTCAATATCCCTTAGAGATTAGCTTATCCAAATACTTTTCTAAACTTTGTAAGTATACATGTTCTTGGAGGGCATAAAAAAGTAAATTAATTTGTTATACATGAAATACATCTCAGACTTTGTGTAGCATGTGTTCGCAAAAGTTGAAAGTTTCCGGGCAACCTCCATCAATCTTGAATATTGTGATACATTGTGTAACTGGGTGTCGTACATTAAACTATCTAGTTCTTGTCTTGGCAAACTTGGGTCTCGATGCCTTCTTCTCCATCTTTTCCCTCTTCTTCCGGGTCTTTTCATCTTCAAATGATTCCTAATTCACAAAAGACATACGAAATTTACGTTACCATGGTTCTATATGTGGTCTTAAAGTAAACATTAATCAACAAAGGTGACCGTACCTCTGAACCCCCTGGCAAAAATCCTTTAATGAAACCAAAGGACTTGTATGCTCCAAAAGCCGGTATCTGTCAAATGCCAAGCAAGGGGCAATTGTGTCACTGACTTAATCTGTAGTTTGTCGCTTTTTCTAATGCTTAAAGGGTTTCAGAATTCCTTAAGTCAAGCACATACAGTTACTGATTACAACAACATCAAACTCTATCCGCAAATGTATATATATTTGGGGCAGAAAAGGGCAACACAGAGTCAAAATTCAACCAGTCCACAGTCCCAACAGGTCTGCAGTTCAGAAAGAACAGACACAATTGTAGTTTCAAATCCAATAGCTTATAACTTTTAAACCAAATTTATAATTTTCTTTTGGTTATGAAGTTGAATAATTATAAGGGTCATGATAGTGTGCAGTTCTATTTAGACTGCAGATGATTGCAGTCCAGTGCCAAGCACACTTGAATTTGCATAGGAATACCTAATACCTAATCTAATATAATCCTTGAATTAACAAACTAATATGTTGGGGTAACAATAGTTACTTGTGATTAATTTTGTGCCTGTGTACCAAGGACATCCTGAAATAATGAATTGAGTTCGTATAGGCATTTTGGATGATAGTTACTTGCTATTTTCTGTACCCCATCCATTTCATAAAGTATTTTCCCAGGTTTAACGACATCATCCCTTAGCTAACAGTTCAAGACCAATCTCTCTTTCTTGGATAGTACTCCTACCATCTCACTAAGATGGACCATCTATATACACACCACCAAGCTTCCCTCTTTATGCATTATTTGAAGTAGCCTTAGTGCAAAGCTATAACATTAACAATTACAAACCCAATATTCTAAAAGCATACCACATTTGTGAACAGATTATGCAGCTTACCACAAGATATGTGTACCAGAACTTTCCAGAGACGATGGACATGACTTGCACAAAGCATGTTATGTAGATAACATCATGTAAATACCTGCAAAAGACGACTCACAATAAGAGAGGAACAAAATATAAATATCACATAGGAACAAGTTGAGTACTAAAAATCCTGATCTAAAAATAAGACAATAGTAAAGACATACCCACAAACTCCACCAGTAGACATATCAAATCCACCATCTAAAAGTTCACCATCTTCAGCGTAAGCAGGGGTTGCCATCTTCGCGAGCTGTTGATAGGGAATAACATATGCCAAAGAAGTCACAATCAACCCAATCCAGTGCTTCCAGGTGAAGCTCGAATGGAACACCAACATTCTAAGCAAAACATAGATAACCTAATTATCAATTCAAAAGAAAACCATAGAATTAGATCACCAATCCACAGTATCACAAACAATTGAAGAGAAGAAGAGAGAGTACGTTGCAGGCGATGATGATTTGGCGGAGCCTCGCCATGTGACGAGCGTTCTCTTCCTTGCGTTTCTTAGCACCCTGATTCGCCATCGCTTTCTATTTTTCCCCCAACAACCGCACGCTACCTGAGTTCTGCTTCTGCTTCTGCTTGCTGGAACAGAACACCCGAACTTCGATAATGGGCCAACAGGACCAACATTCTTCATTGGGCCATATATTGTAGCCCAATAGACTTTTGACTTTCTTTCCGTGATATAGATCCACGTCACGTAAGCGTGTGCTACTAAACTAACTACGTGTTGGATTAAAATATAATGAAAAGTACGGATGCATGACAAAACAACAATAATTAAAGATTCAAAGCAACGTGTAGGTAATATTATTATTATTTTGCCTATTTTCTGAATAGGGTTGGGGTCCAGGAGGAGAATTTGATCTTAACCTGGGATTCCTACTCATAATAGTGCCTCGACTTGTGGTTGGAATCGATGAGGACACCACTTTCAATTCAATGTTTTATTGCTTCCGGGAATTGCTCATTTGTCATTCTTTGCAAACACACGATATTCATACCTTATAATTTTCTTCAAACAAATTAAGAAACGATGATGCGCTTTAAAATTAATATAATACATATCTTGATCATTTTTTAAGGTGATATTTTGATCATAAATAAATACTAGTATAATACATATATGAATAACATGAAAAGTTTTTTATTATTACCCTATAAATTTAATAGCATTATTGGTAATGGTGAAAACAAGTTCATTGGAGTTGGACCACGTGAAAGATGCCTCCTGCAAGAAGTTTTTGGCTCTAATATTTAAACAAATGCTATCTAGTATAAATGCATCTTTAATAAAATTTAATAAAAAAAAAAATCTATTGTTAAATCTTTTACGAGCTTTCTAAAGAGAATGATTAACAACATCCAAGTATTAGAAGACATTTTTTCACATATGAGATATATAATGAACAAATAAAAAGAAATACAATGAATCTTACAGTATTTTCCAAAGCCAAATCAGATTCCATAAAATCAAGACAAATGTCATAAGGGAAAAAAATATAATATATTCAAAATAAACAAGAACATAGAAAAGCAGCGGGACCTGCGAATTGGGAATAAGGTGGGTCCAGGATAGAAATAAAAAGGTGCGACGAAAGAAACAATATTGATCCCTAATGCCAATAGCAAAATAACAATGCCAATAGTAAAAAACACGGTGCTGACCTTAGCTTATGGGTTCCATCGCATGTGAATATCTCCCACATTTGATCAACACAATTAGTTGAGACATTTAATAAACAAAAAATAGTATTAAAGTCGACGCATCACCCATTACCGCATTGTTCCATGCTTTGAGCAACTTTCATCATCAGCGTCTTCTCTTTTTCTCAGTTTCTCCTTTTTTTTTAAAGGTGCTGCAAGCATACGTGTGATTTTCTGGCACAAGAAGGAAAAAGAAAAAAAAAAACAACGTGGAATCGCAACGAGATAAGGTGAAACACCAACGTTGTGAGGTGTGAACAAAGTGGGCTCTGTTATCAATATCATCGTAATCTCTTTCTCTGTTCACGCAAAACTTGTTTTTCCTTTTTACTTGTTCCTGTTTTGTGGGAGTGGTCTTACCTATTCGGGTGAGTTTTCTTTATGTTGTTTTCATCCTGTTGCTAATATAACGCCGTCAAGATTTTTTTTTTTTTTGTCCCTTTTTCGCAATTTTCCTAACATATTGGAACGAATTGGAAGTACGGCGTTTTATCTGGACTTAACAAGTTCTGCTTTTGTTGCATGTTGCATGTCTGTCACATTTGTTGGGAGATTAAAACGATGCACTGTTTTATCTCAATCTTCTCACTAAGTTCCGGAATTACACTTTCTCCGGCTTCAATTTTCGTACAAGTGAAAGACCTTTTAAATCTAGCATCATGATTTCATTTTCGTAATTTAGTTTTGGTTTCTTTGTTTCTGAGAAATTATTGTGATTTATTAGTGTCTTTGATTTCATCGATTTCTTGAAATTTTTTCATTTATAATTCTTGGTGAATGTCAAAGCTCAAAGGCCTTATTGATCGCATGTCAAGATTGTTGTTTTTTCTTTTTATTTAATTTTGGTTTCTCTGTTATTGAGGAATCTTTATGATTCAAAATTGAGTGATTAGCGTCTCTGATTTCAGGGGTAATTGAAACTTTTTAGTGGGGTTTATTGGTCTGAAGCTTGTTGGAGTTGGGAGTAGTTGAAGATGAGAAACGTGCTTCGTTCTCTGCGACATTTGCGACCAGCCTTTCAGAGGCAAGATTGTGTATTGATCAGTGTTAATGTTGCAGAAGAACCTCCATGTCACATTGGAAAGAGCTGTCATATCCATAGTTCAGCTTTCAGAGTTGTTGATCATGCTGAGACCAACTTTAAAAACCATTTGTTTACAACAACCACGAAACCTCTCTCAAATGATGCTGCAAAACTCACAAATAGAGGTTCTCACCTTTTTTCGCTCGCAGTGTGCTAGATTCAGGAGGGTTCGAAACTTCATTCTCTTATGTCTATTTGTTTTGCAATTTGTTGGTTTCGGTTACAGAAACAAGCAAAGCTGGGCCTCTTGTTGAGTATGAACGAAGAATTGATAATGGTGAACTTGTTGAAGGCGATGCTTGCCAGGTAGAGTGTCTACACTTCATTTTAATGCCTAATTTCATTGATGAAATGGATTTTACTAGCTTGTTTTATTGGTAAAAATGTTGTTAAATATTATTTTAATTATTTTTCATGGCACTTAATTGGTCATTGTTCCACTTAATCTTCTTTTCCTCTGTTTAAGCATTTTTTCTTTTCTTTTGAAACAGGTAGACACTCTGACAGAACTTCAGAGACTGTATGATGAGCTTGTTGAGTCTGCTGACACCTGCCAATTGGACCGCAACTCTGAAAAACCTGTAAGGTATGCTTTTCTTCCTTCCAGTATCTCTCCTGCTTCGTGCTGATATGTCTGCTTAAATCTTGAAGCCTATTATTCACGTCTTGTTTGGTTTCTGAATTTAATTTGGCTTTTGGTTTTGCAGGAGTGGGTGGCTGTGGTCTCGTCTCTTGTCACATCCTTCTTACTCACCTGTAAAAGGTTTATATCTTTATGGAGGAGTGGGTACCGGTAAAACTATGCTGATGGACCTGTTTTTTGATCAATTGTGAGTTTGAAATGAATTTCTTTTCCATTGATTTTTGTTTTCTCACTTGCTGTTGTCTTATACCATTTAGTTGTCATACCTTTTCAACTCTCAATATAGGAAGAATATGAAGCATTTTTAGAATATGCTATGGAAGTGTGTTATTATGAGGATTTATACTCTGACTGTCTTCACTGGCTATATCTTATCAGGCCTTCTAATTGGAGGAAAAAGAGGATTCATTTTCATGACTTTATGTTGAATGTGCATAGCATGTTACAAGTAAGTTTACCAAACCTGTTATATTTTTTTTTTCCTTTTCTTTTTGTTAGATAAAAGAGGACGATCTATGTATTTCTAATACATGTTAAACTGCAGCTTGCCCAATATAGTTACGGCTGATAATAAATCTAAGTAAGCTAATATCGAATTGCATTGTGACTATCTTGTTAGTCGAAAATCATTATATACCGTAGGGGACAGATCCAATAATTATGTATGTTTTTGAAGGATGAATTTGTTTATAATCAAGCGATATAAAAGGGGTCTTATGCTTTTAGCATTAATTGTTTGTTAGCAGTTTCCAGAATGATGTTATCTTGTATGCTTAATTGGCCAACAGAATAAGAGGAAGCCTAACTCAGATTTCCTGTTGTGTATCCTTGTAGAAGCATAAGGGGTTGTCAGATCCACTTGATGTGGTTGCAGGGGAGATTTCTGATGATGCAATTTTATTATGTCTTGACGAATTTATGGTAAAGTTTTAGTATAACATTATTTCTTTTGATAATATATCATGCATATTTTATTTGATGATCTTGAGATTTGTTATTTGTTTTTTCTATAGGTAACAGATGTAGCAGATGCATTGGTACTAAATCGCTTGTTTAGACATTTGTTCAACAAAGGCATTGTAAGTGATATAACTGATTAGTAGCCTCTCTAAACAATAATTATGGAATTGTTGCCTAATTAATTTCAAATTTTCATTTTCTTCATTGTGCTTGGATACAAGTATAGATTCTAGTGGCCACATCAAATCGTGCACCAGATAACCTATATGAGGGTGGATTGCAGAGGGATCTCTTTCTACCCTTCATTGCAGCATTGAAGGTACAGTTCTAGATGTTTCCTTAGTTGGAAGAAATGTTAGATTAGCTTCAAGTCTCTACTGTTAAATAATTTCGTTACTGAATGTTGATGCCCTCTGCTTTCTGGAATGTTTTCATCTGTGTTCTGTAGAAGAAAGTAAAGACTCCAGGATGCATTTTTATTTTTCTTAATGCTCTTTGTAATTTCCTAATATAGTATATTCCTGTAGGAAAGGTGTGTTGTACATGAGATTGGTTCATCAGTTGACTACCGCAAAATGGCATCGGTATGACATAAAAAATCTTATATTTGTAAATGCGCTAATATCAAATTGTTAGTTTTATAATTTTATTTTCTGCAAATTTGGACTGCAGGGTGAGCAAGGATTCTATTTGGTTGGCACTGATTTATCTGGCTTTCTTAAGCAGAAGTTTCAACAGTTGATTGGAGAAGGAACAGCTACCCCCCAAGAAGTAGAAGTAGTAATGGGAAGGACACTGCATGTATGTGTTAAATCTGATCTGACACAGACACATATTGAGCATACAATCACTATTATTATCAATTTAAAGTTGTGTTCATTTTCTTTATCAGGTTCCATTGGGAGCTAACGGATGTGCCTATTTTCCTTTTGAGGAACTTTGTGAGAGACCTGTTGGGGCTGCAGACTATTTTGGGCTATTCAGTAAGACATTTTTGAGTGAATTTTCTCATGCATTCATGTATACGGCATACATACATCTTTTATGTCTATCCTAAAGACAAAGGATACAGTTCTGTTGTTTGCTGGGAATTGCATATGGGGATGATAAAAGTAACTAAGTTTTGAATGTGATAAAAGTCAGATAATGATTTCATTTTTCTGTAAACTTCGTTTATTCTCATTGTGGTAGTTTTTTAAATATTTGATATTTATCATACTTTTACCCAACTGCTAATGTATATAAGATCTATAAATCAATGTTCACAGAATGTCTTTTTTGTTTTCACAGGGAAGTTTCATACGCTAGCCTTGGATGGCATTCCAATTTTTGGGCTTCACAATAAATCAGCTGCACATAGGTTTGTCACTTTAGTTGATGTAAGTCCCTTGCCATTCTAAATGGGTTGCCCATGTTTAAACTTTGTCTGTGAGTTTCATTAACATATTTTATCAAAACCTTTGTATTTTAATATTATTTTCTGCTCAAGGAATGGCCTAGCGATGAGCCAGCCCCTTGCTTGTCGCCTCTGCTACTATACAAAGATGAATGCTAGAAGCACATTTTAAAAGTTAGCGACCCACTCTTTTTTATTGAGTGTATTTTATGGGGGTGCCACTAAATTATGTATTGGAAGTGTATCAAGTATGTTGCTATCTATTATGCAAATTGTTTGCTATATGTATAACTTAGTGAGTTTTTTCTTGATCTGACTGAGTTTGTTACCTTGCTTCTTCCTATTTATAAATATGCCTAAGGATGTTGAGTTTTGACTAGAAAAACTGAAGAATAAAATTTTGCATATGTTTCCAAAAACATCCAACAGCCAAAAAAATTTATGATTGAAAGTTTCATACCTGAAGTTGAAATTTTATAGATTTTCTAAGAACTTGAAGCTTAGGCCACTGTGATGAGATGTTGAAATGAATAATCATATGCTTTTTGTATTATCCTCTGCATTTGTTTTTCCTACAGTGAGAGAAGAATAAGTATGATGCTTTGTTTCACTGTGATTACAGGTGATGTATGAGAACAAAGCCAGACTATTATGTACTGCTGAAGGGAGCCCTCAAGATCTCTTTGAAAAAATATTAACAATATCTGAGGCTAAAAATATGGCACCCCGAACCTCTTCAAGATCGAGGAAAAATGATGATTCTAACCTTTGCGTGGACAATGAATTGGGGTTTGCAAAAGACCGCACCATTAGTAGGTACGATATATCTGCATACAAAACAACTAATGTAATAAATTTTTGTAACTATTTTGATTTGGTGTTGCCTGATCAACTGATGCAAGTTGGAATCTCTCATCTTAATATTATTTATATGACCATCTAAGATCAGGAACCAACTCTAGAGATTGAGGTACTGGCAATGCAATTAAAATTGCTCCCTCAGTTGTTTTTCATTTTGTGTAATAGAGAATGCTTAGAGAATTGGATAATTATTTGATGTGCAATACTCGGAGAAAACAGCCACTTGATTCATTGAAAACAATTCTTTGTATCTTTTGTCTTAGAATTTAGAAAGATTCCAACATTAAATCTTTTACCTAAATCTGAGATGTACATCCAATGGCTGGAATCTTATATCAAGGTGTTGGTAGACAAGGGTCACCATTTATGGTAGTGTAACTGGCAGAGTGAGAAGGGGGTGTGCCTGAAATGACACTCCCGCATCTGAGTTTCAGAATCTGGTGTATGAGTGTGTAGAATTGAAAGTGCATTTGCCTGGAGAGTAGCCTCTATATAAGGTGGTATGGTGTCAGTAGCTAAGAGGCCTCTAGTGGCTCAGTTACATAGGTTGCACGCACAGCTTTGTGGGGGTAATGTCTCCATCATTATGGCAGATTAATAGGGGTCGAGCAGGTTTTGGCATTGGTCGGGTAACTGGGCCAGGTTAACAAGCTTAAAACATATTCTGTTTTGGCATTTCTAAGAACTAAAAAGCAATAATAGCAAGGAAAAATAATTTACAAGATACCTAGAGAGAACCACCATTATTCCTATATGTAAATGTATATATTTGTTGCAATTACTGATTATGACATAAATTTGATGCAGACTGACAGAGATTAACAGCAAGGAATACTTACAGCACCATGCTGCCATGTTAGCAGAAAAGAAAGAAAGAGTGGATCAGAATGCCGTTGAAGCTTGAAGAAAGGATCCAAAACCTCGTATCACAGTTCGGTTGCTATTGTTGTAGCACAGAGTGAAAGTGGGGTAAAATGAGTAATTATTGTGAACAACCAAAAATTTCAAATAAAAAACCATCCATCGGCAGAGCATTAGATTTGGCTCAATTTGGCTCCTATTGTTGTACCATAGAGTGAAAGTGGGGCAAAATGAATAATATTGTGAACAACCAAAATTTCAAACAAAAAAACATCCATCTTCAGAGCATTAGATTTGACACCAGCTCAGGGAGAGATGTGTTAGATAGCATCAAATATTTATTAGTGTTTGCAAAAATATTGTATAATTGATTTGATGTAATGCAAAAATTCAAACAATTTAAATAGAATGTAGGTCTTTTAACTGCATTTATTGTTGATAAATGTTTTGCAAGACTTGATCATTACATTCAGAGTCCTGATAAATATATTCCTCTCGCCAAATTAGTCTTGACACATGCTAGATGGAACCTTAGATTAAGTGCTGATGAAAGGTGCCTAGACCAGCACATACATATGCCCTTGTTTTGGTCAGATTTAGCCTGAATTTTGATGGACCTAAGAATATATTCTCTTTTTTCTTCATTGGTTTTATATATTAGAGTTTAGCAATGGAGCTCTAATAATGGTAAAAGGGGTAGAAAAACTATGTTTTGCAACAATAAGCAAAGATGCAATTTCTGTGAGATGACAATTTTACTATATTATGACATATTTTGTCTTCAACATACGAATGAAAATGGCACGACTAAATTGAGCAAAAGAAGACTTCTTAATGGGCAAAGTGCCAAATAATTTGAGTTTTGTGAGCATTGTATTTTTGGCAAGAAGAAATGAGTCAAATTCATTGAAAGGTTTCATAATACTTCGGGAATATTTGACTGATTGCACTTTAATCTTTGGGAACCATCTAATAGAAGCCCTAGATATATGTTGACTGTCATTGATGAATTTTCCATGAGTTTGGGCAGTTTTCTTGAAGAAGAAAAAGGATGACATTTTTGCTACCTTCAAGGAGTGGAGATCATGATTGAGAAGCAAAGATGAAGGCAAATAAAACACCTATAAACTAATAATGATTTAGAGTTTTGTTCTACGAAGTTTGATGTTTTATGCAAGGTCGAAGGAATTATTAACAACACACAAGTTGCCATAGTCCACAGTGAAATGATGTTGCAGAACGAATGAATAGAACTATAGTGGAGAAAGTTCGTTACATGCTCTTTCTAATGTTGGTTTGTCAAAGTCTTTTTGGACTAAAGCAGATTCAACACTTATTTTCTCATTAATTGATCAACCTCATCTGTCATTGATAAAAAAGACTCTTATTAAGGTAAAGATTTTTTTGTTGTCCTATGCTTATGTTGATAATTATAGGGGGTGTTCTCGGATCGGTTTTGGTCAAATTCAAGATCCAACCCAACTAAATTTGATCGGTTTGGTTTTTATAATTTTTTTTTAAACTAAACCCAACTCAAACCATTCATGAACGGTTTGATTCGGTTTAAATCAAAAGGTTACCAATTTAAATTTGATTTTTTTTTCTTAGAACTATTATTTTATATTATAATTCATCCAAATATTCAATACAATTAACACAATAGTATGAAATGTCTGAAAGTAATAAAATTGATTCATTTAATATCATTAACATAATATTCTAAAATAGACTAATACAAATTAAAATAAAATATTCTTCAACGAAATTTACTATAATAGTTTGAATCATAATTATTTCCAACAAATTAATTTATTGTAATAAGTTTTGTTGCAACCAAATTTGTGACAACTAGATTTGTTTCAATCAAATTTGCTAAAATAAATAAATAAAATATGATCAATTAATATTTAAAACCAAATCAAATAACTTTAAAAAATTTGATGAGTTCGATTTTGATCGGATCTATAAATCTAAACTCGTGACTCAACCCGTAAATGCACCATGAAAGAAAAGTACAAAAATGATGCTATACATTCAATTGTATGTATAGACCGAGTTCTTTTTTTTTTATTCATACAAATTAAATTATCATACCATGAAATTTACCATAATTGAGTTAGACTCTTTTAGAATTTATATAAACAAGTGAAATGAAAGATAAATAAATATATATTAACAATATAACCAATATTTCAGCCGGGATCGGTGTTTATTATATACCTATAATTATTGTTTATAATAAATAAACATTTTTAATATATTATTATATTTATATTGATAATAAATAATTTAAATTATGATATAAAATTATTTTTAAATTAAATTGAATAAAAATGAAAAAATAAAATATGAAAATAAGGAAGTTTGATATAATTAAGAAAAATATTTTATAATTAATTATAAAATAATGTGTAAAATACATCTTTCAATAAAGAAAAATAAAAATTAATAAGAATTTTAATTAAGAAAATCTAAAAAAAAAATGAGAACTTCACTTTTCAAATTAAAAACTTCAATTTCATAATTAAAAAAATTATAATTTATATTTTATGATTTATAATATAAAATAAAATTACGTACTGCAAAGTGAGGCCATGCTTACATGATGATGATAAAATTAATAAATTAAATGATCGATTATCTCACAAGAAAAAGAATATAAATATATATATATAAAGGGTGAAAGAAAATTTCATAGAGTTGACATCTATCCCCAATTGGATAAGTGTTAATCAAAACCTTTTCCTGTACAGTTTTAAAAGACTGCGAAATTTGGAAAATTTATACTATTTATTGTGTAGTAGATTTTCTTTATATCCTTTTTATACATATTTTTCTATTTATATTTCTCTTTTCATACACATTATTATTTTAGCATACTTTATTAACTTTTATTATTATTTTACAAAATTATAATATATATATATATATATATATATAGTTATTTTATAATAAATTTAAATATTTTCTTGGTAAACATAAAGATATTTTTATTATGAAATATATTAATAATTACATATATTATGCACTAATTTAATCTTTCTATAGTATTGAAAATGACAAGTAATAAGAGGGATTATTCAACATGAAGTAATAAGGAATAGCATGGCTTTACTATTTAATATTTTGCTGATTTAATCATTGGACTTTTCTGTTTTTTTTTTAAAAAAGAATCATTTCGACTTTTCTGATGTTATAAAAGTAAAGATACTGTGGGTATAAATATCGGGAAAAATACTTCTATGAAGCACACGGGAAGAGAATGATCCCGACTACTCTGCTTTAGTCCAGAGCAAGAAAAATCCACCTATATGAAGCCCGTGGAATCTATCTTTTTAAAGTTCAACAATAGTTTCAGTCCACTTATTTTGATGGTTAGACATAGTTGAACAAATTTGATTATGGTGAGATCAAATCTCTCTTTTTAAAGTTGAAAAATAGTTTCAGTCCACTTATTTGAATGAGACAACTAATGATGGTTAGACATAGTCGAACAAATTTGATTATGTTCAAATCTCCTAGTAAAATTCACTATACGCTGCTTCATGCACAGCTTCAATTTCTCTGTTTTTTGTTGGTCCGTACATCTAGCAGCTGTTATTATACCTCTACCACCTATTACTCCCATTCATGCCAGTGACCAAAAGAACAGAAAACCCACACCAACAAACCAAATAAACCCCACCTATCCCTATCCCTATCCCATTGACAAGGAGATCCATACTGGGAGATTTATTTAGTATTCTTCCTTCTCGATACTATCTCTGATGCCCAGGCTTTGCCAGTTTCAGTTTGGAACTTCCCTGCAAAAGGATACAATTTTCTCCAATAAATTATCAAATCATAAAAAGAAGATAATTGATAATTCGTAAACAAATGGGAAAAAAAATTATGGATCAAAAAACAAGTGAAAAATTCTCCAATACATGATCAAATAATTCCAGGCACCTCTTCGGTGCTCAACTTTTACCAACTGAAAAAAATATTTAGAAGATCAAATCCATAGGATCAAACCCCAAATCAAGTACGAACTTTGAAAGCTATATTTTGAAATGTCATGTGACATTCCATCTCATGTTAGCAACCAGGTACTGCTGATTACTGAGGATTATTCATGTTGTTCCACACATACAAAATAAGGGGCAGGTAAAAAAATCATTAATGTGGAATTTCTTTTTGTTAACAAACACGATATCCAGCCTCCATCATTCAATTTCAGAACACAAACTAATAAATCACACTTTGAAGAAAATCATACCAGCAGTTGACTGGAAAAATTCATCTAGATCCTTCCCCTGCTCTGCAAAGTCACGGGAGAACAAATTTCAGAAGATCTAAGCCATATGGATAATTACACTGAAACAAATCTACAAACGAAAATGACAATCACCAAAATACCCACTCATTCCAATGCTTGTAGCTTATTAGTATAGATTTTAAACTCTAAATGCATCATTTACGGGAATTTGAAACACTTAATGACATTGTACTTAGGTAATTTTTGTTAATAATCTTCACTAGGAGGATGCATCCTGCATTCTGCAACATACCACACCTCACTTTTACAAAATTAGATTATTACAACTGAGTGGTCAAAATCAATATTTGTCATATGATATAAGTATACAGCAGAGGAGACAAACCTAGTGCAAGAGACATATAAGGCAGTTATTTTTGCCATTCTATCAAAAAGGCACAACATGACATAAAATTACTGATTACAGAGACATCTGTAAAAATATGAATGCACAGTTTAGTAGTTGTTTATCCTCATCATCCTTATTGTAATATAATTTATCAGTTGTCACTAACCATACCCTATACACAAAAAATTCCATAAAATTCCTAGCTTGAATATTAGACATAATAGTCAACTTGTTGCCAAAGATGTTAAAACTTATCAGTTATCACAACCTCTGACCCTCCACCCACCTTGTCTTAATTATAGAGACCGCCCATCCAATCCAGGAAGACCAAGGTGCCAAAAGTTTAACATGCTTTAAATTTAACATCACTTGCATAAATTCCTTAACAATCAAATATTGTAATATGTTTTGTTTGAAGAATTGACAAACAATTCAACAAGGACTGTATATGATCATAATAAAATGAGAAGATATGAAGAAAAATAAAATTTGAAAATTTCTCTCACCATCTTCATATTCCAAAGCTTGGAGTATCATCTCCACCTGTATAGAACAAAATTTAAAGAATCAAAATACAGGCCAAAATGTTACATAATAGTTGTAAATGAATCAAAAATCATCTGCCTGACAGAATATTAACAATAAATGAGCTACTTATTATTTTTGTTTATTCCTTTTAACCATAAGCCAAATACACAAAGGCAAAAATGCAATTTATCCCAACCCCTTAGGGAAAAACAAAAGTATTTTACATAATTAGATTTAAATTAAAAATGACGGTGAAAAGATTCGGAGCAAAGGAAAACAATAGCTGAACAGCATCTTCACACCATAGCATCTTCTCCCGTTTAATGAAACAGATAAACTAATCTGTATAAACCGATATACAGTTCTTAAAAAAGCTGAAATAGACAAGGAAATATATCGCTAAAATCCAAAACAAAAGTCCATAATTCATGAATCACCATACCTTATTATTATCAGTCAAAAACCCAAGGCTCGCTCACTTGGTTGGGACAGTGCAAGTTCTCGGGAGGAGGTTCAATACTCCCTCCCAATGGAAAAGCCCTTTCCCATTACCCAAGTTTCTCTCCCTCACTCTCTGCCCCCCAACCCACCCACCCAGCCCCCAGTGGGGACCTCTTGATCTGTTAGGCACCATTACCAATGTAGTGAAGGGGCCTCCCTAGGCCATAGCAGGGCATTGTACCAAACACACGCACAAGTCAAAAGGTATGGCCACAAACCTTGTCAAGGTCCTTGACAAATTTAGCTTCTGGAGAAGAATTTGCTTCATACTCCATCCACAACTCAGCTATTTCCTTTGCTTCAATATGACAATTCAATTAAAAAACAAGAGATGTGAGTTTTTGTTATTATCTCATTAACAAACCCATGTACAGAGTGAAAAAAAGTACCTGTAGATCCTCCTCCGAGTACTTTACACATATGATCTAGTGCTTCCTGTTCTCGTTGATTCTTTTCTGCTTTCGAAACTCCATCCAATGGAGTTATGTCCCCAACAATTGCTATTAAAGAAAGCACCAAAGTGCACAAATGAAATTGTAGATCAGAACTTTCACATGAGAGCATGAGATATATGATGATATTATAATACTCTGGTATTAAAGCTCCTAATAACTTGAAAACCCAAAATCTGCTTCAATAATAAAACCAAAATAGGGGATACAAAAGCATTGTAAATTTGCATGCATCAAATCGACAGCTGGCATTAAGTAATTCAAATTCACTCATTGTGAACTTCTAGTCTTTTAGGCATTCATAACTAGTCTATTTTCAAAATTCAAACCTAAACTGGCCATTGTACTCACTCGGTCTCATCCATTGTTTCGGTTTATTTACATTTCACCAAATTATTACTTTCCAGCTGAATTCAGCCAAACCTGTCCACTATATTATATCATTATTCATAAACAATACTTTAGGCATGCAGAACCACTTTTACCAGGCACAGACAAATAACACAAAGCAAACAGCATATTAGCATACCTTCTGCAATGTCATGAACAATAGCCATTTTAATGCACCTGAAAAATAAAAAACAAGTTTCAGAAAACCTACCTCCCATCCTAATGTTAACAGGTGCATTGCAAAAAGAAATAGTCATTAATAAAACATATATACAGCTGATTCAAAAGGAAGGTGGATTAACTTGTTTCGGTCTACACCAGGGACATCTGACGCAATCAGAGCCATCAAACTCATTCGATACATATGATCGGCTATAGATTCAGGATTCTTAACATCTTTTCGTACCCAACCTGTTCTCTTTGTTGCCTGTCTCAGATACCAAACAGAATTCAAACAAGTTACAGCACTACAAATTAAAAGCAGGAAGAAGAAAAAAAACGAAACAGCACAAGTGCAATCGAGCTTTTATCAGTGTGACACAACGCCAGTCAAATAAAACTGTGTTTCATTCTCAAATCAAGCTTGGGTTAACACGCACTGACAATTTTAGCAATCAAAATTAAACAGCCGTTATTATCTCTTTAACTTCTGCGGCATTTCTGAGAAACGAATAAGTACATAACTTCAAAATACAAAGCTGGTTTACGAAGAAGCACCTTGAGGCGGTGGCAGATTGAGAGGAAATCAATGGCAGAGGAAGCAGAAGGAGCGCCGTCGCGAACCGCCGCGGAAGAAGGTGAAGCGGCCATGCAAGAAACCCTAGTGAAAGTCGCTGTGGAAGGTGCAACGGGTTTGAATTTAAGGAAGGCGGCAGAAAGAAAAGGAACAGGCGCACGGGATAGAAGAGTGAATCGCATTAATTCCTTTGGATTTTGTGGAAACTTCAAACTTAGAACAGTATGCTAGTAGTAAAATAATGTACTACTAGGTTAGTGAGTAGAGACCTAAGTCTGTGCTTGGCATCTCAAGAAACAGGGCTAGGATAAGGTCACTTGTCAAATGTAATTAATTGTATTTGTAAATGGTTTTGTTGGATACGCATTTATGAGTGTCGAAAAATCTTCCTTTCTCACACAGTTATACCAAAGAAAATAGTACTAATGTTTACTTGTTTCAAATCCAACCTCATTTGCTTGATAATAAATAAATAACCTTATTCTGCTCGTATAAGGATGTTATATTAAATGAAAACAAAAATAATTTATATGTTTCTTTCAAAATATAATTTATGTTATATTATATTAGGTTGGATAAGTCATTTTAATTAATTTTTAATTTTTTTTGTTTCACCATTTGATAAATAAGTTTTTTTTAATAATTTTTAACATTCTTTAAAAATTATTTAAAATAATATTTGTAAAACTCTAACCTGTAAGTTATTACTTCTATTTTTTTTATATTTTATTCTCTTTCTATCCTTAAATTATTTATTATTTTTTTTATTACCTTTTTTCAAATAAAATATGAATTTATTATTTATTTGTTTTTTACACTCATTCTTCCACACATTTTTATATTTCACTATTTATTCTAACCATTGTAATATCTATAATATTTAATTTATTATTTTAGTATTATATTTTACGAAATTAATAATCATAGATGCTAGACTTAATTTATTCTAATTCCCTATTTTTTTAAATAAGTTTATACTATATGATTTACTTTATTTATTATGCTAATCAATATAATAAAATTATAATGTATACTTAACTGTATTTTTTATTTTATTTTAAATTTGATTAAAAATATTTTAAGATAAGTTTAAATATGTTTTTCATTAGTCTATTTTGATTTTACTACTTAAATGCACTCAAGATTCCTTAAGTGATGATATGATATGAACATTATTACTTATATAAGTAATTATTAATCATGAATTACTTTAGTTCAATTTGTTTAAATTTATTTGTTAAAGTAAGTATTTATTTTAATAAAATAAACACCTTTTCATTTTCTTAACGTATTTGTTAAAGTGTTTTTTGCTTTAAAAAGGTAGTTTTATGCTTATTTTTAAAAACAAACCTTGGGGGAGTTTGTTTAAATTTTAAAAAATGACTTTAAAATAAGTATTTTTATACAAACATTTTTTAAAGAATTAGATAGGTTTTTCTTTTAAAAAAAAATAGAAAACTCTCATTTGAAGTAAAAGCAGTTTAGCCAGACACATAAAAAAAATCATAAAATTACTTATTTCATTTAAAAAAAAACACTCATCTTCAAAAATAAACTTAAACAAACTAGCATCTTATGTGTTATTAAAAAAATATTTTTTACAACACTTATTTTAAATATCTTTTTTCTAAGTTTACAAAAACTGATCCAAATTACACGGAATGAGTAGATTTTAAAAATATTACTTCTGTAATAATTTTAAAATCTACCTATTTTTATATATTTTTTAAAAAAACTACCTCACTTCAGTAAATTTGTTGTCATTGTAAGTAGTAATTTGTTAATAAAAACTCTCGTAAAAGAGAAAATTAATTAAATTATTTAAGATTAAAGTAGTATAATTTAGATTGCTCACATGACACCATAAGAGATGATATTAGAAAACTTTTTTCACTCCGTGAAATTCCAGTAATTATGAAACAAGATCCATTAACTCATTAAATTACATTCATTTGCTACTTCCATGGCAAGATCTCTTTCACTCCGTCCATTACTAAAAAGATTATGTAAATGAAGTCTAAAGGATACTCCACTCATTCTTAGACATTGCACTCATCCTCTACATTAGCAAAGACTTAAAATCCGATTCTGAGCAAGAACAATCTCCATGTGATTTGAGATAAATGTAGAATAAGTATCATATAACACCTCTGCTTAATTTTGGTAAGTGGTAACAACATCCCAAAACTCCCATATTTAAAGTTTTTATTTTCAATAATTTCATTTTATAAAAAACAAAGAAGTAAACAGCGTTGTTGGTTTTGGCTAACTAATAAACAATTAATTCCAAATCTCCTTAATCATTAAAGATTAAATATTTATAAAATTTAAAGCATTAGATACATTTATTTTTTATTCCTTAGTTCCCTTTTATATTTCATTTTAGGTTATTATATAAAAATTAAAAAGTACAATAATTTTTTTATTATAATAAAATAGTCATGACTCATGAGATTTTATTTTTTCTTCTCATTCCATAATAAATATATATATGTAAAATAATTAATACTAAAAAACAATTAATGATAATTAATAAAAGAGTAATTGGTATAATTTTAAACTTTTCAAATAATAGATAAATAAAATAAAATATAATGTGAGACTTTGAAACAGAAAAAGTATAAATAAGATAGTAAGGGAATTAATTAAAAAAACAATGTATAAATTTATTTTATTTAGTTAAGGTCACTGACAAACCAACTCACATGCATGTGGGTGGATGTGACGTGGTATTATGTTCATCTAGAACAAATGAATTAGATTAAGCAGTTGCTTTAACCTTTTAGCATGTCATTTTAGAAAAGATACACTCCAAACGCCGAAACCTGCAAATTCTAATGATTAACACGCAAGTAAATCACTGCCGCTAGAGGCAAAGAGCCCCATTTGAAGCAAATTAGCACAACATGGAAAAATCTTATAGGATTCCATTTTTCTCAATCATAAACTTGTTAGTAATATTTAGACAGGGAAAAAGAGAATAGAGGGAAAATTATAATATAGATATAATATGATAAGAAAAAATAATAAATGTTTAGAAGAATAAAGTTTTCAGGAATTTTAGAAAACCGGGTTACACTCACTTCCAGAACAACAAGAATGCGATCGGACCCACTAGAAAAGTCCGACCTTTTATATGTAGTAATTTTTCACATACACCTAAAGAATAAATTATCAATTATATAAATTACACTGGTATTATGCAATCTTTTAAATATCAGTGTCTAAATATTAACAAAATATAATAGTATCATTTAAAAACTAGAATGGATAGATATTAAATAGTGAGTGATATTTCAAAAAGGAAATTGATGAATTATTATCCACCTAAATCTAAAAAGAAAAAGATTACATCATCCATCCAATCCATCCAGCATGCCTCTTTTGTTGACCCGAGTGAGTGTCGGCAAGCAGAGCCTGTACCACTGCACTTGCAACTACGTAAGCACTTTACAGCTGGAGAAATCTATGTAATTCCTCTAAATCCAACGACTACTACTATCATACCCTACTTCCACCACTTGTCCCTCTCATCCTAGCTGTCTTTTCTCCAAATTCACCATTTTTTGTTAGATAAAAATGCTTTCATTAAATATATTAATTACTCTTGCCAAAAACTTTCCTAAACTTTTATCCCTTCCTAATTCGCCAGCTTATATTTTCTTCCAAATCTTCTAACTACATACTATTTAAAAATATAAAACAAAACTTGTACTTATCCTCCTTATCCTTCTAGTGTCACTATTGGATTGACGAACGAACAAACCAAACGAAAATTACGGTGCAGCGCATTTCTCGCTCTAATCAACTTTAGGACAAAGTAAACAATAATAATTAAATAAATCGAGATTGAACTCGGAACTTTCTTTCTTTACAGAAAAAGAAAATGTTAAAAAAAATACAAAAAAACACCAATTAATACCAAAAAAGAAAAGAAATCAACGAAGGAACAACAGCTGTTTTAGCTGGCCTCCTAAGTAAAGAATTGTATTCTTCTCCTTCTCTTCTTTTCTTTTCTCTTTTCTTTTTTTCTTTTTCTTTTCTTCCTTCCTTTTAGCCCCAATTTCCCTTCTTCTTCTAATCTTCTTGACCAGGTTCTTTCTTCTTTTTTTTCCCTGTCTGTTTTAATCTGTGACTTAAAACCTACCACACTAAAAAAAGAAAAAACCCTTTCCGAAAAAGAAAAAAAAAAGGGGGGGGAAACAAAATAAAATAAAATTAATTTACAGGTTTGCCGTGATTGTAGCCGTAATAGGAAAGGTACCACTTGACGAACTTCTTCAACCCGGTTTGCAAATCGGTGGTGGGCTTGTACCCGAGTTCTCTCCGGGCCGAACTAATATTCGCGTGAGTAAACGGAACGTCGCCGTTTCCAGGCATGTCCACAATATTCCTCTTGGCCTTCACCTTCAAATGGCGCTCCAATATACTGACAAGAGTGGGAACAGTAACCGGCGACGTGTTCCCCAGGTTAAATATTCTATACGGAGCGGGTCCCCGTTTCTTCCCACCCGACCCGGTACTCTTGGCCGAAGTATCCAACGACCCGACGCAACCCTTGACAATATCATCAATGTAGGTGAAATCCCTGGCCAGGTCGACATGGTTTTTACCGCGGTAAACGGTGATAGGTTTCCCTTGTAAGATGTTTCTGGTGAAAGAGAAATAAGCCATGTCGGGCCTCCCCCAGGGTCCGTACACGGTGAAAAACCTCAAACCGGTGATGGATAAGCCGTAGATGTGATTGTAGGTGTGTGTGATTTCCTCACCGGCTTTTTTGGTTGCGGCGTAGAGGCTAGCGGGCCGGTCGGTCTGGTCCGATTCGGAAAATGGAACCTTCTCGTTGAGCCCGTAGACGGAGCTGGACGAGGCCCAAACGACCGCGGGCTGAGGGTTCGCCGATTTGCAGGCCTCGAGAAGCGTGACGAGGCCCGCGATGTTGCTGTGGACGTAGGAGTGGGGATTCTCCATGGCGTAGCGAACCCCGGCCTGCGCCGCGAGGTGCATCACGTGGGTGAAAGCGACCACATCGAAGAGCTTTGCCAAGAGCTTGGCGTCGTTGAGGTCGCCATCGACGATGAAGACGTCATGCTTGGCGAGGAGGGACTTGCGGGCTTTTTTCAGAGACGGATCGTAGTAGTCGTTGAAGTTGTCGAGTCCGACGACGCCGTCTCCGCGTCGTTTTAACGCGAGGGAGACGTGGGAGCCGACGAAGCCGGCAGCGCCGGTGACGAGGACGGACATGCCGCCTTGACGGTGGATCTGGGCGGAGGTGCGGACCTGCTTCTCCCACTGGATCCCGCCCCAGGAGGCGGAGAGGTAGCGGCTGCCGGAATCAACGAAGCCTTGGAAGCTGAGATATGAAGCGGTGAGGGCGATTAAAAAGAGGGCCCACAGGAACATGGTGCTGGTGGAGGCGAAGCAGCGGTAGAGCTGGCGGTTCATGTGGTGGGCCCGCTCGATCTTGAACTTGCCTGGGGTTGAAGGGAAGAGCTCCTCCTCTAAGGACGGCATTTTGGAGAGTACAGATGCAGAGAAAATGAAAGGGAGATTAATTTTCCTGCACCTGCTGCTTTCAGGAAATCACAAGCCTGGCTATATATACTGCTCACCCACCAAGTATACGCGTGAACGCGGGGTCTCCCTCTATGGACTTTTTTTAGAGAGATAACACACAAACTACGTGTCATCACTCATCACTTCAGATTAAATTAGTATTGCCTTCTTACACATGCCACTCTAATGTAAATGGAATTTTCCTATTTTTTTTTTTTATGGGGAACAAAATTTGTACTACTCTTTATGTTTATTTGCTCGTTCCAAATTACAAATGCCACCCACCTATGAGATAAATCTAATGCAGAACCCCGCCCTGTAATGTTATGATACCTAACATAGCTAACTGTATGCAATGGACCGTTTGATAGATTTTCGTTAAAGTTCAACTGAATTAAATTATTTCAACTTAGTATTTTTATATGCTAACTATAAGTTGACCCGTATATTCATACCGATCACGTTCATATTTATACATGTATCACATTTTTTTATTCATGTGAATTAAATATCATTAAAACAAGCTAAACTGTGATATAAACAGTATAATTAATCTATATCTTTTGTGTGATAGAAAAAAATAAAATCAGATAATAAATGTAATGATGAAATTAAAAATTGTTATAATTTTTCAAAAAATAACCCCCGTTACCCTCAAATCAATGCTAATCAGAATCCTAACCACCTCAAATCAACAAAATCAAAACCCTAAAGCCTAATATAATTAATTTATATAATATTTTCTGTAATGAAAAAACATAAAATAAGATAATAAATGTAACAGTGAAATAAAAAATCATCATAAAAATATTATATAATAAAATATATCTCTCTTAAAAAACAGAGTTGCCTCTGGAAGCAACATTTATGAACATTTAATTCTTCTGTAAAAAGAAAAAAATATATTTAAATCATAAATAAGATACAAGATTCAACTGAGATGGCCATTCACACTAACAGAATAGTGATTTAATTATATATTTTATCAATTATAATTATTGTTAAAAACTTATCCAAAAATTTTCGTGTATTTTATAGTTATGGCATCTTACCTATCTATTAACCCTATGTTAACCACATGCTGATGTATTCCAAAAATAGTGAAAACAAAATCGTTTAAGGAAAAATTAATAACAAAATGATGTAATTTTTTTGACCTTTTTTATCTGAACACATCATTACATATTTTGCTGTATCAATAAGAAACAAACTGAAAAAAAAAATAATGTAACACTTTTTTTAAGTAACTTTTTTTAAAATATTATTTGAATTAATATTTTCTTAAACGTTAATTTTTAATTTTTTTTATATTTTAATTTTTTTTATCCTTAAAATACATTCAATTTATTTATTATTCTATTTAAATATGTCATTTATGTTATTTTAAATTTTTAATTTACTTTAACAATTAATTTTATCCAACACTTATCAATGATAACTTAATTTTAAAAATTTTAATTATTAATTAATTTTTAATTTTTATTTAACTTCTTAGTTTGATCAAATATAGCCTAAATATTGTTAGGTGGCAAAAATACAGTGAGACATTTGGAAAATATTTAGATTGAAACTCTTAAAAAACGTTGTTATACTTAATATCATTTTAGTCCATTAAATTTAATTATTTAAGTTTTAGCAATTTAATTTTGATACATTTTAAAATTTTCATTTAACACGATAAACTTCTATTAAATTTGAAAATTAAAAATGATTAATTTAATAAAATAAGGACTAAAACCCATCACATCACTATACTAGTATTGCATTCTTGTTTTTGAGCTGTCGGGATCATGGAGGAGGAGCAAATGGGGTCGTGGATGGAGACACGTAGAAGTTCATCACCAAATATACAAAGGTGGCGGCCCGAACTCAATGAGCAAATCCGATAGCCAACAAGATCTGGAAAAACATGTTGACATTAACTTTCTTAGTAAAGTTTTTGTTCTTGTATAAAGTTAAAACTTAAGATTGTATACTCAAATGTGTTGATCAACTAACTTTAAATTATTTCAGCTTAATTTGTAATTTTAAATTTGAGTCACAAAATGTAATTTTGTTAAACAATTTAAAAGAATAATAAATAATACCTATGATCTAGACCAAAGTAAAAATCTAAAACTTTACTTTAAAATATTAAATACTTATTAATAACATACTAATAACATGCTGACATTAACGTGCTTAGTGAGGGTTTCTTTTTTCTTACACAAAGTTTAAATTTAAGAATTTATCACTAAATAAATTGGCACGAAATTATTGGATTGTTTTAATTAAATAAGTGATTTTGAGTTAGTCTTAGATATATAATTACGTTTAAGTATTCGGATAAACCAAAATGTGATCTATTCAAGAGGAAAAGTAATTTAAGACTTTAATTTTTAAAAAAATATATGTAATACTTAAACCTTCTTGATATGTTAAATACTAATTTTAAAAAAAAGTTGAAAAAAACAGTTAAAGACAAGTTCAAATAATTTATGCAGCCGGAGTCTCTTATACTAGGACTTAGTTTTCTGCTTCTATTTTTCTTTTTGTTGCTTTTTGCTGGTTGTTTTTAATTTCCCACATAAAAAAAAGACAAGTTCGATTAAAAAAATAAAAAATAAACTATCCAATTTCAACTTTATATTTTAAACAAGTCAAATCTTAATCTCAATTTTAATTTATTTAAATAAATTAGTCAATTATGAAGTAACCAGTTTTTTATTAATCAATCTTAAATTTCAAACTTGACTTATTTATCCTCTTATTGAATTCTTAAATAGACTCTAGTAGTAGAGTTGGAGAACAGTACTCATACGAGTGTGATGTGATCCTTATCATGTTTCCATTTGTTCTTAAAAAATTAAGTTTAAACTATTTTTATTAGGTTTGATTTTTCTTTATCCATCATTTTAGCAAATATTAAGAATACGGGATTAGCAAGGACGTGAGCCCCACGACCAGTAGTGGCCGCTCAGGGAAAGAGCAACTCTGACTAAAAATACTTGTATTATCAAAGGTATATTTTAACACAGCAAAAACAAAAAATCAAAGGTATATTTTAGTTTTATTTGCGAACCACCACGAAGATAAATGGAGCTGTGCGAAAGAAAAAGCTCGAAATTCACATTCAGTATAATGTCATAATTTCTTTATGTTTTCTCACACAACAACGTGGAAGATGGAAGACATAGGTTCCACACAATTTTTTTAATATGTCCATGTTGCTTGATGCTTTCAAATTACGCACGCCGCTCCCCGAAATCCTGGTCCTTTCTTGTACGGCATTTCGATCAAAAGAAGATAATTTCATTTGAAATTTATCAAACGAAAATATTTTTTGCAATAATCCCTAACTGAAAAGTAAGTCTTAAAATTTTTAATAATTTTCTGAGTATGAAGTTATAAAAATTTTAATTTTTTTATAGTAAAATCATAAAAAATCTGATGATTTTAATTTTTTTTAATTATTTGTATAAAATTATAAAATTTTCACAACTTTAAAATAGTGATTAATATTTTTTTATATAATTTATGACTTTAAAATAATTTTAATTATAATTTTATATTTTATCTTTTAATTCTTTTAAAATTTAAAATAATTATAGTTAATATTTTTTTATAATTTATAAATTTAAAATGTTCAAACAATAATTATAATTAAAATGATTAATTATTTTATAATGAAACGAATTTTTTTACTCTTAACCATTAATTATTGCTTTTAATTAATATTTTCTTAACCAATAATAATTAGATAAAATGAATAAGTAATTATTTTTAGATTATTAATTTATATTGTTTAGATTTCTTTTTGTTTCTAAATTTAACAAATAATAACAATTTATGAAACAAAGTATAGAAGATATTAAATAAAATAGGAGAAAAATAAACTGCACACCACAACATGACATAAAAATATAGTAGCAGAAATACAATAACATGGAATATAAAATTATAAAAGAAAAATAGCAACATTCATTGTTTGTGTAAATACTTTTTTATATTAATTGAAAAGTATATTAAAAATAAGTATGTTTAAAGAAAAAAATACTCGAGAAAAATAAACTTATATAAGAGAATTATTATGCACAATGGCATGACAAGTTTAAAGTCATAAATTATAATTATTATTTGAACCACTTTGAAGTTATAAATTATTAGAAAATATTAATTATACTTATTTTTATTTTTAAAGGAATTAAACAATGAAACATAAAATTATATTAAAACAACTTTAAAATCATAAATTATAAAAAAAAACTAGTTTAATTATAATTATTATTTGAACGACTTTAAAGTCTTAAATTATAAAAAATTATTAATTATGGTTATTTTTAATTTTAAAATAATTAAATAATAAATTATAAAATTATAACTAAAACAACTTTAAAGTCTTAAAAAATTTACAACTTTATATAAATAATTAAAAGAAAAACTAAAGTGGTTTCACTGTAAATAAAAAAATCAAAGTCATGAATTTTTTTTATAATTTCATATAATTATAAAAAAATTTACGACTTATCCTCGTTTGGGAATTAATTCAAAATTACTCCCATTTCACAAATTTCAAATTATCTCCTTTTGATTGAAACTCGTTTTTGAGGTATCTATCTCCCTTTTTAGGATAACAAACATAAACTTAATGTTGATAAATGGTCACAAATAAATATAACAAAATAAAATGTATATACACTAAATTGTGTTTTATGTTATCTGATCCTAATTTATTATATATAATAAGTTTGTTAATTTTTTGAAAAAAAAATATTTAAAGTAACATAAAACTATTTTCTAATTGAGCGACAAATTAA
The DNA here is from genome assembly GCF_004193775.1 of Glycine soja. Lineage (NCBI taxonomy): Eukaryota > Viridiplantae > Streptophyta > Magnoliopsida > Fabales > Fabaceae > Glycine > Glycine soja. Next base: position 41,406,130 of record NC_041003.1, read on the forward strand.
GATCTTTCACAGGGAAACTCACTCTTTTTTTTATTTATTATATTCATGTACTACCTATATATCAAAATCTTAATATCCACACCTCCACTCCCCTTTAAACACACTTCATCTACTTCATCAGAGTAAATAATCTAACTAGCCTAAACCATTTGGTAATTTAATTTTGAGTAAAGTATCCCAACATTCTATAAGATTTTTCTAGATTGAAATTTGAACATGGTATCTTTACTTTTTAAAGATTTACAACAATCTTCACTCTCTTATAGAAATACACAATTTAGTATTTTTAAACAATAAAAAATTGTAAGTATACAAGAGATATTAGTATAATATTTTCCAAATAATTAAGAAAATTAATGTAACAATGAATAAAGAATTTAATAATTTATACATATGTACAGTATGAAATAATCTTATACCGTTGTTTGATTATAAATTATTGTTTAAATTATTTTAAGATAATTATTTTAAAAATTAATAATAATACATAATATATTGTAATTAAATGATTATATAAAAAAATTTAGCATGCAAATACGTAACTTTCATCTCATAAAGACAAATATTATGTGCAATATGAAAAAATTTCAAACCGTACGTATCAACTATGAACCTAATTTTACTCTTTAACTTTTAATTATACGTAATCCAAGGCTTCTCCCGAAATCAAAGTGTGTGCGCAGGAGACAAAGTTTACCACGGTACGAGCCTGGAGAGCATTAAACAAATTAAATAACAAAATAAACACACCAGATTTTTTTACCACTTTAGTTCATGTGCCAAAGGGAATCCCTCCATATTATTGTTTCTATTTGACAATTTTTTTTTAAAAAAAGAAATAACGCCTCAGCCAAAACAAGTAGTTCCTCCCTTCTTATTTATAAATCAGGTTTGAAATGATATAATTTTTTTATAAGATGTAATGTATAATTTTTATTGTGTTTTTTAAACTAAAATACTCTGATTAAAAGAAGAGAAAGAATACACTGACAAATAACCAAAAGATTGTTATAAATTAAATTGTATTAATTATTTTTAAATTAAAATACTACTAATTAAAAGAAGAGAAAAAAATACACTGACAAATAATCAAAAGATCATTATAAATTAAATTGAACACTTTTTTTTAATATTTATGAATTAGATGATTGAGTTTTATAGTTATATATAAAAACAGATGGAGTAATTTTTTTGTGTGACATAAAACAAAGTCAAATTGCGTCATACTGTTTGTTTCTCGGAAACAGAAGTAACGCAATAGTAAAAAAAATAATCCATGAATACAAATCATTTGCAACATTTACAAATTAGTCTAAGAAAAATGTTCAAATTATCTTGTATAATTAAAATAATTTTTAAAAAAAATGGAATATGCGTTTCTTTGACTTGGACTGGTTCCTTGTTCCTCCGTTATATGGCAATTGCAAAAGGAGAGAAAAAGGTGGTGAGGTTGATGGTTTTATGATAGCTAGCGGATCGTGAGAACATGTTATCTTTCTGGTTTGTACTTTGGAACTTTCCCTGCTGCTTCTTCTACACTTATATTGAAATCAACAAGAAAACAAAAATCGAGATTTTTTGGATTAATTATATGTCCACTAAGCTAAACCCAGAATAAGTATTTTTGGGGAACATTTATTACTTAGATTATAGGATTCATACATATTGATTGATTCATTTCCCCGTATCTTTTTGCTTGAGAAATCGTCAAGGTACCTAAATGTGTATTATTATAATTACAGTTATAATGTCCCTTGATGCTGATGATTTGGTGTGCCGGTGTTTAATATAATTTATAATTTCGGATTGATTTTAGCATGAAAAAAAATTATAGGAAAGTCGGACATATATTAGAGGAAGCATCATTTTTTTTTCTCGAAATGTTTTTAATATCATCTTGAATGTTATGTTTCCGAAATTTCTTTTAAGTTTTTTTTTTTAACAGCAAAGTGTCTTTTAAGTTGTTGAGACAAAGAGTGAGAAATTAAAAAATAGTGTGAAAATAAAAATACGAACTCATATGTGAAATCAGAAAACTTATATTGGACTTTTTAGATTGTATTAAGGATCGATCTATAAAGTATTTTCTAAATCAGTTTTTAGTATAACTGATTAAAAAATATTGTAAAAAAATTTAGAAGTTGTAAATTACATCTACATTTTAGATGTGTTGCTAAAGAATCAGTCCATGATATATTTTATAGATAATTGGCTCTCTCCCCCGACCTTATTCATGCCCATGGCATTCGTAACCTTTAAGTCTCCATAATTAAACTCACGTGCAGCAATCACACAAGGGGAACCCTTGGGTTGATAATTCATGTGAGTTTTCCAATCTAAGTTTAAATTAAATTGTGAATGACCCTTGTTTGTTTTGTTTTTTTGCTTACCGGCTTTAAGTTATAGGTTAATTTAGTTGTTCTGGGTCTCGGCCCCAGGTTAATAATCGCTTCTATTTGCATTTTTATATATTGTATTCACTTGTGGGATCTTATTGATGCTAAGTGACTTTTTTCTTTATTAGGGTTATTCTTGCCTGTTTATTAAAAATAAAAATTACAGACTTTTGTTTTTACCAATTTAATTCAGACTTTTAATTTACACAATCTTTGTGTAATAAAGAATTAGGTTAAATTATAATTTTAATTTTCAGTAATTCTTGATCTACTATTTTGATTTTCTTAATCTTTTTAATGATTTTATTCCATTGCATTTTAAAAATCTGTAATTTTGATTTACTATTTAATTTTGCATGCGTTCTATTTTTTGTGGTATTCTTGGTACATTATTTTTCATTAATATGTATTAATTGGCCGTGGCAGTAAGGGACCAAATGTTTGGAAAAACATGCATGTTGCAAAAGGAATATTATAATATGATCTGGATTCTGGACAGTTTTTTTAGTATATGCTAAAGAAAAGGCTTGCTTCTACAAGATATTAGGGAAATCCTTGCCGCTGGTTTCTCCTTTTCTGGTATTGATGTATTAAGAAAATGTAACCAAAGGATAATTCATAAATTAGCCCAATATGTGGTGAAAAAGGAGGTGATCTTGTAATTTGTATAGAGTAAAGGATACCCCTGTAATTATATATATATATATTTCATTAAAGTCATTTTGAAAGATAATTTTTTTAAGAAAAAGATAAAAGATAATTCTTGTTAATGATGGTTGACACAGTTCTTAGAAGTAATGCTGCAAATATTATAAAATCAAAGGAAACTTAGGTTCTTCAATTAAGAAATGCTGAGGTTATTAACCGCACGCGCATTTTATTTAGTGCTCTTAACCTGTTAAAGGTAGATGTTCAATTTGTGCTACATGTCTAGCAGGTTTTACATAATGCCTGCTAAGATATATGCCATAGCTAATTGTATATTAATTAGTTCCTGATAGATTTATTATAATCAAAAGGTGGTGAGTTTGTTCTCAGCTTCCAACATTGCCTTATGGCTTTCTCTCCTACAAGGTAGGGGAGTGTTCAATTACCCAAGTTGAATTGTTGGGGGATCTTTCAGGGTCTCAATTTGGCTAGAAAGTGTGCGTGTTTATCACATAAAAAAAGCAAAAAATTATTTATTTTATTATAAAAAACTTATTTTTACAAAAAAAAAAGCCTACAGTTTAACAACATTTCTGACATAAAATCAATTCTAATAGAATTAATTTGGTTTGGTGTAACAGTTTTCTATTTTTAAAATTAATAGTGATGCTTGTAATCTTCAAATCAAAATACAAATTAATATTTTTAAAACCAAATTTATCAAAATCTAAAATCGTCACCGGTCACTCGCCACACGTTCCTTCTCTCCCAACACCTACCTGCCGACAATAAAATGAAATGGAAGAAAAAGCTAGTTGGAATTTGGAAATGAAATGCAACTAGTGGAGTCTTGAAGTTCACTCAAATAAAAGAATGTTTTACTGATAAAATAAATAAATAAAAAACTGTATTCCTTCGTTTCACAATGAGGTACAATGGTGGACCAGGATAATCGTGAAATTTTTACGTGTGATCACTAACGATCTAGTTTAACTTGTATATTGAGGTTTAGTTATCCAGGATTTCTTATTTTACAAAATAAATTTAAAATGTTGAATCCACTTCTTATTATTAGACTGAAGATTATTACTTTCAATCAAGTAAAATAAAAATGATTCTTAATTTTTGTTTAAAGGCAAAATGTGATATTTATATATACACTATAAGCAAATCCAATTACAAAGGACCTATATATTTTGCAAAGGACATGAAGTATATGGATTTGAGCCTTGAGTCCTTTTTGTGTTCACTGATTTTCTTGGAATGGATTTCAAATTGAAAGATTAGAAAATGTAAGGATTATTTCATACTTCATAGGGGATAGTGGAATCTAATTTTACCACTAGCGTGCTCCCCCTTGCTTAAGAAGGAAAAGAGCCAATCAATTGCCAAGATTAGAATGCTATTACTTCCATTAATCCACTAGAGTGTGGGAAAACCTTTATATATAGTTTATTCATACTCATTGATGCATTGTTTTATTGGTGAATTGTTGAAGGAAAATATGACTAAAGTATGATTATAAGCTCCTTTGACCAAACTGAGATTGATGCGAGAATATTCCTGAATTAGAAAATGTCAGCAACCAGAGTTGACCTACTGTGAAAAGTCCATTAAAATTGCAATCAGCAATATCTCTGTATATTTGAAAGTTGAAACATGATTTTCTGAGTGACAAAGTATTTAACTCAAGGTCAAGAACCAAAGAATGGCAGGCCTGATAAGGGACTTCTCTTCCGTTGTTTTTACAAATCTATAAATAATTTAAATCAGCAGTGACTAATTAGGCGCAGGGATATACTCAGTTAACAAGAAAAAAGTAATGAGAAAGATTATTGAGCCAACTTTTTACCACTGTTGTGCAGTTTTCAAACTAATTCATTGTCTAATGTTGTTTTTGACAACATGGCTTGGAGAACCTGCCTTTTTTTTTTTCAATTACCAGTACTGCATGTCTACATGTTTTTCTGACTCTAATCTTCAGCAAGATAATGTAGGGATGTCCGTTTGATAATTATGTGAAATTAACTTTGAACTATTGTACTTACAAGTTACAATTTGTATCCGAATTAGTTAATCACAAATTTGATTTTAAAACATGAGATATAGTAAGGAATTAATTATTAAAATTTGTCAAACAGGTTGCTGCCAACTTCATACCTCATCCTAGATCATTCCAAGTCCTTATTATTTTCTATAAAAGCAAGTCCTAATACTATTCTTAAGGATTGCAATGCTTCACTTGTTGTTGATATGGGTGGTGATACAAAAAAAAAATAGTTTTCATGGAGTATTGGTAATGCGTAAACATTGAACAAGGAAGATTGATGATTGTTTCGGAATCCCTATTTCTAATCTCATGGGGTAATGATGCTATATAAACCAAACTGCAATTTATTAAAATATGACTAAAGTTTAATTTTCCACATAATTTTTATATAGCCATAGCTTACAAGTCAATTTTTTTTGTTTCGTTCTTGCATTATATGTTTCTTGCTGGTAACCTAGATCTGACTGAGATCTATTTTAGCTCTTCTCTGTTAAAATAAACAAGATCTATACTTTGGAGCATGTGACTATGCCATTAATTCATTCTTGTTGACTTATATTAATCATTGCTAATTGCTAATTAGATGTTGTACCACTTCTTAGTTGGCAATTCGTCATGAAGCTTTTACACACATGGAGGGCCAGAAAGAGTTTGTTCAAATTGACACTAATGATTTGTTTCCTTATCTTTTAGTTAATATTGGATTTGGTGTTAGTATGATCAAGGTATATTTGTTTAGTTTCCTCTTTTTATTTAACTTGCTGATCTCTTTGGTTTATGTTTTATAAAGACAATATGGTGGTAATCCATTATTTTAATCTGGGTTTATGTTTTATAAAATCAGTCATTTATGTTTAAGCTTATTATTACTTATTAGTATGTTGTTACTAAATTCTGTTTGAATAACAATATAATAGTACACAGCCCAACAAGCTGAATTAAGAGCTAGTAATGAAAAATTAGGAAATTGTTGTATTTCCTTTTTTTACTTCATTTCCTTCTTCCTTACTTTCCATATATGTTTTCACTTTTGAGTGCTAATCTTGTTGATATCAAAAAGGAAGCAGAGGTACAAGACCCTTATTGGACTCCTCCCCCTAGATGGAAGCTTGAGAACTCAGAGAGGTAAAGTGTAGAGCTGAATTTTATACTTTTTATTTTTTTGTAAATAGTGTTTCAATAAATCTATTGTATCACCTTGTTGAGTCTTAAAAAAACTTATAAAAAAGACTTGAGTCATAGTGCTTCTGGAAAAGCAGTCCACACATCATACCACGTTTTTTCCCCTCATTTTTTTTACATTACACCAATACAATGTTGACAAAGTTATCAACAGAAAGTACCATTTTGCCAGCTTCTTTTGATGTGAAACAATTATGGATTGCTTCTTTCGTGGCCTCAATCATCCTTGCATTATCAATTGCTAAGGTGTAGCTACCTTGTTATTATTATTACTATTATTATTATTTTCATTTTCACTGGGAATGAATATTGAGACTAATGAATCGCTACCAAAAAAGGGATTTGTGCAATATTATTACTATGATAATGAGGCAGTATTAGAATATCATGTTTACTATAAATTCCTGATGATGATTTCTGATATTTCAAATAGAAAAATTAGTTTAAAAACTCATGTTTATTTGTATCGCAAGTGATCTCTTTATTCTTTCTGGGTTCATATTACATTTTCTTGGATAATTCAGTAGTTGGTTTGTTGTTGTACGTTGACAGTTATCAGGTGAATATGCTTTATTAAAAATGGAACATGATTAATCAGTTTTTGCAATATGCTTTGTGCTCAATTATTAATCTCCTGGGCCGCTGGAAATCGCACGTAACCACTGACAAGGGAGCTTCCTGATCAAAAGCTCGGTACTCTCCTGGTATTTCCTAATCTCTCACTGTTTTCCAAAATCAATCATATTATTAGAGATCACAACCAACGGAATAAAAAGAACACAAAACAAATTAAACCTATAGAAAACTCTCCTTTAATTTCTTTTTAACACAAAATCTATGAATTTATCTGGTATCTTCTTTTCTCTCTTGGGCCTTTCCTTTTTTCTGGCCCTATTTTAATTCATGGGCCTATCAAAGTCTCATTTAAACATCACTTTAACTTTTTTGTTACATAATTTTTTTAAAATCTATCCATTTTGATATTTTTTTATCTCTGATGTTTAAAAAAGCCTACGAGGATTTTAACTTCTAAACATGCATTTGTGATTTCGTGTGTTTCCTGGTAGAAAAATATTACATAAATACCCATCCTGTCATACTTTCATTCAAGCACAAAAGAATGATTGTTAATATTTATTATTCGTAGGAATCGACAGGTAACAAGGATTTACAACACGCTTGTTAAATATATTGTATTTTGTAAATATAATGTTCAATAATACTATTAAATTTATATATATAATGTGTAATAAATATTATAAATCTATCAAATGCTACATGTTAAGAGGATCTAGATAAGTTGGTTTAACACTATTGTGAATTATTTTAAATCCTCTGACATTATCTTGGACTCTTACAAATAAAAAAATTGTATTAAATAATATAATAAATACTATATTAAAATAAAATGATTTTTTTATAATTATTACGATAAATAATGCATTATATGTATAATACTACATTAAATACTATAATAAATATATTAAAAATAAAATGTTTTTATAATTAATACAATAAATGTTGCATTAAAAATATATTATGTGTCTAATAGTACATTACATATATCAATTACTACATTAAATATACATAATATTTTATTCATTCCTATTTATAAGACTCAGTTATCTATTTCACAAAGATTATGAAAAATAGTTAAGTTACTTTATAGAATTAATTGTCTTTTTTTACTTAAAAAATAATTTTGTTTTAAATTTATCTTTTTCCAAAAAAATATTTTTGTCATTAATACTCTTATCTCTCTTCTAATTGATTGTCAATATATCTTTTCTTCCTCCCTCTTTCTATATATCTTTAAGTAGGGGTATTTTAGTCTAAAATAATAAATGCAAGATACATTATAGTTTGAGTCTTACAAAAAAAGAACCAATATTATTTTAATCTTGGGTCCTATAAATTGGAATTGAGGGAGTATACCAAATGCTACATTAAATGCTCCATTAACTATTATTGTTTATCAATCTTACTGAGATCGAGCAATGCATGTGCAACATAGTCTTCGACAACACCAACGATGCACATGAGATGTAGAACAAAATGAACTCAAGGAAAGATAGTGTGAGCAATGCCACTCGGAGGAGAGGGATATTGGAGGCAACTTTAGAGGAGGAAGGATGATGTGATCTTTACTAGGAGCCGATCGCTTGATACAGGTCACAGAGTTTGGATGACGCCACTTCCAAAGAGGAAAGATATGTCAGGATAGACGTCACAAGGATTATCTTGATAAATTTGAGATTGGTATAGCAAAGAACCCAGAGACAAGTTCTCACAAAATTTTATCAAATGCCAAAAGTGCCTTTATTGAAAATGAAATCCATACATACAATGTATCTGAATAAAAAAAAAATAAAAATAGACATGGGCCTTCAAATTAGTTTGGGCCAAAATGACAACGAAAAATAGAAATATAACAAAACTTATTTATTTGGCATGATCTTCAAATTAGTCTAGACCTTCAGGAACAATTAATATTGTTGGTAGTACCTCTCTCTTTGGGCATTCGTCCTTCTCCACTTAGGTCTTGTTAAGTATGTCTGATACCATTTGTTAGACAATATCCACTGACTGTTTGGTCTTACTCCTGATCATAAGTTTCTGTATTTGGACACTTTTAGGATCCTCATCAAAGGAGAAGGGGAAGTCGAAGCAGTTGTCAAAGGGAGGAAAGGGAAGGAGGGGATGTTAGAAGCAACATTCATTAGAGGCAGCGTTGGAGGGAATGAAAGGATGTTTTAAGTAGTGGTCATTAGTCATTGTTGTGGAGCAATAAATAACAAGGAAAAAAGTCGTGTCGCACCAAAAATCGCCTCTAACTACAGGGTATGGCGGAAAATGACACCAATGATGAATAAGGAAATGTTTTAATAAGGTCTATCATATATTTGTGCACCTCATATGAATCTCAAAATTCTAGGATTCTAAATTGTTGTGTATGGTGGACTACTTATGAAGGTGGTACTTCCTAAAAGTTGTCATATATAAATTAAACTTACTAAAAGTAGGATGATGGATTTTTCAATTTGTTACACACACATAATTTCTTTTTCATACATAAAGAAAAAAAATCGGTTAGATTTATTTTGTGGAATGTGTCATTAAGCTCATAAAATAATTTCTCGAGCTTTTCATATGGTGATCATCAATATTTCTTCACACATGTTTCCCCTTGTGTCTAATAATTTATTAGTGTCATCATTAATATTATTTGCAAGTGTATTCACTAATATACGAAAGAAAGCTAAGAAAAATGAAGAAAAATAATTTGACAAAAGATATACAACAAAAGATAAAAACTAAATATGTCTCATTGATTAAGATTTGTTTATTGCAATGATAAATCAGCATTATTTCTCATAACAACATGTTCTAGAATATTTTTGTATTAAAATATTACTTCTTGTAACACTTTACTAAACAAGAATTCACCCCGTCGGTTGCAAGACCAGGAGCATCTGACACATAAGTGAATTAACAAAAACATGTAAGAATAGAATTGAGTAAATTATAAAGAATAATTAAAAAATCTTAAAAAGATACCAATGTTGTGAGAGAATGAGTACCATTGTTGAAGTCAACCGGCTTGGTCAAGCCACAACTAGTGATACAATCATGAGCGGCATCAATGGGCATGTCATGGCAATTTGCATAACATGTATGATAACATATCAGATAGAAAATGAGTCCGGGCGGAATTATTAGGAATTTTTTACATTTATTCTCGCATCTAAGTCGACAAACGATTCCATCAGACACATGATTTAGTCCAATTTTCTCAAATGAAGGATTATAATTAGCTTGTGAGAAACCAAACAGAATCATAGTCATAATCACAACTCCGATAATTTTCATCTCATTCTTTGCCATAAGTCTTCTCTAAATCTACAAATTTATTTCAAAATTTTCTAAGATGTTAAATTCTTGTTGTGATATTTCAAGAGGGAAACATTTATTTATAGGTACAAAATTAGGAACGATGAAGATATTGATGCCCAGGAATCCAGGATTGTATCAAAGTGGGGACCAAATTTTTTTATAATTATTTGAAGGTGAATGTTAATGACTTTAATTTAAGGATATTATAATAGTTTACTATTTAATTTTAAAAATCATATCTCTTTCTTTAAAAACTCTCTCATCTCTCATCTTTCATTGACATTAAATTTTTTAAAAACTCTCTCATCTCTCATCTTTCATTGACATTAAATTTTCAATCTCTCTCTCCTCTTTCACATTAAATTTTCAATTTGTCTCGTCTCTTATCGCCCACCACATATACATGTATTATAAAAATTGTATATTACCAAAAATAATATAAATTAAAGTATGCATTTATTAAAAAAGTAATAAGTGTGATTGATTCAAAAAAAAATTAAAAAATAGTAACAATTGTACTTTTAAATGAATTTGAAAACTTAACTATTTTTCTAAAAATAATTTATAGTAAGAAAATAATGAATTACCATTTTTATATTTTTCAACCAAGAACGTTTTGCAAACTTAAATATTTTTTATATTTACTATTTAAATGAATTTGAAAACTTAAACTATTTTTCTGCAAGACATATTTTTGTTTAAATAGATGCATATTTAATTTATTTTTTAATTACTTTTAAAAATAGGTAATGATTTTTTATATTTTTTTACGTCATGATTTCTTTATATTTTATTTTATCTTTATAAATAGATATTATTTAGATATCAACTTTTTCTTATACTTGGCCAGATGGGCGTGAGATAAATATTTATCCACATGAAACTATCCATCCTACCACGTTTTCATTTATACACAAAAGAAAGCTTATTAATTATTATTTTTTCTTCGAATCGATAGGTATCAGAATTTTATAGCACACTTATTAAATATATTATATTTCACAAATATAATTTTTAATAATGTTATTAATTTTAAATATTTATAATTTGTAAGAAATATTATAAATCAAATGCTACATTAAATACTAAAAAAATACTATATTAAATATAAAATAATTTTTTTAATACTAAGTTAAATGGTGCATTAAATATATATTGTATGTCAAATACTAAATTATATATATATATATATATATATATATATATAATTTCCTTTAGTAGTAAATATAAGAAACTTAGTCTCAAATATAACAAAATTATAATTAATTATACCTTATTTAATACTATTATCTCTAAAATATCTTTCAGTGGGATTCTAGTTTAAATTATTATTTCATATCCTTAATACTAAATTTTAATGAAAGATAAATTAAAAACATACTTTTTAAATTAAAGTTAATTCAATTATTTTCTTAGTTAACATAACATGTATTTTTTTCTTATATTTACCATAGAAGGGAATTACATCAAATACTGCATTAAATTCTACATAATATATATATATATATATATATATATATATATATTATTGGAAAATTCTTTTTTTAATATATGTATCTGTATTAATATTATATTTTTGTATCGTAGGAATTGAACACTAGCAATTTACTTTATTCAACTAATTAAACTAAACCTCTTGTATATAAATATTACATTAATAACATATGTCTAGTTTAGAAAAACACATGTCTATAGAAAATACAACTTAAGGTACCATCAATGAAAAACTTTACATATGTCATTATTTGGAGTGATAGTTGTTTTAATACTCTTATAAAATTCTTTTTTTTTTATCAAATTTTAATTTTTTTTAATTTTAAAAAATAGTATTATGGTTGTCAACATATTTAAAACCATTGTTGGATAGAAAAATTAGGGTGTGTTTGGTTTGCATTTTCATGTTTTATTTTCATTTCCTGTTTTCATTTTCTGAAAATTATTTTCATTTTCAAAAGATTATAATTCTGAAAACATGTTTGGTTTGATTTCTTATTTTCTACTTTCAAGAAATAAAAACACTAAAAATACGTTTTCAAAAGGAAATTTATTTTTAGATTTGTTTAAAATTACATTCTTTGCCATCTCATTTTCATTTTACCCAAAATAAGCTTTTTGGTTTCAACTGAAAGCACTGAAAATGAGATTTTATTGTTTCCAATTTTTGGTTGGTTTGGGAAAATATTTTCACTGAAAATATTTTCAAAAATCTAATCAAACGCATTTTCATCACCATTATATATTTTCAATGAAAATGAAAACAGAAAACAATCAAACTAAACATCCCCTTAACTTCTAAAAAAATACAATTTAAGGTAGTATAAATAAGTTTACATGTGTCATAATTTTGTGTAAAAGGAATGCTAATGGGACTTTCTTAAGAGTCTCTTTCTAACACTCAAGCTGATTTGTTAAAATATATTGAGAAATGGAACTTACCAAAACCTATATTTTCTATTAAATTTTAGTTAATTGTCCTGATAATGCTAGAAAAAGAGAGTCCTTTACATCTCAAGTAGAAAAACTCACTTCTCACACAAAATAATGGTATTTTAAATGTTTTTTATGACAAATTTTAAATACTAATTACCCTATTAAATACTCTTATAAAAAACTTAGGAAGTTATAACATTGATTAGATGGTAAAAGGAAGAAAGAGAATGTGAGGATTTGATTTTCCCACAAACAAAAAAGTTAACAACTAACATTTACTAATAAAAAAAATCCTTATAAAAACTCATTTTGATTATATGTTTAGTGGGGAAGTTCCAAATTAAGTTTGGAAAATAAACTTATTTTGATTATATATGTTTGATTATTTCTAAAAGTTACGCTTATTACATTAAAAAAAAAGTACCTTTATACATGGAAAGTCAGTTTTAAAGAAATAAGACTTAATTAATATTTTTAACTCAATTTGAAAATTTAAATTAAATTCAAATTTGACAATAAAAAAAGTTTAATCAAAATTACATAAATTTATAAATTTTAATTCAAACATACAATTTATTGCTACTGCAATACTGACCTGTCCAATATGGTTCGTAGGTATAGACAACAACCATCTCTGTACATTTACCTTTTTAATTGATACTATATCAATGTTTGCTATACATAACTTCGTTCCGGTGGTGGTAAATCTAAGTTCATTTGCTTTCCATAAAAGTGGAGCATTATCAGTTTAATAAAAAACATTGTCAGTATTTATTTGTATGTATAACCGCAAATAATGGTATTTCCCGATAAGCTAATAATGCCTTGATCACGTGAGGGCGGAATGATCTACACTAATGCAGTTTGTGTAAACAATCTCAATTCATCATTTAAAAGTTACGTATTGCTTGAATATTATATTAAATTTTATAATTATATTATTTATTGCTCAACCACAAATCAATCTTTATTAGATTATTTAATTAACCTTAAATCACAACTTTCATTGGTTCACTATCTGTATGTTTGGTTTAAGCACCCTTTGAAATCTGTCATTGGTAATGTCAAAAAACTTTTTTATTTTATTTTATTAATGTAATGTAAAAAAAAAACCTAAAGATTATTTACTGGCCAAAAGGGCTGTGATGTGTTTTTAAATTTTGACTTTTTGTAATAAGAAATACTACCAAACTCTAGCGCATTGTTTGGATTGACAGAAAATGGGAAGAGAGAAGTGGATTAGAAAAAGTGATTTTCTATCATTTGGAACAAAAGAGAAAATAGGATAGAGAGAAAACCAATTATGGAACCCATCACACCAAAATAAAATCTATTTTCTCAAGTGAGAGGAATGCATAAGGTAAATCTATCAAAGTAATCTTGATTTTTTTGTTATTTTAATTTAACACTCCGACTTCACGGCTTTACTAAATTGTCTTTCTCCTCCAAGAACCGGTAGCTGACAAAATATAAAAAATTGATTCACTCAGTTGTTTTTATATATACATCTTTTGATAAAAACTATTTTTCTATTTTTAAACTGAATATAATCTTTTAAGGATAATAGTTCATTTCAACTTTTCATGAAAATTTATAACGCTATTTCTTATTTTAAAAATAAGAATATATAAAAGTTAATTATATATGTCTTTTTAAAAATATCATTTTATTTCTCTCCACTTTTCTATTTAACTAATACTTGATTTGAGTGTTTTGTCTTTACATTTTTAAAGATAATAGAAAATAAGAATAAAAATATGGTTTGCTAAAAATTTAGAAAATATTTTTATTGAAAATTAAAAACAAGAATAAATTAACGTTTTTAGTCTCTAAAGGAGTAAAAATACAATGACTCCTTAGAATAATTTCTTTTCAATACATGTTTTTTAAATCTTGAAAATTTAAAAATAAAAATTATTTTTAAAAATTAAAAACAAAAAATAAACACTTCAAATCAAACGTTAACTTTTCTTTCTCTTCTACTTTTCTCCTACTTCTTTCACTCCAAAAACTTTCAAAAGTCTATTTGTTTTCTATTCATTCTGTCTTCCTTCCTACTTCTTGTCATCCTGCTTCTTTCTTCTCTACTTCTCTCTTTATCCAAACATAGGGGATATAGAACATTGGTGTGAAGCAAACCTAATTAAGAAAATAAAAACAACTAGCACCTACCATAGCAACATATTTATATGGTATATGTAGCAGCCTTCTACCTAAGACACATATACTTGCAATATTTTTTAAATACGTTCATAGCGAAATTTACTTAAAAGGATGCATCGACTTTTTTTTTTAAAAAAAAAACTTATTTTATGATAAGAATATTACATATCAAAATGTTGTAAACTTAAAGAAAACAGATCAATAAAAAAATGTAACTTCATGTTAAACAAATCTTGGTGCTCCAAAGTTCATATTGGACAAGTGACCTCAGAAATCTTAAGAGGGGGGGGGGGTTGAATTAAGATTTTACAAACTATTCCTCAATTAAAATTTCTATACAGATTTTGACCTAAATCCGAAGATTCCTTTCAAAATGAATTTCTAAATAATAATTCAAATTAAACTTACTGAATAGAACTAATAAGCAATAATAAATAAAAGAGTTTGAGGGAAGAGAGAATGCAAACACAGTTTTATACTAGTTCGGCAAAATCTGTTGCCTACGTCCAGTCCCCAAGAAACTCACTTAGGAGTTCCACTATCTCACAAATCCTTTACAATTTTTGAAACACACAAGGACAACCCTTCCTTTGTGTTCAGATGGTTTACAACAAGAGACTCTCAGTCTCTTTGCCCTTTGATTAGAAAGAGAGGAAGAAGAAGATGATCTCTCTTGAAAGAGATAGATGTTTACAATGAAACACTCAATTCCTTATTGAATCTCACAAGTGTTTGGCCAAAGAATTTTTAGAAGATAAGACAATTTAATCTTTTAAGAGGATAAGACTTTTTGGTCAGTAAAAACTCTGAGAAGATTTTGTGTCCCAAGTCACTTATATATAGGCCTTTGATAGTCATTCAAAAACATTTGAAAATATGTGACTGTTGGGAGTTATATTCGAAAATCCTTACTGGTAATCGATTATCATAATGGTGTAATCGATTACATAGTTACTTCTGAAAAGTTATGACTCTTCACATTTGAAATTTGAATTTTTAAATACTGGTAATCAATTACCAACTTACTGTAATCGATTTCATAACTTTGAAATTTAAATTCAAATTTCTTATGGTTGTTTTAAAACGTTCCAAACCACTGGTAATCGATTACAAACCATGTGTAATTGATTACATGCTTTGTAAAATATTTAAAAACATTTAAAAGCTTTTCAAAAGACACATTGGCCATTGGTAATCGATTACATCTTCTGGTAATCGATTACTAGAGAGAAATCTTTAAAATAAAAAGTTTTAAAAGAAAATCCTCTTGGCCAAACCTTTGTGCTTTCAAATCTAACTTGTAGATGTAACTTGTATTTCTTGGATTGCTTGAAGGTCACTTGAATTATCCATGAAGAACACTTGACTGTTGGCATCATCAAAATCTCTTTGTAGTCTTGCTTCTACAAAACCATATTAAATAAAATATGGTGAAAAACTACTCATTAATTTAATCCTTAGATAAATGAATAAAACATGTGTCTCAATGTTACATTATTTCAAAGCATCCATAACCCTAAAACCAATAGTAATATAAAGTGGAGACCTAAGTCTCTCATGTAGCATCATCATCATAACCTTATAGAGACTGGCTTGCAAGGGTGACATTCAGCTCAAACACACAAGACAAATAGATGGGGAGTGAGATAATTCTCACAATAAACTTAAAACATTTAGGAAGTCATAAAAATGTAAGATACATTTATAAAAAATTACGTTTCACAACACAAGCATGCCCCATCCAAATCAAACATTCCATACACAGAGTCACACACGAAATGCAATGCTCGTTAGACATAGAGACTCGTATGCATGTGATACCATTTTGGAAAGCACTGTGAATGTAGCCTGGGAGTCCGTGTAATCAACAAATTATCACACAATGACAACCCAAAACTATCACTCTCACCGAGATGACACCGATGGCAGCGTGTTAAGGTGTTCTGGCCTTGCAAGGATACTCAATGCATGTGATTAGCATGATCTTAAAAGAGATTCCAAACTGTTGTACTCCCAAGGTCAAAGTCATACATCAACTCATTCATGACCTCATCGATTAAGTTCATAAACGTCATTCACTTCAAAACACATATGCACAACATGATGCATTATTCATAGACAATATACAAATGGTTTATTTTCAAATTCCCGTAGAGATTCATATCCTACAGGGATAGGTTCTTCTAACACTTGTAACACATATGCATACCATGACATATTACTTTCACATATACTCGTGGACATTGTGACACCCTCTATCCCGACATATATATAAATAAATAAAATATATAAAAAATATCGGTAACCAAATTCACACGGGTAAAAGGTTGACATTAATTTCAGTATTATCAATTAAAACTTATTAAAACATATTCAGCTCAAAATATGGCCGTCAAAATTTACAAAAATATTTTGTTAAATCAGTGAGATAAAATAAAATAGACTAACATCATGCAATTAATATAAAAACTTATGCCCCACTGTCACATCTTATCAGAGCATTGTGTCCCAACGTCCTTCAGCACAAGGTTCCTTAAAGCACTTCACCTAGTCATCTGCTCCCCCGAACACAAAGTTCAAGATTATCACAGGATCCAAACACACACAACACACAGAGAGTGAGTTATCACATTCCTAGCTAATAGAGAAATAAGACAACTAAATATACATATCATATAAATGAGATACCACTTGCTTAAACATAGCTAACGTAATTTCACCACTTTGTCATTTCAAATTCACTTTTCAATCATCAATCACATTACACATGAATCACATAATCCGATCAAGACATAATAACACATCAATTTCATAATGAACAATTAGCAGGCATTATGCAACAGTTATGCTAAGACTCAATCCTATATGCAATGTGGTACCATGTCAGTGAAAAAATCATCTTGGGGCGCTTAGGAGTACATAGCAAGACACAACACACAATGGGTTTGTCAGGTCACTCTCACTAAGTAAGATCATAAGGAGACCAGTCAGGGTCACGATGTTTTACAAGAATGCTCCAACCATATGGGATCAGCATAAGCTTAAAGGAGCATTCAAACCCGGTGACCCCCAAGGCCTACACTCTGAAGAGTCCGTCAAGGTCTCTCCCTCCTGATTCAGGTCCAACCCCTAAAATCATTTTAGCACACAGACACTACTCGTGAATTATACAATACCCACGACCTCACACTCGTGTTTTAAACACGTACAACATATTGCACTACAATTTAACAATGGTTCCTAAATAGGAAACCGACACTTTCTCTTTAACACTGATTCCTAAATAGAAAACCTACACTTTCTCTTTAAGACTGGGCATTAACACTTTTCTCAAGATAACACTGGTCGGGTTATTGTACAATTCACAGTTTATAACACAAATAATGTCATATCAAGAATTAATCACACACTTATTAACAACCAAAACTCATTCACAATTTCACATCTCATAATGTCACAATCCATCATCACATGTTTTCACGTATCTCACAATTCAACACATGGTCTACTTTACACTTTTACTCAATCTCAATAACAATATTGTGATTTCAAAATAACATGTCATTCCACAATTCATCACATATTCCATTTATAGACATTGCTCATGAATTATACAATATTCACGACCTCACACTCGTGTTTTAAACACATACAACATATTGCGCTACAATTTAACATTGATTCCTAGCTAGGAATCTACACTTTTTCTTTAACACTGCGCATAAACATTTTTCTCAATATAAACACTAGTTGGGTTATTGTATAATTCACAACTCACAACATAATTAATGTCACAATCAACCATCCTATATTTACGTGTATCTCACAATTTAACACATTCAACTTTGCACTTATATTCAATCTCCATAGCAATATTATAATATCAAAGTAATATATTATTCTACAATTCATCATATATTCAATTTATCACTTATGTACAATTCCAATCATAATTTCATAATTGTAATATAACTATTTATTACACTAATATTATTCAAAGCACAAACAAATTATACAAGAATATTTCTTAATCCACGGGGAGTAAAAATCCCTCACATAATTTCAGATAATCATACAAGAAAAATTTCAATATAATAAAACATCTCAAAAATCAATCCCAATTTGACCCTCTAAGGATCCCTACGCATGTTCTCACTAATCCCCAATTGTGAATAACTCATCCCTTACCTCAAAGCGGGCTCACGTGTCTTTCGACATTGATAGCGGCATCTTTAGTGATTCCCTGATACTCCTCCAATTTTTCCTCTGACTGCTCCGATAGAATTCCCAAACGTTAGAGAAACGGAGAAGGGATTGAAGCCTTCATTTATACTGTCTTCGTGCGATGCATATTTCTCCCTCCATAGATATTTTTCTGAAAATCCCAACGGTAAAGGTTGGAGGAATTGGATTGCAAACAAAATATCAAAATTTCACGACAATCCAACGGTTAACGAAACCAGGATCATAGTTTTACTAAGACAACTCTGGGTTTTTGCGGGAAAGGAAAAGGCTACTATATGAAGGGTATTTCTCTCAGCTCAGACATGATATCGAAATTAACAACGGTGAAAATTCTCGGAATTGGGTTATGAAACTGGTATTTAAATTTCACAACGATCCAACGGTTAATGATTCTGAGATCGTCAAATTTTTTATACAGGTTTGGTTGTTTGCGGGAAAAAGAGAGGGTTTTGAAAAGAGATGGAAAAAACGAAAATGAGGGAAAGAAGAGGCATCGTGAGTTTGAAAACTGACCTAACATCGCTATTTATACCTAGGGTACACACAACTTATTATTACTCTATTTATTTATTTTTAATATTTTATAAAAATGAACTCTATTTTATTCCTTATCAAATAAATAAATCAAATATCTTTTTTTTTTCTTCAAACCATTATTTTTCATTATTTATTTATTTATAAAAACATGATCATTTTTCTAAAATTCTATTTATTTATAAATAACAATTCTTTTTTAAATTAGTTTACAAAAATGGGATGTTATAAACATCATGCACTTAGTCAATATATCAATCATGGGCAAATTCACTCATTTACACCACAATATTAGCACATCACTTTAATCATCAAATCATAAGTATAAATATCATGCATCGTACTATCACTCTTTATGATATCAATATTACACACTCATTTTTCCTCCTACGTTACTATGACCTTCATAGAGTATAATAATCATGTCTAGAGTTGTACTAATCATATTAAGTTAGTTCCTATCTCTTTAGAAATATACGACAGTTATATGCAACTTTTGTGTTGACCTCAAAATCCCTTTCAATCGTTTAGAAACCTAAAATTAGGAAATATACAAACTAATCGCATAATTTTGACAGCTTAACCTTTACTCACTAAACTTGCAATATCTGAAGTTATATAAATTCTTTTTGAGTGAAATCAAATCTCTTAACTAGATAACATCTAGGGCTACAACTCTTATGAAGAACACAACAAAGTCTAATTCTATCATTTAAGTACACATTTTGGTGTTCTGAGTTAACATTTTCTATAAGAAAATCAGCACATGCGTCTAACATCGATTATCAAATTCAATATCAAGAATATCAAAATGGAAAAATATCAAAACATCTTACTATCAAATTCACCCATATCATAACAAAACAAAGTGTTTTAGGGCATTCACAACCCATTCTAGAAAATAAACTAGCTATAATCATAAACCTAAGATCATACAATCTAATTGTGGCTCATTACCACTCATACAACAAAAGAAAAAAAGAAAACCCACTTCCCCTAACCTCAAATGAAGCAATTCATCAATAAGGAAAAGGAAGACAATTTTGTGACCACTCCTAAGAATGTATTGACCCAATGGCTTCATCCACCTTGATCTCCACAATAGCTTTTATTATGGCAAAAACTTGATTGTAATTTAAAACACAATCTCAAACCCTCCAAATTCTCTGAGTTTGAAAATTCAAAGGGAAATATAAAAATATTGACTAAGGGACTCCGTGCCTAACGCTAATCCCACTTAATTATTTGGTGCATATAAAACTTGTTGGTCTCCTCTATATGTAGGGGAAGAAAGGAGTTCGTGAGATTATTTTGTCCTATTTGGGACTTAGAGCATTTTTCATGATCAAGTGACCTACTTTGGAGCTTATTTTCTCTAAGACATAAACTGATTTTGGTTTCTAAGGTGTATGAATAAATTATAGTTTTTTCAGCAAGTTTACCAACAATGCAAAAAACATCGCAAACAGGATTGTCATCATAAAACTAACACTAGACTTAGATAATTTTTCAATCATTTTAACTATAAGTTAATATAATATTCTTTTAACACCAAATTATAATATAATATCACCAACAACAAAAACAACAACAACAATAATAATATACACAAAATATACACATGTGTAAGAACAAACACTATCACAACACAAGTACATGCTTATAACAAAATCAATAATACACAAATAGTAATAAAAAGTATTTATATAAAATATAACAAAAGAGTCCTAATAAGAGTTCTCTTTATAGTATATTCCTAGTACTCAAAACTTAGGATGTTACAATTTATAATATCCCTGATTTTTTGTTTTTCGATGACTCTCACATTACAACAATTCATGAGGTGGTACTTCAGTTAGCATCTTTGTTGGTGAAAACTCTCTGTAAGTAACCCTTTTTTGAGATTTCGAAAATCAGTCATGTTTGCTTCTAAGATCAATGATTGACTTGATAAACCAACATAAGACTTCTCAACGTCTTTTATCCTCACTCGCATGTTTTCTGAGAAAATTTCCAGAAAGTCACTTGTTCTATAACTACTTCAAGTCAAACACGTTTAATCATAAAATTCTTAATTGATAATGACTCACCGAAAAATAGATATATCTTATTGATATAAATAGTACTAATTAATTCCTTTAGGTTATCATCCGCTATACAATTTGATAGTTTTACAACTTTTGACTATCTTTTATTCAATTGTGATTCCATCAAAATATCATAGTATATCTACATGTCAAGCTATGGCACACGAGGACATTGTGAGTAGAATAACTATATGCATCTCGTAATGTCGCGTGCATGCTTCCTCGGATACCCACAGGTCACAGCCATAACATAACATTTCATAAACCATAAGTTGCCATTGTGTAAATGCCAGTTAATTAACCCATCCATACCATCCAGATTGTCATCTAACGTCTCTTTTTCCCTCTCCCAATAAATCACACCTTTTCTTTTTAAACCCCCCTCCACGCTATCCCTAACCCGTGTTCCCGACGCTCCTCGGTCACAGAGATTCTCATTCCGTTTCGTGCATGGACTAAACTCCATATTGTAACAACGTGAACTAGAGCTACACTTTTCAGTTTTGAATAAAGAAATGCGCTAAAATAAAGTGTGTGTGTGTGTGTCTAGCTCTGTGCCAGTGTGCCCCCACTTAACCATTCTCAATAACAAACAAGTTACTTATCTCAGCTTGTTAATTAGCACCATTTTTAGGGCAGTGTCTAGATAAATTAGGGCCTAAGGTGTAATTTTTCAAAAAAAAACTGAATAAAATATTAATTATTAATCTTCTAATTTTTTGAGTTGATTTATCAATGTTTTATAATCAAATAATTCTAATATTTCACTTTCAATTGTTAAAAGAGTTAATTTATTTAATTTATCTTGTAATATTATTGATTTTAAATAGGATTTAAATAATTTTAATTTTAAAAAATTTCTTTCAATAGTAATAATTGTTACTAGTAATGTTAATAATATTCTATAAGCCATAGTTTAAAAATTTGGTCCGCCCAGTCGATCGAATCGGTTCAATCTAGTCAATCAGACCGGTTCAACTAAGATTTCGGTTTGGTTATTGGATCGATCATGCATCTGGCCTGGGATGACCCGAATAGACTTGGTTGGTTTGGGATAAATCTGGTGACTTGGATCGGTTTTCAAAACCCGTTTCACGTCAAAAAAACAAAAAAACGCTCCAAAACACTCCACAAAAAAACTCGAGACTTGTCTAATTGTGTTATTGAATTATTATTTGTGGACATGTTATCACCTTTAATACTTTAATTGTTATTTTGGATTTTATTGTATGAAAAAACTTTTCTTAATCAAATAATGTTAATTATATACTTATATATAATAAATACATATATAATTTTGAATTTTTTAATATATACTGGGTTAAATCGGACCAATTACTGACCCACCAGTTGTACCACTGACCCACTACCTCAACCGGGTCAATGATCACATCGAGTTTTATAACTTTGGTATAATCAATGCACACATTTGAAAATGAATATAATCTTTTTATATAATTTAATACTTCCATTGGAGCATAAAGTTTTTTCAATATAATATTTTTTTCAAGATTAAAATTTTAAATTCAAATAAAAAACCATTATTACTTAAGTTTTAAATTCAAATATTTTTTCATGATTAAATTTTTTTCGTCAATTGTACTTATTCATATATCCTTTTTATGAATAGTAAAAAGTTTATCAAGAATATCATGTTGAGATTGAATAAAATTTTCATTTTTTGTTTTTTAAAATTTTTCAAAACCAGATTCATATTTCTTATTTGACATTTTATATTATCACAATTCTAAAAGTGAAAGAATAAGATAAAATGAAAAGACAACAATAGAATTTATAAATATAAATGTTATAAAGTAAAAAAGAGAAAATAATGAAATGATAGAACCTGGAAATCGAGAAAGACAACAATTTGATACCAATTATCTACTCTGACAATCCACTTCAAGTCTTAGGAAAATAATAGAAACATGAGGAAAAGAAGAGAGAAAAGATTAAAAATGAAATGGTGAAGAGAATGATGTGAAAATATTAATTCTTAGGTAAAATTGCAAATTTGATCCCCCTATTTGTTTCAGAATTTGATTTTGGTTCCCTTATAATTTAATTTATGAATTTAGTACCCTAATTTTTTGCAATCCCATTATTTTAGTCCTCAATCTCGAAATTGGATGTTGACTATTACTTGTCAACGTTTGACCACCACGTGTTGTGCTTGTATTGAACGTTAATTTCATACACCTAATGAATGTCAACCTCCAAAAAAATCACGACACGTGGCGATCAACATCTAATAAAAACGCAACACGTGGTGGTCAAGGTAAGCAATTAACAGTCAATATCCAATGTCGGGATTGAGACTGAAATAATGAGATTACAAAAAACTAGATGATTAAATTTGTGAATTAAATTATAAGAAGACCAAAATCGAATCTTAAGACAAATAAGGAGACCAAATTTACAATTTTACCTAATTTATATATATATATATAGAGAGAGAGAGATAAACCGTTAAGGTATAATTAAAATCTTATTATTAATCATAAATTAATATTGTTATTAAAACTTCAACGTTAATAATCAATGTTTTTAATATATCATTAAAAAAAGTAACTTGAAAATTTTTGCGACCAATGATTACGTAAATATCGAAATTTAAAAAATTAATGATTGTATCTCATTGCTATTGGATATTTCTAATTTACTAGCAATTTACTCATAATTATAACTTTGATTGTGTGTCTCTCAAATATCTACAATATTATTATTTAAAAAACTACACTATTAATAACTTTTTAATTTATGGGCCTAAGGCACATGCCTAATTAGTCATATTGTCAACAAACACTTTCTTTTTGGTCCATTCATTATTTTTCTCAAAATGTCAACTTTCATTTTAAAAATCTTCCTTCTAATTTCTAACTTTCAAAACTCTTTCACTGCAAGGAAGTTGAATGAGTTAGTTCAAGACCAAACTCAACTTCTTCATTACTACAATGATCCTCTTCTCTTTGGCAAAATCTCCATTAACCTCATTTGGTACAACCACTTCAAACCTTCCCAGAAGGCAATAGTCTTCAATTTCATCACCTATTTGTCACCCTCATCCCCTCACAGCCACCCAACAATCTGTCGCCACGTGGTGGAAAACAACCAAAAAATACTACCACCTTGATAACAACAAAAAAAACCTCTCATCTTTCAATTTCACTCAATAAACAGATTCTCGACGAAATCTACTCACTCGGAAAATCCCTAATGAGCAAGAACCTAATTGACTTAGACTTGGTGACCATAAAAATGCCATCAACGTTGTGTTAACTTTCCCTGACATGGCAGTTGAAGGTTTCTACATGAGCTGTTGTGGGACCCACGATTCTTCCTCAGCGGACCATGTAAAGAACACGAAAGAACTACAAGTTCACTTATTTTGGGTTGGGAACTTTGAGGCCCAATGCGTATGGCCATTTCACCAACCAATATATGGGCCTCAAGGCCCATCATTGATTGCGCCAAAAAATGATGTGAGCCTTGATAGAGGCTTTTCTTTCTACACTCAACATATTTCTTCATACACCTAATAGTGAGAGAAAAAAAACTGAAAATACCCTTACGATCCATTAGGTCTCAAACCTATAACCTTCAAGTGGTTAGCATGACATTTTAACCAACTGAGCTAATAGACTAGTTATGTTAAAAAATAATTAATGTCTCTATATATAACACTAAAAATTCTAATGTATATTTAATTCACATATAAGTTTACGTAATGAATTTTATAACAATTAATTTTGATCTAATAATATATATTTTACATATATAAATTTTAAATAAAAATCATAGGTTTAATAAAAATTTATATATGTAAAAAAATACATTATTAGATCAAAATTAATTGTTAAAAAAATTATTATGTAAACTTATAAGTGTATTAAATATACATTAGAAACTTTAGTGTTATATATAACGACATTAATTATTTTATAACACAATAACTTTGATGCAAGATATCTACAAACTAAAGAGATAACCCACCAATTGATATCAATATTCGGCGTTCTGATACACAAGATCCTCCTAAGAGGCGAGTATAGAGCATACTAGTTGTTGAGAGTTTCAAATGATAACCATTATATGAATCAGAGTTTCAGAGAAAAGAGAACTTTTAGAAGAGAGACATTTTAGTAAGAAGAGAGTATTATTGGATTCAGTGTGTCTTAACATACAGACTCATCCTCTTTATATAGGAGAGGATTCGAAACTAACATCCAAAATCTTATCCATGAAAGGATAAAAGTGTCGTGCTAATAACACAAAGGTCACGGGTTTGAGACCTGCATGGGCCAATCTATATGGGGCTATACAGATTGTCAATCTGTATGGGCTATACGTAAGGACAATGTTGGAATTAATAAAAAGTTGAATGATGTATATGAGATTTGAATGGTGTAGGAAGAAAAAATTCTTGACAGGATGGTGATAAACCTAGCGAGCCTCTTGGCTGAGAGCACAACAAACTCATTTAGAAATAGATTCTTTCAAGGTCCAGCTGAGGAACTGCTCAAAGCTCCCTCAGCATGCCCTAGGGTGTTTATGGGAAAGGGGCTTACCCTGGCTATACTGGGAACTTGCTCGTCGACTCTTCCATTGGTGCTAGCTATAATGCACATAGTGCTAATGGAAGGAAGTACCTGCTTCTTGTGTTGTATGACCTTGCCACATCATCGTGCACCACGCTAGTGAGAGTAAGGAGTGCTAATAGTTTAGGTTGTACTATCACTACTAGAAAATAGACTTTTTACATCGGTTATTAAGAAATTTTAACATCGCTTATTAACTTATGTTTAAACTATCGATGTTAATTTATCAATGTTAACATCGTTTTTTTTTAAAAAACCGTTGTTATTGTAGGAAAAAACAGCATTGGTTTTTCAAAAAATCGATGTTTTTTTTACTAATAACATCGGTTTTTCTAAAAACTGATGTTAATTTATGGTTTATTTTTAAATATCATATTTTTTTAATTACCAACCTGTAGTTAATTCAGATCATAACTTATCAGTGAAAGTTGTAAAAGAAAAAACACATAAAATTAGCCATGCACCAAAAGTTATAAACAAAGTATATCAATATATATATCATGCACCAAGAGTTATAAGCATTTCTAAACAAAATAACTTATAAACAAAAATTTTCAAATTGATGATAACATATTAGAGTAGTAATGTACTTTAATTACAAAAAAAAACCCAGAATAAAACAAAGTTAGAAGTTGCATCTGGGAACTCAAATATAATTTGAATTCAAGGAAGAAAATTTTGTGATTGTGCAAAACTCATCCATCCATTTTCAATTTTTGCAGTCTTCCTATGATAATTATAAGCTATCCTACACTCTGCAGTCCCTTCCAAGTTCAGATGGGTGAATCTTGTAGCTTTCATAAATAAGTACAAGGTACTTGGCATATCCTGAAATTAACCTGAAATTCATATTAGATAAGTAAATGATTTCAAAATTTGACATACAGAGAAGTGTTTAATTACTCACCAAACTGGTGCAAGTCACTTTGTACTTAGTCAGGAGGACTTTGAAACTGACTAAGTTAGGAATTTGGTACAAGGAGTGTCATTTAGGGTTAGCTTTTGTTTTAGAGCTACTTTTGAAGATGGTGAGAAGGAAAACACTCTGTCCATAATGTGTCAAAGTGACCTGATGATTTCTAGTGAGTGCATAGAACTGTCTAAAATATCTCCATCCAACAAGTAGAGTTGAGCTCACCAAATCTTGGTTATATGTGACAGAGTGCATGTTACCACTAGAGTGTAGCAAATGCCAAGTATGCTCTAGTTCATCCTTCCATCTTATAGCAAATAGCCTACGTACTTCACTGTAAGGCTACATTTAACAAGCAAAGTAATTGTTCGGGATGTAAGTAATCCGTGATGTTAATCAACAAGTGTACTGAGTCGCACAAGTAATATAAAACGGTAAAAATCGAGTATAGAATCACAAGGAACTTGTTTCATTCAGAAAATATATGTTCAATGAGCAAACATTTGTATAAAGCAAGTAAATGTTGAGTAAGGTTTTTGTCTAAAAGTCTAATTAACTACAAATTAAAATATCTAAAAGTTGAGAAGTAAAACAGTTAAGTAAAGACGTTGGGTCGTTCTAGTGAACTTGCTTGATATTTGAAATATTTTCCTCTATTTAACGTTGCCTTAGTGTTCTTATGCTGAAGAGAAACTACCCAAACCAAGATCCCTCGAGTGAATGGGCCTAACTCTATTTAAACCTCGTCCTTGACCCCTCAACAAATTTAGTCTAAACGAGTCACATTAAGATTACAACATAATAAAAACTAAATCCCTGCACTCCGTCCCCAGACATACAGTTCTCTAGCCTACTTTATCAAGTTCTGAGGCTTTAAAGCACTTTCCAATGCTAAAAATCCTAACTATACATACAAATGGGTGATCAAGCCACAAACATGTAAAGAAAAAAACATAGATAGAAGCAATGAACACATAAAAATAACTTTAAATAGATAGTAAGAGAGTGTTACATCAAAGGGACAACAGAACTCCCCAACAAGAGGTCTAGTCTTCCATTACAAGTTAGTAACTTTCAGCGCAAAGGATAGATTTTGAGGAAAGGTATAGGCTACAATTGGTTGAGGATGTCTCGTCCAACCTCTAGAACCCTAAAATCACTCATCTAATCTAAACTCTCTTGGAGGTTGGTGCTCTGACGTTCTAGCTTCCTTTCTTGCTCTGTTTTTCGACTCCTCTCTTATTTTATGCCCACTTCAATGTTTTAAAGGCTTCTTGATATTTTAGATTCTAAAGGCTCGCTTAGCACGATTTGCTCGCTAAGCGCGAGTAAGTGAATTTTGGCTTAGCGAGCTGGGCGTGCTGAGCGCGAGAAGGGAGAAACAACTTGTTGGGTGAGCTGGCGACGCACTGGGCATGAGCATCTATGACTGATCCTCTTCTATGGTTTTCCAACTCGCTAAGCGAGCTGAGTGCCTCGCTTAGCGGATATCACTCGCTAAGCACATATGCCTCGCTTAACGAGACATCAGCTGCTAGACCTTCTCTTCTTTTGGCCTGAAACTGAAGTGATATCGACATTAATTCACAAAATTGGGAGTATCTGCTGAGTAAAACCAAACTAAACATAAAAATATGTACAACTCCTACAAAAAAAAACCATAAATTGGGGGAAAGATGCTAATTTAATGAAACTATTTAATACAAAAGTTAGTCGTAAATAACGAATAATAGTAATATAAGTAAAAGTGTTATATCAAGTTGTGTTTATTTTAGAATACTCTTGAAATAATTTTTAACCTGATCAATAACATGGGCAGTGTTAAATATTTCCTCTGATTCTTTTTCAATCTTTTTATTGTGAGGGCCATTTCTTTCCAGTTCTGTTGATGTTCATCCATCATTTCTAAACTCCATTTACAGTATAAACATGACACTAATATGCCTAATACATTTGACATAAGTATATGATAAATTAAATATTTACAACCAACAATATGATACCAATGATATTCCTATTTTGGGGGGCTAAGGCTGTGGCAGAATTCTCACATCAGCACAAAGTCCCATTAACAATCCCATACAAACAAAAACAAATATTACCTAGCATTACCAAGCAAAACCAAGAATGAGCATGACAATAAACAAGCATTACCAAGCAAAACCAAGAACATCCATTTAAATTATAAACAAGCATTACCAAGAAAAACCAAAAACGAGCATGAGCATTACCAAACATTACCAACCAAAACCAAGAACGTCCATTTAAATTATGAGCATGAGCATTACCAAGAATTACCAAGCAAAACCAAAAATGAGCATGAGCATTACCGAGCAAGAACGTCCATTTACAATATCAACAAGCATTATCAATCATTACCAAGCAAAACCAAGAACGAGCATGACAATAAACAAGCACTATCAACCATTACCAACCAAAACCAAACAAGCATTACCAATTGCCATATAGCCTAGCCTTTCATGAGTGAGTGACCTTTGGTAAGCGCAAGAATATGACCACGGTAGCGCAAGAACGAAATGGCGAGAATAGAAATGGAGCACGACAGTGTGAGAAACACAACAACGACAACATGACAGCGCAAGGACGACAGGGAAAAAGTGAGAAAGAGAGAAGGCGAGAACAAGAGGAAGAGAGAAAGAATGAGAAGGAGAGAAAGTGAGAATGAGAGTGATAGCGTCAAAGTGCGAAGGAGAGTGATAGTGCGAGAGTCAGAAGGAGGAAAGGCGAGAACGAGAGAAAGAGAGATCAGAATGAGCGCGAGAAGAGGAAGAGACTGAAGATTTAATTTAACTAACACAACATTGGAAAAACCAATGTTAACATGCGTTCGTTAACATCAATTTTGGGAAAATCGACGTTAAAGCAAGTTGGTTAACATCGGTTTTTGAAGAAATCGACATTAACCAACTCACTTTATTTACAAATATGTTACTGCGTTTTTGTTAATATCGGTTCTCTAAAAAATTGATGTTAATGTAACGATGTTATATCCATTCTTTCTACTAGTGTATAAGC
Organism: Glycine soja; assembly: GCF_004193775.1. NCBI lineage: Eukaryota > Viridiplantae > Streptophyta > Magnoliopsida > Fabales > Fabaceae > Glycine > Glycine soja. The sequence goes on from NC_041003.1 coordinate 41,436,306, forward strand.
TTAAGCATTATTATTATGTAGGGATTAATTCATTCATTTTTTTACTACAACTATATGTTTTGATTCATTCATTTGAGCCAACGTTTGCTTTGGATTTCCAACATTGATTACTATTTATTTTATAGAATCCATAGGGTCTGGTGGTGCGAGGCCGCCACAGGGTCATGGCGACGGTCGCAGGAGTTGGCCAAGAGAAAATAAACGTAGCTAGAAAGAGGAAGATGACAATGAGAACATTTGAATAAATTAACAATGAAAAGAAAGAAATAATGAGCAAAAAGGAAATAGCAGTAGTCCATACGGTCCTCACCGATGTTCGCTGGTCGGCAAGTGTACCGATTCGCACAAGTAGTATAAAACGGTAAGACCGAGTATCGTATCCTTAGGGAATTTGTTTCACTCAGACATTGTACATTCAGTATGCAAACATTTGTATGGATTAAAAGTAGAGTAAATATCAAGTTGGATTCTGGACTAAAATCTATTTGAACATAAACTAAATATCTAAATTATGAAGGTGAAAACTATCAAGTAAAAAGCGTTGGATCGTTCTACTGAATTTCTCTTGATGTTAATATGTATTTTTCTCTATTTAATGTTATCCTAGTGTTCTTATGTTGAGAAATTACTCAAACCAAGATTCCCCTAGTGAATGAGCCTAACTCTCTTTAAACTTCGTCCTTGACCCCTCAACAAACTTAGTCTAAAAGAGTTGCATTAAGTCTACAACATAAAATGGACTAGATCACTGCACTCCATTCCTAGACATATAGATTTCTAGCTTGCTCTACCAAGTTCTAAGGCTTTAAAGCATTTCCCAATGCTAAAAATCCTAACTATACATACAAATGGAAGATCAAGCCACAAGCATGTAAAATAAGTATAGATAGAAGTAATGAACACATAAAAATAACATTAAATAGATAATGAAATAGTGTTACATCAAGATTTCAGTAGAACTCCCCAACCAAGAGGCTTAGCCTTCCATTACAAGTAATGCAATATCTTAATACAAGGAAGGAATAGTTTTGAGTGAAAGAAAATGGCAAAGGATGGTTGAGGGTGTCTCCTACAACCTCTAAACCCTAAACTTCACTCCTTCTAACCTAAGCTCTCTTAGCTGCTTTCCTTCTGTCTTCTCAGCTTCCTCTGATGCGCTCTCTCTAACTCTATATTTTATTTCTGCCAACTTCAGTGTTTTAAAGGCTCTTGGACCTTTCAGCTTTCAAAGGCTCGCTTAGCGAGACTGGCTTGCTAAGCGAGAGTAAGTGAATTTTGACTTAGCGAGACTGGGCACGCTAAGCGCGAGAAGAGACAACGACCTCGTTGGGCGGACTGGCTATGCGCTGGGCGAGCACATCTTTGATTGATCCTCTTCTAAGGTTTCCCAACCCGCTAAGCGAGCTATATGTCTCGCTAAGTGGATGTCACTCGCTGAGCGGATCTGTCTCGTTGAGCGAGTTATCAGCTACTTAAACCTTCTCTTCTTTGGCCTGAAACTGAGTTGGATTCAACATTAATTCATAAAATGTGAGTATTTACTCTATAAAATCACACTAAACAAAAAAAATATGTACAATTCTTACAAAAAGAACCATAAATTAGAGGTAATGCGCTATTTTCTTGCAAATATTCAATATAAAACTACTCATGAATAGCAACTAACAACCAGCAGCCAAGGTGTGCACTGGTGAGGTGAAGTGAAACAAACTACTAGAAAGAAGAAAGAAAAAATGAAAAAACGTAAAGGGAAGAAGAGAGGTAGGAAGAGCGAAGAGAACGAGGGTTTAGAGGGAGGTATAGGTAAGGAGACGCCTATAGAAAAAGAAAGGCGTGAGATAATGAAAAATCATAAAATAGGGATAATATTATATTTTTTTTTGCTTTTGTTAGACACCAGACAAAAAGTTATATGGGTTTAGTGAGTTACAAGTTTTTTTTTTTATATTTGTTAAGTTTATTGTTCTTTATTTTATATTATTTCTCGATTGTTTTTTAAATCAAACGCTGGATAAATATTTTTATGTTGTCCAGTTCCTTATTTTTTAGCAAATCAAACACACCCTTAATATTTTACATGAATGTTAAGATTCTTGATTATCAAGCAAGTAACTAGTAACAATTTATGTCCACGACAATATTTATTAATTGGAATACAGTACTAATTTTTAGTTATTAGTTTTTGCCTCACTAGTAAGTGATTGCCCGATCTGATATTTATTTTTACGAAGCAATTTGTACAAATACAATAAAGTGATTTTTAATTTATTAATTTAGTAGTTGTGTTATATAGTATGAATAAATTATTGACAAATTTGTACGAATATAACAAAGAAAGTCAAAATTGTATTAAATATTTGACCAGATAACTAGGAGTAGGAGAATCATCCACCACGCTGTACCCCCAAAGTTTGTCTTATTATTGCGCTTAAGCCCCAATGTGAAATTTATCTTTACGAAGCAATTCTCAATACGTCCAAGTGTTGAAGTTGAATACAGGAATTTAGCTACCATTGTTGCATAGATCTCGTGGATATTATACACTAGAATCACAATTTTGTTTCAATAGAAATACTCTCCAATTCTCTATTTTCTATATGAAATCAATCTGAATGTTTTGATTTTAAATACAATTAGAACAGTTTAGTTCAAAAATTAAATTAGACTCATGATCATCTACAACAAAGGTATTTGACCAACATATATTTAAGAACTTTCAAAAGACAAAACAGATTTTAAGAGGGCGTGTAAATTAATGGTTGGGACGACGCAAATGGTACATGACCAAAACCACGGCTTCAAAATATGGATTATATTTTGGAACAAAAATGAATTTGATAAATCAGTTTTAGGAGGATATACAAAATATACAAAAATTAAATGTCTTTGAAAACTAGTTTGGAGTCTTGAAAGCGAATCTTTCCGTATTAGAGAATGCATGGTATAAGATGAATTAAAGTTCTGTTGAACTCAATTGTATTTCAAACACACAAAATAGTTAGAATTATTCCTTTATAGAATGCATGCCCATTGAAGTATTTATTTTAAATTTATATTCGTAAGTTTTATTGTACAAATATATAGATCATATATTTTGGTACATATAATCGCGGAGGGATCTAGCTCAATGAGTTATCATAAACTCTCCAAAATCAAAGAGAACGTATCATATGTCAAGATTGATCAATTTCAAACGGTTATAATAATATTAGTTATAGAAAGAAAACAGAATGTGCCAAATTAGCAAGCAGATCCAGCACATATAACATAATCCGTGAAGAATAAAAGCCAACATTTTCTTTGTGTCACATAAATCGAATCCTGGTTAATAATAATACTTAAAAATGAAAATAGAAAACGGATCCTGCCCTTCTAGAAAGGGTACACGGGTTTGTCTACGCTCACCATAGCTAGCTATGCCCTGTCCCCGCGTACCCTCACGAGTTATATATGACTCTACTATCATTATCATCACCATACTAAAATAATGAATGAATTCGGTACCGCACAACATTATTGAATTTGGTTAATGATACAGCAAAACAGAAACGCGTTATCAAGCTGGCACCTCCACCACTTAACTTCACTCCACAATATTATTGAATTTGACTTCACCATTACGCTCCCCACCCACGTACACTATATATATATATATCCACCACCACGTCCTTCTTATTACACTACCATTCTTATTTTCTCTCTCGATGCAAAAATACATAGAAATGGCCTCTTCTCTTGCATCCTCATCAACTGTTCTCTGGATCCTTTTTCTAACCATTGCAACTCTTCATTTGAGTTCGGCCAGGAAGTTGTCCGGGTCAGACCCGCAGTTGCAGTTTCAATACCACAGAGGCCCTCTCCTCAAAGGCAAAATCTCAGTAAACCTCATTTGGTACGGTAAATTCAAACCTTCTCAAAAAGCCATCGTTGCTGATTTCATCACCTCGCTCTCCTCTCCCAAACCCGTCACCGCCCAACCATCCGTTGCCACGTGGTGGAAAGCCACCGATAAATACTACAAAAACTCGTCCCCCAAACTCGCTCTTTCCCTCGGCACCACCCAAATCCTGGACGAGAATTACTCCTTAGGCAAATCGCTTACGAATAACCAAATCTTAAAACTTGCATCCAAGGGTCCACAGAGAAACGCTATCAACATTGTTCTCACTTCTGCTGACGTGGCAGTGGAGGGGTTCTGTTCCAGTAGGTGCGGAACACACGGATCCTCCGTGGGGGCGCGCGTGAACGGAAAGAGATACAAGTTGGCGTACATTTGGGTGGGTAATTCAGAGACACAGTGCCCGGGTCAATGCGCGTGGCCGTTCCACCAACCCATTTACGGTCCCCAGAATCCACCTTTGGTTGCACCCAACAACAATGTGGGACTTGACGGCATGCTGATCAATGTGGCTAGTCTCCTTGCTGGCACTGTCACTAACCCTTTTGGAAATGGTTACTTTCAAGGACCCAAAGAGGCTCCGTTGGAAGCAGGTTCGGCTTGCACTGGGGTGTATGGTAAGGGCGCGTACCCTGGCTATGCAGGGAACCTCTTGCTTGACCCCACCACTGGTGCCAGCTACAACGCTAATGGAGTCAACGGAAGGAAGTATCTGTTGCCAGCTCTTGTTGACCCTGAAACCTCAGCTTGCTCCACACTCGTGTAAAACTACCACTCAAACTAGTTTTCATCCATGCTTAGTTGTTACTTGTTAGGCAATACCAGAGATTCTTTCATTTCTTCATTCTTTTTGTTATAGCTTGAAAACAAAATTATAGTGTTAGAAGTAATGTTGTAACGACGTTGGTTACACCAATAATATTCGTAATAAAAGCTCTTTATTGGAAATTATACTGAGTTCTGTTAGAAATTATAGTATTAGTGGAATAATATCAATAATACTTTTTAATAAAGTTTTTCGTTTTTAACTATCTTAAATATTCCTTTTAAAAAATAAAACTATCTTAAAGACATTAATTGATATTCGTCTTATAAAACATGAATTTGAGTTCATGTTGTTTGACTTTCGGCCCATTTAATTTAAAACTAAATAAAGTTAGTTTTTTTTCGAAATAAATATTAGTTGCTAGAATATTCTTTTTGTTAGTTTAGATGTAATTAATTTTGAATCATTAAAAGTATCCGTGATTTGTATTTAAATTAATTTTATTTACTGAAATATATGCACAGCACAGCAAATTGATTCTTTGAGCAAATACAGTAGTAAGTAACTGCAGGTTTTAGCTGCTGTTGATCACCAAATTAAAAAAAAAAAATAAAATATGCACAGCACAGCACATCAAGTTGATTCTTTGTACAAATACAATAGTAAGTAACTACAAGATCCCATCTTGTTTTAGACCTCTATTTTTTTTTTCCTTCACATTAATTAGGCCACTTTGACTGCAAACATATATCCATGGTTTTAGTTAAATTCCTTTGATGATATAATATATAATGTAGTATAACATAAATGTTTGAACTAACTTATTTTATTTATAATAAAACACACACACACATATATATATTATCAAACACTTATAATTTAATAAATTAATTTTTTAAATTTTTATTTATAAAATATCCAAAAAAAATCTAGATAAATTTATTATATATCACGGTCAATATTATATATAATAAAAAGATAATGATGAGGAAATCCTATCATAAGAAAAAAAGAAGAAGATAAAAATAATAAATTTTTGCCTTCAATAAAAAAATTGAAAAAAAATATAATAAATATTTAAAGACAAAAAATTAATAAATATAAAATAATTAGAAACTAGTTATTAAGGTTATAAAAATTCTACTTAAAGGAATGTCTCAAAAAAACATTAAAAGATATTAAAAAGTTTGTTTACTAAAAAATTAAACAAATTTTTCATATAGTAAAAAAATTAAAAATTAACTAAAAGCCTTATTAAACTCACTCTAATGAGAAAATCTTTATTAATAACAAAAAGTAATAATTAAAAGATGTAAGAACGTCTTATTAGAGAAAATCCCTCAATAGTATCTTAAGAACATCAATTCAAGACAATACTTGACATAGAACTGTTCAATAAGAATGAAAAAATCTCTCAAGGACAATAATGTAATGCAAATATCCATAAATTAGCGATTTTAATGTAACTTTAATTTCTTTGTGCATAACTCATCATTCGAAGCAGAGGCAATTTCAAGTATACTTTAATGTGTTATTGTAAAACTCTAACAAACTACGCCCTATAGTACGAATAAAAGTTTATAGTTTGTTCAATAGTTATTCCAAAGTTTTCTATCAGAGTATATCTATTACCAATGTTTCCTCTGTAAATTTCTCTGGTACCAACATAAGGAATTTTGCATGTCCATAACTTCAACGCGGTCCTATCTTCTAACAAAAAAAATTTAACAGGGTCGGTTGTCCTTGGACCACCCATTATATTTGGAAGACAACACCACAAAACACAAACCACATAGGGTTGGGTACGTACCCCCAACACTCATGACCAGTGTCACACATTCATTCATTATTCACCGACTAGGGTTCCATGTGGTGTTGATCAGAGAAAGACACGCACGCTAGTGACACGCTACCTTTCCGACCTTCTCTTAGGTTTTCTATGTACCGGCTTTGCCAACCCCACTTACCATTGCCACTAAAAACCTCTGCTCTCACCAACCGCACTGTCAACGGCACACGAACAATCATGCACCCCTTCACCAGCACAAGCAAATACGTGTCGGTTAATTCATTCCAAAACTCTTTCAAATTGGTCATAAACTCATTCTTAAAATTATTTAGTTTATAAAAAAATACAAAAGTTATCCAATACTAGTACGTACTTACTCCCTTATTAGTATCCTAACTTTTTTATTTCTTAACTCTATAACGTTTTTTTTTTAAAATTATTTCTTATTAATTAAAAATGTATGAAATGTTTTTTTTTTTTTACCTTTTGGAGATATTGAATATGTTTACTTTTTTTTATCTAATATCTTTATCATGTACAGAAAACCCAATTAAGAAAATCATGCTCATTAACAAATCATTTTTTTGTTACAATTAACAAATCATTTGAAACTAGAGAGTTTTTCTGTTTTCTTTTTGAAAAAAAGGAAAAGTCAGCACATAGAATATCACAATGATTTTCTTTAATTTGGAACGTGGAAAGAAAATGAGATATGGTACCTATGCATGAATATTTTTGTTCAAGTCAGCGTAGAAATTAGGTGAGAAAAAGTAATTAAATGATAAGTTTATTGTTTATTTCAATTATCTTTTACTAAATTTTAAAGTTTTAACTATTTTAATTATTATGTTTTTTATTTTTCTAAACTTAATAGTTTAAATAACATTTTTCCCAATGCTAAAGAATAAGGAAATTAATTAAAAATTTGAATTTGGAAGAACCTTTCGCGGAAATGGAACCACCAACATTATGATGCAGGGAGCAAGTGTACCTTCCTTTAAAGTTGACAATGCAACATTGAAAGAACTTTGAGTTATGAAAGAAAATTAGTTATACGATGTTTGGGAGGATAACTTATCATCGACGTCTTATGTAATTAGCAAACTCGATCAGGTAAAATATAATAGATAATTTGCAATTAAATATGTTATGTTAATTAAAAGCTGACATATATATCTTATATAATTGAATAAGTTATTTAAATGAATAGATTTTAGTAAAACAATTCATTCTCCTTTCTCGCGTACGTTTTACACTGGAAAATATATATGTTCAACGTACAAATCTCATGACACATAGACGAAATATGGGAAAAGAATTTAATTTTTATGAATTAACAGTATAACGATTTTTACATATTCAATTATTATAAAAAAATCATTTTAATATGAATTTTAAACCAATTATTATAAAAATTGACAAAAAAAAATCCATAGTAAAATATAATTAGATAATGATATAAAAAAAATTATATTGTCAATACATTCTAATTAAATCATATGAGAAATTAGTAGCCAAGTTATATCACTTGTTCGGTATGGATTGTTTTTGAGAAAATGATTATTTTTTTAATTTTTCTAAATTAAATATACACGACATTTTTTTCATATAATTACTCTATTAATATAAATTAATACTAACTTCAAGTTGGTGTGTCTTCAGTAGCGTAGCCTAAATCATTCAAAATCTAAATTACTCAATTCGTGCTACTTTCACCTAAGGTTAGACATATCACATGTAATTTTAGGTTTAACAACTAACTCTTTTACTTTAAAAAGAGTTTTAATGTTTTGACAAGTAAACTCTTTCCATATATATTTGGAATTGAAATAAAAACAAAAAGTATGGCTCAACTAGTTAAGTTAGGTTTTAACGGACAATTATGTTTAGTCAATCATGAGATATAGATATTGGATTAACGGAAAAGGTTTATCTATAATTTTCTCCTTCTCATTTATTTCCTTGGCGAAGGTAGAATTTCTACCCAAATCCCGAAACCTAGCTTGTGCCTTCTGGCTGAAATATTCGTTAATTGGCTGATTAATGTACATGGTTATGCGTAGAGGTTCATGCTAAACTCTAAACTTTTCCTTATTCACTGATGCGGAAAAACTCACAAGTTTGGCCTAGCTAGGTTTAAAGCAATATACTTGAGATGAGATTATTTTTTTAATTCATAAGAATCAAACTTAAGTGTTAAAAAATTTATAATAACACAATTGCAAAACCAACAAACAAACTATTTAAATAAATAAATATTCAAATTATACTGATACATTTAAAATTTATTCTGAGTTTTTAAGATGTAAATTTACTTATTAAATTATTTTTACTAATTTTGTTTAACATATTTTCAATAAAAAAAATAGTAAGTTGAAAACTGATCACGTAAGAGATAATAGAAATGAAGAGTGAATTAGATAATACAAATGAAGAGAATAGTAAATGAGACTAATGATCAGTACGTGCATAGAACAGATGAATAGATGAAACATTTTCAAAAGAGGAATAATTTAATATCATAACCTTAAAAAAATAATTATTACTAATAACAGACATTATTTATCTAGCAATCATTAATTTTTTAAATCTTTAAAAATATTATTTTAGAGTTTAAAGAAACTAAGGACTTGATATTTACCTTGGGGTTGGGCTGGTCGTGTAACTGTAAATTGTAAGCAAAAACTACATAGTCACAATGTAATAGTATATTTTTGCCATTAAACTAGAATTTTCAAAAGATTATTGTCCCAATGCAATCCATCATTTCTATCTCACTATCCAATTCCAAAGTCCAGGGGACCACGATACATGATACATGTAAACACCCACGGTAGAACCATCACTACACCATACGCGACCCATTGGCATTGACACTGTTCAGTGAATCTCCCAAGAAATACAACCAATGCAATTTGGAATACAATGTCCAAAGTTTTCTCCACACAATGCCTGACATTTATGGTTTAGATCATACGTACTATTTATCAACAATCAACAATACACACGTTTGGGAGATATAATTAAGATGTATTGAATGGTTAAGAAAAAAAATCATGAGTTTGATTTTTTCTGTTAATAAAAATTAATATTTTAATCAATTAATATTTAATGATAAAAAAACTATAAGTTCTTAAAAATTCAGGGAAGAAGTTTTTTGTTCATGAGTATTGAGAAGAGAGAACGAACTTGCAACTCGGGCACATACTTTTTCAACCCTCTCTATTTACTTGTATTGTGTCATGGGAATATTAGGACCCAATAGGGAAGAAAACATTTGGCAATATAAAAATAATATGTAATTTGGATAAATTTTTCATAATACTACTATTTTGAGTGTCTACGGGTTGAAATCCTAACAATATCTGTCTACATGTTGCCAAGTAAGTTAATTAGTGGAAATTTATTAATCCGCGTTGCCAGTTTCATAGTGGGACAAATTTCTTTTCTGCTATCAATTTCATTTATTTGGTGTGTGCGTTTTTGCATAGTTGTAGTAAGACGTACGCGTTACTCGACCTGAGACCGAATAGTTGGGTACTTATGCCTTGTCAAAGCAATTTAGTAAGTAGTAATTAATAAGAGAGGACATTAATTCTCAACTTTTTCCTTTCGTTTGGTACCCATGAACAAAACCTAGTCTTTATCTGTCAATGTTTATTGATGATCATCTATGTTCCATTTATTCCCAGCCATCCAAAAATGAGCCTTCCTATTATTACTTCTACTTTTTTTATTTATTTATTGATTTTTCAATTTTTTGTTAATATAACTTTCATATTATCATTTCCATTTCAAACATTAGAAATTAAAAGTCTAAAATAATTAAGACTTATATAAAAAATAAAGATATTATTAAAATATTTGTTTTTATATTGTTTTCTAGTTAAAATTAGAATTCCACTTTTGGTGATGATGACCTCTTTTACACGAGTTATTAGCATGAAATTTTAATTTTAATTTAAAATAATACTAAAAAAACGTTTGATGTTACAATTAAGTTTTATCCTAATTAATATTATTTTCAACATTTAAAAATACAAGTATATTTTGGTTCATTGATGCATAAAATAATTGGAATAAAAAATTCTTTTAAAATTTGACAAACAAAAAGAAACAAAGACAGAAATTAACCAGCATAAATAATTCTGTTTAAGTTGAAAAACATTTTCACTGTTGTAGGACTAATATTTTCGGTGAATTTTTATTTCACATACTATATTTGAATACATAACCCTACTTAAGAAAGATCAATATGAATCACTCAAATCACTTAATATAAACTATTTACAATTTACTAACAAAGACCATATATATTTTGCTAAAGATGTATGTTATATTTTTCTAAAATATCGTTATAATAATTTTTTAATATCAATTAGTAATTAACAAAATGATTGGATGGATGAATTTAAGGGCTAAAATTAATTATTTTTTAGTCAAAATTGTACTAAATCATAGTAGCAACTAGCAACGGCGGATGAGAACGATAAAATGAGTGGCGGACACTTATATCCTACTTGATATTTAGAAAAAATAAAGAAATAAGAGAAAAATAAATATAGATATAAGGTGTTATATGGCATGAATGATAAGAAAATTTTGGTATCTTGAAAAGTTAGCCTCTAATTTTTCTCAAGAAATACTCAAAGCATTTAAAATTTGATAAGAAGTGTGAATTTTATATCTCACAAAATTGATCTTTAATTCTCAAATAGGAATAACTTGACACCCAAAACACATGATAAAGGGGGGATCTATGTACTTCGTACAGTTAGTCTTTATGAGATCTTAAATTGAGGATACCCTAAACTCTAAAAACATATGATAAGAGAGATAGTGTCTATAAACCAAGACCCTTTGATATCTCTATGGAAGGATGCTGTAGAAATCTCTGACATTGATCACACTGTCTCTCTCTCTCTCTGTTTTCGACTATTATTGTAATAACTAATTAATGGTTGAGATTTTGTAAGATGGTGGCTGAAGAGAAATTTAAATAGAGCGGATCCAAATTATAGTGTCTATTTCTGTTGTGTTAGAATAAACTTGAGTTTGAATGCCACTTCAAAGGAAAAGTTAAAAGGAGCAACTTAGGAGAAGTTAAAAGGAGTAATTAATTAACTTCATGTTTCTACATTGTTTACCTACGGTTGTGATACGAGACCAAACAAACACAAAAAAAATTATATTAGTATGTGCGAGGGAGGTAGTATTTGTGACTGAAAAGTGTTGGCGTATCATTTATCTACAATCTCTATCCAACCATTAATAAATTATACATATGGCAATAGATATATATTGCATATATCCGTTTAAGATACATTTGTAATAGAAAAGGGTTCATATATTATTACTCAAAAATCTCTACCAAACCATTAATTGATCAATTATTATTACATGCCAATAGAAGTGGAAGATAAACCATGCACGTAGGGGTATATATTAGCACCTGACAGAGACAGTAGTACTTCATCTAACTAAAAATACACGGTTTCCATTAATTAAAATTAAACAAAACCATATCCAAAATCACACTCGATCTTCCTCACACCCACATCCACTACTCCAAAATTATATAAACCCTACCTCTTCTCAAACTCCAATATACTCATCACCAACACTAAAATGGCACTTCCATACCCATTTTCCTATCTCCTCTTCCTCCTTCTAATTCTCTTATCTTCTCTCCCAAACATTTCCCAAGCCACCTCTCGTGCCCCAAATCGCATGTTAGCCTTGGTTCAAAACCAACCGCTTGTACTAAAATACCACAAGGGTCCTCTTCTAAAGGGCAACATCACCCTCCATTTGCTATGGTACGGTACATTTACCCCCACGCAACGATCAATAGTCATCGATTTCCTTGAATCCCTAACCTCCACGTCAGCACCTGGAGCCCCTTCAGTTTCCACGTGGTGGCAAACCACCGAGAGCTACAGGGGAGGCCCCTGCACCCTCGTCGTAGGGAACCAAATCCTCGATGAAACCTACTCCCTCGGAAAATCACTAAAAAACGACCACCTCGTAGCTCTGGCGTCGAATCCTAAACTAAATTCGGCGCCCGGGGATCGTGTCGTCCACGTCATCCTCACCGCAGCTGACGTGGCGGTGGAGGATTTCTGCATGAACCAGTGCGGGACCCACGGGAGGGGCAAGAACGGAAATTCAGAAAAGATCGCGTATGCGTGGGTGGGGAATTCTGTTACGCAGTGTCCGGGGCAGTGCGCGTGGCCGTTCCATCAACCGCTATACGGTCCCCAGACGGCACCGTTAGTGGCGCCTAACGGCGACGTTGGGGTTGACGGAATGGTGATAAATTTAGCGACGGTTTTGGCTGGGGCGGTTACGAATCCGTTTGAGGACGGTTACTATCAGGGTCCGGCGAGTGCGCCGCTGGAGGCGGTGTCGGCGTGCACCGGGATTTTCGGGAAGGGGGCGTACCCGGGTTACGCCGGGAACGTTCTGGCGGAGAACGCGACGGGGGCAAGCTACAACGCCGTCGGGGTGCGCGGCCGGAAGTTCTTGCTGCCGGCGATGTGGGACCCACTCACCTCCACCTGCAAGACACTGGTGTGAGATGAATGTAAAGTGTAAACAATATAAAAGGACCATAAAATATGGGTTTGTGTGTGAGAGAGAGAAAAGAGAGATTTGCAAGTTTGCCTCGGACGGTTGTTATTGGAATGATAGGTTATGTGTGGTAATAGGTAATAATAGTTAATTTTGATACTTTTTAAAATAAATATATATATGTATGAAATAATTAGAGATTAATTTCCATCATCTCAGTATAAAGTTTTTTTTTTGTAATAAATATAAAATGGGTGAATTTTGTTTTTTTAATTTTTGTAATTTTTATTTTCTAAAATTTGAAATCATTATTTTAGGTCTTTTGTGAGTGACTTTTTATTTTTTATTTTATTTTATTTTCATTCCTCAAAAGTATAATATAAATATATTTTAACTAAAATTTATTTATTTTAGGAAATAAATAAATTTATTTTAATTAAGAATCTAGATTTTTTTATTATAAGAAATTGCATGTTTTCATTGTATTTTAGACACTAATGGGTGTTGTCTTTTAATCTTCCAATAAAGATAAGCAGTTAATAATTAAATATCATATGACAATAAGAATTAAAAATAATGGCTTTATAGTTTTGAAGAATAAAAACTATTAAACTAAAAAGAAAATTATAAGAACCAAAATAAAAACTTGTTCTTTTTATGAGACTAAAAACATACTACATTTAAGCCAGAAATTTTGTGCTATTAACTAATTAAAATATCACTTTATATATTTTTATCTAAGATAGTTTTTATAAAAATCAATAATATTTATTTTACATGATAATGTAATATATTCTAATTAAATATAAATAACTAATTTGTATTTTTCTTAAAGTACGGTTATAGTTTAAACCTTATTTATAAAATCTAATTATTTCGAAACAGTTAGACATGTTTTTAATTATGTGAAAACGGCTTCCTAACTAGTTTTCATTTACAATTGGATTGTTTTTTCAGTTGATTAGAATTTGGAAAACTTTGAGCTCTTGAGGAGCTTCCTTTTGTCGATGGTATATATCTATATAGTATTTAAATTTCGATCGTCATATCCTACTGTTCATAAAGAAACTTTTCAATTTTGTCCAAAAAAATAAAGAAACTTTTCAAGCTTTATAAGCACATAATTGATCAACCTATCACTTTTGCCATTATTCATTCCTTAAGTATTAACAACTAGATATAGTTTTTTGACGAATACACGTCTGAGCGTGTTTGATGATTTAATTTATTTTAAAGATGGTCATTTATTGTATGTCAATTTCTGTTACTGTTATAAGTTTTTTAGATGTCTTGAAAAATTATACAAGTTTGTTTCCAAACATATAAGTAATGGAACATTTCCAGGATCACGTCGAAAGGAAAATCCTAAGGCCGTAATTACTTGAAACAAATATTAAAAATGTAAATACAGGTAAAAAAATTATTATTCCCTTTGTTTCAAATTAACTAATGATTTAGCATTGAGTAAAAAACTTATATTGATTGATGTTTTTTAGTTTTTCAATGAGATATAAAAATATTTAGTGAGTTTTTTTTTCCTTCATCTCCCTTTTTTCTTCTTCACTATAATTATCTTTCCTCTTACTTCGGTCATTGTTATGAACAAATTACTAAGAGTAACCATGACCATGGTTTGTGAAAGTTGATTTTTTTATTTTTATTGAAATCTTTTATCCATGTTTTTTTTTCTTTTTAGAAAATTTAAATTTGAGATTTTATTTAAAGGATTTGACTTCAATTTCACCTAAAAAAAATCACATGTTGACATATTATAAATAATATTATAAAAGTTTTTCAATCGTGTCCACTGTACAGTTTTTTTTTCTTTTCTTTACTATATTTTTTCTTTTGTTTTTTGTTTGCCTATAACACCCTCCTCTGTATCTCTACACATTTTCCCCCTTCACATTAACTTGTTAGAGCCATTTATAGTACAATATCCAAACCACTAGAGTTACTTTAGACAACATTATTTTACTCAGATTCACTGTAAGTATGCATGCCTAATTTGTTATTGTTTATTTGTTGTGCTTGTGCACTGTTCTAATGCTTTTCTTTCAGTCTTTTGTGCTTTTATAAAGTGTCACATTTTCAAATAAATAATTCTTAAAAATAACACATATAAATAGTACGATCTAAGGCTAAGTACCCACCCATTTTTCTTTTTTTCCGACGGCCCAGATGATTTTTTTATCTTACGGCCCACTTGCTTCGAATCCGCTCCATTAAATAATGAAGGGAGCTACTATTCCAACTACCAAATTTGCTTTTCTCACTATCCATGTGGGTATTCTTTTTTTACTAATTTAACTCCAAAAATATATATATATTACTTTACTAATTTTCTTACTCCCTCGTCTAGGTTGGCATTCCTATTAAGCTTTTAAGCTGTTATGATTCTCATTTTTTACTTGGATAATTCGATGCCCATTTTTATACTGAGAGTCTTTAAGTTCACGGGTAAATGGCAAGAAATTCTTCAATGGACTTAGTATAGACCAAGTCAATATAATTTATCCTAAATGATCTGGGTACTATGACCTTTTATATATTGATACATGTGTGAATCACACAAAAGGAATCCATAGGAATGTCCATGGGGATATACCACGCAATTTCATGCCAAGGTTAATGTTGAATCCCAAAGGAATTCTAGATTTCATACCTGGGCAGAGTTTTTTTCTAACTGATTTTTTTCCCATTTAATACTTAATAATTAATAACTCCCCTTAAAGTATTATAAAATACACAACCTTAAGATATCCATCTTTTGATTTAACATAAAGCCACTTTTGAGTAAGTTTGCAACAACACAGAAACCTCCTTCATTTGACTCCATCTGACTCATGATGATATAGTCAGCTTTGCTAATTGATATTCATCTCATAATAATTGATTGGTAGGGCCAATCAGTTGGACAAGATTAACATGTTGGGAGGCTAATCATTAGATCATGGAACTTAAAATTGGAGATTTTGCGGGAAAGACTCACTTGCCCTCGCTCTTAATGTTGGTTCCTTCTTATGCTATTGATTTGTGCTTCTGGACATAACTTTTGTACTGTTTCCTATCTAAAGGGAAAAAAATATAAAATAGTCTTGCTGCCAAAGGAGTTTAGCAGTGATACCAAAACTAGTTAGGTGATAAAGAGACTAGTCAGCTAAGTCAGATAGTAGATTTAATTATTTATTAAAACTATATTAATTAAGTATCTACTCCCTAGCCAATTAAGCTTGTATAGCACATTCTACCTTGTTTCTTACTCCATAGTCCATACCCACTACTTTCAACATGTACACTACTCTCCCTCAACCTGTACCTGTGACATGAGTGAGACAAATTCCTCACCCTCCAGAAAACCACCAATAATACAAAGTAACCATTATTGAACAAACACACTCTTGGTGCCATAACAGAACTGTCTTTTGAAAACAGTATTCCTATGCCTGATGACTTCTTTAGGGCCCTATAAACCTTTCATATTGGACAAAATTCTCTTGTACTCTTCAAGAAAAGCAAGGGTGTGAAATTTTTTTATTTCTCATAAATATTCTCTTATTTGATGTTTTTTTAAAATGATGAAAAAAATAAACATAAAATTAATATCCTAATATTTTTGTTTATTTTCTTAATTTTTTTTAAAAAAAATCTCTCTTTCTTCCCTTTCCATCCAAAACCCCACTTTTGAGGGACATGTTCAAGGGTCCATTCCTAATGTCTTCAGGCAGTTCTGTGAAGCAGTTCAAGTAAGCAACCAAAAGCCTGGTGGACATAATGAATTAGCAACTTATAGTATCTATCATTTTTTACATGCATTAATTGGTGAAATTTCATTAAGATGCCAACAAAAACAAATAAATTTTGCGATGAATCTGTTTCTTGGTTACTTTACTCAAGATAGATGCTCTATTTGGCATGTTTTATTATATATATTTCTCCAAGGATAATACTCCCTCTTATAAATTTCTGAGCACTCAATTCTATAAATTTCTCTAAGGCTACTAAATCATCATAACTGATGGAAGAATACAAACAAATTAGTCATTCATAAAAAATAAGAAGGAACTGCATAAATTTAGAGAACATGTTCCTCCTTAGCTCCTTCGTTTTTTACATTGGCCTTGATGGCCTTGCTGAGAGTAAGAACATGTGTGAGTATTTAGAGAATACACATTCTTATGCAACAAATAAGAAGGGACTGCATAAATTTATATTTCTCAAATACAAGTCCAACAGTTTAATTACACTGTATACAAATCACAAATATTAAAAAAACACAAAAAAAAAGGGCACCAGGAATAAAAGCTTCACTTAAGTTAGCGACTATTGAGATATCCAAAGGAGCATTTCGCATAGTATGCATAAAAAAAACAAAAAAACTATTCAATTCCTCCCTCTTTATGATTGAACAATGAACAATGAACAATGCCCTCTTAATATACAGAGTGAGGGAGAAACTCGAGAGAAATGAAATATAGGTTGCATAATAACGTAATAAATGATATAATTAAATACATATATCATAATCAATACTTGTACATTCGTGCAGTAAAAGAAATATAGTTGTACATTCGTATATATTTACATTTTTGTTCATGATTAACAAGCCTAAAAAAAAATATTAGGATACATTATTTTATAATTAAAACACTTGGTCTCTTTAAGAGAAAATGTAAAACAAGAAAAAATATATCTTTTATGAAAAGTAGGTTTATCTTCTTAAACCAATTAGCAAAATTTATTAATGAGCTTCATAACAAAGACTAAGAGAGACATTTTTTAAAATTTTATATCATATTTTATAAATTGACTTTTTTAAAAGTTATAAAATGAATAATTTTCAAAATTTTTTCGCGTGTCCATCCACTCAAAAGTACCAAATGTTTGAACCATGTAGAGACGTGGACTCAAGTATCCAAATTAACAAAAAATAACCTTTTATTTAGACAGCTAATAAGAAGTGTTTAGCACCCATCTAGTAGATTTGTTGGAGAGGTGTCAATCCACGCTTGAAACAAAAATTTAGAACTCTAATTTGAAGATCTTGACAATAATTTAACCATTTTCATACTAATATATAGAGTAAAGAATCGCGAGAGGCCATCTTTAGAGAATGTTTACGTAACACAAGTTTCACATATAGCATTTCCATTTAATTAACCTTCTTGAGAAACAAGCTAAGGTAGAAAGCACAGATTGGTTGCAGATGCTAGATGAGAAATACCGTGCATTTGAAGAAAAGAATGTAATTTGAAGAATTCACCTCCATTATCTGAATAAAATGATTTAATTTTGAAGCTAAATTGATTTCTAACTAGTGCTTTAAAAATTGGAAAAACGGAAGATACATCATAATGTAAGCATCTATGCCCATAGGTTTGAAAATATATAAGCTTAGTCTTTTTTCTCTATGACAAATTGCCAATCCTCTATTTTTATTTTTATTTTTTATTTTCGTGCCAGCTATATTTAACAAGATATCATACATGTGAAATCTCTAATTTTGTATTGAAACTATTCCCACACTGTCAAGGAAAAAAAATATTGGAACTAAAAATATTCAAGGTAATTTAGTTTTACCTACGTGACTTTGATTTGTACTGGGTGGGTAAACGAACTCAGGTCCATGGACTGGCTCGCGGAACCTGCGGTTCGCACGGGTAACGAATCAATTTTTTTAAATAGTCCATGATTATGTCATATTTTTGGGTCTGCCTCGCTTAACCCGCAGACTATACGGGTTTGACCCGCAGGGTCCGCGGGTTGTTCATATTAGGATTTTATTATTTCAAATATGGAATCATTTGTTGTTGGAGATGTTTAAGTTTCATATTTTAGATTTATTGCTTGGATTTTCTTTTGTTAAGAAATTATTTATTTTATTGATGTAATTGATTAATTGTTAAGATTTTCTTCGGCCCGTTTGACCCACGAGATCCACAGGACGGACCGGCCCGCTTACCCACCCCTAATTAATATATGAATAAAGTCTCGCCTTGATCGAGAAATTAAACAAGTTGATTGGATCTTAAGTTGTCAACTTGTTTACAAGTCTACTTATCAATATAAACGTTGTGTATGTTAAATGCACACGTACGTCCATGTAATTATGACAATGGCTATGTCTTCTCCGAGGCTGTGACTCTCTTCAACATCAAATTATCATGGTTCCTCAATTCTCACCATAACTAAGGAAAAAAAATGGAAAAGATTTACTTAAAGAAGTTAATATATGGGATATGATTCCTTCATATACGGTGTAAGTTTATATACTTACACCAAATTTAAATCATTAATTTAATTCAATCTAACGGTTTATAATATTTTAATTAAAAAATAAAAAAATTAAATTATAATTTTAATTCTTCTATAATTTTAAATCTATAATTTTAATCTGTACATCAATTATGAAAAAAAATTAAATAAATTAAAAAATAAAAAATATTTTTATACGAATTGAATTCTTAATCCTTTATACACGAAACAATAAATTACTACAAAACTTATTTTGTTTAGTTAGTTATATTAATATTATTTTTTTATATATCATTAATCAAGAGTTATTATTTTATTTTCAAATTATCTAAATTTATAAATTAAAAAATATTTCATATATAAATAATTTTAATATTATTATATATAATTTTATATATTTTTATTTTATTTTTGAAGTTTATAATTAAGTTTTATAAATTAATATGCAAATTATTTACATAATTTTTTTATAAATTGGTTTTAATATACAGATTATTTTTATTCTAATTATTTATAAACAAAAAAATAAAACACTTGCTTTATTTGGTTAATTATATCAACATTATTTTTTATGTATAATTAGTCAATAGTTATTAATTTTTTAAAATTATCAAAATTTATAAATTAAAAAATATTTAGTATATAAATATTTTTAATTTCACATAGTAATTAGAGTAAAATAATCTGTATATCAAAATCAATTTACAAAAAATTATGTAAATAATTTACATATTAATTTATGAAATTTAATTATAAATTAAAATTTAAGTATAAATTAGTAAAATAAAAATAAAATACTTAAACTAATCAAAATAAAAACATAAAATAAAATTTAAAAGATTAATATATTTTATATTTTTTTAATTTATAAATTTTGATAATTTAAAAAAATTAATAATTCTTCATTAATGATATATAAAAAAATAATGTTAATATATTTAATTAAATAAAATAATTATGTTAATAATTTATTATCTTGTTTATGAATAAAAAAAATCAGAATTAAATTATGTCACATCAAATAGAAAAATTAAAATTACAATTTAACCAAATAAAAAATATAATCAAAGTCCTCACGTTACTCTAAGGCTTCCTCTCTTTATTGCTCTTTTTCTTTCTCTTCTCCAGTAAATTAACTTTACATTAATTGCACCCCATGTTATACTTTGACTGCACTGATACACCTTATACCCAACCTGCAGCAATCAACTCTGATAGTTTTGAATGGTTATCATAATTTAGTATCTAACCCTTTTAATTCTTAAGTTTGTAACCTAGTTCTGGAGAAGAAGAAATTCATCGCACACTTTACTCCAGACCCATCTACTTTATCCCATTAATGTGAAAATATGCAAGCCAGTAAAAATCAAACCCTAACCTGCATGATTCAACTTAGCGATTCAAGGTCTTTAGGAGGAAAATTATGGTAATTGGGAAATTGTTCACCCAATTGCGGTGAAGACTCGGTGAAAGGAATAATTGCATAAAAGCCAATTGTTGTTAGTTGAATTACATCGAAACTAAAAACAATTACGTAAGTGTCGAATAAATTTTAAGAAACAATTCACAAATTTCAATTCATCAGATTGAGATTTGGGAGAACTGAATTACAAGTTGAGAGGGCGAAGATGGTAGGGTTTCAACAATGGATTTCAGATCACGTGACTTGTTTTTATTTTACTTTTTAGTTGAATTATGATAAATCATTATATTCATTCAATTAACGATTTAAATTTAGTGTAAGTCTTTCAATACCGACCCCCCACAGTTGGGTTTTCCTTGTACCTAGAGCTCACTTCAGAATTCAAGAATAAACTTAACATTAGGCGTTATGTATCAAAGGGGATTCCAAAAGGTTAAAGTATTTAGTCCAATTAATCAATCAAATAGAAGTCAGGATAATTAGAGTGCTAAGTTCATCATGAGTCCAATCCCTTGTTGAGAATAATAATGAGGTTAATTCTCTTAATTCGTAATAAAATTAAAATTAATATTATTTAGAGCACTTTAATTTTTAGTTTTAGTTATTACTATACAGGAGGAAATTACTACAGTTTGGTGGTTTGGTGGATGTTGACCAGTGTATCTCAAGTGAATTGAGGTCCAAGATCTTTTGAATTTGGTGAGTCCTCTTGTAAAATATATAGCAAAACTATACAATAAAATATATAACATTTCTTCTTCTTTTTTGTCATTCAATCCCGTTACATACTTTATCTCACATTTGTCTTTCTTTTCTCGTATATGAATTGTTATATAAATATAATTTGTCAAAATATTATATAGATCCATGCGGTCGTAGTAGTAGTTTGTTTGGAAGAGATGGGGGTAGGAGAAGATGTAAGAATAGTGTAAGCAGCATACAAGAAATGAAAAGGAGTTAAAGTGGGTTGGTGGAAGAAGACTTAATCTATCCGGAAAAATTAAATAAAAATCTTCAGCCATTGGGTGGGTATATTAGTCAATTGAGTGCAAGGCTGAGACCATAACATAACACACCTAAAGCTTGTTGCACGTGTGCTTTCTTGGAACACCAAAGTTCTTGTGATTTTCCACGTGGAAGTTTGAGTGACACCACTTTTGACTTTTTTTGAGTTTGCTCTGGTCTTTGCTCAGATGACTGAGGGCTGTATTGAGCACAAGCTATGAGAGATGTATTATGTATATAATATATTAAATGTATTAATTAATTAATATCAATGGCTAAGAAAGAGGGAAGCCAATCCTTACATGTTATCAGCAGAAAAAAAAAACAATTGTAAATTACAACGTTGGTCTTCCGACAAAATTGTGTGTTATAATCCTGTAAAAAGCATTAATTAAAGAATTAATAATAAAAGTTTACTAAAATATAAAATTCAATATTATTAAAGCGTCTTAATGTAATTTTAATAAAAGTTTTATTTATTAATCTTTTAAAGATATTCGTAACTGTAGCGGCATCGAGAAAAAGAGGAAACCCATTTAACTTAGATGAAAGTAAGTGGGGAAAAAAAGAGCAAAACAATTTAATTTAGGTGAAAGTAAGTGAGAAATAAAAGATTTGTTAGTGCAGATATTGAGCTAAAGACCTAAATACAATTAAGAAGAATAAGTATTGTGAAAAGTATAAACTGATAAAAAGAATATTGTTTTTTTTGGGTGAAAAGAAGGAGTCTAAGCCTCGATAAAAAAAAAAAAGAAGAATATAATTGCAACTTTATAAAGAAAACCTGTATAATATAAATTAGTGAGGTACATCTGAAGCACAGAAAATGGAGTGACAAAAGATTAGGGATCTAAAATTAACTAACAGGAACTGGTGCAATTGACAAAAATACTTTACAGGTTAAGTAAAAGGAAAGCAAGTTAATAAAATGGTAGAAGATAGCAACCAATTTATTATTCACCAAACCTCCGGCAACTACCCAAAACAAAAGAATTTGTGATTTTGATATATATTTGTCAAAATAGATAAGTCTTGCTGAAGGTTTTTTCAGCTTGGCCGATTGTGTCTTTATTGTAGACTCTTTTTTTCATGAAATTAAATTCTATTTTGTTATTAATTTTAGAGTTGACAAAAAAGATTATGTTCAACCAGCTAACCAATTGGCCTGACAGACAAAGTCACACTATGCCAAAAATAAGTGACCTAAAAGGAACCGAGCCAATTTAGCTTGGCTCAATGGGATAGACTAGCCTAAGAATTATAGGGACAAATTCAGTTTGACTTATTTTGGCCTTTTACTATTTTTTCTTTTGAATTCAAATAAAAAAAAAAGAGCCAATTTGGCTTGGCCTAATGGGCTATTATACTCATAAATATCAATATCTCATGCTACCTTTGGACTGATAGTAGGAGATGGAATGAAAGGAAATGGAGAGGAAAGGCAAGTAATGTCATTGTTTGGATTTTGTAAAGATGAAGTTCGTTTAAAAAGATGGAATGAATCCGTTCCAATTACAACCATTTTTCTTACCTTTCAATTCGGGAGGAATGTGATGGAACACAAATACTTTAGCATGTATTAACTTTGGCTAATAAATATACATATTTTGTCCTTTGTTTTGTTAGATGTTAATTGTTAAGTTCTTAAAATATGAAAAAAGTAAAATTTTGTTCTCAAATGTATAAAAAGTGAAGTAATTGAAACACAGAAGGAGGATTGAATAGTGTGATAGATAAAACTTAGTCTTTCAAATATTATTAAACGTTTTTCTCAAATAGATATTAATGGTAAAAGGGTTTTATCCAAGAGGTTCATAATCATGTCGTGCTTAGAAAATCAGTTCACGAAACTTGGATGTAATAATGTAGAAGTGACATATAGAAAAAAACCAGTAATATAAAAGCAGCAAAAAAAAACACAAAGGTTTTATACTAGTTCAACCCAACTATTAGGCTACATCTAGTTTTCCTTCAAACCTTGAAGGGAATCAATTCTTTGATTATAACCAAGTATTTTCTATGTCATTTATGGCTATAACGAGTACTCTCTAGGTCATTTCTGACACTATACTTAATCTTACCCTGAGATTAAGACCCAAGTATTCTCTATCACTAAGTCACTTCTACTTTCACAAACAATATATGTTTGATAGAGAATGTATTCTAATCACTCAAAGAGTGTTTACACAATAGGCTCGAATAATATGAAACTCGCTAACTTAACAAAGTTAAGATTCACTCAATTTGTTCAAGTTTCTTTTGTCAAGTGGACCGACAACGTTACAACACTTATTTGTTTTGTCTTAGAATTTTTTTGTAATACTTAACCTTTAACACCAACATCTTCAAGCTTTATATAGATTCCATAGCTTCGATCCGTTGAGAGATCTCAGCTAGTCATTGTCTAATAGTTTTGGCGTTTGACACGAAATTACTACTGTGTAGAGAGAGAGAATGGGGACCACAAATACTTTCTGCAGCATATCTTTAGAGGAGTACAATTTGTCAGTGTCACCTAGTGCTCAAAGTTGACTTTCAACGTATAAATCAAAAGAAATGTTAACAACATAAGAGAAAAGGAATTAAGAAAGTTAAGACAAGACAATTTAAATCTTTCCTTTTATGCACTATGGTGTGAGTTTCTTACTGAACTTATAGACGTTACTTTCTTGTGATTGTTTTCAGTACTTAAGGATCAAGTAGTTGTTCCATTGCTTTTGTACTATGAGTCAAGTGCT